>NC_050601.1:20654772-21398105 GCF_013368585.1 Megalops cyprinoides
CTTTCATTTCCCGCTAATGAGATCAGAATTAAAAGTCATTCAGTTCGCACGGCCAACAACTGCTGTTTTAATCCAAATGAGAAAACAGTATTTAATTAACTGTATTGGCAGTACAGAATAAGCCACACAGAAATGTGTCCATGGTTCAAGTGAAGGCTTAATTATACTGAGGCAGCACCAAATATGCAAATTCACAAAGAGCTGTTTGTCAGTTTGCCCATTTCTTAAAGAGAATGTCATATATGTTACAATTACATGCCTATACAGCAGTATTATTTGTCTCATATTTAATGTCATTTTATGTGTTTGCAATAGAACTCTGAGCAGTGCTCTGAGCTTGTGCCCTAACATGGACACTGGGAAAGAGTGATTAGGGGTGAGGCTTAACTCAAATCATCTCCAGAGTTGCCTTTCTTCCACTTTAGAGCCATCTCCAGCCTAAGCTGTCTCCTAATCCTCATCTTCCAATGATGCAGAAAAAAACCACACGCATCCACACTTTTGTCTCCTTACAGTTGGATTACTGTGATTACCGCCTTGCAACCTAGCAGTCTACAGTGCGCTGTGGCGGCTGTCCAATTAGTGCAGAGAACTGAAGCAAAAAAAAAAAAACATCACATCACCTGTCTGAGCAATTTCACAGAAATGTGACAATAAAGAAGATCACGATCATCATATTCACCTTCATCATCATCATTACATTACATTACGTTACATCGCATTCATTTAGCAGACACTCTTATGCAGAATGCCTTCCAGCATGAAGAGAACACAAGTGTATCCAAGTTAAATGAGTAACAGCGTCAAACCAGGCTAGCAACACTCCCAGAGCACAGCATCATCAGAGCAAAGCATCATCTCTTCACTGGCTACAAGTTAGATACTGATACTCATAATTCTGCCCCTTATCAGCAAAACACTGTGCAGGCTAGCACAACTGACACCGACTCTTACTGTCACCTATAATGCTGCTCGATCCACTTGAATTCAGGCAGCGGACTGCCTGATACCTGGTAAATTTTCACTTTTTAAAATAACCAGCAGGGGCTTTGGCTATAGAGAACATGTGTGGGAAATAACCAGGCTAAGAACCATCTCTTTGGTCTTTATTATAGTATATAACCTCTGCAGCTTTTGTTCCTACTGTGGACTGTGGAACTGTACTACCTTTGCTATCAACTGCAGGGGAGCCGTCCAATCATCTGCACCTCTTCCTGCTCCTCTCCCACATGTCACTCACTGTCCCATTACAATGAGGTCTCCACCAATCAGCACAGAGAGCCTGCCTTACTCTATATTTACACAATGCATCTCCAACATCCACTGGCAATATGACCTGCTTAACTCAAATTTTACACACAGCACCTCCAACACACAGCAGCACGGAGTACCTGCCTTACACAAGGCATTTACCAAGACATTTACCAAACAGGCAAGGTTGATTCAGGTGCCACATTATTTGTAGGGCCTGTCTATATTGTTAAGTTTTATTAAATATTAATAATTACTGCATTTTAACTGAATTAAAAAGGCGTGGCTTATACAACCAATAAACTAATAATAAGAAGTTTACTGAGTTAATTGGAAGTTAATTGGAGGTTTATTATCTGTTTACTACCTGCTCAATACCTTTTAGCTAATTATATTAGCAATCATTAACCATAATAACTATTTAACAATTGTCCGTGAGAAATGCTTGGTTATAAGCACCGTATTATGCAGAGTTTGACTGATTGACTGGTACCTTGATCGATTGACTGATTGACTGGTTGCTTGATCGATTGACTGATTGACTGGTTGCTTGATCGATTGACTGATTGACTGGTTGCTTCAATGATTGACTGACTGATTGACTGGTTGCTTGATTGGCTGGCGGACTGATTACTTGATTGATTTAATGAATGAATCATGCTTTGCAGTAGTCAGGCTATCTGGTAATTTAAATGCAGGTTTGAGAGTCTAACCTTTCATAGGTCTTGTCATCATGCAGGTCTGCAGTGACTCAACCTCATCAGCCCTCCCAAAACTCCTGACGTTTCGCTGACGAGGCTGAGGAGTGAAACGAAACCAAGCATTGAGCGTGGGAAACAGCTGTACTGTGTGAACACAGCTTCTCTCTGTCTGTCAGAGGCTACCTGTCAGACAGCAGCATGGTGTAGTGGTAGGGAACAGCGGTGGTAACACAAAGGTTGCAGGTTTGATTCCCACGTGGGGCCACCACTGTTATATTCTTGGGTAAAGTGCTTAATACAAATTAACCTCACAAAAATCCAGCTCTATAAATGAATAACATGGAAAAACTGTAAGCAATGGAAAACACTAGCATATGATGTGGTTCTAAGGAGCAGGGCTCATACCCCAAAGACTTACAGCTGGATTCCCAGGTGGGGTCAACATGCCTAAGCAATGCACTTATTCTGACTCACCTCAGGAAAAGATCCACCTGTTTTATACAATAAGTGTGTGCTTCACAAACTGTGCAAGTCACTCTTGTTAAGAGCCTCTGTAAAGAGACCATGCTGTATGGATGCCCTTGTTTAGGTATACGTGGAGGAAAGCCATGGTGCAGTGCCACAGTGTTGCTCATCCAGACAGATTACAGCAGTTATAATTCACTAAAGACCACACAAACTGTACACCTAAGGAGAACCATAGAAGCCCGGCAGTTTTGTTGGTAGGCTAATCCACCCAGACACCCTGGCAGTTCACAGAGCGGCGTCACACAGATATCCATCATATAGCATCAAAGGGGGCATCACACGGTGAACCTCTGACCCCCCTGTGTGCCCGTCTGGGGGGGGGGGGGGGGGTAGCAGGGGGGTCGAGTGAGGGACGCCGTGTGTGGATCTGGAGGCCCAGATTGGCTGAGCTCAGGCCAACAGCAAAGCACGCTGGAGGAGACAGAGGTGGCTCGTGTGCTTGTGCGGGACACTGGAAAGCTTACCGCGGAATCCGCGGAGATCCGTGAGGGAGAGCTGTGTTTCGGGAATCGGTATCTATGGTGACGGGGGAAAAAAATGGCCGCTTATCGTTTTAGCAGCCACCTGTGACACGACCTGACATGAGGTCATTACCACTACACATCGAGGCACCATGTGGTGTTAGAGAAGATGCCATACACAGGGATGGGAGGAGAAGGGACACCTTGTCCAGCCAAAAAGAGAGAGGGCGTAAAATCCATATATGCATGCTTACTTGTTTTTAACAGGCATGCTAGACATGAGGTGTTATACCAGACTGCAATTACACTGGACTGTTCTATTTCATAGGCCACACCAACTTCCCTCCAAGCTCACTTCACGAAAACCTCAACGCACATCTGAGACCAAGAGCTGCGGACCTCCACAGATTTATGACAAAATCTCCTCTAAACCATATCTGTAAAAGAAAGCCACTCAAGTGATGAGCTATCTAGGGATCGTTAACCTATTTATACATAAAAGAACCTTCCCAAATCACTGCAGAGGCGGCAACAGAAGTTTCTCTGTTTCTCTTTGATTTCCAAGTACAGTCATATCATCCCTCTAAAGAGACGATATTAACTATCGGTGTGGAGCTGGATTGCATGCCTCCCTCACCGACGGGTGATTTTCTCGGTGGTGTTTTCTACACCGCCCCCACTGTCTGCATGCTGCTTTCTTCCCTTCTGCGCGGCACTCGTCTCGGTGAGACTTCTCTCCTGCTGCTTGGCAAGAGTCCACCCTATCCTAGGATTACATAAGGAGAGACACGCGCAGTTGGGACTGCGTTTCATTAGGAAATACCCTTCGCAACGCCACTGAGGAATTTGATGTCTCTCGTTCAATGCGTCTTTCGGGCTGCCCTCGTCATTGAAATGCATGCCAAGTGCTACAGCTAGAGGCAGAAGTTGCCTGAGAGCGTTGATCTAGGGTCAGTTTCAACAACCACAATTCTAACCCTGAACATTGTAAGCTGAACAGCAAAACTGGTCCTTGATCTGCACCTGCAGAGAGAACGAAGCTAGACAAGAAATTTCTGTCTCTGCCATTGTTGGAGCTACGAGTGTGGTGGTTCACTGGTTCATTATAAGCAGTCTTGAAGGGGTGTGGTCTAAACCGCAATACCCATAATCCACATAAGAGTGCAGATAGCACCAAAACCTCCTGTTACCTTCCAGCACCTCCTAGACAGAGGTCAATCTTAAAATCTGGTCATAGAACATCTGTGGCACAACTGCATTTGCAAGTGCATCATAGTTACTTCTGTTGGTTGCTAGGACACCTGGTGAAACTCCAATCGTTAGACAGAAATGATAGAAGCAGAAAAGGGCGGTGTGTGGTGAAGGTTTAGGGAGGGGGAGAGACCAGCACTCTCCGGCCGCTGCACTCTCACTGCGAAAGGGAGCATTTGTCTTCTTCAGGGACGGCGCAGCCCAACAAATAAAATTCAGATAATGAGCTCAGTGAGATTTATTCATTTTCACACTTAGTCACCCCCCTACATTTGTCTTTTCATGCGAGGCGAAAAAAACACCACAACAAAAAAAAAAAAAACAAGGAGGAGAGAGCGGGAGTTTTCTGTTCCAGATTGCAGAGCACACACAGTTCTGTCTCCATAGCAGGCACCACTCTGCCAGCTCTCGTCCGGAGCGCTCCTCACTCCCTCCACAGTTGTTTCGGAAAGTTTCTGGAGTGCTTGATTAACGGAGGATTTCACCTCGAATTCGGAGAGCCGCAATCTCAAACCTTATCTTCTCCGGCTCAAAGTCAACACACCTTTTTCTACGGATGTCTCCCGCTGACATTTGCAGACCGGGCAGAAGCGGGGTGACCCAGCAGACCCCGAGAGCTGGATAAACACTCGGGCGGCCGAAATGTGGCGGGGGGGATTCTAAGCCCAAACACGGCTCCGTCTCTGGTAACCTCCCCTCAACACCTTGCGTGGCACCGTGTCCTTGATTAAATACTGGCGGCGGAAAGCATTTTCCAGCACACACTCCCTCATACACCGATTCTAATGCCCACGACCTGCAGGATGGAGATCTCCCGTGCAACTTGAGGCGCGGATCCCAGAGCAGATCATCTGTCAAAATCGACAGGCCTGCTAACGCTCGCTCGGCTGAGGGGGAACGGATGGATAGTTTCAACACTGATGAAATTCGCAGATAGATGTCAGGCTGAGGAAGAGCCTCCTGGGAGTTCCGCAGCGCTGAGGGTAGAGGAGGAGGTGGGATTTTAGTCCCACACTGATCATGACTTTTGCATTATTTTTATTTGTTATTTTGGCCGGCGCTCCTCGTCCCAGGAGACTTAGCAGAGTATTATTAGATGAGGCGTGGAGTGCCTTGCGAAAGTGGGAAAAATGCACAACAGCAAGATGCGAGCGCAGCGCAAGTTAACCGGCCAAGACAACGACAGCGCGGGCGAGTTTGTAGAAAAGTGCTAATTTTGCAGTCTGAAGAGCCGATAAGAGGGACACAGAAGATATGAAAGAGGTGGAGGAGCTCATCCCCCTGAGAAGAGCAGCCTTTGAGGAGTACAGAGTGTGGCCAGAGGTTTGTGTACAGATTTGCTGGAAAGTAGGACTGGTGTTTTTGAACATGCCATAAAACAGACAGCTGAAGGAGACACAGGCTGCACTGGAGAAAGAGAGTTGAAGGGGTGGGTATTGGTCGCCACAGTTGAGAGGCCTGGATTTGTTAGCTATGAGGAGGAAGTAGAGAAAAAGCATGTAGGAATATAACAGCAGAGGCTTAGAGAAGATAAAGCAGATATCATCAATCTGTGATCCAGCTACATCTGTGAGTGTGGACTTTCAGACTGCTGATGATTCTCACTCTCTGGCTCTCAGACAGCTCGTCAGCGCAGCGCACCATACGCAATCTGGGATGCCGAGTAAGCGAGTCGTTATAAACACGATGCGAGCTACAGTCAGTCAAAGTGGCTTCCTGCCCCAGCTTCCTTTTGCTCAAAGCACAACATCCCAGTGCCACTTAGCCAAATTTATGAGCGGCAAGACAAGCTGGCGCATGGATGAAATCATGTGTGAGACCCATTTTCGACACAATTTATCCTCCTGATAGGGGCAATTGTTAGGATGCTGAATTTATATTGCCAATTACCGCCTGACAGCCCTGCGCTACACAAAAGCCATTACACATGCAGCACTTCAGGAACGTCTTGATGATAATCTATAACGTTCTCCAACGCAAACTACAGAAGAGACAAAAGGCAGTCATTTGCTATTCATAATTTAACCCCTTGGCTGTGTTTTCAATTATTTTGATTTTCTTTGCAGACACACTCATGCAGGGTAATTCACGTTATCCATTTCTCCGAGCAGATATTTACAGAGGAACTCAGGTTAAGCACCTTGCCTGAGGGTACTGCAGCAGTGCGTTTCAGGTCAGAGGCCCGGGTCCCAAGCCACCCCGC
This sequence comes from Megalops cyprinoides, assembly GCF_013368585.1. Classification (NCBI taxonomy): domain Eukaryota; kingdom Metazoa; phylum Chordata; class Actinopteri; order Elopiformes; family Megalopidae; genus Megalops; species Megalops cyprinoides. The sequence goes on from NC_050601.1 coordinate 20,661,168, forward strand.
TGCGCCGGCGTGCCGCCGTCCGCTACAGAGAGCGGATTTGGCAACAGAGAGAGGATTTCATTCCCGCAGGTGAGGCGTCTCTTAATGCCTGTATTATGATACAATACGAGGACCCGAGTGATTAAATTCATCTTCCGCTGGCTGAGCTCAGGTCACACGCGAGCGCAGATGAGCCACTTCAGGCGAACGGATGACACAATGGGGTCTCCCCGGGTGACCCCGACCGTTTACGGTACTTGTGCCCGGCACGGGGTCAACCCCATCTGTACACCGCCAGTGCGAGGTACAACCTCCCGTGGCAGCCCTGTGGGTGTAATGGAATCGCACAAGGGCCGTGCGTCCGATTGGTTGCCCGGTTTATCCTCCACTTGAAAAATCACACCCGACTGGCTGTCTGGTTCGTCTTTCCCTGGGTAATCGCATCTGATTGGTTGCCTTGAAAAGGCACTCCCTCAGTGCCTCAGTTTTTGGTTCTCCCCCTTGTATAGGTGAGCCAGGTGTGGTCAGAAACAATCTGAGCAGTCTTCCATCACTGTCCGCTGTGGAGAGAGATGGTGGGGTACACTGTAGCTTCCGGCCAATTGTCTCGCTGGAGGTACTCTGCGCACACCATTGGGGGACCAACACAGAGCAGAGGCGGATGCATACCATAGATGAATAAGGCTAGAGGTTGACTGAGACACGCGGTGAAGGTGGCAATCGCTCAGAGAGGAGATAACCCTGACTCCAACATCGAGTGAAGGTGGAAGTGATCAGACCTGCTGAACCCTGATGAAACCTGCGCTCAGCACCAAAGAAATCTCCCTTACACTTCTGACGCTTCCAGAACAACAGCAAGAAAAAAGCGAAGGGCAAAAGCATCAGCCATAAATGAGCCACTGGTTCAGTTCATTTGGCAAAGAAAACTGAAATGTGAGGAATTACAGTATAAACTAGGGAAATATAATACAAGACCAAACAACCCTGAAGTAGGTGCCTAGGTACATATATCTCTAACAGTGCAAAGAGACAAACATCACTGCATCGCTTTTTATGGTACAGTGCGCACTGCAATATGCAATGAAAAACTGGTGTGTTGTACAGCATGTCCAACAAGACACCACAATCTTAATTCTAGTTCCTCCATACAAGAAGACACTGTAGATGACAAGAAAGTGCAGAGAATCTTAAATATAACATGCAGTGTGAAAGAGGTACATGTGGCTTTTGCTGTATAGTGACCTCTTGCACTCTTTGGTGGGACTACTTACTTACTACGCTTATCCCCTGCTTAAAGCCCAGCACGAACCCAAACACACCACAGAGAGTTCTCTACTGGCTCAATCAAACACGCTGTGGATCATGGAATGTGTCAGCCACCTTTCAAAGTTCAACCACGCCATGAGCTGGCAGCATTGGTGGCTGCTGATATTGGTGAGTTCCCCCATACGCCAACGGAAAGGTGCACCGGTTTCAGGTAAACCCGAAGCGTCCAATCACCTCCGGGCATGTCACCAACAATCAAAGTCTAACAGACAGCCAAGGGGGAGAGGTGAAAACTCTGTTCATTGGAATGAAGCGCTTCACCTGTTTCGACTACATATCCACACAGGCCTACCAATCCCAAACAGCGAGCCAGGGCCGGACAAGTTGCTCCTAATGCTAGAAAGCATCTGTCAATCAAAGACCATGGAAGGGCTCCATAATGGGTCTAATGAGATTTTTCAGGCAAACACGCACGGTACATAATCATCAGCATTGCAAAACAGCTAATAAAGTTTTGCCCCAGCATCCATAAATTAGGAATCTGTTTACTACTAATACAGAGAAACAAGTGCCGATTTCCCGGACACTTCTGAGGCAATATCAGGCTGCGTTGCATTAATGACGGCCGCAGCGCGATACAGGAGGACCCAGAACAGGAGGGGCAAATTATGAGAGCGGGAATGTGCCGCGCTTCGGATATCATAAGCTGAACCGAGGCCGAAGCTGAGGCCGGGGGGCTGATCTACAATCCCCGAGACGCTGTGTGAGTCCAAGAGCGGAGGAGGAAAAATGTCAATTTTCCAATCGATGAGAAGTCATCTGCGGCGGGATCGATGCTGCGCGTCTATTTGGGCCGGACTCCATTCTACGGCTCAATTAAGCCGCGGCTGGATGGGGCAGCTGAGAGGGAGGGCTGCCGAAGTCCGCAGTTGCTAGCAGTATCAGTCGCTGCACTGCACCAGATAAGAGAAGAGCAGCGCTCCCTGCAGAGAGAGAGGCGCAGGTGAGCGAGCAGGCGGCTCCGACCCCGCCCTCTTTTCGCAGCCTGCTGGAGAATGGCTCAAGACACAGAGATAAAGAGGGAGAAAAAGAGCGAGACTGTTCCTTGCCTCCTGGTAGCATTAATCCAAAACAGAGATCCCATTACTTGTTAGTCTCTCAGCATACAAAAATCACATGCACATGCACGCGTGCACAATTGCACACACATACAAACGCACACACACACACACACACACGGAGAAACACAAACGCCCACACATTTGCGCACACGCTCCAACAAACACACGTGTGTGCCCACATGTAAAACACACACATGTACAAACACACACGAAGACCCACACGCGAGCTCCTGGCCTGCCTTTGAATGGAACACAGCCAAAAAATGACATCTGATAAACAGCATGTGCATTCTGTGTGCTTTACTGCAACAGCTTGGAACAAAGACTGAACAGAAAGAACAGGAGGGGGGAACAAGACGGAATAAAGACAATGCCAGTAAACTGTGTCCTCTCGCACAGAGAGGACTGTTCATTATGGCGATGCCATGTGCAGTGGGCAGCAATATAGATCTGTGTGGGAAGGGAAATGGAGGCAGCAGTGACCTCGGTGATGCTGGAGCATCGAGCACACACAGCACAGGGTCACACCCTGTCACGCCACTGTAGTCACACACACACACACACACGCACACATTCAGTCACACACACATGCAGATACACACACGCGCGCATGTGCATGGACGCATATACACACTCATCCACACACATACACAGACTCACCCACACACACCCACACATACAGTCTCACCCACGCACACACCCACACATACAGTCTCACACACACACACACACACACACACACACACACAACTATGCCCACAGTGGGCAGCTGCGTGCTGTGCACATACCCACGCATGCTAGCAGACAGACACACATGTTCCAGTCCCGAGTGGATCCGTTTTGACAGGTCAGATCCTAGCAGGTTTACCACACTGTGGGAATAATGAAGGTACTGTACCTAATCTATAAACAAGGCTTGCATCCAGGTTAACACCAGCAAGGGACCAGGTGCTTTCAGTTACACTTTTATAATGAATACAGATCCAAGTCTTCTTTGTCATGTTGCTACCAGGGTCGGTTACCTCAAGCATATATTTTGTACAATTAAACCAGTAACACTAGCAGACGCTGTCATCCTGGCACTGGTAGCCCATGCTGAAGTCTGACACTGATGTAGTCATGACTCTGAGACAGGTTGTAAGGAATTCCCTGCACTCACAGCAAAAATGTGTGGTCAGCTCTAAAAATGTCACAGCGGCAGAAACTTTCAGTCCCCACCTGTTTGGTCCTTACTTATGCTGGGTGGGGGATAGTCAGAAGACTTATAGTCAGGATAGTCAGAAGACTTCTCCCCCAGCTCTCTGTACCAATGTTATGTGAAGTACAGAGTGCCAATAGGCATGAGCACCCCCCCCCCCCACACACACACACACACAGAATTCTCAAGTCGATAAACAGAGCACTTGCTTTCTATACCCCGTGTGTGTGTGTGTGTGTGTGTGTGTGTGTGGGAGGCACGCTTCAGCCTGCATTAACTATTCACTTAACCAGGGAGCTGTTCCCAGATCGTACGACGGACTGAAACTCACCAGGCCCCGGCGCCCGCGGACAAAGGCGCTCTGAAACAGGGACACACAGAGGCAGCAGGGCCCCAGAAACCAGCCACAGCCGTCACCTCCCAGGGAGCGACAGACAATGCAGCGATCTCGGTGGGATAACCGCCCGACAACGCCGCTACGCTGCGAGGGTGACCCAAGAGCGAGGGGGGGCCCTTCAGAGGCCTGCAACAATCGCTGTTTATTCAGCCCTGATCCAGGCCCTGCAGGGTGCGGGGGCAGCTTATGCGGGAAAATTTCAGCCATTATCGAAATAAGGGCCGGTCGCCTCGGAGAGTGGAAGAAACGGGGGAGAATTAGGTCAGAGCGGAGCTCCGTTTCTGCAGGTAGCCACTGGACGAGCGCTCAACCCAGCTGTAAGACAGGCAAATCTGAATGGACACCCCCATTGGAGACAAAGGGCAAGGAAAAATAGCCTGAAGAAACCACATACAGCACACCTGCCAAGACCGATCGAGCTGGAAGTAGCTCAAAGAAAACACAATACTGTTTGCTGATGAAAGACAAGAGAAAAAATAGACCTCTTTCAATTGACAGGTGGGTACTTTGCAGCTACTGTTCCTGAGGAAAAACAAAGTACAATACACCTTAACCACAAGAACATAAGGCACCCTTGTCTGTGTGTCCCTGTATCTAACATGAAAATGTGCCTGTAGTGGCTTGGGGTCTGTGTTCATGGTTCCCATCCCTATTAAGCCCCTGTTCCAGCTTCTCTCTCAACAAGTGTAATACCCACTGTATACATACACCTGTAAGACATAAACCTGGGGGAGACCCGGGACACCCTGACATGAAGGCATCAATTTAAAGTACAGCCCACCCCCAAAAGGTGTCAATTCAAAGGTGTTGACCTGGGGGAGACCCCACCCTATTAGGTGTTAGGCCTCCATCTAAAGGCATCATCTTGCAGGAGACCCCATCCATTTCCACCATACCATTCTCTGCTGTCAGGAGGGAACTGCCCATGTCATATTAAATCACTCTCTGACCAGGACCGTGACATCAACGCTCAGTCTGTAAGCTCAGCTTCCTAAATTGCATGTAATTCTTGGAATGTAACTGTAGGTGGGACCCAGTAGTAACTGATGTATTGCAGTATACTTGGCCTCCCCTGTCTAGTCAGGTTGCACAAGTTAACTTGTGGTAGGGCTTGAATAGTGTTATGCTCACACCCACTGGTCTGGGAGTGTTGTTAGCCTGGTCTGACACTGTCACTTATTCAACATGGATTGATACACCTCTGTTCTTTTGTGCTGGAAGTTGCTCTTGGTAAGATCATCTGCTAAATGCATCTAATGTAAAGTCTCCATCTCAGGGCTGGATTATATATAGCCCAGGACATGGACAATAGTCAAGCACAAGCACAAGCAGTTATTAGTCATAACTGTTTTTTATTAAAAACTGTATGTAGTTATTAAAGGCCTCACTATTTAGTACAAAAAGACAGATGGGCCTATTTATAGAAAGTGGATGAGGGAGAGTGAGGGCGTAATGTGAAGACTGTCCTTTTCTGGATGAGTGATCATGAATTCTCAGCTGAGCCCTCCAAAAAAACCCACCCTCTTTCATCTGCGCTGACAGTGACGGGTGGGCTCCTTCCTGTCTCCTTGCCTTAAGCAGGACCCGATGGGCGGGCGTGAGGGCAGGGCCCTTTCGCCAAGAGTGCGCGATGTCACGACTGACAAAGACAGGCACGAATCCAGGAGCGCGTTTCTGTCCGCTCCGTTCGACGCGGCGTAGTCACTGTGACCAAAACAGGCCCTCCCTTTCCCGTGCTCGGGACGCAATGAATGAACAACAAACGCTTTTGAAATGTAAAAACAACCCCATCAATTCATTACCGCTATATTGCCTCAGATTTGTAATGCTGCTATAGTGGAGTGCTGCTGGTGCCGCTATTACGCCCACGTTCTGTTAAAAGGTGCATGCTTTTTTTTTTCCTTCGAACGGATTCATCGTGAATCTGCTCGAGCGGATCTACGGTCGAGGCAGACAGTCAGACCTGCCCCCTTCACTGGTTCACTGCTAACCTTACCCTTGGTGTTGTTAAGAATCTTGTTGAGATTCACACATCACAGGTCTGGTGACACTTCCTCACAGCTGGGGCTACTGTCTGCTTTCCAGCACTGTGTTTCAGTCTGAACAGCAGAGACACTGGCCACCTTCTGTTGCAGACTAAAGACCCACCTACTCAGGCTACACCTCAGCCGCCCTAAAACCCACTACTCAAGTCTGATATTTCACTCCACTTATTAGTAACAATGTACAGGGAAGGGCTATGTGTAATTATATATGTGTATGTGTATTTCATGGTTTGTGTTAGCATTGTAACTGGAATGGTGATGTCCCTGTGTCATGTGTATCGATCTGCAGTTACATGTTAGGCTGGGCAAGCATTTGTCATCACTATGTTTGACACTGACACGTGTTCATATGTAGCTAGTAATGTCCTGTTAATGCAACTTTTCATGGCACATTATTAGATGCACTTTGAGGGTGGCTCTGGATAACAACCTGCTCAATGACAACGTGGATAGTAACAGTAAAGTAAATAGTACTTTACAGTAGCACTTCATTAGACTGCCATGTCTTGAGCCCTAATGCGCTGCCAAGCTTGTCCTCCAGCGGCATTCTTTTCCGTGAGAAACGTGCGTCACTGACACTGTGCAGCTCGCCACAGTGCGCCCAGGAGCTCCCACGAGCGCCCCACGGGCTGCAGTAATTACGCATGTTCTGCGTAACGCAGTAACCCGCTGGATGAGAGGGGACCGAAACAGGGAGCGCGGAATGGGTTCTGTGGGGGGCGAGACATGCTGAGGGCGAGGCTCCGAGAGCACACACAGCTGGAGGAACAGCTGGTGTAACCGCCAAAAGATCCCCGGCCACCAAAGCTTCACGCTTCCCGGTTCCTCACATGTATGTCTTTGCAGATCATGTTTCTTATTACATAGTCAGTGCACTAGAACATTTTATACGCATAAATAAAACCAGCTTTTGGCCATTACACCAAGTGAAAGCTTTAAATCAGGCGAGGTACTCACTGTCATCGGTTTCCAAGCATCACCCATTACCTGACTACAGGTAGCTAATTTTTTTTACCATGACTGTAGAACTGCAGGGGGCAGACAACAGAACGTCTCTGATGAGTTGCTAAAGGGCGCTGTTGAGTACAATGAGAGGACCCTGGGTGACATAACCAGCCCTCTCTGGACATTGTTGGTTAATGACCCAGAATCTAATTTCTGATGTCTTGAGTATGGTTCAGCCAACACACGGTATGCAAGTACCTTTACTGACTGAGCTGCTTGGGAGCACATAGGTGACTGCGCTGGCTAGCCAGATCAGCTGGCTAGCTGTCAAACATTAAACTAGCTATTAATTGTATATAACTAATTATTTCACATTTTTACTGATCACAAGGGAAACAAAGGAATTAAAATCAATGAAGTAATTAACTAACAGAGTGGTACAGCTGGCAAGCAACCCTCTGGGCTAACAAGAGTTTTAAATCAGAGACATGATTTATGCAGACATATGCAATGAACCAGGAACCTGGAACATTTGATATCTGAGGAATTTTTGGCCATTCCACCAGCATGGTCATGCTGCCGTAGGATCAGAGACAGCGAGCTCGGCTCAGGTCAGACTGAGACGAGCCTCAAATTCCATGAGCCTGCCAGAAAAAAAACAGGCTTTGTGCTCAAAACAATGCAATTTTACCAGAAGCGTGATGGCACCAGCTGGATTCTATCTGAGATCAACATGAGGAAGCCATTCTAGCTGGGAGAAACACCACATCTCTAGGAGTGGTATTACAAACCGTCCCCTTCTTCCTCACACCCTAAGCCACAGAAGGTGAGCGGGAGACTGACTGTGATTACACAGAACAGACTGCCCATTAAACAGACCTGTGTCCCCATTCTTTTCAGAGAGACAGGTCAAGGTCAGCTATCATTTTTACTTCTCAAATTTATTGCATTATAAGTATATCCAAACATTGGGGTCTTCTCTTTGGACTAATAATACTTTAAAAGATACAAAATGATAAAATCCAATCATCTAAAGTCTGTTACAGGAAACAAAATTGGAGGCTTGTAGATTTTTCTCAAGTTCAAACTCCTTCCTTACAATACAAATAAAGGTCACAATGTGGCAATTCCCTGTAACATTAACAAGGGAATTCTATATATTTAGGCTACTGTTTAGCAATTAGACTAATTAAAATGAGTTCACCCCATCACAGTGTGGGCCAATATGCTAAATAATTCCCTTTCAACTCTCTTGAGGAGGTAGCAAACTATAGGCTCAGCTAGCTAGCTTGTTTGCTTGTTACTGCTAGTATCTTGGCTGAGTTGAAGATGTCGCAATTTCAACCTCAAAGCTACCTATGTAAAGCAACCAATACAACAGCCTTTTCTTTGAATGAAATAGATTGAATAGAGCAAGATATACAGAAAAACAAAATTAGCTGGCCAGAACCTTTTGTTCACTTGAGGACAGCTGACAATTGTGAGTTAGCCACTGTACTGGCGTCTTATTGAAGTGTGGATCAGAGGTACGTGGATCCGAGGTACAGTATGTTCAGCTACTCTGATCACGGTGTTCATGTATTCATTGGCAGCAGTACTATCAATACAAACTTGCTAGATTGAACAGTTACAACGAGAATTTTGCATTTTGGGATTCACATGAATGCCACAGTTTTCTTCTGAGGAAAATGCATAATGCTGGGTTTAAGGAGGGCAAAAGGAGATAGGCTAGTATTTTATTGTCAGGTTTTCTGCTATCATGACAGATAACATTGCGAAGGCGGGCTGCCTTTGCATGGCAATGAGAGGGGAAAGTTTTATTTGAAGAGGTAGAAATAGTTTGCAGTTGTTTTTTTTTTTATTTTTTGGTTACCCAGTTTGGCAACCAGGCAACACAATACGGTTGCCAAAACCTCTTGATCACTGAAATTTGGTTGCCCTGGGCAACTGGGCACCCATTAATTAATGTCAAGCCCTGCAGACCTAAATCCCCATTAGACAGAACTGAGCCCCCACTCTCCATAACAACCTGGGAGCAGAGGCGTGATGAGCCATGAGAGTCACACGGGCCGTCACACTGAAGCCAGAGCAACAGATGGAGAAGTGAGAGTAGCCATGACAGTCTCACAGGCATTCACAATGCAACCAGAGCAATGGATGGAGAGAGAACAGTCGCCCTGGGAGTCTCACAGGCCTTCACAATGTAAGCAGAGCAATGGATTGAGAAGTAAGAGTTGCCAAGGGAGTTATACAGGCCTTCGCGCTGAAACCAGAGCAATGCATGTATAGAGAAATGCAGTGCTCCTTTGTCTTAGAGCCAGGTCTCTCCCGGGTGAAATCACCGGAGTCCAAAAATCTCCCGGCGAGCCAGCACTCCCACTGGTGCCCCCTGCATCCCTGCGCCATTCCACACCACCCCGCGCATCCAGATCGAGGTTCCTCTCAGGGAATATGTTTCTCCTCGCGTTGTGTAACTAGTTCCATCTTTCTCATTGCTCACTCCCTGGGGACCCCTCGGCGAGGCAGAAATAGACCCGCATGATTAATGATTTGAGTCGCAGGATTAGCTTAGCGCGTCGTTGGGCGGCGGCGTTCTCTTCTCGGCCCGACACAGGAGCCAGTCTCACAGGAACGGCTGCCGAGAAAAAAACCCCACAGCAGCAAGGGGTGCGGGCTGCAGCTGTCTCCGAAACGAAATGGAACACGTCGATTTTAGACACACACACACACACATGCAAATTCACACATGTGTTCACACTCCCACAACCAACCTGCCAAAATACAGTAGTGTTGATTCATCGTAATTACGTTTTGTGAAATTGCTTGCAAATGCAAATGCTCTGAAAATCCCTACATTATCAGCATCCTGGAAGTGCCTTTGTGATAACGGCTGATCTTGAACGTGCTACTGCAAGACTAAATAAATCACAGCCATCAAAGTGCAGGCATTGATAGGGTTAACATCCAGACCACAGATTTTTGACAACCACAGATTTTCTTTTTAACAACCACAGATTTTTGGTTGGAAATGTTTTTAAAACATGTATTACAACATGTATATATACATACAAAAAATTGTATTTGTTGAGGGCTATCTAATGTTCCCTGAATTCTCCCTGACAGGGAGTTTATGAAGGTTATAGTATGAAATGTTCAGCTCCAATTTTGCTGCATGGGGAAATATATTTCTGCCAGCCGGGAGCAGCATGGTGAAACCTTCATGACACTTCTGCGTGCCAGGTCACAATCCCACGATTTGACTCTGCAGTCCCGGGGTGGCAGAGGACGCTGGGAGAATGTGCCAAACACCTGCAAGTGGGTCTCAGGCGGGGCCTGTCCAGCTGAGAGGAGCAGCGTCTGGCTGCAGACGGACTGCCCTTTTCTCCACATTCCCATCCACTCGAAAGGTCAAACAGCTGTATGGAGATTCACCAGAAATGTCAAGCAAGAGGGAACTACATTTAAAAGCACCGATGGGTTCACATCTCACCAAGAACAATGTAATGAAGAACAATGAATTTATATATCTACATATGTATATATGATATATGTAAATATGTATTATGTATATATTACTTACATTATGTTTTTCGCATTTATTGAATTAAACCTTATCCAATATTCCATTTCAATATGGTCCACTCTCATAATCTCCATTTTTACACATGGTTCCTTTCAAAAGCCAGTTGGGTGTCCTACTCATACTGTAGGTACACCAGCAGCACCGCATCACGGATTCAAACCTACAGCTTGCTGGTTACAGAAACCCCTACACCACCATCGCCACTGTGCTACGCTGCTGTGTTTCTACAAGCCAAACTCTGCCTCTGGAGATTTCAAAGGGGGAGTTGTGACAAACACAGCTTCACTGTGTGTCCAGTGGGACGGTTTTGTGGACAGAGAGGCCGCCCTCCGGCATGTTTACAGTGTCTTCCTCTGCGATTCCCACATGGATTCTGGCTCCTTCCTCGTACAGACCGCGGCCCCTCTGTCAGCTGCCCAGAGAGACCGTCCTGATTTCAGCCAGACTTCCACTTGCATTTGCACTTCCCATTTGCATTTGTATTTTCATTTGCATTTGCGCTGCATATATGTTCGCCCACGAGCCCTGCTGGCAAGTGCGAATGACGTTCCGGCTTGTTTGAATTTTACAAGATAGACGTTCAGCAGACAGTTCTGGGCCAATATGAGTGCAAAACAGTCCTGGATGGGGAGTCTACTGAGCAATTTAATGCACCGTACTGTGCGGTACTGTGTCCCTTTCAGTGTCTCTGCAAGGTCTACTCTTCAGGCCCTGAGAGGACAGAAAGAGGCGGATATACCTCGCATGTCTAAAAAGGACCCAAGAGGATTCATACAACTCCCATTTAATGCACCTCTATTTTGCATTGGCTGGCATACAAAGCTGCTTTGCATGCCTACGGAACAGCAAAAGGTGGATGTCTGTATGCAAGTTGTTTTCTGTTCTTTCACAGCTTGTCACCCTGAGAGACCTCAAGAGGCCAAAAAAGCTCTTGACAAACGGATCCTTCACACCAGCCTGGAGGACCCTGATCACCCCCTCTATATGAAGTCTCATCTCTTTTTCCGTAGGAGACACTGCAGTGTTCTTAGTTTAAGACTACACAGATCAAGGACTTCACTAGACTGGGCGAATGAAGTAGTGGGCATGTTAGCACAGGTCTTTGAGGGTCAATGCACAAGCTATTTTTTCATTATTTATCACAGTTTTTTTTTAATATACCCTGTAAAAAATGTCTTAATGGCACAGTATTCTCAGTCTGATCCTTGCTCTGATACTGCAGCCAAGCAGTGTTCTGCTTCTGCATTGCAGGCATGATATACTGCACTGACATCCAGAGCAAAGAGAAACTACGCTGAACCATGAAGGGGTTGAAGCTTCCAGTTTCCACATCGCAACTGATTGGTCTTAATGTTCCACTGAAAACAGACTAATTTGACTATTTCGGTTTCTTTACGCTAAAACAGAGAATTGATGAGTCACGTTCTTCTTCCTTCTCAATTCATCACTTCCTGATTTTTCACAGAAGCCCCCCATTCCTCTGGAGCAGCCCGAATGAAAGGGCCAGCTTTCACCCACCCTGCCACCCTCAGCCTAACACTCGGGAGAACCAATAGCAAGACGTCACCTGCCGGCCTAAGACAACAGTGAGCCAATCATAAAATGGCATCCAAATGACAGCCTAACGAACAAGCCAATAACAAGACACGGGAACAGCTGAGAGTTTGCTGACATAGCAGAGTGAGAATTTGAGTGACGTATCAGTACAACATATGGTATTTGGACCCTGGAGACTGGAGAGTAGAGCAGCAGCTCCCATTAAGGCAAAGGAATTGCTCAGTCAGAGGCTCAGATGTGGCAACATCTCACAGATTCAAAGAGGGCGCAGGATGGAGATCTTCACCCTCTACGCCATGCCACTGAAAGTTAAACTCTGAAGAGAGTTCTTGCATATTTGCAAGAAACTCAGCATTTTAGCTATATCATTGCCCTTGTTCTCCTGCCTGATGGCAGAAGCTAAGAAGGTCTTTGAGAAGAATAGAGGACCTCCTGTGAATACCAGGTTGCCGGACCATATGTGTTGCTGGGCCAGTAATTGGCAGTCTTCCCTGTACACTAAACAGAAAATCAATACTCCAGTACAGTGATGGGGACACCGTGCTGTTGGAGATGCTCTCATTCAGACGAGATGGTAAACTAGTATCCAGGTTTAATGTGATCATTAAGGATCCCACAGCAATTATCACAGAGGAGTAGGGAGCTCCCCAGGGTCCTGGCTAAATTCCCAATCTGGCCATCTAATCATCCTCCCGGTGGAAATCCCACACTCGACTGTGCATCCCCTAGCTTCTGGTGGTTGAGGAGAGTCAATAAAGGTTCTGTATGATTTCAAAGTTATTATTATTATTATTATTATTATTATTATTATTATTATTATGTCAGTCATCCTGTTCCTATTCTGTCCTCTAGGTTTTAATTATTCTAAATCAAGGCAGACAAATGTGCTGTATCATGCATTTAGATGTGTCTTGATCTGTTCAATTATTTGATAGTAAACATTTATGTCAAGCAAAACCTTCAAAGACTGTGAGCTGAACATGGAGGTATTTAACATGACGGCCCCAGAGAAGAATAGTAATATTGCATGATGAAAAAGACAAGGCTGGAGCAAGCACTTACAGGCCTGGCAGAAGGAGTGACTGACAAAAAGAGAAAGTGACAGTGGCAGGACTTTGAAAGGCAAGTAGTGACAGAGTAGCAGGCGATGTATTTGTAGACTGCGCGTGAGACGTACCAGGAGCCCTCTCCACAGTCACCATTTTTTTGTTGTGGCTGTCACTCTCTGTGAACTGGTGCCCTCCCTGTCAGTACGTCTACACTGCCGGGTTAGCAACAGCTGCCTTGCTAACGTTGCACAATCTCCTCAACCAGGGTAAGGGGAAGAACAACTGAAAATAAATGTAATGTATGGCTGTTTCAGCTTAAACACACAGACACACACACCTACCCGAATGTTTTCATACATACAAATATAAACACACTGTAGCGAAGGGCGAGAGCAGTCACCCCACCCAGCCTCAAACCCAAGTCTACAAGGTACCAACCATGCAACTTTGACCACGACGCCAAAGAGCCAGGCTCATTGGTATGGCAGTCAGAGCGCATACTCAACCGTAGTGACGGCACTCCGTCACACACACATACACTGCTGCACAGCCCAGCTGTTTCGTGTCAGGGATTGGCCTTTGATGTCTCCAAAGGATGTCCCAGTACTGTTGTTGCCAAACTATGACTGAGGACGCAGATCCAAGTGAACCCGATGCCATTTCTGGTCCAAATCAGATCAGATGTATAATTCTTGCTCTGCGGACGCTTTACCCAGTTCCCAGTACCCAAGTGATGACCACTCAAAACTGTGATGGAGACTAGAAATGAGAGCTGAAGACTGCCAAGCCAGCCACATGAGAAAGGCCCAGAAAGGGCAGGTTCTAGAGAAAGGAGTCTGACGAAATTATTAAGAAACAATATCAAGTTTCCTCTGTCACACAAACATGGCTATGGAAACTAATGCAGTGAGTCAGAGAGGTCAAAGAGGATAGATAACATCGGGCGTGATGGTGACTCAGGCTCCATTCCCAGTGTCTCCCAGAGTCTTAAGCAAAGAGGCCCATTTGGGGAGAGTAATGGCCTGAGAGCAGAATGCTTAGCAAATCAAAAACGTGAAAATTTACCAGAACTGACACTGAGCATATCAAAGCCACTCATGCAAAAAAAGCATGTATGAGACCTCCATCACAAGAATTAAAAGGGGATATAAAGCAGACCTCTGAGGGGTAAAAACCACAAACTCCCCAATTCCCACCCCCACAGTCATAGTAAGAGGTCAGCGTGAGGAACCAGGGTCTTTTGCCCAGCGAGCCTATCGCATCACTTTTCTGCAGGTGCTCTGAGCCGTTGCTCTTTCAACCCAACACCAAAACTAGCCAGAATGGAATTCTTCCTCATTAAGCTCATAAAAATCTCCGCATAACATGACTACCATCTAGGAAGCGAGGAGGGGTGGAGCCCAGTTGTGTCTCCAATAAACACCGGAGCAGATTTCGGCCCGCGCTGCAGCCATGTACCGCGTGCTGCGCTGGCCTGGGTGATGTGCGGCCTTCTATTCCTGAGCCGCGTTATCCACAAAACACCAAAACCCGTTCGCACCGCAACACAAAACCGCCACCTGCCATCGGTTTGCGGACCCACGTGATTACTGGAAGGCAGCGCAAAAAAAAAAAAAAAAAAAAAGCGTGTGTTTATGTTATCCGGCGCGGTGCCAGCCATGGATGTCCGCAGGAAATGATGCGGCGGCATAAATGAAACATTTGCAGCATGCTCGCGTGTTGCAAATGTCACCGGTCAAGTCAAATTATAATGAACCAGCGATGAAGGAGTAAGAATAGAACATCTCCTCTCAGTGAGAATAGATGTTCCTCCTCATTTGCAAAGGTGGCACTTGATCACCACCAACGTCCCCTTAGTCACAGGCTGCTTTAATTACTGGAAAAACAAACTAATGCGATGATAGTTTGTGGGGCAGCCATATGTGTATTTAAAGGGAATACGATTTCATCTTCTGAGAAGACAGTCCTAAATCATTCTGCTGGGATTCCAGGAGTTCTCAGCATATAACAGGAAAAAATGCTAATTTTGCTCTTTTTTGGCTTCATTTTTCATTTCCTATGGCATTTACATACAATTGTAACAAAGCAGGTTTCTACATACACTTACATAAGGAAAGACTACTTTGCTCTATTGTCTGTAGCTTTAGAATACATACAGTAATGCCATCAAATAAACTAGTGCAGGCTTATTTTTAATGTATTTATTATGGTTACTAAATCAGGATTGCAGAAACAGCATATGCTCTTTATATTCCTCAGTCGATGCCAGAACAATGGAATGGCGTACTCCCAAATGTGTTAACATGACTCATTTGGAGAGACCTGAAATTTTATGTCTGAGTTAATTCAATACCTCCAACAAATACTCCTACAAACGCCCAAATCTTTAAACCCAGCACACAATGGAGTATCTTATATGAACCTGATTCCAAGTTTATGCCCTGGTGAATGGTGCCTACTGAACTGAGAGTTATTCTAAGTTTATGAGAGTAATTTTTAAGTCAAGCACCTAATGAATTGTTATGCATGCTGAACTAAGGCTAATTCTCAAGTCTAGGCCCTGGTGAACGGTTATACCTTCTGAACCAAGTAATTGTAAGCACTGATGAATGGTTATGCCTACTGAACTGTAACTTTAGACACTGGTGAACAGTTATGGAAATTGTCAGAGGCGGAGAACTGCCGTGGGATTCTCCAGACCAAACAGAGCTCAGCTCTGATCCTCAGACTTACGCATTGGAGAGCACCTGACCCTGCAAAGCCTCCACCATTGTAATCAATCAATGTGATGGCACCGCTTCCCTGAGCTAATGGATATCTGACACATACTCCTGTTTGTGGACCCAACATCAGGGCATGTCTTAATCAAGTTCCCATTTTTAAAAGGAACTTTGTACCTCTGTAAAAGTGAATCACTGCGGTACGTGCCCATTTTAATCCCCTTGAATAAATTAAACTGCAAACAACTGATTTACAATGTTTTACCTAATGTGCAGTAAACGGTGCCTTGCATGTGCTGGATTGAGGAATTGTCCTCAGTGGGGGTTTATTGCATCGAATCACAGTTTTAGATCAAAGGCTATAATGGGATACATCACTAGAACTTCCACTGGAATGCACACGTTATGCAAGGACAACAGTATGTAAAGAAGCTTTCGCTTATGCCCAGAGACTGTGTGTCCAGACTAAGAGGATTTCTCTCCACTGGACAGTTGCCATGGCCACCGATACAGCCCCCTGCAATCACTATGGTCACTGATGTAGCCCTGCAGTCGCTATGGTCACCGGTACTGTGCAGAGGTGCACAGACTGGCTTGGGTCTTTCATCTGAAACTCTGACTCCCACCCTAAACTCCTCCCATAAACCTAAACCCCTCCCACCAAACTCCCTCCCCTTCAGGAGAGACATAGCAGGGTGGAGACAGATTTATGGCTTCATTGAGATTCATGGTTTTTATGTGTTCAGTACACTGTATACTCTTTGTCTTCAGGCTTATGTAAAATGTGTTAAAATCGCAAGGCAGGGTGGTGCTGCAGCCAAAAGTTTCATGATGTGTGGATGTGAAATCGAAAGTCCCTCTCCAGTGTAGTGGAAGCAATATAGTGCTTGCAGAAGGTTTGTGCCAAGCTATCAATGCATGTTGGGATATAATTGCTGTTTTTGTTCAGTTCTTCAAGAGAACACTTCAAGATACACTGACGTAAAGGACTTGAGTAGAACTTTTTCAATAGTACGTGGGATGCACCACCCCACCCTCCCCCCAAGCCCCCCCAAAGGTATTCCTGGCACAGGACAAAGACCTGCCTCATGGCAACATCAATAAGGTCAGCTCATCAACCTGTGCGAAATCAAGAAATTAAAACTGAAAAAAGTTATTTTTCAAAATATTTTTGTTTTCAACCCAGCATGGTGCACTGCATGATACACACGCACAAATTATTATTAGTAATGGTCAATTAAAATTTAAACAGTTCTCCCTTAAACGCAAAAATGAAGACATGTATGGCACCAAAGACACTGACAGTGCTATTAAAACTGTAATCTTGTGTAATGAGGGAATCGTGTTTTTTGCTTTGAAGGAGTACTGACAGAACTTTTTGCAGCCGCTGATTTGCTTTTTATGACTGCTGGTTTGAAAGCAGAAATAAAGGGCAAATTTGGTCCAATGCAGCATTTCTGGTTTTGCCACTTTCCGCTTTTCGTTTTCGATATTTAGCCTTTCGAAAACTTTGGTGCCAGGAGTGACAACCAGACTTAGAACCAAGCTGGTTCATTATTCCTCTTTTCCACTCTACATGTCTCAGTACAAGTGTCTAAACACATGAGCTCATCCGCTACCCTACAGAAGCCAAGACGGGTTAGGATGTGACACCTGGCATAGGTGAAGCCCTGCAGTTTGGATTGAAAAGAAAAGATCCAGAGCTTCAGCCATCAACGTCGCTCTGCTCCCCTGCTGTTCCAGGCTCATGCCTGGTGCTGTCAGTACTTACTCCGGTGTGCTGAAGGTATTTGTCAACACCACCCCCCCCCCCCCCCCCCCATCGTGTTTCAAGAGAAGGACAACTGCTGTAGAGGGAAGTCTCCATCATGTTCTGCATAAATTGCTCTCGAGAACATTTTGATTTCACAGCAGCTGCCACAGCAGATGTAAACCCACTACGTACTATGTCCACAACCCTGGCCCCCTACCTGGATTCAGTCCTTCAAAACCCCACCCCCTCCATGGATTAGTCCCCACCTCCTCCACAGATGAAATCCTGCATAACCCCACCCCTTCTACGGATTGAGCCTTATAAAACCAAACCCTCCATAAATTAAGTCCTGGATAACCCCGCCTCCTGCATGTATTAAGACCTTCAGAACTGCCCCCCCCTCCATGAATTCAACCCTGTGTAGATTACTGCAAATCAACCTTGATGTTCTACAATATTCATAAAGAAACTGAATTAGTGAGCAACCATCTCTGGAATTCAAACAAACAGCCATCCTGCACATCAACCCAAAATGCAGTGCAAGCACATAGTTTTTTTCTTCACAAACACAGCTTGGTGAGTTCAGCAATCAAATGGTAATGATTGGTAATGTCTGCCTTGAAAAAATAAAGGAACGCTTGTGCTCATTGGTAATCCATTCTGGGGGGGGGGTGATTTGTGGTCCCTCACTGTCCCTTACTTTGTCTGTGTTGTCTCATTTGGCCGAAGACTCAACATCGCAGCAGAGAACAGAGAGAGAGAGAGAGAGAGATGACGTTCGTTCCTGTCCCCTTCCAGCAGGCAGCCTTCTCTTCCCACGCAGCCTGTTTACCAGAGAGGGTCTCATTATGTGTCTCAGAGACGGGCTCCTCTGCCAGCCCGAGCAGGATCTGCTTACACTCACTCCTGCGCTGCGGAGAGTGCGCCTCTCAGCGTGGCGTCGCTTCAGCCAGCTCCCGACGCCAGCGCAGAGCCGCCCTCCACGCGCAGCTGCTAACCCCGCCAGCCCCTGTCCGTCTCCTGCCTCCCTTACTCCGCCTTTCCACAGGAGCGGGCCGAAACTGGCTGAGGCCGCCGTCTTCACTGCACCTCTTCAGCTTCGTGACAAAAAAAAAAAAAATCGAATCTGGCCCTCTGGCAAGGGCGTTGGCGGTCCGGCCTTCACCTTGGTGCACGTCGCCTGGCTTCGGCTGGCGGCAGGTGCGTGGGTTGAGTGCCGGTCCACGGGACTCCCGTCGGCGCTGGGGGTTGCTGCCTCTACCCCCCCCTCTAAACCCCCCTCCTCCTCTTCCTCTCCTCCCATCCAGAATCACAGCAAAACAGACGGCAAGACAGCATGCCTCATCTCCATTCCATCTCCTCACAATGGTGACGATATGGGGAGGATTAGCCATCACGGCAACTGATATATGGAGCATAAAGCACACAATTATATACTTTATGCTCCATTATCAAAGCATATATCTATCATATGTAATATATATTATATATGTACTTATATACAACAAATCATGTCATTTGGTCATTTGTGTCACTTACTGAAACCGATTAACAACAGAAAGAGACCAAGCCTTTGAAAAATATCCACACAGAGCGGGCTATGCTTTCCTATCGGATGTGTGATTAAAATTCCTGGATCCCCTCCATGTGTCAGAAGTGCAGGTGCCCAAGGCAACGCGTTTTAACTGTTCTGGCGAAAAACGATGCTGAAGCAGAAGGATGCGTTTCTCTGCAGGCCACTACAGCGCTCGTCCTGTCTGCAGCCGGTTTCTAGCCTGAAATGGGATTAGCTGAGCGGCATCCCTGGGAAAAGAACGATTAATTTTCCATCCTGCCAAAAATGTCATACTAACATAATGGTGAAACATATTTTACAGAAGAAACAGCATTATGAGCACAAGCATCTGAAATAATTAAATAAGGTGTATGTATGTGCGTTATCGTAGTGTTGTTGTAGG
Source organism: Megalops cyprinoides (assembly GCF_013368585.1). NCBI lineage: Eukaryota > Metazoa > Chordata > Actinopteri > Elopiformes > Megalopidae > Megalops > Megalops cyprinoides. The sequence goes on from NC_050601.1 coordinate 20,680,739, forward strand.
GAACAGAATAGAACGCTCTTGTGCTTAATGTTAACATTAGAGTTGTTAGCATTAGAGTTGTTTTCAAGCGTCAGAACTAGGGTTGGGTACTGAAACCCGGTGCCAATATGGCACTAGTTCCTATACGACCGGTATCTACCGGATCAAATCGCAACACAGATTTCGGTCCCTCATGTCGGTGCCACTTAAATGCCTGAGCGCTGTCGACTGAAATATTTGCCCTATGGTGCTCCGAAACGGGCGTTACAGTACTGTAACTGTTATTTAGTGTTAAATTATTGTAGTTGAGTTAGGTTGGTGAATTTGTTATGTAAATTTAAGTGTTTTGTATTTATTTACATTGGTATATTTAAGTATACTTTAAACTGTTGACAGTTAATATATTGTTCAATTTCAAGTTCAAATTTGCCTTAGCAATAAAAAAGCCGTTCTTTAATGTCATCGACCATCGTTTTGTGCTTTTTTTCAACCCTTTCATCCGTAACTTATTTTATGCTATGCAGCGCGCGTGTTACATTACATGGTTCATTACGTTTTCATTAACATTATTAGGCTATTAGTTTTCACCGCTGCAGTTGCTATATTTTTACATGTTAAATCGCTGTTTCCTCAATGCTAGAATTAGCTAGAATTTTTCCAATCTCGTGCACCGGTTTTAGCATACGCACTAAACGGCTAATCACACCGGTGTGACCATACGTGTGAAAGGGTTCAGGCACCGTTTAGGCACCGGTACCATTTTTAAAGTTTCGCTTTAACACTGGTGTCCAAAAAAACCCAAACGATACCCAACCCTATGTATGCCATTTGTTTCTGCTCACTAAAATGACTTTAAGAATCATCTTTCTCCTTTGGCTTTGTCGATTGTCCTCACTTGTATTCCAGAATGTTGGCAGCATTGTCACCAAAGCCTTCTTTAAACGTCCAACATCAACCAACAAACAACTGATTTTGTTAGCAGACACATGATCCATTTCTGCTTTGCCCTAAGCTTTAAGTCCCCTGATTTAAGAACATTAACTACATTTGAACTCATATTTGATTAAGTGTTAAAATGAACACTGGCAGAGGAATCTGTCATATCTTCTTGACTGTGAGCACATTATTGCTGATTATCAGTGAGAGACATCAGGTTAAGCTCCTTTTCTCACAAGCCTGCGAAACCTCCCTCAGCACCAATGCAAATGGGATAAAACATTCTAAAGGGCCACCACACAATTAGGAAATAAAGAAATGGCTAGAGTCAACCTCTGGCTTACACAGGGGAATCAGCCAACTGTATAGTAAAAAAGGGGTGTAATGAGCCAGTCTGCTTCCAACTGTACTGTGGAAAATTAGCCGGTTGTTTTCTTTTCCCTGTCCATGTGCTTTTGTTTTTCCCTGTGTTTCAGCCCTGCCCTGCTCTCCGCCCTGTCGCTGCCCACCAGATTACCTGACTGTTTGCACCTGTCTGCCTGCGCCCCTGCACCCCGTCTCCTCATCAGCCTTGCCCTATTTAGTCCTGCTCGTGTCGTGTCTTGTTGCCAGTTCGTCTCAGTGTCGCTACTCGCCGTTTGTTTCTTCGTGTTTGCCTGCCAGTCCTGTTTCTTTGCCTGTTTTTCTTGACTTCGTTCCTCGTTCTTGCCCTGCGGTTTTGGTCACCGTGTCTGCTTGGTTTTTGACTCTGCCTGCCCTGACTTCGATTTCTGGATTCAATTGGATCAATAAACCTGTTTGCATCCATCTCCTGTGTCTGCACTTGAGTCCCTGCCTGAGTTCTGACAGAAAGGGGTATAAAGAGCCGGCCTGGTTCCAGCTCGCCAGTGGAAAAGGGGTATAATGAGCCACCCTGGTTCCAATTCTACAGGACAAATGACGGTATAATGAAGGAGCCTGGTCTCAGTTCAACAGCACAGAAGGGTTAAAGTGTCTCTGGCTCAGATACTGTCTTCACAGCTGAATGGACGATGCCGTTACCTAGGTAACGGCTGAGCTGGGGTTTGGTTCTCAGGCGGGTGCCAGCGTGAGCACCAGCGAAGCGAGAGGCAGAGAGGCCTGCTCACCCTTTCCGCACCCATCTCCCCACAAGTGTCTCAACATCGGCCTTTCTCTCCCTTCAGCCGTGTCCCTACTCCACTGCGGGCACCGGCTACAGCTGCGACATTCCGGAGTTAACACTGTTACACAGAGGAGCTTCGCGCCAGGGTGACATTCGGCTTGACAAAGTCGGTCTCGCTCGCCTTTGCTGTCTCCTCCCCTGGTTCGGGAGGGGCAGGGGGGGTGGCCGAAGTACCAGTCACACATTTCTCACCAAGAGACAAAGAGATAACCCACTGAGCAGAAGTCTGTAATCAAACTTCACTGCTGGCTAACGTGAGAAAAAGTAGGTTATTGTTCCAAAGATTTAAATCAGCAAAACTTCAATGTTTAAACTTGTGACCACGTCACGTGACGTTGCCTGGACAAATTCCATCAGGTCGTGGGGGCATGCCCGCAGCATCTCGATACAAAGGAGAGTCCTGAGAGGGACACTACTGTTATTCAAATGAAAGCCCTCGATCTTTATTGAAAAACACATCTGCTCACCTCTGGAGTTCCGAGCTTCCCCAGAATAGTGCTTTCATTACTGTGTTCCTCGCACAGCACGCCACAGGAAAACAGCGAATCATTACCGAAATCCTGCGTGCTCCGCACCGCCAAAATCAAACTGAGAAGTGAAAAACGGGAGCCACGCGGAACGAGGCGCAAAACATTCATCTCATTTCCAGCTGTCCGTCTTTGATTAGCTCAGCCCGAAAGCCGTTTTTAATACCGCCCCGTTATATTGTTCATTTCGAGGAGCTTTTCGGTTCACTCCTCGAGTGAGCTTTTCGGTTTACTCCGCAAGCTTTTCAGATAGCTCACCGAAATAGCACTCTTATAAAAAGAAACCCACACCAAAAGGACTCTAACAGTAATGCCACAATAATTCTGGCTAATCTGCTGCCTGCCAGCTTTTCAGTCTAGTACACAACAGGGTTTCAGGAAAAAAAAAACACTCTTTCCCAGGAAAAACAATTTACTGTGCATCTTAAATGAGAAGTACAGGGACAATACAGTGCACAGCTTGAAAACGAGCATCAATTTCTGACCAGTATGGAGCTTTGCATGCACTGTAATAATCAATACAGACCACCTCCACAGATCTTTAGCATGTCCAGTGCAAACTGAGTACAGCACATGGCAAACCTTCAACAGGCTATTCTTTCACATGAAGAACTCAAATGCATCATGCTTATGGTGTGATCTGAGAAACTGTAGGCAATGTCTTCAATTATAAATAAACCCAGACACAACCCTAATGTGTAAAATTACTACTACAAACAAACAGCAAACAGGGGTGGATTTCGACCTTTGGCCATTTCCCAGAATTCCTCACATGCAATAAAAACATTCCACGATGGGCCTCCACCTCCATCGAGACACTCTTGTGGACGCCTGTGAGTAATCCGTGTTCAGCGCTTTCTTCGTACCCATGCTCTCCCACCCAGGTGCTGCCAGCCGCCACCCCGTGCATGTCTTGGGACTGAGCTCATGTACGCGAAAGAGAAAACAATATCAAAGTGCTGTGGGTCTGTGAGCTGTATGGGGGACAATGCTGTTCCTCAGTATACGCACCCCCCCCCCCCCCACCTCCACAGGAAAGGAGCCTGAGAATTCCACAGCGAGGGGACTAGTAATTATCGGTGCTCGGGGGAAGCTGCTCGGATTAGCGCCTGCGTTTTGGCAGCGTTGAAACGGAGCTCCCATTACACACCATCCCAGCCGAGCCAGCCCCTCACTGCTGATCCCAGTCAAAAGCATGCCTGGGCATTTAGTTTCTCTGGTTTGAACAGCTGTTTCATACATAACAATGTAATAACAATAACTTGACAGCTATTTCATACATAACAATGTAATAACAACAACTTGATCAGTGTCATGAGTGCACTATAGTCACGGTGGTGTGGGACCCTACTATGGAGTCAAAATAATGAGATATCCAATTCCTACAGTCCTGATTAATATAATTATTTACAAGCCAACAATTTGTCTGTTCAGTCTATTCTTTGAGCGTTTGCAATGAAGCAATGCATCACAAATTAAGGAGAAACAGAAGGTAAGGAACATTCAAATTGGTCCAAATTCAGGCATTTATTGTGTGAAAATGTGAGATTGCATAAAATTTATCTATTAGACGGCACAGAAGTAAATGTTTGATTTTTTCTGTAGGAAACTCTAAAAAGGGCCCAACTCCCAGTACAATGGAGGTAACCCTTTATTCACTGCTGAAATAAACAGGAATCTGAGTGTCCTGAATAAGAGGGAGATCCAAGTTGGATCATACGACCTATTTTAGAGACTCCCATCAGTTTCTGTAGAACAGAATGAGGCAAGACCCCAGCCCCCCTCCCTCCCTCTCTCACTCTTTCCCTTTCTCTTTCTCTCTCCCTCCTGCACTCTCCGCACGCTCTGCCTCTGTTCTCTTCTGTCTCTTGTCCTCCTACCCTCTTCTCCAACTTCTCATTCTGCTACTTTTGCTAGCCTTTTTTTTCTCCTCTTCTCTATCTATCGCTCTCTTTCTGTCTTTCCGCCCGCTCCCCTGGCAAGAGCAAAACACTGGAAAAACCTGATCACACAAATGTGGTCCATTAATGTGGTCCGTGAGTCATAATCTAGCACGCCTCTCCCATGCATTGGGAAAACATGACACATCTCTGTCATGCATCAGACGGCGTGTTTGTTTCATTCTGCCCCGCCCGTTTTCTTTCATGTCCCACTGCCCACACACCCCATTAGCCAGGCCGGCACTCGATTGGCTGCCAGGGCTACTTTCCTGTGCAGCGCCGGCGAGTGAATGGCCATCCTCCCCTCTCCTCCATCCTCACTCTCGCTGGTCGTCATGACAGCCTCCTTGAGATTGCGTGTCAGACCCCTGACACAGACTGGTGCACGTCCCCTACCGGACACAGGGCAGGAGGTACTGTGGCATGGGGAGCTGTAAAAACGCCACACGGGCAGAGGATGTACTTTCCAAGCTTTACTTCTCATTAAAACACAGCGCCAAACACGCAGACAAGCAATGTTTCCTGCCCGCACAAGTGTCTCCCGATCTGAGGTGTTTGTCTGCCTGTTCAAGTGTCTCCCGATCTGAGGTGTTTGTCTGCCTGTTCAAGTGTCTCCCGATCTGAGGTGTTTGTCTGCCTGTTCTGCGTTACGCAGTGACAAAAAAGCAAACTCAGCGACATCAACGTGCAGGGCCCAGCTTCCCTTCCTTACTGCTTTGGGTTTTCCTTGCTGCGGACGAGTTTACGTATTCTGCGGTACCTTTGCATTTATTCATGTGAAAGCGGGGGCAAAGGCATGGACGTACAGTGTGTTCGAGTCTTACTGTACGAGACGATCTGGGCGCAGACTCTCGGGACTGTCACTGTTCCCACACTGCAAAACGCTCTTGCGTCTCACCTACCTACCGTTCGAAATCGCCGTTCCACAGCTTGTGGGTGTCTTTTTTTTTTCCCTTGACAGGTCTGTGGCGTTGAGCGAGTGTGTGACAGTGTGTGTGTGTGTGTGTGTGTGTCACTGCAGCATTTTGAAAATCACACGGTAGGGACAGGTTTTTCCACTGAGCGGACTAATCAGATGTGCCATGCGGCGGGTGGGGAGTGGGGAGGGGGGGGGGGGGGGACTCAGGGCCCGGGATCTTAATTTAGAATCTTGAGAGCTGCGGGGCTGAGATGGCACAGGTGAGGCTCATTAGTGGATACGCTCAAGCAAGCTGGGGGGGGGGGGGGGGACATAGCACCTCTGGCATAATACAGCCCAATCACGCAGCCATCAAACTGCCGTGACAGCCGTGCCTGCTGAAAGTCGCCCCCCCCCCCCCCGCCCCAATCCTCTAAAACCGCATGGCGACTGGAAGGAGCGGCTTTGGCGGACACGCTCAGGGCTTCATTTCCATACGCAGCACAGTCGGTGGCGCTTTTTTACGCGGTTAAACAAATCCAGCCAACAACACCCCAGGACTGATGACTGGACACGCTGAGGGAGAAGTTATGCTCCATCGGGGCTGAATTGACTACAGCCACGCTGCTTATCAGCGATGGAGCAGAAACGCTGTGGCATAATTCAGAGGAGCCAAAAAAATGGAAAAATGGATTTAATGTTATGCAGGTGAAGACAGAGACAGGAGCCCACTGAAAGAAATGCCTGTGGCATCTTAGGCTAACAAGAGCAAACTGAATAAGAAGATAGTACATCCCTGACCTGCCTGTATGAGGCAGTCGGAGCACCTGAGGTAAAAGTACATTACTGTTTTGTAACATTCATCTTATCGTTGGCCTGTATATTATATTCTCCTTGGATTTTGTTGTGTTCCATAATAAATGGGCCACAGACTAACCCCTGGATTCAACCAGCACTTGGCCTTACGTTACATTATGTTTATTCGCCAGATGCTCTTATCCAGAGCAACTTCCAGCACAAGAGAACAGAAGTGTATCCATACAAGTTATATGAGCAACAGTGTCAGACCAAGCTAAGAACAGTCCCAGATCAGCGAATATATGTATAATACCAAGCATCAACAATCCTTAAATGTAAATTAGCAAACCATTACTTCCAGTAAATTCAACAGTCACCAAAGTGAACAGAAGACATTGTGTACTGAAAAACAAAGCTTAAATCTATCTACAGATAACTAACAGATAACCCGAAGAGGTGAACCAGTAGTAAAGAGGTAAATCCACAGAAGTCCCAACATATTACCACAGAGGTAACTAAAATATATTAACGTGGAAGAAACGCCTTTCACCCAGAGGACAAAGCTTGTCAAACTGACTGTAATTTGAGAGATGAAAACTATGTATTAAATGTGTCTGGAACAGTGGTGGGGCAGGATGAGCCAAGGGGAGGAAACACACTTATGACACAGGGTTTCCTTCTTTCCAAGCACAATATCCAATATTTAATGAGAGGCACACCAGCTAAAGGTCACATTACTGTTGGAAGTTTCTTGTGCAGTTTTGGTGTTATACACCAAGAATACAAATTTCACTTTTTTGAATTGAAAACTAAAGGTCTATGTCCAAAACAACAGTAATAATAATATCACACCATCTTACAGTGCACTGTGTCCACTGGCCTGGTCCCTCGTGTATTAAGCTGTTCTTTCCATACCATTCTCGCAATTTGGAAACGCAGACCAAGTGTGATGGTTTCATGATGCAGCTCTATTTTCAGATTTATTTTCTGCCATTCCTGTTCTAAGCTCTGAAGCCCTGAATTACCCACAACTCCTTTGAGTGCTCCATAATTATGATTCTGAGCCGTGCACACCACACGCAATAACAGAAGTCATCATCAGCCCAGTCTTACATTAGCACAGGATGCTCGTCCAGGGAAAGACATGCCAGAAAGGCAATATGAGCCTCTTTTTCCTTGTGTCAGAATGAAAAAAAAACAAAGGTCCCTGAACTCAGTCTCTGCGGCTTGAAGTTTATTTGTATGGTTTCTAATAAAGCCTGAGTGTGGCACATACAATAGAGCTAATTCTGCAGATGTGGTCTAAGAATGTTACAGAATGTGGGAGGCCTTGCCTTGCCTCTCACAACACGACAGACAAAAGCAAAAAATGCTTTTGTCCAGAGAGGACATGATGGTCCAGTGGAGTCAAGGCACGGCTACCTTATCTCCCTGTCCGCCCATCGTTTCTCAATACAGTTTCTTTGCATTCGTTTATTCAAAGTGCCAAAGGCCTGTCATACCCGTGGACCGATCGAGACGACCCTTACAGAAGATCAAGAGATGAGATATTACGGAAGTCACTTTGAAAGACGAGAAATAAGACGACAGCATGACTGTCGCAAAGTACTGATGAAAAGTATCTTTAAGGGCAGCTGAAAAACTCAAACAGATGGGCTATCCATAATCTGGGCCTGACTTTGACCTCTTCGCCAGCTCCTGGAGAGTTGTGTAACACAGAACAGGCTGGACGAATGAGCAGCGGTATGGAAAAGGAGGACTAAAACACCTGAAGGATTCCCGCTGGTGTCAGCAGCGTTCAGAGGAGTGCCAGCGCTAACACCATTAGCGAGTCTGCCCCCGCTCGCCGAAACCGCAAACGGTTCAACTAGCAGCCGGCAGTGCCTGAGAGCTCCTCTCCGTTCCCTCACGAGGTCGACTCACGCGGGGCGCTGTGCTTTCTGGCGCCGGCCGCACCGTCCAGATGGACCCTGCTTTGCGCACAGGAGTGGGGGTTCAGAGGCCGGGCGGATGGGATTGGACGAGATGAACACTCGCCAGCACTCTGGCAAATCACCCAAGAAGGCGGATATGAGCTGCAAGCGCGGCTGAAAGGCTTTTTACCAAAAACCCTTCATTTAATGCCAACGTTAATACATACAGGAGCCAGTGCTGTGGTGTGGTGTTAACAAAGAGGGCTAATAACCCCAGGGTTGCCAGTTTGTTTCCTGGGGGGAAACACTGTCCACACACCCCAGCTCTTGTTTCTCTGGGCAGGGTTCATAACATGAGTTGCCTCGGATAATATCAAGTCGTCTAAACAGATAACATGTTAAAATTAAAGATATGTGTGCTGCTGTGCATAGCAGTGTCTGCTAAGCAACCAAAATGTTGTATCTGAAACAATGCAAGCTACATTACACTTGGCTGGTGAGCAAATTTTCATGTAGGTTCACACCTGAATCAGTTTGCTCATTCGACTGGAAAAAAAAAAAGAAAAAGCAATAACAACAACAGCAAATCTTGATTAATTCCGTGTTCTACTGGGAAACAGCCGGAGGTTTTCAGGGCTATATCCAATATTGATTTTCTAAATATCATGCCAACTGGTTACCAGCAGTTTGGTCAATATTTACTTTTCATCTTCAGACACAGTTTCTTTGATCTACTGAACAGTAACCATCATTATTATCCAAAATTACATATTAGCTGAGTATGGATGACAGATTTATTACTACGGCTGACAATATGCAGACCCACCTGCACTCCCTTAAAGTCAGTAAGGCAGTGCATCAGAAACTGGTAATCAGCAAGACTAATTAACTGTACTGCTGTAAAAAGTCTCAATGTCCATTTTCAAACAGATGTATCATACAAGAGGAGTAATTTGTGGCTAGAAGCATTACTGTCAATATTGATTGTGCCAAACTAATATCAATATTTCTTATTTTAAAGATGAATACCACTCAAAACTACTGGCATAAACAAATCTTGCTGTTTGTGGACTATGCCATATATTTTGGCATGGGAATCAATATGGATAATACTGACATTTCAGCAAGATATTATTTTTAAATTGAATATTCTGTAGCAAAGGCCATCTTCATTCCAGATGTCACTGCAATTTAAAAGGACTGCACACTCTCCAGTGCAAGCATCCCAAAGCTTTCCATCAATGCAGTAATGTACTTGAGGTATTGGTGCAGTGATGTTCTAGAAGTGTTAGTGCAATGAGGTTCTAAATGCAGGAAGGTAGTGAGGTTCCAGAGGCATTAATGCGGTGAGGTTCCAGGCACATTTATCCACCAAGTTTGCAGACACGCTAATGAGGTTTTACTCATGCACAGTGCTCACTCATGCACAGACAGGGACAGGATTGTTCGGAGGGAACATGCTCGTTAAGAGCCCCTCTAGAGTCTAGACAACAGACTGCGACATCTACATGGGAGATCAAAATTCAAAGAAAACTAAAAAATGCGGTTCATGTGCTCCAACATCCACCAAGGCCACATTTCATCTCGTTTTCTGTGCTCATGAGCACAAACAAAGATTTCACGTGGGGGTTGTTCTTTCATGCCTGGAGCCGAGCAGGCAGCAGCGTGAACGTTCAGCCCCCCCCCCCCCCCCCCCCCCTCTCTTCTGCGCCGGGTTCAGGGAGCGGGCGTGCGGAGCCGTGAAGAGCCGGATCCAGAGATGAGGGGGATCAGTGCTCCAGCCCTCCCATGTAATTACAGTGCGCAAGGCGCTAAGCGCAGCAGCTCCAGCGGGGAGGCGACACGGTCCTCCCACACAGCTCCTTTGCCACGGTAAAACCATCGCACGTCCCAGACTGCCCGGATTTCACAGCCTGACGGCTCTCTCGGTTTTACCGACAGGGGCCGGGAGCCCCGCTGGCGTTCCTCTGCGAGAGCCGCTAGCGTTAAACGCTAACCACACGCAATGTGTGCAGCCGGATCAGAAACAGCGTAACTGGAAAAGCGGATGTGATTAGATGCACAGTTAGTAATGGCGGCACTGTGCTGGTTTGAGAAGCAGAAGTCGTTCCGCTGATTCGAGTTCTCTTCCGGCCCATGACTTCCGGCAGTCTCTGACCCCCTCTGTTCTGCCCCAGGGTTGATCCTAGAGGTGACCCTGGGGGGGTTGGTTGTCATCTCAGTGAGATGCTCTCTCCAAATCAGGCAGGAAAGTGCTGGGTAAAGGAGTAGCAGGTAGGCATGGATATATTGTATTCCCTCAAGCAGAGTGACATGGCTCCCAGACATTGTGCGAATATGCAGTGGCAATTGGGGGGGTCCCCCCCTACCCATACCTGCCAACATTTAGGTTTCACAATACGGCTGGGGGGGGGGGTGCAAATTACAGGAGTTTCCTGGGAAAACCTGCGCACAACTTTTGAATCATTGCAATGAAAAGCAAATGCATTACTTTGTGTTTCTTTTTCATAAAAAGTGGGATGTAATGTCATCCCTACAGTATGTTGGAGACAATGCAGAAATTTGCTGTGATTACTCGACAACGCTTTGTCGCACAGAGAAACAGCTAGTATTATCGGAAAAGGTAAGTTCTGTTGTTTATTTTGATATGTGGTGAAGCGATAGGGACTTTGTGACTTAGGCTATTCAACCAAGAAGCAGAAGTGTGAAAATGGGTTAGTAAAGATATTACTTTGCAGAAGTTTGATCTGTCTTTATAATGTGATTACTACAGTATGTACAAATATGTGACTAGTATCATTACAAAGCTCTGGTTCCACTCTTCTTGTGACATATGTTCCATATCTATGCAGTGATGAGTTCATGAGTAATTCAAACAAGAGTAATGGGTGTGGAGATGGACACAGAGCTGTATGCAGATTGTAACTATGATTAAATTTGATGTAAATTCAAAATTATTTTTCTCACCAAAACTTCGTTGCATAGGCAAGCAACTAGCATCATTAGCAATGAATACTTCATGAGCAATTCAACCGAGAAGAAAGGATGTGAATTTGGACACAGACTGTGTCTGTTGGGCTTTAAGCATTAAAAGACATTTTTAGTGACAATTGCAAGTGACAAATAATTTTTTTAAGATTTTTCCAGAGACCCCCCAAAATTTTGATGTTGAGGCTTTCAGGTGGTCTCAAGTGTCAATCAAGGGGTCTCGGACCCTCCAAGACCCCCCGTATTTCGCACCCTGCTCCCAGACCAAAGGTGACCCGCCCCAGGTCTTTAACCACAATTCTTGCATTGTGTGTCCATGTCAGAATTGCATAAGACCAGTCTGCGGGTTGGTTAATAAATACCAAAGGTTAGCAAATGCTAACTCATGTGCCACGATCAAAGCAAGCTACACCGGTGACACTATGGCCAAATACCACATCATTGCACCATTCACCAACCTGGCACACTGGGTAATGAGAGAGACACAGGTGATGAGCAGCTCCTGGGTGTTGCCTGACATGGAATCGAGGGGAATGACCTTTGACCTCCCCCAGTTGTGGAGCCTATCGGGGGAGCTGAAAACATGAACCGGAGACAGGCTCATGCATGCAGCCCAGGTAACGGACAGTGTTCAGTCAGGTGAGCGGCAGGCAGAAGGTGGGGGGGGGGGGGGGGTGAATTATCATGGTATGGATAGGGACAGCTACTCTTCTGGCTGGTCCATTACAATGTCGCACTGGAACCACAGATTTTACTCATTCCAGAACTTCCATTCCCTTCACTTAGAAATAATGCAGGTCCAGGATACAGGGGAGAACCCGCATGTCCAGACAGCTAAAGATCTGTCTCAGCACACATAAAGCAAGCTCAGACAGTGTTCAAACACCAACCTGCACTCGGCTGCTCAGCCCATATACAAACAGTAGGAAGGGTCAGCTTGAAATGCTCGCTTTTCCCAGAGGGCCTTGTGCAATCACAGATGAAAAGTCAAAGAACTAGAGCAGCTGGAGGGGAGAGGAGAGGATTGTGGGTTCAGCAGAGCGCAAGGCTCCAGGACCCCGCTCGGACAGGGGGTGCTGACTGAACTGTCTGTGACCAACAGTCACAACAGTCACAAAGGCACATTAAAACAGACAGGCAAACAAACTGCTCTCACCCTCACGGCAAAAGTAAAATGATTAAGATACTGTATACAAGATGAGAGCTGAAATCAAGAGGTGTGTATTCTGCATGAACTGTGTAGTATTCTGAATTGTAGCTGGCAGGGACATTTTCTGAAATAAGCACTAGATGAGTTTTATAAAGAGTCTATTTGCCAGTAAAAAAAACTACTTGCCAGAGGGGAAACTTATTGTGTGAGAATCTGTGAGCCAAAACGAGAGAGGAGTTTCTTTTTTTGGTCACTAACACTCATTTGCATTTTATTTTCGGCTGAAAACTCCTTCAAGTGGAGACTCCCATGGGATGGTGTCATCAGCACCACATCTGAGGACTTGGGAGTGAACCTGAGCACTGATCTGGGGCCTATTTACCTTTGTCACTAACCTACGGCCTGCTTCCTTTATCCACTGACCTCAAGCCTGTGTTTTGTTCACCACTGACCTATGGCCTGCTCTGCTTATCCATTGACCTGGGGCCTGTGTTTCACTCACCACTGACCTGTGGCCTGCTCTGTTTATCCACTGACCTGGGGCCTGTGTTTCACTCACCACTGACCTGTGGCCTACTTTGTTTATCCACTGACCTGGGGCCTGCTTCCCTTCCCAACTGACCTTGGCCCTTCTATTCTCTTAGTAAACTGAATACTCATGCAGACATGAAGCCGCATGAAGTCACTCTGCCCCTGGAGCAGATCTCCGCACAATCCCTAGTCTTCCCAATCTACAGTCACTCTCCTGCCCACTAGTCCAGTGTCTCCAGCTCCGCTGAATGACCATGTGGCAGTCCGCCACATCACCCATCACATACCCCCTCAAGAGTCCCCCAGGCCCCAGGCCTGGTAAACCATACACCACAGCATCACTGTAATGAGTTATGATGGAGGTTTAATTGTCCATGTTTATAGCTTTGCAGTCTACATTAATCACACAGTAACAGGGAAGCAGTTCCTATGGAGAGCAACACAATGCGGTGAATGCACAATTGACCACAAGGCTGCCGCAAACAATGTCTGAACTGACAGCTGGCTGAGGTTTCATTGCTTTCCACCTCCGGGGCTGTGTTTGAAATTATATATCATGGAATTAATGTTCCCTGCTCTGACAAAATGAAATGATTTCAGATGCAATATCCCTATCCCACTGTGGGGCTGGAAACTTGCTTGCTCAGTATAACAATTTACCATTGTCAGAGCCAGCCTGGATCATTATACCACTTTCCCACTGTGGAGCTGGAACCAGTCAGCTCGTTACACACCTTTTCCACTGTAGAGCTAGAAGCAGGCTAATTGTAACCTTTTGCTTCTGTAGAACCGGAACCCTTTGCAACTGTAGAGCTGGAGCCAGGCTGGCTCACTGGCTCATTCAGTTTATGTGCGGTTTTTCATTTTTCATGATAATAACGTAACGTAAAATAATGTAAAAGTGAGGTATGGAGAGAAGTGGCATGCTGTTACTAAAGAATGTTGCTTTTGTTAATTGGTCATCTAAAAACTACAGAGATCAGACTTGGAACTGTAACAGGAAAGAGGGAAAGAGCCCCTTCACAATAGCTTACGTCATCACCATGGTTTGTTTAATCAAGTTGCTCTTGACAAATTTAATTTCCCCTTGGTGGTGAATAAAGTAGTCCTCATTGGAGACAATAACAATGGAGACTTCTGTTGTTTTGGGAAAACCTCAGTCTCGGACTGGAGACGAAGTCCAGGCAATCGTCCTGACCGACCGGTGTTCAGTGTGTCGCCCGGTGCTAAAGCTCCAGTTGTACGTAATGGAATGGAAAAATAATCATTCTACGCTAGGTCAGCCAGCTTTGGCACCAAATGACGGTTGCCTGGTTCCAGCTCTGCAGTGGAAAAGGGGTCATAGCTATGATTAATGATGTTAGCTGCTTTTGCTTAGTGTGTTATTTGGTGCTGTACTTTCATGGTGCAACACAGGAGCTGGTCTCACAGAAAAGGATGCTGAGAAGACACCATAAAACAGCAAGGGGTATATTTAAAAGACTAGCTTGCCTTACGCACAAACATACTCATACACACATCCCAACACACACACACAAACACACCAACACACATACACACATATATGTGCACAAATACATATCCATGTGCACACACACTGCAAAAGGAGCAATGAGTTTAAGGGCAGCCATCTACAGTACAGTAGTACATGGGAGCATGAACCAGACACCTCATAGGCAGTGGCCAGTGTAATTCAATAATTAAACACCAGAGCCGTGGCTGATCCTACTTGCCATCTTTCAACTGTGTCGGGCTAACCACTATGGGACTGAGACGAGTACCCAATGCAAGCAGGGGAGAGGAAACCACACTACTTTGGCTGAAATGCTGATACCAGCAGTTTACATTTACATTTACATTTATTTATTTAGCAGACGCTTTTATCCCAAGCGACGTACAAAAGTGCATACAGTAGGTACAGCGACAGTAAGGGGACAGGATGTGTACAGTTCCAGTTCCAGTTCACAAGCCCATATCAATTCCTCTGTTCGATGTGCATTTTAATGACTGACAAGAGGGCAGGTACTTTGAAACAGTACCTCTGAATGCCGAGCTGCAGAAACAAACCCGCTCAAACCGTCTCCATTCAGCAAACACACTGCGGGAACATAAAAGCTCTCTCTGTGAGGTGTGCTACTGATCGCAGGGGCAGAGAAAAAAAGACATTTCTGGCTGAATCCTCTGCAGATTTAACAAGCTTTTCAGCTTTCAAAGCATGTAATTATTACATCAACGTGGCCTCGTGTAGGGGTAGGGGTCTCTTCTGCGGGAAAAAAGCGATGGCAAAAGGTAGAGCGGTCGCAGCCTGCTGGAGGCAAGCCAGCCGCAGCAGAAAAAAAAAATGTTTTCGCTTGTCGCGTTGACAACCGCGGGAGTGATGAAAATATACAAGAGGACGATTTGACTCTCCACCCCGGCTCTTACGAGGAGCGGACTTCCTGCCAAAGCGCTCGAGAGACGGCGCTCGGAGGAGAGTGCGGTTTATCCAAACTTCCCGTTAGCGGATATCGAACAGCACGAGCCCCTCTCCGCGCTCCACGGCGGAGGCCGAGGCAGGCAGGGCGGAACGGCTCCATCACCTGCGCAGACAGCCGCCGTGGGAAGCACTCCTGCGGCAGACGGATCAAAAGCTTTCGGTGGCGAGAGTTTACCCTTACACTTGAATTAATGGCTGCCTCTGCTCCCGTTCTCATCTCGCGCCGAGAGGAGCTTGCAGGGGCGGCCGCTAAAACGGCGCCCTCTCCAAGCGAATCACAAACAGACACATCTGCCTGCAGCCAGCGAGTACCCAGGCCTGCTGGCAAACTCCCCATGTTCCACATTATACTACAATTACACATTATGAGTTAGCACTAAATTATTACTAATTCCATGACTGCTATTACCATCACTACCACTACAACTGAGAACATTCCACTGCCATGAAGATTCCTACTGCTGCAATCTGAAGAATAAACTGCTGTGCATGACTGTACGACCGTAACTATACTAACCCGAACCTGCCAAAACATAAAGCTCTCCTCATGCTAGTGCAGCTATGACTCTAACTGCAGCTAAGTCCCCAGGCTAGATATTCCACACATGCCTGTTCCACAGAGAGAAAAGAGGGTAAACACGGCCAATCATCATGGGTCTGGAGAACACTGTCTGAGGAGAAGAAGATCATCACCTCAAAGATGAATCTGCCTCATCTACCTGACGTGCTGGTACATGAAGAAGCAGTCATTAGCACTGAGAGCAATACATCTACTCCTGCTGAAGCGTCACAATGGTGGAACAAATTTCCCACCAACATCAGAACTTAATAGTCTCTCAGTTTTTTCTCTGTGGTCTCACAAAGATGCATCTCTGGCAGCAATGCACTTCAATATATCCTTAATATGTCTACTGTGCAGGTAAAGTCCCACTGAATGGCTTTCATTCACTTGACCTTAATAATAATATTATAATAATAACCGCAATAACAATAATGACAATAATAACTGTTGTTTTTGATACCATTATTATCATCAACTCAATCATTATCAATTATCATTTATTTATTAAACATAGAATGTTGGCAGATGCATAATGCACAAAACCAGTTCCCCTGTCACAGTCAGGTTATAGAGCTGTTCTACCATTCAGCCAGAATGCCTCTGCCCTATGACAAGGAGTGCCACACCTCTTCCAGACAGCCTTTCTTCTTCACCTGTAACAACCTCCTCAGCAGGTGCATCCGCACACACACAGAAACACTGACGCCTTCTCAACGCACCGATGCAAACTGAATACAACTTGTGATGTATTAGCCTTTCTTTGTCATCTGTAACAACCTCTTTCGCAGGTGAATCCGCACACACTGACACACTGACGCCTTCTCAGCACGCTGGCGTAAATTATTACAACTTGCGGTGCGTTATGCAACCCCCATGAAAAGTAGAGGACGTCAATGAAATAAACGGCAGGGGTCAGATATTTCATTAAAAAAATGGTAAGGGCAGCATTAAAAGTTGCTTAAATTTCACAGAGGCCTCTCACAAAATCCCTCAGATCATCAGATGAAAACTGGAAGGGGGGAGGCAAGCTGCCTAGCCGCGCACTGCCAAGGCCGGCGAGTCCCAGGACGCCAGTGTTTGGAGAGCGAGACCCGCCGTTAGAAAAGCCAGTCAGAGGCGTAATAACATCACCTCCGTCCCCAGAGCAATGATATCAGCCTCCGCTCCTCTCTGAACACTGAGACAGAGCACGCTCTCCGCGCTCCGCGGCCCTCCGGGACGCTCGTGATGCCGCGGCCGGGTAAATAATTAACCGGGAATCCTGGTGCCGCAACAGTTTCCCAGGGTCATCTGAGAGGACTTCAAGAGCGGAGCGAGCAGAAGCGATGGAGTGTAAAAACCACAATGTCGAAGCGCCGTTCACCTGCTCTGCTCCCGCTGATGTTTTTAGTGTTTTTTTTTTCCCCTGTTGAAACGCTGACAGGACATTCTGCCTCACCTACATTGTGACCTGCGACCCGCAACCTTGTGCCCCGTGCCCTGCGTTTTGACATGACGTTCCTTTTTTTTTCTTTTTCATCAAAGCCGACGCAGCGCCTTCACCAAAACGGTCAGGAGGGGACGGGGGGACATGGGGGGGAGGTTAGACAAAACAAGACCCATCGCCTCTGGGCTCCCGGTCTGGCTGCTCCGCTTGACCCCTGCTGACCAATCAGAGGCCATGAGCGCGGCTCCACTGGTGACTCATGCGCTGTACCTGACTGCACCGACAGAGCCTCTCCCTTCCTGAGCTCTGCCGCAGTCATTCAGGAGATGCATGGCCTCGCTGCAGGGCACCAGCACAGCCGGGCAGAGTCTCTCAGCCCAGCTCACCTCATCCAGACAGACTTTAAAATCTGCACACGGTAACTGACCAAAGCTCAAGACGTAAGATTGTTCAATGCCGTCCTGTACCTATGTTGACTGTTATTCGTGTAAAAAAAAATCCCCACTTCTAGGATCACAGTCAAACAAAGCTGGTGAAAAAGGCCTCAGTGCAGGTGTAATAAGGGAGGCTGACTGGAAGATTTCCACATCACTACAGGCCCTAATGACTTCAACCCTGTTCACTCAAGACTCAATTTCCTGATGTCCCAACGGTCATCCAACAGATATCTTGGTCCTGGAAACCACCCACAGCTAGATGAACTTTTTACCCATGTCCATTCCTTCGGTAAAGAGGTGGGGGCCTGCTGTGGCTTGCACTGTTTACCGGCTCCTAAATTCTGAGTAGCACCTTAATGCTTCATCACACCGTAAGAAATCCATAAACATAAATTAACCAGCATGGCTGCAAAATTACAATGTGTGCTGCTCCTGTTTTCAGCACACAACTGCGAGTCGATCTTCTCAGTTAACAGCCAAACACATGCATGGTCACAAATCTCAGGAAAGTGAACAGACTCCACTGTAGAGTTTCTCTGAGACAGTATTTAAAGACCTTATTGAGGCAGTATTGTGGGCAACAACAGGAAACTGTCCCGATCCAGCAACTTCACACAGGATCACAGTCTTTGAGATAAGTAAGAAGTCATGCACCTGCCTTAGAGACATCAGTAAAAATAGCCCTGTGTGAACAGGTCTTTAGAGAGGCAGTAATTTGCCGATATTAATCTCAGTCCTTCTGACGTCAAGCTTTGCCCACATGTGGTGCTGTGATCATTACAATGAGAATTCACTGTCATGAATGTTATTCAGACATAATGACCCTCTTGCTCACTGGTTGCATCAACATAGGGTGACAGAGGTCATTTCAAACCGAGGACAATCAAAGTCAGAGGTCGAAAGAGTGAACTTAGCAGATACATCTTTGGTTTTACCACATTTTACTACATGCTTATTGCAGAGACACACGCGCACACACACACACACACACACACACACATTAAAAGGCAACCACACTCAAACACATATGCATACATATATGTGGGTGTTTGCACCCACACACATATTGATGCACGTGCGTGTATAGTACAACACCATATGAATTTAACTTAAATGACAATTTTTCAATTCCGTAAACATATCTGAAAAAAAGGTGTGGATTAATGGAAATACTGGGAGAGATCTCTCTGGAGAAGCATCAATGTTTCTGCATTCTTCCTTGAATGAGAGCAGACCAACAAACCAAACTTCTATTTATCATTGCTTGCGGTAAAGCATGCACCTGCAGGCTTACTAATACTGTAGTCCACATGCCGGCAGGGGCTGAACTTGCTAGCTTAGAGCTCAGTAACTAACTGCAGCCTCACAGTGGTTCAGAGATTTTAATACTGTGTAAAGTACCTGCATGGCAGAGAATGCAGGGTTTGACATTTTATCTCAAACTGTACTCATTCTGTCTCTTCGTTAGCATGAGAGTGGGATATGACCAGGCAGCACCGGTCAAGGGGCAAGATGTGTGAAGTGTTGTGCTACCTGCATGAAAAAGGACTCCCTGCCAGACGAACAGCTTGCCCTGCCCAATTAAAGGCACTGCAGAGACCCCACCAAAGAACTGGCAGGACAAGTAGGCGAAAGGTGATATCATAAGAACAATTCTTAGCAACAACAACTGCAGCCTGTCGAGGGTGAGGAACTTTCAGACATACAGCAGCGTCATGGTCAATGGCATGGGTTTGATTCACAACAGGTTTGCTTTGATTCCAACCCCCCTTTACACATGGTACTATCATTGTAATGGTTCCCTCCAGGCAACCTCAATTCAAAAAAGTGGGAAGGTCCAGTCTTATCAAGCTGAGTCCATATGCAAAAGATAACCAAGTCAAACCATTACAGCATCCTCAACCATGACCAATTAAACACCTAGTCTGCCTCCTGTTTTTGAACATTTGCTAAAATTCAAATTAAAAACATGTACTACACATGCACTTCTGTTCGAATTACTTGTGTTTACGTGTTAATCCATTCTGAAGTCTAACAGCCACAACATATTTTGTATTTTTAACGTGCTGCGGCGGATGGTACACATCGAATAAACCATTCATATAGTATACTCATTCAGTGGGCAGGGTAAGATTGAATAGTGGATTACATGACACTTGCAATGAGACAGTGCTATCAACAGGCGGCGACACACACACCTTCTTTAGTGCAACATAACCCAAGCAATGCTAATTCACAGGCTGAGGCATGGTATCAGGGTTGTTGGTGTGAAACTGGGTTTACCTTGGCACTGGAATCCCTGCTTTCCGAAGCCCCTGTAGGCATAAAGAGAGGGAGAAGAGTCAGGAGAGCTGGTGACACGGCGTTTGTACACGCACACGTGTGGGGTACAGATGGCGTGCGATGCCTCTGTGGAGGCGGTTCACGTCACATGTTCCTCCGCCACCGTTACTGCTGGCACTGCCGCGGACGCCCCGCACGCCTGTCCCCGGGTCTGGACGGCGCGGAGGGCGTCAGGTGGCACGCGGTTGGACGGCTGCTTTTTTGGGGAGGAACGCGCAATCTGAAGAGAGGCCAAAAATCGGGATGGGCCAACCAAGTGTGTGATATGAGGCTGCATAAGGAAGAATCACGCAGAAACACACCCAGTGCTACAGCAGCATTATGGCAAGATGTGTCTGCTGGAGGTGGGGGGCGACAGAGAGTAGCACATTCAATAGGATCTCAATAGGGATCCATAACAGAAGCAGAGAGAATGTTCTGGTCCGCCCCCTACACTCTCAGATCGCTCTTGGATCTCTAATACACACAGTGTGAGGGCTGTCACAATGTTGTCGACGGTCTCAGTTAAAGAACACTAGCTAATGCAACTGTGACTCTGGTGTTGCTAATATTCTGCAATTAAAGAATACTATAACTAATGAGATAGCAGCATAGGTGATCATCACTCACTTGTTTCCTTTTGCTTACAATTTCAGGTAAACAAAATGTTTGTGTGAACTGGAAGTCTATGATAAAAAAATAGCAAAATTCAGACCTGTTCTAAAATTGTGAAGGGACCCCGTATCATGTTACTGACGTGAAAATAATGTTTAGTCAGAATACCCCCTATCCCTATGATATGTGCATTCTGGGTAAAATCATTGGTTCTCTCTACAGGTAGGGGAATTAATCAAGGGAAACACCTTCTTATGTCTCAGCACAGTCTGACATGAAAGACTGTGCATCACACCAAGGCTCTTATTCTTCTTACAAATGAATTTGCTCATTACGTCTCATTTCTCCGTGACAGAACATGAAAGAGTCATGTTGAGGAGCCCTCAGAAGGCTTTCATGCAAAGCGAAGTGTCAAGAAGAATGTGTGTCAGCTGCTGCTGGGGTACAACGACTCCTCACATCTTTTCGCCACCCCACTCAGTCTGCGCTCCTGCACTTGCTGGTGCCTCAAATTTTTTTTTGTCACCTGAACGCAGTGCGGCGCCTGTGACATGCTCCATACATGCCAAAGACGAATTACACTTACAGTACATCCGAGGGGCGCGCGTTACCGAACTGTAATTATCAGTAAAACATTAAAGAGAAAATGTGCGTGTGACTAGGAGTCAAGAAATTGCCGCTCTGACGTTTCAGCCATCTCCATTACACACAGCCTGATAGGAGACGGATCATGGTAATGTTTCGTTGCTGTTGTTATTGTTGTTGTATTTTACGGCACAATTCATACCGCAGCGTTCCTTAATAAAAGCATTTCTTTTATTCTTTATACTGTCGATTTCTTTCTTTCCTTCTGTGCTGAAGCAAAAATGAACTAATAAATTGTATGCCAAATGTCAAAGAATATGAGGAAGAATGTTGTATTGCTTGTTTTCATGAAGATGCATTACTTAAAAGCCAGGGGAAATAACAGGTTGCCCATATATGGATTATAAAAATAAAGCGCTAAAGGAGGGCACGGACAGATCAAAACAAAGAAAAAGATACGGACAAAAACCAGTGTAGCCTACAATCGCACGGAGTACCGTCTGAAAACTGAAATCATTTAAGAAACATAAAATGTTATCATAACATTTTATCAAACATAAAATGTTATCATAAAACACAGTAAATGTTTTTGTATTTTTTTCTGGAAGAATATGACTGAATCAGTACTTGCCCCTGTATTTCAATAAGTCACTGAAGACTTACAACAGTCACATCTGTCAGAAAAGACCACAATTTGAAGGCTTACTCGCAAAAGTAAAGTTTGCAGGAGACGCAACTTGATCAATTCTAAATTAGGAACGATATCTGATCAGACGCACACATCCACTCAATGTTCGAGTTTGCATCAGAGTTCGTAGTCTATATATTCAGGACAGAGATCGACAGAAGTTGCGGTTATGCTGTCAAAAATCTGTTGATTCTCAGCAGTGATATCAAAAGTCATGGCAAATATTATCGAAAACGCACTTGTTCGAGTCAGCTGACAGTGGGAAAATGTCAATACTGTTAACTATGATATGTTGGCTTTTCCAAAATTATACACTTGAGCAAAAGTTCGCAGTGCTGAGGAAAAGCGGGACCATTCTGGAGTTTAAATTTCACGACACCCGTAAAAGCCTACCTCCTAAAGAGGCATTAATTCTAAAGTTGCACGGGATTTGAATTACGAACACTCGACCGCACCGCTGGCACTTTCACCATCAATGGCAGAACAGACAAAAGTGGTTCTTACCAGATGAAGTCTGTGCAGTGACTACAGAATGTCGGCTGCTTGAAAAAACGGGCTGTAAATTTGTGGTTCTTTACTTCGTGGACGTTTTTCTGCCTTAGGGCACCTTTGCGGGCGAATCGGTTGGCAACCCCAGCTGAAGATGAATCGTTGAAATGCATAATATCGGCCATTGCAGAAAAACAGTTGAACCCTCCGTCCCGCTTGGTTTCACCACTTTTTCCCGATGTATCTCTTATTGGACTGTTTTATTTTTGACGCTGCTACTGTTGTTAAAGTCACTGAAGACAGGGTACTGTTATGCGCTTTCCCCGTAGCTGTCAGTACAACTGAACGCCTTGCTTCCTTCTCACAGGGAGTGACGTCAACGCACTTCATACCCTTATAGTAGGGATGGATTTTATTCTGGTTAAAATTGGAGGGAAGGCACGCCATCCTGTGGGAAAGAGAAAGAAACTTCAAACTGGCTGTCTTCGAAAGAATCAGCGCTTGCAATCGGGTGGCTACGGGCGCTAGAACAGGGAAAGAAAAATGAGGCTACATGTGTGTAAACATACAGTATTATTTATTTACTTATTTAGAAGATGCTCCTTATCCGGTAATAATTTTCGAGGATATTCGCATGAACAATGCCGCGCATGCCTGACATAGTATGCCAGGAGCCCTCCGCACAACCACCTAGCCAACATATTGTCTTTATTACGCATAAAACTAAACAAAACATTCCACATTTGAAAGCGGAATTTAGCAGCCGTGCCGGCCTACAATGAAAAAAAAGAGAACTAGGCTACGGCAAGTTAGCAGTGATAGAACTATGCATCTTCTTGGCCAATCAGAAACATTTAGGAAAGGAATGTTTAGGAATGTAATGTAGGCTATACGAACTACATTACAACTAGTGTAACTATGTTCAACCAACAACTTTTTAGTCTGTGAGAGATCGTTAATTAGGCTTACAGGTTACAAAAAAAAAAAAAAACCGCCCGAAGTATGCCAAATGATTGCTTTGACAGAGTAGAATCAATATCGCTTCAAAATGATAGAATCAATTTCACATGTTTAGCATCAATTGTCACTTCACTTCGCATTCACTTGTATGAATATTGGAATTTGCTGTAGCCTATTTAACGAGTTTAGTTGTATTTTCCACCTTTTTGCCTCCAAGGCAACATAAGCACCCCCTTATTCCATGACCATGCACGCATACCGCAGGTGTAAAACACGCAGGGATGAGCCTCAACGCGCGTAAATCCTGGATTTAGGCTAATTACTAGGCCTAACACCTACTTGTAATAAGAGGTTATTGAAATGTGTGTAACTCTATCAATAATGACTGAAGTCATTTTTGTATACCCAGATTCCATGAATCAACGAGAAGCGCCTATCTGAGAGTGATACCATTCTCCATCTTGCTTATGTATGAAACATGACATTGACTATCGAAAATCCTTTTTGCGTGTATGGATGTCAAATCAGAATCGGACTCAAAATATTTAGGCTACTCTCATCCAGAGCAACTTCTAGAGCAGTGGTATTCAGATTGTGGGACGCGCCTTCCAGGCTGTTGTGCAAATTGCAGGATCTATGGCATGCTGTGAATTTGATGAATGGGTTTGCAATAACAGACTACATAAAAAGCAAATAATTGGTTATGTGAAGAGAAAATGCAGGTAGCCTTATCACCCTCAGTGCCATAGCTAGTTCCCATGGAAACCTAAGACGCCCTCTTGCGGAAAACGGATGTGACGTATGGTTCGCTGTCAGGGAAGCTGAAGTTTGAACCGTTTGGAACCGCAAAGAGAAGTCCGAGCTACAGACGGAGTAAGTAATTGACAATCACAAATCTTTCTATCGCATTATCTTTTCAGAGTAACATATACGTTCTTGTAATATATCTTTAGCTAGATAGCATACTTTGATACGTCCAGCTGTTGATAGCTAAGTGTAGACTACACGAATAACTAGTTAGCTAGAGTAATTATTTGATTTAACGTTTAATGCAACACTAGGTAGCTAATATAAATTGCTGACAGATAACTATGTTAGCTTGCTAGCCAATCAGGCAAATAGATAGCTGGGTAGCCAGGTAATTTACAGTAAAGCGAGCAATCTAGCTGGCTAATGTGTTTGTCGACGCAACTGGCTATGATTTGATTGTTTTTAACCGAAGCAGATATTGTGACAGTGATACGCTAGCCAGCTAGCAAATCAAGCCGTCTCTATCCACCGTAGCTTAGCGACTACGGGCTTGCAAGTTAGCTAGTTAGCCTGTTTGCTAGCAAACTTACAGAGTTTTGAGTATGTGGGAAGGAGGTGTTGGACGTGGCGAGTTCAAGCAAAGGACTCGCTTTGAGGATCTGCAAAGAATTCATCTTGACGGTTATGTTGTTATAATAACAACACGCAGCTTGCTAATTAGCTTAGACTAATCTTGTTATATAGAGAACATGTCACGTTGTCGGATGTTCTTATTTACATTTTTAGTGAAATAACAGACCACAATGAGCAATCAGGAAGAGTCGTGGGAGAAACTAGACTCAGAATTTGACCATCACCTGGTGGACATGAAACCATATGTGCTGAAACTTCCCCATAAATCAGGTAAAAATATGTAAGCCTATGCTAATTTCCAGTAATGTAATGTTGGCTAGCTAAATGTCGCAAATATGAAAGAAGTAAAAGAATGTACTTAACTAGCTAACTGTATACAACCCACAAGGGGTGGTCAAGATGATATTTTCGTACTTCTGAAAATGTTTTAAATGTGTGTGTACGTGTGTACAGAAATCTAGTCTAGGCAATCAAACAATGCAGCATGCAGTATCAAAATAAGACACAGAGGTGCTCCACTGATTCCTTCTGTCTTCAGTCGCAAGGTGTTTAACCTAGGGTCCACTGTGTATTTAACTAGTGCTGCAAATGTTAGCAAAATAAATTATACTAACATCCTGGCATCTGAGTAATGGACAAGACTTCTGTAACCCTTTGTTTTTAACTCTTTAAAAATCTGGCTTTTCCTGGATTTATCTGACATAGTAGTCATGATGTCCATAACAATAACAATAGTTTGTATGCACTTAAAACATTACCGTGATGCCTCATGATAGATTAATCGATAATCACATACTTTAGAATTAAAGGCTACTGTTACTGTACCTGCATGAACAGTGAGGGTTTGGCTGAATACATCTTCCTCTCTGAGAGTGCAGTGAGAGACCAGAGTGTTGCTGTCGTTTTTGTCGTGCCATCCGTAGAATGACCCTGAATCTTGCTGATTATCTTTTGTCCTTGTGGGGTGGACACCTCACAGAACGGCAGCGCTGTGCTATGTGGATCAAGAAGCTCTGCGATCCTGGTGCCTCCGGGTCCGGCCTGATGGCGAGGAAGAATCGGAACATGTATGCCCGACTGCTGCTGCACATGCTCAGGAGAGGGGTTCTGGAGGGCCCCTTTACCCACAAGCCCGAGGCCGGCCCTCTTAAGACTCTACCGACCTACATGGTAAGCCGTGGCAGCGCTGCTCGGTATGCAAGATGACAGCACAAATGTAATAGCTGACACTTTTATATTTTTATTGTTGTTATATATTGTTATACATATATATTTATGTTTTATATTGTTGAAATTATATTTTATTTGAAAGGAATGACTGTGGGCTGAAACTGTGCTGCTGTGAAACCTGTTTAGCAGAGGTCTCTGAATCTTTAAGTGGCCTCTGCTGTAGCTGTCCATCGCACAGCTGTCCAGCACTCACATAGCCCTCATATATGTTGCAGAGGTGTTTGGAATTGTTTCGGAAACGTTTTGAATATGACTACATATCATGCAGTTGCCAGCGATGTGCCACATGAGCAGGAAGTGTCAGGAAGTCTAAGTGACCGGAGAAAATTGTGAATGACATAATTGTGAGTGAGTCAGTGAGGGGAAACGGCAGATCCAGTGTTGAAGCTGATGTGCGTCATATTCTGTGGATGCGATTCAAATTTGCTTGCTTGCTCTCTGTAGTTGTTAGGTTTTTTGGTAATGACTTTGACTCAGTTGTCGGTATATAGTGCCACGTATGTATTTCTTGTAATGCTAATAATTGTATGTTTTACTCTTGATCAATGCATTGGTTCTTGTTTTTAGTCCATAATTTTGTGAATAACAATGAGATTAGACTATGTGTTCATTACTCAGGCTTGCCATTTCTCTTGACAAAATGGAGATGTTTTTCCTCACAGTTTTTTCAGACACTTGTCACTTCCTCCTGACCACGGATGCTATGGTCACTAGGTGCAAAACCACTTCCACTTATGCGGACAGTGTTCATAGGCCACTTAGGCCGATGAAGTGATTTTGCACACAACTGGATACAAGATCATTTCAAGTCCCATCCTTTTTGTTTGGCTGTAACAACCATGAGTTAAAATTGGGAGATTTTCACAGGTTAGACATTAGCGATGGTAGATAAATGTTTGATGTAAATAGTGACCTCTTCTGGCCAGATTGGACAAACACAGGAGGGAGCTGGAAAGTTGGAAAGTGAGTTCCATTTTCAGATGGACAGCCACCCTATCATTGCACTGACGCCCCGTCACTGAAACCTGATACATCCTGCATACGTGCCCAGCCCGCCTCAGCTCACTCTGAGAGAATTTTTTTGTCACAAGGAAATACAGTTCAACATTAATACAAGGTGCAATACAATTAGCAAATTGTCTGTATTAAAGTATTTTAAGGCAAAGCTAGTTTTTGACTCCCACCTGGATCTTTCTCCAAATTTGGCTGCATGAAACTGCTGTGGTATAAGAAACCATGGAAATCGACATGCCAGGTCTTTCAGAGAGATTTTAATCACCTTGGGAGCATCTTACTTGTTTTTATTTTCTGTCCTGGAGCCTGGTGGATTTAGAGAAGGAACAGTAATCTGCATTGCTAGCAATGGGGGGGGGGGGTGCTGGACAACAAAAGCATATTTAATTAAAGCAAAGCCATCTACAACACCATATTTCTTCAAAGCAATAGCGTCACCACCACGCACCACCATATTCTGTCAGGGCAAAACCATCAGCACCACCATATTTTATCAGAGTAATCATGTCAACAACACCCTATTCTAACAAAGCAAAACCATCAACAGCACCATATTATATCAAAGGAATACTGTCAACAACACTATATTCTATCAAAGCAAAGCCCTCACTGTCATTATGATGCAAGGAATACTCTAACGTTAATTTGTTGATAGTTTTGCTTTGATAAGTTATGGTGTTGATGACAGCATCAAAGTACCGTATATTCATATTCCATCAAAGCAAAGCCATTAATAATTTATTGTTAGAGTATATCTTGTAGCACAGTGCTCATTGCAAGCAGGATCACTGGAAAATGTCAGACATTGACATTCTCACTACAAAACTGAGGTTTTACCTGCATCCTTATTTCCTACTTGTCAGCCAGTTCTCGACGGATAGCTTTGGTGGCTTGTGAATGAACACCCGCGTTTGTGTTAGTGCTTCTGTGGTACAGGAGGTCATTGCAACCCCCTTTTTTTGCAGTCAATTTACTTTGACGAGCCTCTGTATGGGAGATCCCTGGATGAGAGCCCCGGAGGTCTGCCGGACTGGGTGACATCAGAGCTGAGTGTGGGGGAGGATGCCTGGTCCCCCCTGCGGAGAGAGAGGCCCAGCTCCCCTGCAACCTCCTCACATGCACACAGGTACCCGTTCAGCTTGCTGCCGAAACTCCAGACTTCAGCGTCATTGCGTGGGGCTGTCAAATCATCACCAAGATCACTGTACTCCATACATCAGTATCATCACAGAGCTCTGTCAAATCAGCACTGAGATCAGTGTACTCCAAATGTCAGTATCATCAAACAGTGCTGGCAAGCCACCACTGAGATCAGTGTACTCCATCCGTCAGTATCGTCACACAGCAGCGTCAGATCAACACTGAGATCAGTGTACTCCATACGTCAGTGTTGTCACACAGCACTGTTAGATCAACACGGAGATAAATGTAATTCAAATGTCAGTGTCATCACACAGTGCTGGCAAACCAACATTGATATCAGTGTGCTTCGCAAAGAGCTGTCAAATTATAGGGTATGTGTCAGCAGTTGAAATAATGGTCACATTTGAGAGAGTTAACAGATCTTTATGGTGTGTGGATCGTCTGATAGTGTGCACAGTCAATGGGATTGGGCGTCCAGATGACGTAAAGATCAGTTCTGAATTTGACAGATACTTGATACCCCAAAATACCGTTACAAAGAAAAAAAACCTGGAAGTTAAAAAAATGAGAGTACAACAGTTTCACCGCAAGCTGTATACTTTCTTAGATTTTCTTATTAACCAGTTTGCTCATATTTTGTGTCAAATTGCTGCAGAGCTTTTGTGAATCCACAGTTTTTAGCTATGCACACAGGTACCTGTCCAATACAGAGTCGATGAGATGCTCTTCTGAGGTGCTGTCATTTTGCTTCTCTGTGCAAGCACAGCTGGAAGGCCAGGCTGCCTCGTTCATAATGTACATGGTAGGGGTTTCAGTTGCTTTTTGACTTTTGTATGGATGGAGAAATGAATGACGTAGGAATGGGGGAAATCAAGTGAAGTTTAGAAAAATGCTGAACAGAACACTCTGTGGTGGGATTCACATACACAGTGTTGTAGTTGACATAATACTTAGCTGCAGCAAGGTACAGTACACAGAAGAACATATTTGAACGAACTTAAATGTGGGTGCGCTGGAGTCTCTGAATTTGAATTGTCATATTTTGGTAATACATAAAAGAGAATGTTCCTCCCCCTCCACCGTTCTAAATAATGTTTAGGCTAAATATGACTGGGTATCCTTATTTAAAGGTATGTCCAATTATCAGTGCTCAATTAATGAGATTATATCACAGTGTCTTGCTAGATTATCATTCTAATTACCATTCATGCAATTCGCTCACACAGAGCTCTGTTAATTGGGTGATTTTAGTACTGATGCCATTTCAGTGGGTTTTAGGTGGATTTCTTTCCTCAAACGCCAGAGAAGTGTCTCTGAAGTCAAATCCTCTTAAAGTGTCTGTGATTGATACTACCAAACTGCGATGAAAACGCTATTTTAGCTTTTTTTACTTTTTGTTTTTCTCTTCACACATTTACAGTAGAGATAATCAACTCTCTGGAGGAGGTCTGTAAAGAGGAAAACTTCTGCCTTATAATGAAGCACAATACGTGAGAGTGTGAAGTTTTGTTTTACATTTTCACTCTCTGTCCTTTTTTACAGTTATATTTTATCAATTTGTAATTCGTTTTCTGCACCTTTAGCATAGCAGGGCAAGCAGTTGTGATCACTGATTGGCCATCCACTGTTGTCATAGCCTATTGATGATTCTGAAACTTCAGGTGCCAGGTTTTGATGCGAGCGCAAAGGTTTTGTGAGAGAGGTGTTGATTGCACCGTGATTGTGGAATGTTTAACTGAGAATCACAGAGCAACACAAGTGTGTCACATATCACATTTAGGCTGAGAGTTGAAGTGCACTACATTAGAAATATCAGTACTTTGAAATGCACAGGTAGAGGATAAGAGCAGCTTTTTCAACTACAAGTGCTGCCCAGCCACAGTTATGATTTGCATTCACTAGCGTGCGTGCGCATTATCTGCACCAGACATAATTTTGGTTAGTGCAACCAGTATAAAACCAAATCCCGAAGTAGCTGTGCGAAAGTTTGACTTCGCATTTCCTATAAGCCTTTTTATTCTTAGCTAATGCAGCTGATGAACCCTGCTGCGCCACCTCCTATACACACTGCCGGTATGCATACTACAGCTATACACACTGGGGCTGTATACACTACAGCTATACGCACTGCAGGTGTGCAGGCTACAGCTATACGCACTGCAGGTGTGCAGGCTACAGCTATACGCACTGCAGGTGTGCAGGCTACAGCTATACGCACTGCAGGTGTGCAGGCTACAGCTATACGTACTGCAGCTATACACACTACAGCTTTATGCACTGTGGGTATGCATACTACAGCTATATGCACTGTGGGTGTGCACACTACAGCTATACTCACTGGGGCTGTATACACTACAGCTATATGCTCTGTGGCTATACACACTACAGTTATATGCACAGCAGCTAAGAACAATACACTTATACACACTGCAGTAATTTTGAAAAAAATACTGTTCCTGTCCCTTACACCCCCCAGATCCTGACACCTGTTCATAATACAGTCTCACCATGAAATAGCTAATTAGTCTGTAGTTGTTACTTAAAGGAATATTTTGTGACTGTCCTTATTGACATAATAATTTTAGCAATTGCCTTTATGAACCGAAAACTTGAGCTTGTGCAAACTCTGCAAATTTGTAGCTTCTAATGCCTGTTTTAATAAATTCCCCCTCCATACGTCCCCCAAGGTCATTTGCTGTCATTTATTTTTACTTGCAGCAATTGATTCTAATGCGCTGGCAGGTTTCCTCAGTTTCCTCTGTGTGTTTTGCTTCCACCTGATCACGACATTTAACAGGATAAATTCTCCCACAGAATCGCAGGTGTGGTGTCTGCGGAAACCCAGTTGCGGCGGCGGTGTGGTTTGTGCTTTAATTAAAGCCCATTTGTGAAATTTTAGTTTGATGACTGTTTTGCCTGGGGAGGCAGCATTCGTAGCAATTAGCTGAACAGAATTAGCATGAGCAGGTGTTTCAAATTGAATCAAATTTTGCTTTCATCGAGTTGCTCTCATTGCATGCACTTTAAAATCCCTCAGAAAAAATCCTCTGTTCAGTTTTACTGGCTTTTAACACCCCTAGCCTACTCAATTCACAAGCATACAGGGGCCCTTATAAATTCATAGCAATGTCAAGGGTGCCGTAGGTTGCATTAAAGTAACGTCTTCCTCAAGCCTGTGTGTTGTCGCACTGACAGATTGGCTGCACATGTTCCACGGTTAATTTTTATGAGAATGAGAAAAAAAACTGTGGCACTCCATGGTTTTATGAAGTACTTTAATGATCACCGCTCAGGGACGAAGCAGAAATTCCTTGACCTCCAGAGAGCTCGGTGAATGACCTTGAGATGTTGCGACACTACTCAGGGGATATTTAGCCTCATAGCCAAATTGTTATACCTCATTACCGGGCGTGGTCTTCTGTCTCTCCCACTCACAGCACAGCCGCTGCTGTGAAAATGTCTCAAGCCCAGAGCCAGGATAAAGCAGAACGGTGCAGGCCTTCGACAGGACAGTGGTGAGGTCTGGAGGCTTCGCCTCACGCCTTTAAAAACATTTTCCATGTCAAAGAATTTGAATCGACTGTAAGGCACTCGTGGATTGTCTCAGGGTTACCAGCCATGTTTACCATTTTTGTCGTGGCATTTAGCTCATAGTTCTAATTTCTAGACGTCGTTGGCACTCAGCATTGGATAATGCTGTCTTTGCTGTTGGAGGATGTTTTTGTCATTGCTGTTAGAGAATGTTGTTGTCGGTTTTCTTTAATGTTGCCAGCTGTGGTGAGGTTGTTGTCATTGTTCCAGTTTAAAGACAAAATACAGGATCCTGGAACAATTATCCCTGATGCAGTTAGTAGGATGGCAGTGAAATAGTTTTGTAGGGGGGGCCCTGACTCAATTAACTTTGCACTAATTGTCTGTTGTGCAGGTGTTCTCTCATGAGATTTGACCATTGACTGATAAGAAACATTAAACTCTGCATCTGTCTGTGTTTCTTTATATGGCCACCAGATGGTGTTCTTTAGCTGCAAATAGCGTTACCTGAAGGGGATGCATAGGACAAATGCCAGTGAGGCCATGGAAGTGAGGTGATCACTCAACACCTTCATTAATCCTTTTGTACATGACTTATTTTATGCTATGTAGTGCACCTGTTACGTTACATGGTTCCTTATGTTTTCATCAGTAAGCTTCTCATAGTTTTCACCGCTGTAACGATTATAATGTTAAAAATCACTGTTTCCTCAAAGCTAACGTTAGCTAGAATTTTTCCAATCTAGTGTTATAATCACACCGGTGTGACTGTATGTGCAAAAGGGCTAATCACACCAGTGTGACCATACGCACAAAAGAGTTAAAGCCTATGGGCTGAATGAAAGTTTTTACCTGTCACTTACAGCCTGGACTTATACATGGATCAGTCAGTAATATCACTGACAGCCTTGACTATGGATCAGTAATGTTACGCATGGCTTGTACTTGTATATATGGATCAGTAATGTTACATATGATTTTTACTTGCATATGAGTCAGTAATGATACTTATGGCTTACACTTGCATATGTATCAGTAATGTTACACAGGGCTTATACTTGCATATGGGTCAGTAATTTTTCTTATGGTTTATACTTATGTATGGATCACTGATTTGTACTCATTCCACTGTTGTGGGTGAAAAGAGGAATAAAGATCCGAAAACCCCAATGCAAGACACAGTGGCTACCATATTGAGTAAGCATCTGTAGAGAGGTATTCACTGGAAAAGAGTAAGGATTTTTACTCTGCTATTATTCCTGCAAAGTGCTGGGGGCATTAATCTGCAGTTCAGGTAACTGTGTCAGTTCCAACTTTCAGACGAATTTCTTCTGCTCTCTCTTTGCCTGTTGCCTTAGCCTCCCGTCTGCATGTGTTCATCTCATGAGAATGCTCAACAAAAACGTCCCTTGTGTGTTATCTCCCACCTGCTGGGCTATAACAGCGTCCTTGCAAGCTACAGCGAACGTCCCGTGAACCACTGTTCTGTGATTCTGTTTTTCTCGTGAACAAACTTCACTGTGTGCCCTGGCCTTGGCTCCAGGTGTTGTGTTGGGGCCAGGTGAGGCAGGTCTACCTGAGCTAGGCCCGGCACAGCGCCACACCACCTGGAGGTCAGATGGCACACATTTATGTCAGGTGACTTTAATCAGGGCTGAGGCTCCTAGTTGGTGTGCGGGTACTTTGATCTCCACCCCAGACTCCACGCCAGTCTCATCAGAATCGCTTACCCTTGTCTGACCGGACCTTACAACCTGATTTGCTCTGCTCCGCTCTCTCTGCACTGGGCTTGGTGCACACAGACCTCTACCACTGCCAAGGCTACGTGTGGGAATGCAGCTAGGAGTTGAAGTTTATACGGTGTAGTCTATTCATGGGAAATCCCTATTGTAGTCCTTTGAATGAAGAGTATTTTTGAACATCTTAAGCAGAAGGTGAAAGCGACCCCGGGTGTTGGAGGGAGCTTTGGCAACCTGAAATCCCTCCAAAGCTCCAGACGGCTTTCACACTAGAGCCAGTGTTCTTAACAAAGTTTCTCCCGTCAGCGAAACGGAATTTATGGGCTTTGAAAGAGCTCCCTCTACTGGACTGCACGGGTGATCTGCAGTTTGCGGAAAGCCGATGAATCGTTTTCTGGGTAGCTCTGATACAGGAAAAGTAATCTGGAAACAGGCACAGTCTCTAGATGTGCTACGGTAAGATTAAGCGGCACTTTGTGGCACTCTCCCCTGTAAGGACCCGAGATCAGTGCTTCAAAGAAGAGAAAGATCGAGGAATATGATGCCCTCCCATGGGAGATAGTAGCTAGGGTCTTTTATCAGTTACAGCCATTTAGCTGGAGGTTATTTGAACGGGCTGAAAAGAGCACAGCTTGTGTAATTAGCCCAATTAAATGTCAATTAAGAGTGAAATGCGTTAGCTGTGCCGGCCTAAATGAAGGATACAGTAATAGTGCCTGAACTGCATGTGGCGAATCACGGAACCAGACTCTTCCATTTGAGATGAACTTAAACTTTAGAGGGCAAGAGTGAAGAGGGTCAAGCCTCCTTCATCCAAAACCGTAAACCCCACCAGGTATCTTACAGAAGCCCGTAAAAGGATAGGGAAGTATCAGGGAAGTATATGTATCACACAAAGGAGCAGGGAAGAGGGGAGATAGCCCCACGTCAAATTCCCAGCAGATGGAGAAAACTCTAAACACGTACCGAGGAGTGAAACGCTAGGCTCTGGAGCATAAATTAGAGATCTGAGGCGAGTCTCTGCTCTGTCGGAGTGCCCCCTCCGTTTGATAGTCCAGCGCCAGCGAAACGCAGGCAGCATTCCTCACATGAGGCACGTGAAGACCGAGGCACCGGGGCCCGCTGCGGAGAGCGCAGAGCGGGGGCCCACGCAGGAAGCCATAATGCGGCCATTGAGAGGGAGCCCCAGCCTTTGTGCCTCTCTCTCGGTTCTTTCATAACGTATGCAAATGTTCCGCCCCAACGCCGAGATATCTATCAGTGCCCCCATGTCCTCAGCAGCTTGAAAGGAATTCCTGACATTCTGATTGCTCACTCTCTCTCTCTTTTTTTTACTGGCCTGACTACAGGAGAAGACACACGTACGGGGAAAAGTTGCCGTCCCGCGCCCGGGCCTCCAGCCCAGATCAAACGGTGAGCGCTGATACGATCTCAGTTGACAATTTGCAGCTCTCTGATGTGTGCTCGTTTTAATCATCGTCAGCATCCAAACATTCTGTCTAAATTGTGACCTCATTTCCTGTCTGGTGCAGGTTCCAGGTTCAGAATGTTCTGTGCCGTTGTTAGGCCCAGGGGCACAGGAGTTCTAAATGTCACATACAGGGCATATGCAGTTGACTTGAGCAGGGGAAAACGTTTAATATAATTCAACACAGAGTGTCGTACAGTATATTGGTGATCCTCCGTATGGTGTTTGCTTGTATGAATTGATAAAAATGAGCATGCCCCATTGTGCCATACAGGCAAGTCACAAGCCCAGCGGCAGGGCTGGCGGATAAGTGAGGGTCCGCTTGGGGCCTGCCGGCCTTCTGTGTACCACTATTACTGCCCATGCGGTTGTTTGGCCTTGCTGGGTGGAGACACAGGCCAGCAGCAGACTAAACACTCTTGATTGCTGTGCTGGGCCCAGACACACAAGCCCGTTCCTTTAGTTTTGTTTTTTATCTTTTATTTTTATTTTGTCTTTTTTTTACACCCCCCCCCCCCGCCTCCAGAGTGACGAGCGCAGGAGAATAGTGACGTCTTCCGACGACAGCGACCTCGAAGCGCGCCTCAACAGCTGGAATCTTGGGGTAGGCTGAGGCATTTTCACTTTTTTCCTTTTGTTTGTGGTTTTTAGCGTCGCTACCCTGCCAGGCAACCTTGTGCAGAGTAATGCAGAGATGCTCAGTATAACAGTTGTATTATTCATGCCATACAACGCGCAGTGTGTGAAGTTCACATAATGCTAGAATACATTAGTTCAGTCGTATCAGGTCTCTGTTGCCCTCCTCACATGCTCCTCACACTCCCACCCCCTCACAAATAAACACATTTTAACCCTACCAACGCTCGAATCCATCCCACACATACGTACTCAGATCTAGCCCTGTACTCCTTCAATTATATGTGAATGCAAAAGTTGGATTAAGTGGATCCAATACCTTTATTATGGTGTAGAGCTCCCCAGTGAAAACACTCTATCCAGGTTGCTGTAATTGAATCGCTGCTGTACTTGAATCGCTCAAGACAATTGCAGCACTTCATGGCTTTTTATGGCAAACATTATTGTATACAGAAGGATTCTTTTTTTTAAGTAGCATGAGCCAAGAAGCAGACTTGAGTGGGAAATGGGTGTATGTGTTTACGCCCTGCGTCAGCGCAGGCACCTGCAGAGTTGAAGCACTCTCAGCACCGCATTGCAGTTGCTTGTTGGCTGTGAACTCCTGTATGAGATCAGATTTGACCTTTTGTGCGCAAAATTATTCACAGTGAGCAGACACCAGCATCATCTGCTGTGACTCAACACCATTACGAAAGGAAGAGCGTGCCATTCCGATAACATCTGGCCAGCTTTCTTGGAGGCACTTATGTAAACTGAAGGTCGCGGTGTTTTTCTCCAGACGTGGTCCCCTGTCTTCTATCTCATCTGGAGTGTCTTTGGCTCAGTTTCCACTGGCCCTGTCCCTGGTTCATATTATGATTTGTTTGTTCCCTGTCGTGTACCCGCTCAAGGTCCTCAGTAAGGGTGTAAATTCGCAGCCGTCAGCTCCACCCCCCTCTTCGCTCTTCGCAAAGTCAAGGCTTGGCATGAGGTTCCCTCCATGACCTGCAACAGTAATTATTTGGAGTTGTTTGTATCTGTTACTGCCCATCAGAAACTGGGAGTGTATTTTTCCAGGTTGCTGCAATGCACGTCACCCCAGATCCCGTGACGCACAGTGATCTCCCAGTCCCGACTCCCCTGCGTTGCACCATGTGTGGGCTTGTTTCCGTCCGCTGTGCTCATCTGCTGCTTGGAGGTCAGGGGTCACGTAAAAAGTAGGCTGTGTTTGCGTTACATTACATGGAGGCACAGTGAGGTCCTGAAGGGCTCGGTGCCGGTATGGTCAGAAGCACGGTGGCCTCCTTCTCCTCCCAAGCAGAGATCAATGCCTCTGTCTGGCCTGACAAGTTCAACATTTACTTTGATGTTCCCCTCGCTTACGCTTGGCAAAAATTGCTGCTGTTTACATGAGATCACACTGTTCCATCAGCAGGCCTGCTTCCGCCAAACATGCATGATTGCACCTTGGCCATGTTGAGTACTAGGCAACCAACGTCACCTGCAGCTGGAGGTAAGAGGAGACTAATTTGATACTGTGGACACAGTTTGGCAGAAATGAGCCATTCTGATGTAGTTGTCTTGACACAGGACAGACTGAGTCAAAAGCAATGGAGGTCCAAACATGGAAGAACATTACAGTACGTTCTCTTAATTCTTGGGAGATTGTAATAGGACAAGGGAACCTTCCTCCCCCCTTGGCCTTGGTCAAGGCCTTGGGGATACTTGTGCATTTGTCACTTCCTGGTACGTAGACGCCTTTGTTGAATTTAAAGAAGTCAATAACCATCTACAGAATGTAGGATGTAGCACTTTTGTTTGACTGACCCTGGGCTCAGTGGGAGGGGTCATCACTTCATTTGATTTCTGTAATCAGTCATGCAAGCACAGTTCAGACAGCAGCCGGCTTTCGCAATAAAGGCAACCGCCTGAGGTCTGGCCTCCGGCATGCTGGGGTTTGTTCTCGATCGACCGGCCTGATAGCCCCCCCCCCGCACACCTGCCCAAAACTGAAGGCATTGCACGTGTTCCTTTTTCAATGAGCGCCTTCAGTGCCTGGGAATATGGCAGCCTACGTGCTAATACATCAGCGTGGGTGACAGGGAGCGGTATGTGCCTCTGTAGATAAGGATCTCCAGGCTGTGGCTCTGTGCCATTTGCTCCACGGCTGCTTATCTCTGAGGCTGCAGGGGGGCCTTTCATATTCATCGCATTCTTTGGCACTGATGAAACCATTTTACCAACCGCTACAGGATATGAGGACCATATCCTTTGACTGTGTTACTAACCACTCCACAGGATAACTACCATATCCTTTGACCTCTCCTACTAACCTCTCCATTAGATAACTACCATACCCTTTGACCATGTTACTAACCACTCCAGGAGATAAATAACATATCCTTTGTCCGTATTACTGACCACTTCAGGAGATACCAAATTCTCGAACCACTCTGCTAATCAACACAGTGGATAAGCCAGTGTTTTGAAATAACAGAGTTCACAGTGCTCTTGGAAGAGTATAGCCAAGTGAAAGCGGCGACCCTGCGAAACGCCAGCTTTGGCGTTCGGAGCGCGAGTCCATGTTGAGCAGAAGAAGCTGGCAAAAACGAGTCATCCGAGAAGCGCGCGCTTTGAAATCGGACGAAAACGCAGACGCAAACGCCGTGCTTGGCCGCGCCAACTCGGAAAGAGGCCGCTTTGCTGAAAAACAGAACGCGCAGCATCTGGGTCCGTACTCGTCCCATCTGTTCTCATGTCAAAACAATTGTTTTACTACGGGGCCATCTCCTGCTAACAGGAACCACATTAGTGAGCGTGTGCGCTGCATGCATCTCACACACACAGACACACACACACACAGAAACGCACCTGTCATTTATTTTGGCCACTTCCTGCATGTTTGAATTTCCATCTGGTCTGCATCCAGCTGGCTTAAAGACAGAGGCTCCGATCCAAGCGCATCGATTAAAGAAAACGCAGTTCTGTTTGAAAGTATATCTGGCCTGTTTGTAGGAAATCAGATTACTGCAGCAATTATTATTATTTCTTTGTGTTTACAGTTTATTTGTGGACAGTAAATCCCGTTGTAATGCTCTGTGCACGTATATTTAAAGTGCAGGCCAGATGAAGTCTCTGACACTTAGGATATCGGAACATGTGTGATTTATCAAAAGTAAAGAACGCAAGGAAGTTTAATTGTGAGAACAGGCATTGCAGACCGTATAGGCTTGACGTTCTGCATACGTTCTAGAAAGAGAGTTTGTCGCACATCGAGCCTGGTCTTGGTCGCTGGTTTCACTATGAATTCTGACAAACTGTTCCATTAACCCAATCCAGTGAATGACCCCGTGTGAAATAATACCTCCCAGTGTCAGAGTGAAATTGACCTCTAATTCGTTTTCACGTCCCTTTCGTTCCACCAACAAAAATAAACTTGAATCAGTCCCAAATAATGAGAGGCACTGAGAGGATGACCGAGCCAGGGTGCGTTTGCCTGGACGGCGCGCTGAGAGTGCCGTTGTTTCGCTCGGCCGGTAAACGGCCTCAGATTGCTTACTGATGTGGGGTTTTGTTGACAGACGGTTGGCAAAAGAACAGCAACTACAACAACAACAGGAACAGGGTTAGCGGCAAGTGGCCACCCAAAGTGGTCAGAGGCAATGTTGTGTGTAAACAGCTTGGGCAGAGTAAAGAGCCGACATTTCGCCTTTTGAAGCGGCTCGGTGTCACCCGTGAGAAGCAAACAGGGCTGATGGTATGTTCCGGCGGGGGGGGGGGGAGTCACGGGAAAAGACCAGTAAGGGTTTGTTGCACTTGTTTTACCTTTACAGATTGAAAAACCCAGGTATTTGCGAGAGAGGCCCATCCCGCTGTCTCCGGTAAGTGCACGGCTCCTCTGATCACCAAAGCTGACATTTCTGTTTTCCATAGTTACGCCTCAAAACAGCGTGGGAAAAAAAAACACAGGAAAGAGAGATGCATCAAAGTGCTACCACCATACTGATTCCATTACAGGCGGGAACAGTGGCACCAGCACTGAAAAACACGGTGGAAGATACTAACCAAGATGCTCTGTGAGAAATTGTCAGTTATAATAAATTAAAAGCAATTTCACCTTAGTAGCCCCTGCTTTTCGAATTAGGAAAGCATTATAAGCGGCTGTGAAGTTTTGCTCACTTTATTTTGGCAGAGATTTGACGTCTGGAGACGGGAACCTTAAAGAAGCATCGTGGCTGATCAGCTTTGTGTTGGCTCAGGCCAAAATCCCGCAGCAGAAAGCCGTCTTTGAAGTTGATGTTCCCCTCATGACTTGCGCGGTTAAATATAGCGGCGGGCATGACTCTGCTTAATGGCCGTTGCCTTTATTTCCCTGAGGGGGAAGTGCTGCGCTCAATTAGATAAACTTCAATCACAGGGCAGCGCTGACCCTCTGCAAGCTTTTGAACAATCACCGCTGCTCAGCTTTCCCATAATTCCCTTCTATGGAGCGGCACTTTTTTTTTCGCCACTCGTCATTATTTCATGATAACGTTAAACAGTTCTTAAGTGTCACGGACGAGTGTTTGGTGAGAACGGAACATGAAAGAGGTAGCCCCGAGCCAAAAAAAGAGGGGGACTAAATTATGGCTGTTCCTCGTGCCCTGTCGTCCCCGCCGTTGTGTGAGATTAGGCTGCACCTTACTCGGAAAGGCAGGTCTGGATTCGCTCTCGGGCGCGACAGCAGGAAGCCCGCTGTCCGAATTCAGAGGGCTCGTGGTGTGGCTGTGTCTCTCAGCACGGTGCCAAAAAGCCAGCGAATGATACGTAAAACCAACCTTTATGTTTTTTTTTTTTTTTTGTTTAAAACAAGCACAAAGTTCAGCCTGCATGGAAAATTGAGAAAGTCTCCAGTCGTAGAGATGGGAAGTGTTGTTTAATTTAGTTTTAAACATTTCCACGCTCTCTCATCCGCCGCAGAGATAGAACAGCGATCGTGCAGTTCGCCACGTCCCCTCTGTTCTCCATGAAGGAGAAAAAAAGCCTACCAGGGCCAAGGTTCATCAGTGCCGTTCCCTTCCGTCATATGATTTTGTGACAGAACAGCTAATGCCAAAATGATTGAGCACAGCACATCTGCCCAGGTCTAATGTGAGCACTACTTAAGCATGGGTTAAAGATCTCTCTAGTAAATTATTACTAGCGTATATGGGCTCTGATATTACCAGACCGGAACGCAATTTTATTAAAAACAATCACTGGCGTGATGTTTTTTCGGATGAGTTTTAACCAATGGTTGCCTGTTTAGGTGACGTACTGGCACGAGAGCGCTGTTCTTATCCAATTGGCAACTAGTTTTAACTTTCTGTGAGGCGGTGCCAGGAAGTATTTGCGGGGACTGTATCAGTTGATTACTGCACAATAGGCTAGCATGCAATAAATGGCGATAGGCTTGGTTAGAAGCAAACGGTAATGACAGACAAATGTTTGGCGTATGTTGTCACAAATTAAACGAGCCCGGGAGCTGCTTTGCACCATGTGTTTGAAAAAAATACAGTATGGGACAAGTGGCAAAAGGTATTGTCTCGGCATGATACAGATCCCTCGCACAAAGAGACTGATCCACTCACGTCATTGCCTGTGACTTTAGGTAATGTTTAGCGCACAAGCTGTCAAAACAGATGTTTTCACAGAACGTTGACGAGTCCACAAACCGCAACATAGACAGAATTTGCAATGTATTGGTCCGATTCTATGTTGATGACTTGGACACATCTTGCTACTCGACCAACTTTTATTGAAATTACGCTTTTCATTTTTAATAGCATTTAA
Source organism: Megalops cyprinoides (assembly GCF_013368585.1). Taxonomy (NCBI): domain Eukaryota; kingdom Metazoa; phylum Chordata; class Actinopteri; order Elopiformes; family Megalopidae; genus Megalops; species Megalops cyprinoides. The sequence goes on from NC_050601.1 coordinate 20,722,076, forward strand.
GAAAAAAGGAAGCACTTTTAATTTGAGCACGGAGATACAAAATTGTTTTAATTTATTTTCTTTTTTTTATTTTGAATCAAAGCTGTTGTGGTAACGCTAAATGTACGTGCGTCCCATTTTGTCCCCCCCCCCCCCCCCCCCCCCCAAAGAAAAAAAAAACATTTCAGGCTCAGAAAAATTTGTTGCTTTTAGCCCTGCTTAAGAAATGGAAAAATCGGTATCTGTCGGTCAAAAGAGCCAGTGTCTTTGAAACACCGATGTTTGCCCAGTGCTCCTGGTACTGGTATGGCATAGGATGATGGTGACATCACCGTCAAGTCACCGACTGCATGCAGGGTGATAATGTTAATGGAGGTAGACATTGCGTTACATTATCATGGATTACATTTCTTCAGTTTATACAGCTGGATACTTACTGGTATCTGGTACTGCAATTTGGGTTGAGTACTATTGCTCTTGGATACAGTGTTAGTAACTATTGTGCTTCAGGCTCTACTTCTTACCACCATACCACAGTGCTGCCCCTGAGCTTTGAATGCTGGGAAAATGTAAATGCCTTCCAAATAAATTTGATTCATAACTTGCTGTCACAGCTGTGTCTTGCTGATGTCTAATTATAGTCACTGCCGTTGTTAATATTGAAAAGGATTATATTGAATGCTCAAGCTCCTCAGCATGGTCTTTTGAGGGAACACACATCTGTACCATAGAGATAGAGCTGGAGTTGTGCTGTGTGATTATGTGTGTTATGCCAAGTCTGAAATGATGGATTGCAATATTTCATCCTTTTTCCCCTGAAAACCTGTGTCAACCACTGAGAACCTGACTAATGACACTTTAGGGGTGAGTGGGTGAGAGTCTTATGCTACATTCATACTGCAGGGTTTAATGCTCAATTCTGAATTGTTGCTAAGATCCAGTTTTTTTTTGGTCTGACTGTTCATTTTCAATGTGGGCCATATCAGATATTAGTGTGAATGGATTTCCATCCTGAAATGTCCTGCTTATGCATATATACAAAAACAAAAGGTGTCACTTCTGTCTAGTCATGAATAATTGTAATGACGAGGGTAATCTGCCACGTGCTGTAAAAATCACTTGGGCCACATTAAATACTGGGTCACATATGAGGGGAAAAAATGAGAACTGGGCCACTTTCAGCTGCTGTCTGAACATGGCCTTACTCTTTTTGCACATTTGTGGATCATGTTTATATGTGGCAGATACATGGGTTCTGGAAAGTTTTTGTATATGTGTGGACTTTGCATTTCAGGAGTGGTGCTGTGTAGCAGTCGCCTCGCTTTCCGCCTGCAGCCTCATTGCTGCTCTACTCACCGCATCGCTGTATTGCTTCATTGCCCGGTCCGCTTACGGCATTACTGTTTAACTCGCTGTGGCACTTTAATGAGCTGCAGAATTGCCCTCTCAGCTGTATTTGGTACATCTCGTAGAACAAAAAACGCGTCTCTGTCACTAACCATAGGAGCGCATGGCTTCGGCCGCCTCCACTCTCCCTAAACGGATGTCCGATACCTTTCTTTTAAATGTCACATCCCTGCCAGGGTGTACCGGGCCGCTCTGTGGCAGTGTTAATGACATGGGTGGAGGGAGGGGGTGTGGTCACTGGGCGCTTATCAGCTGTGACTTTCGCTTCTCATTGGTGTGAAAAGGGGGTGGCACCCGGCCCTGTTGGGCTCCCAGTGTTTGCGCTGGAGACCGCTGAGATCGCAGGAGACACCAATCCGTTTGGCCGCTTTTTTTAAACAGCCCTCTGTGATTAGCAGGTCCTTTTCTCCTCTGTATTTTAACGGGGAAAACGATCAAGTCGTGGCACAACATTTTAGGAGCAGCGCTGTTTCGTATTAGCAGAAAGTGGCCAATAAAACATTCAGTCCAGGTTTTACCCCTTTTTCGTAAGAAGCGATGAATTTGTTTTCCTCCTGTTTTTAACATCTCGGGGAACGTGAAGAGAAGCAGATGCGCTGAGATGTATTTTGAACATCAGAGAGGCTCTGCGCCGCGATGGCTATGTTTTTACTGGCCGCGCTGACTCCTCTTCGCACCCTGGCCCGCTATCCTGAGTCATAATTCCCCCGTCAGAGGGGAGCTGTGGGTGGCTGCCGTGAACTGAGTGCTTTTTTGGACGGACTTGAAAGCGCGCGGGGAACGGGCCATGCTTCAACACATCTCAGGGCCGCGCTCGGTATCACTGCCTCCAAAGCCTGTGAGTCACCCCGGCGCTGACAGACACCTGAACCTTGCAATCGCTTCGAACTGCGCAAGTTGCTCCCTGATAAACTGGGTCTCTCCCCCACCCCCCAAATTTATCAAAATGCCGTATGATTCGTCCGCTTTGCCACGACAAAGCTTCCCACCTGTCCAACAGCTGATGGGGAAATTCCACCCCGATTGCATTACAAACTTTGCAAATGACGTCTCAGCTCTCCTGATCTTTGCCATGTGCAGCTAAGCGCCTGAAGATGAATAAGGCCATTTCTCATGCACCATATCGAATGTATGAAGGCAGCCTAAGCCACAGATAATATAGGTTTTTAATCAGAAGAGGGTAGTTGTCTAACATTTTCATATTATACAACACAGAAAAACATTAGTGCAGGGGTGTTTGGAAAGTGCAGTGCTGCAGCGTGTGGAAATGTGTGCTGAACCCACCACTAGCCGATTCGTCTCCCATTTTTATCAGCTTATCTCTTTTGCACTTCGGCCCGCAGAGGGTTTCGGAAGTGTTCGAACATCTTGCTTTCATCATCCCCTCCCAGACGCCCACTCCGTTCCCACACTGTCCGGCTTCTGAAATAGATTCTTCACGCTTGCGGAACGGGAACCATCGAGAAAATCAAATCCACAACTGTTCCCTGTTTACCCTGGCCGCAAAGGGAAGGTCCCGCGTTCCGACAGTAGACGGATGGAACAGCTTATGTCACAGCCAGGCCCTTTGAATCCCGCGTCCGAGGCTTTCCTTAGGAGTCCCTGCGGACCGATCCGCGCTGCAGGCCCAATTAGAGAGGGGCCCGATAACCAAGCCGAACGTGTCCAGGAAATGCAGGCCTCTGCCTCACTGAGGTCCAGTCCCCGTTTGCAGATGCTACAGGGGAGATGAAATTGTGAGGCCTTAGAGATTTGCACATCTTCCGGGAAGCAGCCATACCGTTCGACTGGACAGTGATACTTCCCTGTTTTGCTTTTCAGAGCTTTCTTTTTGTAAGCAGCTGTAGCTTAAGAGAGCACTATCCAAATTACAATTTGAGGGAAATGCGCATTTGTGTTCTGTCTACATTGAGAGCCTCTGGCTTAACATCTCAGTGATTCAATTGGCTGTAATATAATGTACCAGAGAGGGTCTTTCTAAAAGGAAAGGAAAATACAATTTGAGGCATTGTAGCTGGGTTACAACTAATTAAACATGGAAAAATGTCATTGAAATGCAGTATAATGTCACATATATAATTTACGGTGTTTGAACTCGACACAAGCAGCAATGGGTATGCTTCAAATAATGCATATTTATGCTGCTTTTCATGCCAGATCCTTGTGAGTCTGTATGTTCCCGCTTGTGTTCTCAGAAACAAGTCAAAGCTCTCCCTGTCATCCCAGGCACTCTGTGCAGTGTGGTTAACACCAGGTGTGTGCACATGGATTCGTACGTGGGCGTGTCTCTCAGACAACTCGATGTCGAACCAGTCTCTTCTTGCAATGCGGCAGAAGACTTATCGCCAAGGAGCCGCACTTTGACACGCATGAGGGATTGTGGGATATCGCTCACAGGAAGCGGGCTGACTCACCCGGCCGGCGGGGGGACACCTAAAGCTGATAATGGCTGCAAGCTGCGGCGAGGGGCTCTTAAGGAGCCGCGCCCCCATGCATCAAAGGCTTTGCGTCCGGGAAATAGCTCTGAGCGCTTCCCCCTACACTGACACTGATGGGAAATTCTGTCCCGATGACATCACAGTGCACCTGATCTTTGCCATGGCAGTCAGGTTGTAACTGAAGAAGGGGGCGAAAGCATTATCCAGGCACTCCTCCCTGCAGATGTAGTCGCCTGTGGATCGTGGGCCATTGCAGACGGTTCTGCCGAGAAGTCTCTACAAAGGCGTTATTTCATTCAGCTCCTGTCATAACGACTCCCGGATAAGGTCACATGAGACCTCTGGCAGAAAGGGGGCGCTGTGGGTGCTGTTGTCCACTTCAGCCTGAGCTGGTCTCAAGGCTGGGATGGCTCAAAGGCTCTAGAGTTTCACACACAGCCTGCCAGGTCATACAGCAAAGAACAGCAGAGACAATCAGCACTAGAGTTATCAGCAACGCTTACCACAACAGGGCAGGGCAGGACGGGAAGCTGACATTTTACAAACACACGGAAATAAGAAATGAGAACTTCCCTTTCTGTGAGAGACCCTCTGGCAATAGAGAAATACAGCAGTTTCTCATACATAGTGCCTGGCAAGTTATTCTAGCCTCTGTTCTGTTCCTTTCGACAATTACTGCACTTGTACCAAGATCCATTAGTTTTCACAGTGAAGTCTGCCCCATTGAAAAGAACAGCTCCTTCAGTGATCTTCCCGTAGACACTCACATGTCTGTCACCCATCAGTATAATTAATAATTGTTAGTTATTAATCACACTAATATTGGCACCCTCGTGATGATAGTTGTTTTTTATTACTATAATAACACTAATAATAGCACTAATAGTGACATTTCGATCCCTCTGTCACCAGCACTGTTCCATGGCTGTTGAGCAATAACTGCTGCCAGGCCGTATTCAGAGCCAAATGCATTCTTAGACCCTTTAGACATGCCAGCCACTATAAGCTCGCTTCCTACACTGTGGTAGTTGTACTTGGTCTTATTCCAAAGAAGAGATGGCACAGGAAAGGGAATATGCTGTGGATTGGGTGAAAATGGTGAAATATTATTATTATTATTATTATTATTGTTATTATTATTATATCTTAATATTGTGCAGGCAAGGTAGTGATCGACTTATGTGAATGAACCAATCCTCCAGGCAGCTAAACACCATGCCAGAATCACCCTGACACTCGTGTGATTGTGTAAATAATAAGAGGTGGACCTCCTGACACTTGAGTGGCCAAGGGCAAAGCATCAGGGCTTCTCCCGCTGCACCCAGCGCCGTGATGTCCTTGCTGTTGACAGTACCGCTTCCCAGTGTCTGGAGGAGCCTCGAGGCAGACCGCCACCAAGGCCGGACTGTCAGCTCTTACAGTGCCTGTGACCCGAGGTGTCCCGAAAGTCCCCTCCCCCAGGGAGGCGGCACCGGCGCCCCGGAGGGGATCAGATAAGAAAAGACAAGCCGGCAGCAATCGGCGGAGGTTCAAAGCGCAGGGGCGGAGGAGTGGGTGGGGGGGGGGGGGGGGGGCTTCACTGGCTGAGCAGGGCCCATCTGTACACTGGCGTGTTCAGAAAGCAGCGCATTAGCCAGATCAAACAGGCCCCTGTGTTTTCAGTAAACACGTGGAAAATGCAGGCGGGATGGGGGGGGTTGTGAGGGAAAGTGGCTCGCACCTGCCGCCAAGCAATTACGCGACGCGCGATGGGGGTTCCCCCCCCCCTGCTTGTGTGAGAGGGGAGGGGTCTGGAGGAGGGAGCTGGAAGGGTCCTGCTTTCTAAGAGACACGACAATGAAATTGATTAACCACCTGAACTGCTTCTGAGAACAGGTTTGGGTGCAAATTAAAGCCTCCCCGGTTAAACGGCCGTTTTCGTTCTCGTAAAGAAAAGCCTGATAAATATGAATGTGATGACAGGTCTCACTGCAGTGATAACACATCTCTCTGCTGAAACAAAGTGCATTTTTTTTTTCCCTCTGACCGCTATTGAATAAACGCGCCTCGGAATGCTAACGGCTATTGATTCCCAGCCCGCATTGCGCGTGTATCTGCTTTCGCCTCTCTGTGTTCGTGATCTAAATCCTCCCCGAGCAGATGGCTGTCTCGCTTTCATGTCTCCGTCTGAGCCGGTTTTTTTCCTCTCCTCTTGTCAGCACGGTGCGTATTTACTCACCGCCGCTGCTGCTGGTGCTCGGAGAGCTTTTTGAAAGCTGCGTAACTGGTTCAGCTGGGATAGCGCACTTCAGTAGACCCTGCAATTCGTTTATCCCTTTTGCGTAGCTTACTGTTTGAAGCAAAGTTACTCCTTTTCTCCTTTTTTTTTTTTTTTTAAATTAATCGTTCAGTCAACTTGATTCCTGGTCCTTAGTTCCTCCATATACATTGGAACATAAGACGAACGTTCTAACAACGAGAAGCATCCATCTGGCTTGTCTTACCCTGTCAGACATATGATCCTAATTATAAAGACGTGCTTTGTTAATAAGCTAGTCCTTCTGCATTGAAAACCATGAGAACGAATACAATAAACTGAAGGCTATGTACAGTTGAAAGCTTTATTCTGAGAGAGCCGGCTGTGGTTCTGCATTCACGCTGAGGTACTCTGCAGTTAAGCCTTTGTCCCTGTCTTCCACAGACTGACATGAAGACCAAGGTGCTGGAGGCCCGGTACCAGGAGGAGAGGCTGAAGATGCAGCAGAAGCACGACAGCGACGTGCAGAAGGTGAGAGCGTTTCAGTCCAGCCTCATACAGAGAACAGCGCAGATGTACAACGAGATTCATTTGTACTGTTTAAGAGAAATGATGGTCTGCCCCAACGTAGCTACTGACGTTCTCGATGATTCTGGTATAGGCTATGATTTCTCTCTTCTTTTTAATAGTTTGAGGGGAAAAAACAAACTGAAGGAAAATGGCATTTCTAGGATTGAAAGCTGTGTTCGAAGCAGTTCAGTTTATTTCTTTGTGGCTTCCTTCTTTTGGTAGAGGCAGCTTTGAGTTTTGTAGGAGGTGACAAATAGACAGATCCCTCTCAGTACATTAACCTGTTACTAGTAAAACCTGGAATGGCTCAAACTGCTGTAGGCTGGCCACACCGTGTCCATGGCTGAATATGCAGTCTTAGCGTAACAAAATACGACCGTTTTGAAAAGCACAGCGCCAGGTCAGTGCATTTTTCCGAAGGGCATCCTCCGTGTCACGGCTTCATGGCGGTCCGCACGAACACGCAGGGCCCTCTGAAAACAGGGACGGCGGAGTAAAAACCGCACTCCGCCTCGTCACGGGGGATGAAAGAGACTCGCGGCGGCTTTAATCTCCCGGGCCTCTCTCTCTTTCTCTCTCTCGCTCGGGCCCTGCGATCGCCCACGCCGGGGACCCCTCTCCAATGAATTATTCAGCGGGACGGAGGCCGGGGGCGTTCTTCACAGAGCCTCTTTGAAGAGGACGCCGCTCTGCTCGGCTCCTCCGAGCGCGCCGCATCCACGGGGCGCGTCCGGGATCGCCCACGATAATGACACATGGCCCTTTTTCCTCTGAGCTTCCAGAGAGCTTCACGGCCTGCGCTCACTGATGTCACATCCAGCAGAAAGGGACTGTCATTTGTCAGCATTCATTTCACAGAGATTCTACTCACTGACCCAGAGAGTGTCAGGAATTTCCTGCAAGGGCTGGTCTTGAGTTGTTTGCTGCTGCGATTCTAAAGCCCATTCATAGAAATCTTTGAAATCTTTCCAGATTTTGCCAATAAAATGATCAATGGCCACATTTGCATACTGTTAGCGTCACAAAGGATTAAATTTTAAATAGTGGTAAATATGTAATCATGATCGTCATCTTATGACTGGCTATAATCTTTCAGACAAGATGTGATGAAAACGTACATTCAAGAAACAAAAAAAAATATAGAAAACACTGGGTAAATAGCTTTTAAATGGTAATTTCTCTGTTTGTGTGGGTTTGTGGATTTCAGTTTTAGTCAATATCAGTTTTTAAAGCCTGTTTAGCTTATGCATTGACATAAAGAATTTAAGCTTCATACATAAGATTCATTTGGTATTTTTGAACATTGAATAATGTTTTTGCTATGGAGGCATAAAATACTGAAATACTGAAAATACAAAAAGCTATTAGACAGCAGCTGAAGGTTTGTACACGAGTCTGTGAATGTGTTGCGGGGGAGGATTTTTTTTTTTTATATAAAATATGTTTCATATGGGTAATTGCTTATCAGCTTCCTGGCAGCCAAAAGAACGGGATTGAAAGTACGGTGTAGTTGGGGACTTGTTTGCAGTAGAGATCCCTTAAAAGCCTGAAATGGCTCTCCTAAAAGCTGGTGTCTGTCCTCCTAATCGTAGTTTCCCTCCGCTCTTTCACTGACCCTCAGCGTCAACTTTACGCTGTGTGTGACCAAATTGCACTCTTTCAGGAAACGACGTGAAAAATGGTGCACCCTTAAATATTCGGGAGAGCGTTCTCTCCCCCCAAACCTCCCTCCCCCCACCCTTTGCAGGCTGCTTTCATCTTCACGGTGATGGGCTCAGAGGTTGATGAGTTTCGCAGCGGAGAGTGTTTTTAATTGGGGGGGGGAGTAGCAGAAGCCAATCCCGCAATGGCCGACATGACTTTTTGGAGGGAAAAATGGCACTCTTACATTTTCAGAAGTCTGCAGATTCAGACTGGGGCCTTTCTTTCTGAAATCAGTCCCCCACTCATCTGCTCTCTCGTATGGCAGTGTAGCTGGGAGCTTCAGTTGTATCCCATCATCCTTTGCTGCAGCATTTCTCTGAACTCTTATTAAAAAAAAACACACACACATACACCGAGCGATAAACGCTGATGGTCCCTGTAATCGTGTATTCAACATCAACATGCTTCATTCAGCCTTTGCAAGCTTGTGAACCTTATCAAGAGTATTGTGCAATAGAAGTGAGAGTTTGTTCAAGCATAGGTAGGGAATGAGATAAATGTTTAACGCTCTCTTGTAATGTAGGATGTGTCATAGAAGCAAGTAGATAATCAGCTTTCATAGTAATTGTTGGACAAAATAGGAAGTAGACCAGAAGCTATCAGTATGTTAGCTTCCTAGTAGTTTGTGCTCTACCTTCTCTTATATTCAGCTTGATGGAAAATTGCATAATATAAATAAAGTTCTACAATCAAATTCAAATCAATTAACTTTAATTTGTTGTACTGTGCTTGGAGATTGTAGTAAATCTATAAAACAGAATCTCATGGATCTTCTGTTCCTTCGACTGACAGGAGCAGGGGGCACAGTAAGGCCCCTCTGTTGTCATTTCTCGAGCCCACACACATTTGCACCAAACTGTGGGGCAATCCAGCGAATATGTTTCTCTGCAGTGCCTTATTTAAGCTCAAGCTTGAATAAAGGAGCATTAACGGCTGGTAACTGGCACCCAGGGCTGCATGGGTCAGCTTTAACCGTGACCACCGCACTGGCCACGCATGTGCTGTTATCCAGAGACATGCAACATTTTCAGCCTCGCATGTTCTGTAAATTGCCCATAGAGGTGAATATTTCAGCCCCTATAAGCAGAATCTGTGGCAGAATTTCACCTTGCACAGGCCCATTTATGCACCTGGGTATGTACTGAAGCATTATGGGTAAAGTAGCTGGAACATGAGTAGTGCTTTTCAGAACCAGTCCACGTGCTGCTGTCACACCCTCCCAGTCCTGACATGATGGGGGGTGGGGACCCTCTGAGGTGCCCTGAGGGACATCAAAGTGCCTCATGGAGGATGTTAATATTTGCTTAGGTGCGCTGTTCCACTGCTGGGTTTGTAGCTATATGTAGAGTAGCCCTGTCCTGGTGAGAATTGAGGTTGAGCGCTGCAGGAGCCCTCCCCCTTCTGAACTCCCCGCCCTCTCCACTGCCTTCCATTCTCATTGGCTCATTGGTGGGACTGCCTCGCCGTGGCAACGTGGCGACGTGGCCCCGACCGCCAGCATCAGCAGACGCTCGCCTTTGATCCTCCCAGGATGCACGGCACGGAAAGACCTTCTGGGAGGAGGACGAGCCCCTCTCAGCGTGTCACAAAGATGGGGGGGGGCAGACCAGATAAAGCCAGTTTCCAAACACTCCGCGCCTCCTCTTGGTCAGCATCTGAGCGCTGTGGTCCAGGTCACACTATGATCCGCGCACACGCACACAGGCCAAGCCGCCAACACTGAGCTCCACATTCTCTTTGTGGAGCAAGGATCCCAGCAGTTGCACGCGATGCGCTTGAATCTGTTTATTTTGTGTTTCTCTATTGAAGACCGAACCCTGGCTCTTACCCACCAGCAAATTCCTGCCTCTCATCAAAGAGGGCCGGTGCATCAGGGGAGCTGTAGCACGGTTTCCACAGCGCAACACAGTGGGAGGGTGGTGTAAGACTCGCAGAACTGGTACAGTAGATCACTGAGGAAAGTCCCCTGAACCGTGGAAAGGCGCCAGCTCTGGAGGTCATGGGTAGGTGACAGCATGGAAAGTCACTGGCTCGGAACCAGAGCAAAGGCGGCAGTCTCTTCAAAGAGACAACTTTTTTCTTTCTTGTTTATCGTTTGTTTCTTTTGTAGCACCTGTTAGTGTGGTTGGTGCCCCTCAGATTCCTGGGTTTGCAAATCGCTAACAGCCAGTGAGGATACAAGTGCATGCATAGTTTTCAAAAGTCTTGTTGATGTCCAGTCAACTAATACTTTTCTTTCTGGGTCTTTGTATTGCCTCATACAAAGCAGGAGACAGTAGTGGTGAAAAATTCACTGGGTTGAGAGGTCCCTAGTCTTTGAAGTCTTACATTTTGCCTATTTATATCCGGGACCCCCTGAATGATGGAGTGAAGCATGCACATCAGTAGATCAGCAAATTTCGCTGAGAGAAGTTGCCCCTAAGTGCTGATCTAGGGCCAGTTTTTCTATTTGTCTTACAATAGTTGAACTTAGAACTGTGTTTTGGGAGTCTGGTCCTAGATTAGCATTTGCTGGCAAATTCTGCCTCGAGGAAAAATTTTAAACTGACAATCTTTTGGGAACACATAACATCCCCAGAACTGAAAGTATGGTGGGTGAAAGGTAGGCTACAGATGAAAGGCTGTTGGCATTGACACCGAATTATTCAGTTAGTGTCAAATTTAGCCTTCAGTGGGCTGTCAGACTGAATCATTCTATATCTGTGGTGTAGTTTCTGCATCCGAGCATGACACAACAGCAAAAGATGTGCATCAGTCCAGCGATGTTTAGTTTACAGTCGTCTCATTTTGGCTTGTTCTTTGTTGCAGATAAGGTTCTGAAAGATCAGTCTTTGGAATGGATCTTTAAAGGAATTTATATTGATTATTCGCTTTGAAATAAAACCTCTAGCATCTTACAATATCATTTAAGTTGTGTCTTTATTTTGCGATTGCTGGCCTGTTGTTTTATTAAAAACGGTTTTTACGTGCATGGAGATCTATAGTGAAAATGTTTTGCTACGGAATATTCCATGTTATCATTCCTGTTCCCTTGCTTTAATAAAACCATAAAAAGCATGTTTTAATGAATATCAACTGTCAGCAGTAAGAGTGGGCATAAATAATCATTCATTAAAAATGCTCCTCGATCATTCGATATATGCTAATAAGCTAAGTAGGTCGGCAAATAAGATTGAATTTGCTTGAACTATCCTACTTAGATAAACATTGACATTTAAAACTCATACGGGGTAGACGGCACTTCACTCGAGTAGGAGGACTCTAGTTTATGCGAGCTGTAAACAGCTGTTGCAGGCAGGAGGCTAGGCAGTTTTGAAAGGTCTAGGCCATGAGACCGCGGCAAAGTGAATGTTCCCTGATCTGTTCCAGCATGACACCGCTGCATAATTGAAAAGGAGCATATCTCCCATATTTTGATGTAACACCTTTAACTGTAGAAGCGTGCGACATTCGCAATGCAAAGCTGGCATACCTCGACACCTCCGTCTCCAGACGTCATCGCGCTCAGCAAAAAAACAGCAGGAGATGAAGTAAAGTTGATGGCTGCTTGTCGCCTTGAGGGAAACCCGCATGGCTAAATCACTCCTTAGGGCGCACTACCTCGGATTTCTAAGGTTTTTGCAGAGTCACATGGATCACCTTCATCAGGCCCAGATAACACTAATGACCGCAGAGCGAGCGCCCTATGCGCCCCTCTCTTAAGGAGCGCATTAATACATCAACGCCTCCGGCTGGTACACACACTGTTAGAAGCCACTGAGTGAGGTGTCGCTGTTCGTCCCGCCCTGCTTAAGTTTCGCCACAGAATGTTCCGGGTCCCCTTCCCTTATTTCTGTTCTGTGTTCTGCTGCCCACATTTTCAGTCAAAATAAACTGAGGAATGTATGCAAACTGAGGTCTTTAACTTAAAGTGATCGTATGACTTACCTTTAAGTACATTGACCCTTGGTCCTTTTGATTTTGTTGCTTTGTTATTTGTTAGCAAAACAAGTCTAGCCAGCATTTATACTGTCGCGTTGGGAAGAGGCAGACTTGTTAAAAAGGTTTTATTAGTCTTTCTGGTGATATTGCCTCCAGGCAGGAATATCCTTAAATATGAATTTGTTTCAGAATTGTGGCTTTGCTTGTGTGTGTGTGGAAATGGTGCTGTCCCTGTTGTAGATCTAGTACCTCCAGCAGAGGGAATGGAGAACTTAAGACTGAAGTTCAAAATGGAATAAAAAAAGATTTCTATGCAGATAAACATCCACAGACTTTGTCTTCTTGTGTTTTGCACTTATTTAAAATGCTTGACCTCTTCAAAGGGCAGAAGGGAGTGAATTTTGGACCTTTATCTTAGTAGGTGCTTTTGAGTCTGATTGAGCTCATATTTGCTGAACAACTGAATAAAGCCAATGCTTCAGAACTTCACCCCAGTGAAAAGATTAACAGAAAGATCTGGGTTGCTGATTGTGACAGAGCTGACCGATGCTGTACACATAAATTAACAGGAGTAAAACTTAATAAAAAAGTAGTCTACACCAGTCTACAGCGACCAGCACACAAAATGGCTTCCAAAAGTCTGAACTCCACTCTGTGTGGCCACACACCTGTATATAACAAGCCTAATTAGGGCAGGTGTGACCAATTAACTGGTTCACAGACAGACAATACCAATAGACAGTAACAAAACAATTAAACAATTATTAAACAATCAGTCAAAATAAACACAAAACCTGTCTCAGCTATAGTTGATTGATTAAAGCCCCTATGCCACAATATGGATAATGGACAACATGAGGTTCCTCAATTTACACAGCTGGACATCCAAACAACCAATTTAACAATTAAACACCCAACATTTAACATTTAGTAAGTTGGGGTGGGGCGAAGGGCTGCTCCTTCACATTTCCTCCCCAAACTCCCAGTCTCACGCCAATGAGATGGCCAGCACGGTGGCTCAGGGTCCATAATGTCCATACACTGTAGGCCTTGGCACCTCCATTGTGGGTCCCTCCTGACAGGACCACCGGACAGCAGGTAACTTCCTACCAGCCTTGCAGACAACCACTCCCTCTTTCCATCCTGGGCAATGTAGCTCTCCCCACCGGCTCTATCCAGACTTCTCTGGGGCTCCCGTGCTACCTCCACCAAGGGCTACAGGGTGGTCTCTCGCTGGTCCCTGGCCGTTCCCCTTCCGGTCTCCCGAACTGCTCCCCTTCTGCTGCCCCTGCACCAGCTCTCCCTCCTGGCCTCGCCAGTCCCTGAGGGCTCCCCGAGCTATGCCCCAAACCGGGCCCCACAGGTCAGCAGTCACCGCAACAGTTCCTCTCTGTCCTCTTCCGACGCCCCGATGGCGCCACACAGAGGAGGTTCAGACTTTTGGAAGCCATCTTGTGTGCTGGTGGCTGTAGACTGGTTCTCCTGTGTTTGTGTGTGGTTTTTAAATAAATTGCTGTTTTTGGTAAGTTTTATTCCTTCTGTTAATTTATGTGTAGAGCATCGGCCAGCTCTGTCACACCGATATTGCAGAGTCTCTGCTGCTTATCATAGATGCCACTCAGCCCTGTCCTCGGCCAGCTTCTCTATGTCAGAAGAGGAAAGCATTAAAAACATACAGCCTGTCCTGCCACCTTCTACTGCATTCAAGATGTGTATTGATGTGTACTGTATTGGGAATTAAGGGGAAATAAATGTTGAATGTTGAAAATAATGTGTCCCCCCCCCCCCAAAATAGATTTTGGACAGGAAAAATGGTGAGATTGAGGAGCTGAAGACCTTGTACAGAAACAAGCAGAAAGACTCGGAGGAGACCATTCGCAAGCTGGAGAAGAAAGGTGAGAGCCTGAGCGAGAGGAATTCCATTTTCATCGGCCTGTGGGTGGGGCAGTCTGCTGGTGGGTGTGACGGTGACTAGCTGCGTTGAGTTTAAAGCATTAATGAGACCACAGCTATGTCAGCCATGCCACAAATGAACAGTCAGCGCAGTAAAAAGGACAGCCAGATAGCACTTGTAAGCAGGGACTTAAAAACACGCCTGTGGTCGTCTGCGCACTCGGTGGGCAGTCAGAGAGGGGCATGTGTGTGTGTGTGTGTGTGTGTGTAAACCTGAACACCTGTGTAGACTGCTCGAGCTAAGTCATACCTTAAAACCTTTCTTTAGAGCAGACTGACTACACAGTAGTGAACAATGAGGTCATTGTCCTGCAGGATCTCACATTCTTTTCAAGTTCGAAAGACATTAAACTGATCCACGGCGCTGTTTATCTAAATCTACCTGAACTTTGCACTGCGTGATCAAGGTATTAAAAACCCCATGAAAAGAAGTCAGTGGCTGTATAAAGACAGTAATTAAAGCTTGTTTTATTGGCTGGCTTTGTGGCTGTCTGCATAAAAAAGTGCTTCCTGTGCTGGTGGATTGGGTTGGCCAACGGCATCCAGCGCCACTGCAGTCTGCATGATGCAGAAATCCCCATGGCAACGGCTCACCGTGTTCATTTGTCACATTTTTTCTCCACAGTGCAAAGCCTCGTGCGAGAGTCGCAGGTTGTTCGCGAGAGCAAAGACAAGCAGATCGCGGAGCTGAAGAAAATGTTGGATGACACATCGGACTCGGCAAAAAACGAGTGGGAAAAAAAAGTAAAGAGATGGGGTTTTTTTGGGTCTTTTCTTTCTTTCTTTTTCATCCCCTCTGCAAAGTTTGAGTCAGCTCCATGTCAATGCAGGAAATGAATTGAAATTCAGTTCACTATTTCATCACTTTGAATGTAGTAGCACTGATAGCTCAACCCCCTCACTGCCTAGCAAGATATAGACTTTTTCTGTTTTATGGTGAGGAGTCTGAACATGTGTCATTTGCACTGTGGTTATGGGTCTATGGCTTCAGAGCTCAGAGACTGATATGACCAAGGATGAGAGATAGAGAGGCCAGGCATGTCCTACCACTGACCTTTACTGTGTAACCAAAGTTACATTTAGCAAAACACATCTTAAAGGCTCAACACATTAAGGCATCAATACTTTAAGACAGTTATGTGCTAAATTATAGGAGACTTGGAGTGCAAAAGCATGCTAAGAAAAAGTTAGCCTTATGTCCCATCCTTTTAGCATGAGGCCCAAATCATCTTCTGTTATTGTCGTTAGCTGGCTACCTGATCTTGAACAAGGAAACAAAACCCATGAGTGATTTGTTTTAATGCAACACCTACAGCAGACCTAAGGTGGGAATTGACTGTGGAAGAAACATCTAACAGATGATGTCATATGCCAAACAGATTTAATTCTGTTGGCAGGAAGTTCTGTTCTAGGCAGCCTCTGTATGAATAGTGACAATCTTAAAGATTTGATATTTGCCCTTTGTGTTGATTTGGCTGTTTGTCTTTATATAGAGAATGAACAGAAAATGAGACGATTGCCCTGTTAAGAAATACTGTTCCTATAGCATGTTGTGTGTTCTTCAACCTCTGGGGTTTCACTCGAGCATTTAAGATGCATCTACAATTCACATCATTTGTTCACTGGTAAAACCACATCAGTTTGTGAAGAGAAAGCTGGTGATAGTGCGGGAAGTAGGTGAACGACAGATTGAGAAAGGGGTGCTCCGGGTTGGGAACTGACTGGCCCTTGATTGGATGCCGATTTTGTCTCGGGCTCCCAGCTGCACGCTGCTGTTGCGGAAATGGAGCAGGAGAAGTTTGAGCTGCAGAAGAAGCACACCGAGAACATCCAAGAACTGCTGGAAGACACCAACCAGCGCCTGGCCAAGATGGAGTCCGAGTACAGCGCACAGACACAAGGCACAGTGAGTGTGGCCTGCTGGGAGGAGACGCGGGTTCTTGTTAAGGTGTTCTGCTTCTCCATGAAGATGGACCCTGTTGTAGTCTCAGGACTTCTAGGCTCATATCGTCCCAGTTTGTGCTTCTCAGACTGAATACAGAAGCGCACTTTGGTGGGTTTTAAAAAAAGGTGGCCTTTGGGCAAGATGTTTATGGTAAACGGAAACAAAGATTTATTTAACAAAAAACATGCTACTTACGCGTGAAATACAGATCAGTTTGTCCCAGGTTGTGATCCGTAGATGCAGTTAAGGCCAAGAAAGGATGGCCTTTTCCTGGCTTGGGCAGTTGTTGCTCAGTTAAAATACATTTGACTGAACACAAAACTGCAAGCTTTTCAGAAGTTTTTCAAAGTACATTAATCTTGGTACCCCAGTCAAGGTACCTTTCTCTCCAAAGGACAATTCACTAGGAGGATGGATGCAATGCTAGGCAGATACAGGGCTATAATAGCCCTCTTTAACGCCATTTTGGAATGGCTTAACAGAGGGCAGCAGAGTGACAAGGAGCAGGGCTCGTAACCACAAAGTTACCATTGAAATTCCCTTTGGGGCGTTGTTGTTGTACCTTTGGGCCAGGTACTTAACCCAGAATTCCCTCAGTAAATATCCATCTGTTTAAATGGATAACATGTAGAATTGTAACCTATGGAAGTCACTCTGGATAAGAGCATCTGCTAAATGGCAATAATTTACTGAAATGTAATGATCAGGCAGGCTTTGACACGAGCCAAAATGACACTAAAAGCATTTTTGCAGTATGAGTGGTGCTTTGTGGGCCATCAGCAGTATGTTATCATTAAATGTGAATTATACAATCCTGACAGACAAATGGATGGATTGACAGATTTGAATTGTTTAAGCGTATCTACTTTTGAATAAAAATACTGCATAGCTGTGGATCAAACTGTTCAGATTGCAGAGGAGCTTAAAAGGGTGTAAGGACAGTGGAATCAGTGGAATTAACACTAGTTGTACAGAGCTCTTATATCTTTTCTGAAACACATGCAGACATTTTGAGTCCATTGAACCGCATTTTGTATGCTGTGGAGTTGTGTGCTGGGCCCTGAAGTTAATTCGGTGAGAGCGTGTGTAAACAATACCCTAGAAGTATATAACAATGAGTCAGATGCAAGGAAGCCAGCAGAGACCAGGGTTATTGGCATGCCAGGGGCATATTGGCAGATGTGATTGGCAGGCTGCACACAGAAAATGAAAAATAAGAAATAAGATGTAAAAACATTAAAGTCAGGGCATGTGTTCTGAGGGCTTATGTAAGTGGAATGGATGTTATTTGTTCACATAAGATTTGGGGGCCAGCAGCACTGCATGCTGGAGTGCAATGCTGCTTCAGGGCTATTCTGATTGGCTCTTTGCATAACACTGAAAGAAGAGACCTCTTTGCTGTTTAGTTGGGTTTGTAGCCTGCCCATCTGCACAGAAGGCAAACTTAGTGGTGTTTCACATACACCAGTGACACCTGTATGTTCCCAAACACTCACGCCTGAATCCTGCAATGTCCCGTCAGTTGTTTCCCTCCTTGTAACTGGAAGATGTTAAAATAGCATTATGTATACAAGCGTGTTTGAGTACACAGGCACAGCAGTGCTAGAATGACCTTTGTGTTCATTTCCGTGGAATTTTAAGGAAAGTGTTCAGATTGCTCTCAGTTGTTTCCATTTGCTCGTACATTGGTTGCTCCTAATGGCCATTACAGTTTAGGCTTTAATTTGGACTCGATCAGGTTTCCCATGGCATTGGCTCTGCTGATACCTATGCCATCTGGGTCCTGACTGACATTCACATCACTCACACTTCAGAGAGCACCACTCACTCATAAAGTCTTCTCATGTCTCTCTGTCCTTCTGAAGCTTGAAGTCCAGACTTTTGGGGAGTTTTCTTTATTTGCACCTTGGTTAAGCTCTCTAAACTTGAGAACGTGCACCAGGATTGACCCCTTGACAAAAAAGAGTGCCGTGCCGCTCAGCACCACGAAACTGGGTGGAGAGTATTTGACTGCTTGGCACAGGACAGTGACAGCAGAAACGAAAAGGGCCAATCAGACACAAGGCTGCATCGCCTTCAGTTAATGTAACATCTTTGAAATTAGCATTCAGCGCCCATGACAGGAAAGTGCGGCTGTGGAGGAGAATGGCTGGTGTCTGTCTGCAGGATCACATTTAAGAGCCATCAAAAGCCGCCAGAGCCTACGGGGGCAAGCCCCCATTTCATAATTGAACGATGCACGTCTGAGGGCATGGGTTAAGATGAAAGAAGCCTCTGTCATTGAAAATGAGCCTCCCCGTCACTTCAGCAGCTGTTATTTTAGGCTGACCGCCCCTTTTTTCAGTGAGCTTTAAGCTGTCAGCATCGCCAGCTGTGGGGGTACGCGCTGCCGCAGTGCGCAGGGGTTGTGCATATTCTGTCCTCGGGGGGCATTTAATGTCCGAATGTCGTGACGTTTGAAATCGCTCTTTTCTGTCATCCACATAAAACATGTGGCCATCACCTTCAGTGAATATTGACATTGTACAACAGTTAGCATGTGTTACAGATGCAGTTCCTGTGCAGAAAGACTAATAAGGGCCTTCCTATTTGTTCACTTATTCAAGTGATGTCTCAGGTGTTTCAGTACAGTTGTAAAATACTTTTGATGACACTTAAGTAATTCATAGATATTTATAAGTAGGCGTTGGCTAATCCATGCTTAAAGCTGGAACACCTACCTGTTTGTGTACAGGTAACCCAGCCTGTGACGCCACTTGATTGCCACCTGACATAATTCCTACTCCTATTTTTCTAAGATGTGCATGTTTTCACAGCGTAGACAGTCCTTTAACACAGAACCAATGGAATATAACTTAATGCATGATTGTTTAAATGAAATGATTCCAGATACATCCTTTACTTCCTCCTGGAAGAGATCAGGATCACCATAAAATCACTCCAAAGAGGATGTGAAGACACAAGAGACAAACAGAAAGAATGGCTCACGCTATGTGTGTCTCATGCCCTCACTTAATGTGTTGAGGTGTAAAGAGGACATCAGTGGGACTGTGGGTAATGGTGTACAGATAAGCTGCTCACAGTGTATTCATGGCAGGCTTTCCCCTATTGGATAAGCCCCTGTGTCTTCCAGCAGTGTGATTGGACACTAGCCCATCCACATCGGAGTATAGACACCTGTTAACTGTATCCCTCCTCCTGCTGTGCTAGTGCCTGTGGTGTAGCAAGGTAACAACAGCGTTAAGCTTTAAGGGTTATTACAATGTAACCACAGTGTAATTCATGTGTAGCTACTGTGTTTCAGTGTCTTGTTGAAAAGTAATTAATGTGAGTCAAATGTTTTCGGTGTATCCAGTCACATGGGTTATTTAATCCTGGAGTGTAGCTC
The DNA here is from genome assembly GCF_013368585.1 of Megalops cyprinoides. Taxonomy (NCBI): domain Eukaryota; kingdom Metazoa; phylum Chordata; class Actinopteri; order Elopiformes; family Megalopidae; genus Megalops; species Megalops cyprinoides. The sequence goes on from NC_050601.1 coordinate 20,741,617, forward strand.
CACCACCAACCACAGCACTCCTCCAAAATCCAATCAGTCATCACTCACCTAAATGTAATTTCTTAGCTCAACTTAACCCCAACCGTAAATGTAACTATCTCCTCCACTAATCCAAATGCAGGACTGCCCCAGATCTGAATTGCCAAAGAATAATTCATTTGAATGTCAGGTCTTACTTCACAAGTAAATTACACAGTTCCAGTCAAGAGATCTATGTCCTTGATGATCCATCTTGAAGCTAATACCATAGAACAATTAACCTTCATCATTTCCATACAGATAAATTCCGATACCATATAAAATTGAACAAAAACTATGGCCCCCCTCCCACCTTGTTCCTCTTTGTTTTTTTTAGCAATTATTTAATATTACTATCCAGGTTTTGCCTTGGGTTGGTTTGAACCTAACCTTTGAAGTTGGATTCCACTCTGGTTTTCACAGCAGGGTGATCACGGAACAGTATATGTATTTACAATAGCACGTAATGAACTGCACTTGCTGTTACTTAGTGAGCTGGGTTTATTGGATCAGCATTCAATGTTGTGTAACATCTCCCTTATCTTAAGCTGTCTGTTACTGGCAGTACAGTCTGAAATATGCTAAATCAGTATCCGGTGCATCACTGTTTGTGATGCAAGTCAGCACTGTAGCTAAGGAAGTGACACCTGGAATCTAACCTCATATACTCTTTGAAGTTTATGCATGCACTCCAATTTGAGTCCACACTGAAGAAAAATTGCAAATGTGCATTTTGATAAATTGATAATGTTTGATGATTTTACGGATATGACTAATTGAAGCAGTTGTTCCAGTTTTGACTACTCAGATCCTGTTGAAGCCTTCATATTTTCTATGTATTTTGTTATATCAGTCATATCAACATTTTGACATACTTCACGGTGTTAAAGGGTGATTAGGTTTGTTCAGACAATATGTGTCTTACATTTTTAATGAAAAATAAAATGTATATGATTATATTAACGCCTGTTTTTACAGTTATAGTCAATATAGTTGGCTGTTTGAGAGGTAAAGACATGTCTCTTTAGCTTAGGTAATGCCTGTCTGGACTTAAATGCAGCTATTTTTTTCATTTCCCTGTGAAAAGACTGTTGTTGAAGTCAAAACTCTGCTTTATTTTCTTGGTAATTAAGAAAGTCTAATTTTCCTTATACATCTGACCACACACCTCTACTCCCTAATGAAATTGTGCTGTACTTTTTTTGGTCCCTTTGGTTTTTGTTGATTGGATGTGACATTTTTGCTAACAGGTGAATGTGCTTAGCACATACTGTATTATCCATGAAAAAATACCATAATCTATTTAAGTACGTGTGGTGTGGTATGTTGATGTGCTGTAAGATTGTCTGTCTGAAGTCCTTCATTAATTCTGTAGATTAGTTTCAGTCTACATACAAGGTATGTTTTGTGTACTTTTATTTTCTTGTATTGCCACTGATGGTAGTGTTTGGTTCTTGTCCAATGCTACAAAAAGCATTACAGTGAGACTGGTGTTCTTATCTGTGATTATCGCCAGGTGTTCCACGGAGCGACGGTGTTGAGCAGAGCTCTGTGTTATCAGGCCCCAGAAGATTAAGTGCCAGTAGAAGTCGGTTCCTTTTTTTTTTTTTTCTTTTTTAAAGGCAGTTTTTGTAGCGTGCGAAAACAAAGAGCTACTTTCAAGGTTGACGTTAGTGACCGTCCAAAATGCAACCTCTGTCAGCACCATCCGTTTTCATCAGTTCAAAGAACCATACATTATATCTTTAATCAAAAAATCTGTCGTCAGATGCAAAAACTTGCACCTCTTGCATTCCAAAAGACTCGCAGGATACTGCGTGCCGCGGGTTCTTTTCATTAGAAGAGTCACTGCCCCCACCCCCACCCCCACCCCCACCCCCACAATTCAACTGTCTGACTCTACTCCAGCAAGGAGAGCCAGACATTTAAGAGCCGTCAGTATGACTAATGATGTAATATTAATGATAATTTCTGTCAATAATCCCATAATTGAAGAGCCAGCATTAATGTTATAGTCTTCTCAATATTCTAAGTGGAATTAGAAGCAGCTCATCCATGTCACACATTTCTCAGCCTTTAGCAGATATGAAGAGGGCTGCCCTTCACATTGTAGACTTAGGAGGTAACTCCCTGGCCAGAGAGAAGCCGTCTGACATGGGGAAACTTTTTTATTTATATACAACAGTGTCCTGTGGCACCAAGGTAAATAACTTAACTAGGAGAAGATAATTGGGAGCTGGGGATGCTGGGAGTTTTCTTCTCTCGTGTGCGTTTCCTTTGTTCTTCTGAGTGAGAATTCACGTCAGCGTTTTTTCGTTTCCTTCTGCAAAACGAGCGCGCGGCAACATCAAAGGCGCCCGAGAATCCCAGATGCAGGCTGAAAGCGAGCAAACCGAGCCTCTGAGAAGGGTCTGAAACCGAAAGTGGATGTGCGGCCGGCGGAGCCCGGTCTGCGGAGCGTGGAGAACGGGGAGCGCTGGTTTAGCGTGCTTGCAGAGGCCCATTCTGGCAATGCTACCGCAGGGCAGGAGGCTTCGTACACTGCAGTCAGCTAGCATGGAACAGTGTAACACCACAGATCAACCACTGCTATGTCTGTGGTATGGTCTAGACAGATTCATATATACATTTGTACACACACATACATCTGTTATACAGTAGAAGTTTTGCACAAAAATTAACTAACACTGAAAGATTTTCCCAAACTGTGGTCATTTATAGGTTTGATAACCAACCTGTCAGTACAATAGCTATTAACAGTTGTGCAAATACACGGTAGGCTTCTGAATTCTTAAACCCCTGCATTTCCATTAATCCAACTCAGTGCACTGATGTACTATAAATAACTGCCCCAAAATTTGGTCTTTATCAATGGCTATTAACAGTGATGGTATGTACCAGAATGCACACTCAACTGTAAATGCATGGAGTCATTGTGTAAGGATTCATTGCTACAGCATTGCTCTCTGCAGTGCAGGGTCTGCATTGCTCTGTTTAACTGTGTGTACAGTTTATAATCTTAAACCCAGAATCTTCCGGCCCCTTTCTACCACACTTTGAGCCCCACCATTTATTGTTGATTGACTCTACAGGTTTTGTGGTCCTAACGCTCAAAGGAATGAATACCAACCAGGTCTTAATGCAGTGGTGATGCAGTGAAAACTGGACTGAATGAATTCAGGCCTAGGCACTCTCTCAGGTGAAACCCCAGTAAGTCAAAGGCTCCCAAACAGATAGTTAAGATTCTCATTCCAAGTGCTGAGAATGACCAGGATCCCAGGGTGGCAGAACAAACCGCTTCATTATGTTGAGGATGCTGAGGATGGGGGTGAGTAGGTTGGCCAGGGTCCCCTCGCAACACCGCGCGCAGCACCCTGCAGCTTGTTTGGGTGCCGGAGAGACAGCGTCAGAGAGAGGTGTCAGTCCTCCGTTGAGCGTCTGCCTCCTGGTGCATTGAGTGACTCAGTGTAGAAATATAGTTGCGGGTATTGGAGAATTGCATTTACCTCCTTCCACACAAGTGCAGGAGTTGTGCGTATGTAACTTTTGTATATTTGTTGAATAGAAAAAATAGAAAAAAATGTAGATAAAAGTAAAAACCCTGTTAAGCCATACTACATACACCGCTGCTAAGAACACCTCCGTGGAAAGTGAGGTCACTGAGAGGCCTCTGTCGCTGCTCTGACCTCAGGAGCAGATGGTGAGGGAGCTGGAGGCTCGGGTGAAGCAGCTGTCCGTGGAGGTGGAGAACGGCAACGTGCTGCGGCAGAAGGTTACCCAGGAGAAGGCGGAGCTCGAGATCCAGATCGCCTCCATCAGCTCAGAACTGCAGGAGGCTAATCGCATGTAAGCATTTCACCACACCCCTTCACTGAATAGTTATTTAATCAGGATATGAAGGCTTTCTGTCACGAGACTAAATGTTTTATTGAAATAATGTTAAAAGTTTAGATTTCCGAGGGCAGTTGAAACATAAAAGACACATACATTTCCAATGAAACTGACGTGACAGAAATAGTGGATGTTGATGTTCTTCTGAAGGTTAGGGTATGCTCTGTATTTAGGTTGTATAGGTTGTTTATAAATGTATTTAGAAACCTTCATTTTTAAATGTATATAAAGAGGTTTTAAGCATTTTAAAAAGCTTTTTTTTTTTGAACTTCTAATGTACTTATTTATTGGTAAGAACTAGTATATTGTTTTCAAATATACTCAGTTCCAATGTTTTTTCCCAAAAAAACAGAATAAAATTCCCCTGCAGTCTGTCTTAAAGACCAGATTTAAAAACTGTTAATATGCCTAGCTTCATGTGGGACTGGAACATAAGTCTGGCTCATCTTCAGCGTTAGCGATTGAGGCATTACTGTGTTGAAGGAACTTTACCCTCGTGCGAGAGAAGACGGAGATGGCGGAGCAGCATGAGGAGAGCATTCAGAAGGTGCAGGCTAAACACGACGCCGCCATGAGCCACTTCCAGCAGGAGCATGCCCTCTCTGCCGCCAAGGTATGCAAAGTTCTGCCTCTGCGCGATAGCAGCGCAAGGCGAGAGTATGTTATGGGAGGCACGTAATGTGCTCACGAATGTGAGAAAAAAATTTAAAAGGTTAAATGTGCTGTAGTTAGAGTACTAACTCCAGCTCTGAGCACTACAGTATAAGGATACAGAAGATCTTGGAAAAGTACAGAGAAGGGCAACATGACTTGTTCCACATATCAAAATTATGAATAGAGACTTGAGGCACTTAGTCTCTTTGTTCCCAGTAAAGAAGGCTGAGGTGGGGTTGATTGTTGAGTGTTATTATTATTATTATTATCATTATTATCATTGTTATTATTATTATACATTGGTGGGCCAGAGATATGTCAAGACCACATCTATTTCAAAGTACATTTCACACTAGGAAGTATTTTTTCAGGCATTGAGTAGTTCATCAAGATTCATAGTGGAGTCCATTTGACTCATCATGTCCAGACTTGACACAGTGCTATAAAAACTATAGGCAGAATGGCAAGCATGGTTTGTCTCTCTGTCGCATAGGTTCAATCACAGTTTTATTTAAGACCAATGAACAGCCCTCTGTACCTTAAAGCACCATTTGGAAGTCGTGCCAAACGACTGACCAGTTGAATGAATAATAACGGCGAAGTTAAATGTGCTTGCAGGCATCTGACGTGATTGTGGACCTGGAGCAGTGCGTGGCCCAGCTCAGGCAGCAGTTACAGGACTGTGAGCACAAACGCCAGAAACAGCTCCGGGTAAGAGCATGGACTCCGCCCCTTTTTCCAGTGCTGCAGAGCCCTGAGCCGCTCATTCACTTTCTTCTGGTGTGTCCCTGGTCTGTGTATTGGACCTTCTCACAGACAAGGCCAACAGATTCAGCAGTAACTTGCATGGTGCTCACAGTTTGAAAATAGAGAGTGTCACCTAGACTGGTTTTTGAAATCCAGACCATGACATTCATAGCTCCAAAGTGTCTTGCAGCAAGAGACCTTTAAAACAGAGAGTACGATTTTTGCTGATAGTACCACATGTAGAGGCCAAAGGCCTGGAAGGCTTCCACGGATCAATCCATATGACATTTTTTGCCCAGTAATGAGCCCTACCTTTGTTTTCCAGGAGCAAGAGAGCAAGTTTCAGCAAGACAAATCGGATCTTCAGCATGCCAGTGAGAAAAAGGTATGACCCTAGCCCATATTCAGATATTTTTAAACATCTCAGCCCTTAACTTTTTTTTCCCAGCGGACCCCTGAACAGAGAAAGAAAATGTTTGTTATTGTGCACTGAGCTTGCTTCTGAGCTGTCCTCCAGTTTAGACAATGTACAGTTTCCACACAAAAAGCTGAGCCATTTTGGCAGAGAAAGGACAACGCTTAAACGACAGCATGTTTGGGCTCAGTGATTACTATCTGCCTTGAATTCCAGGACAGGGACCGCATTTGGCTGGAGGCTCTCTGTGGCCTGTGTCTGCTGTTGCATGATTGCCTGAGTGGCCTCATTTGCTGTCCAGTGAACAGCCCCTGTAAAGATCAAAGGCCCTGATGATTGGCTCGGAGCGTGCAGGTGTTGTATAAAGGGGAAGGGATGGCCTAATGATCGTTTTTAATCTGCAGTACCAGGTGACGGACGGAATGCGTAGAACAAATTGGTTTGAACCTGCAACCCACAGCTACTGTGCCAGTTACCTTGTAAAGGAGGACAGCAGGAGGCTGCTGTATGCACACCTGCAGGCCACAGGGCCTTATTTCCTCTTCCACATTCTCTTCCAATGTATGGTTATGGCCTCCTGTTCCGCCTCTGTTCCGTTTCATCTCACCACCAAGTCCCACTATGTTTATGTCTTCTTGAAGTGCAATTCGATGAAGTCCAGGGTGGATGAGATTGCTATGGGCTGGTTGCCGAATGACACAGTTGCCATGCTCTGGCACAGGTGAAGTGTGAGCTGAAGGGAGGTTCAGGGTGGATGAGGTTGCTATGGGCTGGTTGCCGAGTGACACAGTTGCCATGCTCTGGCACAGGTGAAATGCGGGCTGAAGTGAGGTTCAGGGTGGATGAGGTTGCTCGGGGCCGGGTGCTGAGTGACGCAATCGCCGTGCTCTTGTACAGGTGCGGTCCTTGCAGAACGAGCTGGAGAAGGAGAAAACTGAGGCCAAGAAGAGAGTCTCCAAGATGGAGGACCTGCTGAGGTGAGCCTTGTTTCCTTCTGAACCCATAAAATGAGACCCCAAAATGACGTGTGCTTGCTTATGGTGGAATCATTCAGCTCCCTATTTTGGCCTGACTCCACTCCTCCTTTACCTCTGAAGCTTATTGTCGAGTTCCATTATGATTTTACAGGTAAGAGGCAGGTTTTTTCTTTTTTCGTTTGAACTCATACACATTTTAACCATACATTGTAGTTTGTTTTTCTCTTCAGCTCTGTCTGATATTAATTTCAATCGCAGTAGGTTCGGGGATCAAGTAAAAGCAATTTCGAGACATCAGTGAGAAATTAATTGCCTGTAAAGTGAGATAGTCACTGGAAATATGATCAAAATGTGTTCGCTCCAGCTGTGTGAAAATCGTGAGAATACCATGCAAATGTACTACAAAAAATGCTGTTTAAGGTCATTTGTCAGAAATGCAGAAGTGGACTATGTGGCTTAGCCAATAGCAGGGCAGCTGTACCTGCACAACATTGTTTATTCATTGGCCGAAAGCAAGGGATAAACAGAAGTCTGGCTCGTCTCTTCTTCCCTTTGCATGTAAGTTGTCTACATTCTGAAAGTGAAGCAGAGCCTCTGTCGTTAAGCAGAATGATGGACACCAGGAACGCTGGAGGAAAAATCTGAAATCTGGAACACTGCTGTTTCCTGGCGGCTGGTCCGTGGTGTGAGCAAGTGGTTTGGCAGCTTTGGAAGTAGTTGATGTTTCAGTCTTTTGGGGGGGGGGGGTTATCTCAGGCAACAAAGTATTCTCTGAGGCCCCTTCCAAACAGCAAGAATGTAGAGGGAGATGTGGAAGCCATCAGATTCAGAATGTAGAGGGAGATGTGGAAGCCGTCAGATTCAGAATATAGAAGGAGATGTGGAAGCCATAGGATTCAGAATGTAGAGGGAGATGTGGAAGCCGTCAGATCCAGAATGTAGAGGGAGATGTGGAAGCCATAGGATTTAGAATGTAGAGGGAAATGTGGAAGCCGTCAGATTCAGAATGTAGAGGGAGATGTGGAAGCCATAGGATTCAGAATGTAGAGGGAGATGTGGAAGCCATAGGATTCAGAATGTAGAGGGAGATGTGGAAGCCATAGGATTCAGAATGTAGACAGAGAATGTAAAGGGAGGTGTGTAGGCCAGTAGATCAGGTTTGAAAGTGGTTAGATTCAGAATGTACTTCAGATATGAAAACCATTTAATGGTTAATGTAGTATTGATGTAAAAGCTGTTTGGTTCAGAATGTAGAAGCAGGAGATAGAAGAAGTAGAAGATGTTTTATGCTGATTATGAATGGAGAGGAGAGGGGAGGGAAAAATATCATCAGTTCACATTATAGCAGCTGCTACATTTTGAAATGGCCGCCGACAAATGCAAAATAAGGTTTGGAATCCTGCCCGCACCCTAGAGCCCACCGCTCGTTTGAAATGATGTTTGTTTTTTTTGCGTGGCTGTTGGCCGCAAGGTATCACACTCCACCAGCCCTTGCTATCCGCTTGAATTAAACTGAAGCCATCTGCCCAGGTCACTCATACGCGAGTGTTTCTCCTAAGAAACAAAGCTAATCTCATGCGCAGCTTGGCTACGCTTATCTCTGCACCGTTTGCGTAATCTAACTGGACTCGTATGAATTGTGAGTGGCCTTGTTTCACACTGTTTTTCACAGAGCAGTTACATCCCCCTTGCATGTGTTTGCCCGCAGACCCTGTTACTCCAGCACGCACACTTTCTTGCAGTATTGCAGAGCAGAGGAGTGTTAGGTGAAAACCATGTGGTAATCGGTAGCACATGTTACCACATTACCAGCTCATATACACATTAAGCGCCTCCTAATGAAATTACAGAACGCTCCCCACACTTCCACGCTAAGTGTGCTAACGCCAAAAGGATTTAGCTGGAGCTGTCCGTAGCTCATTCGTTCAGGCTTTTAGTGTAGTGCCCTGGGCAGAGTTCTCTTTCAGAGAGGCACACAGTTTGGCATTTGTGATATTGCAGAAAACATTAGTAAATCATACTGTGGTGAGCACTGGTGAGTTTTCCTCTTTGCTAGAAGGAAGAATCCACTTATGTCTGGAAATAGAGGACAACCAGAGTTGTGGATGTGTTGACATGAATGGATGCATGAAGTGTTGATTTAATGTGTATTGCAGTCAGCTGTGTGCATGCATGTATTTCCCTCTTTCGAATTGTACCAACCTTTTGAGCAGCTTAAAATTGATCTAGTTTTACACTATGTGTGATGTTTACCTAACTGTTTATTGATTCATATCCAGACGCAGTGAAATAACAGAGCAAACACATCAGCTCGTACATCTGCTCTTGTGGCCCTCAAACCAGCCGCAGAGGAAGATGACTTGAAATGGCTGAAAGACTCACATGAATAAATTATCCTGCTTCAATAACGGAGCGTGCGGGCCCAGATTCCCGCGGACGGCGAGAAATGGCAAGCGTCACATCAGACGCCGCGCTAATTAAGCATTCGGAGAGCTAACGAGCGGAGCCAACTCTTGCCCGCTTACCTGCCCGCCACCGAGGACTCTCCCGCCAGCTTTAAAGTCACTCCAGGACTTCAAAGCCGAGTGCTGCCGCGCATACCGAGCGAGCGCCGAGTGACCGGGCAGGCGTGAGAACGGAGGCTGAGGTGCCGTGAGAGGGAAGGGGGCATTCTATGCTATCAGCATGCAGGGCGCTGACGTTTCGTCCACCGTGTCGTTTGGGGCCTAAAGCAGGAAACTTCATTTTGATTGGGCATGGTGTGAGGATGACACCCCCTCCCCCCTACCCCCCCCTCCCCTTCTCCCATGCAAATGCAGGCAGATGGATTTGCTTGATTTCCACTTTCAAGTTACTATAGCAACAAGGTAAAGAATTACACAGGCCTGAAAAAAAGCGAAGTTCCTGTCTTTCATCCTGTTGCCTTTGTGAACATCAGCGTGCGTTAGCATACAAGAACAGGGAGAGAGCGTGCTGCACCTCTGGCTGCCTGAGCTGGAATGAGTTTCACTAAAATGAACTCTTTTCACATTAAAGGAAAAAAGCTACTTCTGCTGAGGAGGAGCTTGCAGGGCATTGGCTTCTTCTTCTTCTTCTTTTCTTCTTGCTTTCTCCTCCACCCAGCCGCCCTTCCCAGCTGTCCTTCCACAGGGCCCCGCCCCCCAGATTTTCCTCCCCGTAACTCCACCCCTCTGTCAAACCCATGCTTGTCTGAAGGTGTGGCACACATAGCATCCTCTGAACCAGGGAAGCTGCAAGGTAAAGAGACCAGAGGTGTGAGAGTGCAGGCCTGCAGGGAAATTCAACATCAAATGCCCATCACCCCATTCTCTCTGCATAGAATATGAAAACACAACAGAAGGTGACCTTTACTATAACCGGGTTTGATGGTGTACTCCATCTGCTAGATGTGAGCAAAACCTCAGGTGTAAAGCAAACACACTTGAAACAGAGCTTGCACATAAACACGTGCTCATCTGTGCAAAGTACATCATGGTGAAACTGAGCTGTCCGTTCAATGTGAAGTGGAAGGTGCGGGGCGGGTGAATGCTCCGTGTTTCCACAGGACTGGGTTTGTCATAGTCAAGGCATGCCTTCTCAAACCCATGGCTCCTCTGTCAGCAGGCCAGCCTGCGTGCCCAAAACAAAGAGGCCCTTTCTGATTCTGACATGCCATGACCTTCTGTGGTTTGATAGGGCGGCGGCTTGCCGGTGTCCGCCGCCGTCCGGGCCTATCTGGAGCGGCCTTATCTCTCCCCCGCATTCCTGAGCCCCGTCTGCAGGTGGAGGTGGAGCCTTGGAGTAATGGGCCCCCTCAGACAGCCGGCTCATCAAGAGGCCTTTATTAAAGACATCACTCGGTCTGACTCCGGGCCCAAAATTAGCTCGCCCTGGGATGGGCCTGGTCCGCAAGCAAGGGACCTCCGGTGACCCCCTTCTTATTAAGTCCGTCTCGGTGCATCCTGTGATTGGACGATTACTGGGCGCCCCATATCCATCACAGGCCTCATTTAGCGCCCCCCCCACCACCAGGTAAAGCTGTCATTTTCCTCCCGTTACACCAGACACAGGGGATGCCAGTAGATGCATGCTCAGAGGTGGCCTTCCTTGCAGGACACAGTTCGTGTTTCGTCAGTCCAAACGAAATGGTTATTTCCATGTTTATTCCCGATTCATGTCTGTACTTATTTTGTGAAGACAAGATTTTAAATACAGTATTATCCAGTTTGGTTCTTTGGTCACCAACATGAATAGTGAATAGTGTTATGCTCACACTCACTGGTGTGGGAGTGTTGTTAGCCTGGTCTGACATTCATTCATGTTGAATGGATGCACTTATGTTCTAATTTGCTGGAAGTCACTCTGGATAAGAGTAGCTGCTAAATGAATGTAATGGAATTTAATGTAGTGTACAATTACAGTCACCTCACATGATGTATCTTAAGCAGCATAGCTGTGGAATAACAGGTCTTTCTTTGGTCATAAGGGGTTGACTGATGAAGCTGATGAACAGTCATTTAAAGCTGTCTTTAAATGCCCTTGTTATTTGTCAGCAGCTAATTGAGATCTCAGCAGTGACAGTGTCCAGTGCCGGTGATGCACTGACTTCTTGCTGGGTCCCTGCACGGTGCAGGTTCCTTGTGTCTTGAGCCTGTGGCCAGAGATTATCATGCCATGACACCGCTATCCCGACCTCCCCGCCACCTCACTGTCCTCCTCGGCCTTTGCTCCCTGGCGTTCCTTTGAATGCTCCAAGGCCTTCTTTTCCCTCAGTGAATTTGTAACACGGGTCAGCCCGCTGGTCCTCACTTGTTCCTCTGTACGTCAGAACTTTGGGAACATCTAAAGCCTTTTCTTCTGGGTTACATCACACTAGCCAGGCTTTCCATGAGGACAGAGGCTGATTTGTAAGAACAAAATGCGTTGACCATGTTTTTTTGCCAGGAGAGTTTCCTCTGAAAGCTGATTGTTTCTTGATGTAGCCTGTCTCAATGAGCTTAATGCATGTGTGCAATATTATATTACATTATTGCCATTTGGCAGATGCTCTTATCCAGAGCGATTTACATAGGTTACAGTTTATACAGCTGGATATTTACTGAGGCAATTGTGAGCAAGCACCTCGCCCAAGGCTACAGCAACAGTGCCCCAGTGGGGTATCGAACCAGCAGCCTTTCGGTTGTGAGTCCTGTTCATCACCACAATAATATACTACTGCTCCAGAAAGATGGGTAGTGTAAACAGTTGAAACATGCTGAAACACACTGGTATTTGATGGGAAGTGTATACAGATACCCCATACTGAAACACAGATAGGTAACAACATGGATGGGCATCTTAAGTTAAACCCAGTGAGAGTGTTTTGTAGTACTGTACTGGGGTTTGCGCTGATCAAACATCATGAGGTGAAGCTCGTCTCAGCTGCTTTAGCTGTTGCTCATCTTTCTGTCCCTCAGTGAGCCAGCGTTGTGGTTGCCATGTTGTGTAAACAGCACAACTCCATTGATCAGTGTAATCCTAACATCCCTAGGGCAACGAATAGACTTGGTTTTTGCTTTTATTTTGAATTGCTTTTAACAGACATCTTCAGATGGCTTTTCCATACGGTGAGGGGTTGCTGAAAATGAATCTGCTTGATTGCTCGATTACACTGCCATCGTCCCAGGGCCAAAGAACAGTTTGAGTCTTTGCAGAATAATTCAGGGTTAGCAGCAGCAGCAGTGCTCTCTGTTCAGGGTAAGAAAAGAATAACATGTATAAAAGGTAATTCATTCTTCATTTGGCGTGTGCATTCTCATGCTTACTGTAAAGACTCCTGAAGAGGCGCGGTAGACGTGTGTTTTGTGTGTCAGTGGAAACCCGCCCAGCCGTTTCTTGCTGTGTGCCTCCGTAGAGCATATGAAACCATTTAAATCAGAAGGCGTCACGGTTTCCTGGGAATGTTACAGATGTCCCATCTGCCCTGTGTGCATGCTGTCCTGCCTCTGTGGGGATAGGGTTCAGTGTCCACACAGTGCCCAAATCCTGCACACAGCACCCAAATCCTGCACACAGCACTCATGTCCTGCAGGAATGCCCCGACTCTGTAGGAAGAGTGAAAACCGCTCAAACTCTGCACACAGCACTCAGACATACAGACCCCTGTGCCTGCTGGGAACACAAGAAGGCACTTCCTCTGCTCAGATAAATCCTTTCACCGCTTCGTTAAACAGCTGTGCGAGTTTTCAGAATTCCTCACTCCTCTTCTGCGGCTGATCTGCATCCTGAAAAGGCAGCCAGTGGCGCAGTGATTTACAAGCTCACTTCAGAAACCTGTCCCAGATAATCTGGTCAGAAACTGCATTTACCAATAAAGAAATTACTGTGGATGTCATGCATCGCAGAAATGTGTTTTCTGAGCTTTTACGTAGATGGCGGAGTGAACAGTAGCAGTCAGAAGCTTGGACACCCGATTAAGATAATGGGAAACATGCATTCAAAGACATTTTGCTCTAAAAACTTATGCTTGAGTGCTTGAAATTTGTTTCTTAGACAAATATAGATAGTGAAGTTGATGCGTATGTATGAATTTCTTCCCAAAAAAATCTTTTTTAAAACTTTAAAAAAGTTTTAAAAACATTTTTTGGCTTCCTTGAAGAATCTAATATATGGAATAGTTTTGATTTGTTTAACATTTTTTTGGTCACTGCATAGTTCCATTTGTGTTATTTCATAGTTCTGATGTCTTACTATTATTCTAAAATGTGGAAAATAGTAAAAAAAAAAAAAAAAAAGAAAAACCCTTCTATGGGTAAGTGTGTCCAAACTTTTGACTAGTACTATATCTGCTGGGCTATACAGAGGAGCGCTTTTTAGGACGTTGTCGGAGTCGTTAATCTACCTGAGGGTCCCGCCCACTCCATGTTTCTCCCCGAGTTTAAACATGTTTTACTGTCGCCCCTGAGAACACGTCTCTCTCCCGGTGGTCCGCCATCAGATCACCTTTCACTGCAAACAGCAGGCGAGAGGTGGCGAGGGGTCAGAGGGCACGCTCGTAAAGCCACCTCCCGTCAGACCGCGAACACACTGCCTGAAGAAGCAGCTCTCAGTCTTCCCTCACTGAACTGCCTCCATAAAAACAATTTTTGCTTTGTCCCACGTTTTCGTAGAGTTTGTGACACGAAGTTTGCAGTCGGCCCGAGGGACAGGCTATCGATGGCCTACGGTCCCTTTTACCACGCTACTAAAGGCGGGCAACTGTTGCCAAGGTGTAAGTCAGGGTGGGGTAGGTGTCTGCGATTGGCACCGTGCAGTTAGGCCACTTTGTATGGAGCACCGTGTGTTCTGTTTGTGGAAACCTGCCACAAAACGAGAACCAAAGGGGTGCTGACACGGACAACAGCGGGGTGCGCGTGCACTCGGTGAACACGTCACAGAGAAACACGGCTGTCTCCATGGCAGCCAGTCTCTGCTGGTCACTGGCTGCTGGCTGACCGCAGGCATTCATTTTTGCTAATTTTTTTCACTTTAATTGACTTGTGGAGTCCTCTTGGTCTTCCCAAGTGATCGCCGCAATTGTCATCACCTTCAGTTGTGACCGTTTACCGCCACACCCACAGCTGACAGTGCACACCTCTGGGGAGATTTCAGTTTTGCATTCCCCTCTTTTCCTGTTGCTGTCCTCAAGTCTAGTTACGTGGATGCAGGCCAACTGTTTTCATGCCTGCATGGACCAGGACATAGGACGTAGGAACCTACAAGCATTTTCTGGCTGAGAAACGCATATCCTCTCTCAGACACATATGGCGCTCTGTCAGCATGATCTGTGGACGCAGTACAGCACGCAGCCAGCCACTGAAGCCCCAGTTGTGTCCAGTCAGAGCTCGGTTTGCACCAGCTGACGAGCTGTAGTGGCTTAGATCTCATTCGTCTGTCTATCCTCCTTATTATAATTAACGTTATCAACGCACTGACGTCAAAATCAGATGTGCTGTTGTCAGGAGGTGTTTGATGCTGGACAGCTTGGTTGCTTTTGTGCAGCAACCTCAAATCTCAAGTTTTTTGTACACAAAACTTGGCTTTAATTCAACATGCTGGTAAATGTTCCTTTCCCAAAAAATCTGCTCTGTGCACTGTATAATTGGCTGCCTTCTGCAGTTATGACATGCCTTTCATCCCTGTTTAAGATGAAAGGGAAGAGGAGGTAGGGCTGTCACTCGCTGTTTGCTCACAGTTAATAGCGCCTTTGCAGGTAAACGTTCAAACGCACACCTCATTACTCTCATCTAAACATGGCACTGCCTCATTCAGCTTAAAAACAAAAAAGTCAACTGTTTAGTCAACCTTACGTGAACCCGTCTTGAAACGATGACAGGCTTGATGAGAAACTGCAGTCGCGTCCTTAAGCTCCCCTGGGTTGATTCGAAATGTCGCCCTCATCCTCGGAAAGCAATGCTGCCCACCCCCACTCCACCCCCGGGGCCAACATTGTGTTTTCACCAAGTCTGCAAGCTCTGCTACTGTGTAATCAGAGGCCATCACTGAAAACCAGATCTGTAAACAAACACGTTGTCTGCTCTGTAATAAAGAAAGATGAGCTTTTTCACTAAAGGTAGTAACCGCAAATGAGCCGATCACTGGGATTTTTATTTGACTTGGACGCTTAAATTGCCAGCAGAAGGCCTTGGTATGCCCATTGCCCACAGCCACGGCGTCTGCATAACCTAAACCACGACTGCCTTGTCTTTGATTACGTTTAGCACATCCCAGTAAAGGAAGCGTTCCATTCTTCTTCCATAAATCACACTGTAAAGGCTAAATTCTTCCAGGCTCGGCTACCCGAGGCGGAGCCGGTGCTGAACTCTGACCCTGTGAAAGGGGAAACTCTAGAAGCAGATCTCCCAGGAGTTCCAGCAGGCACATCCCTCTGTTTCATCGGTGACTAAGGCACCAGGCACCAGGCACCAGGCTGGCAGCTTTATGACGCTGCACCCAGGTGTCCTGTGGCTTTTTTCGAGGATGGGAAAGTCAGCTGTGAGCTGCACCGGGGGCATGTGACGCTCCCCCGTGGTGTGTTCTCCGCCCCGGCCCTGCGTCTCCTGGCTCCGAGAGCCGTAGTTTCGCGGGTTTAGAGGATTTCCTCCGTTCCGACGGCGAGTCTCTAATTTGAGTGTCCGCTCCCTCCGTTTCCCCAAGCCAAAGCCAGTTTAAAAACCACCAGCCTCGGAGGAGCCGGCATCCGTCTCTCTCTCTCTCTCTTTCCATCCCTCTGTTTTAGCCCTTTTCTCTGCCTCTCTCCATCCTCTTGCATTTGTCCTTTGAATCCCCCCCCCCACATATCCTTTATCACCCCTGTCACGGTCAGTCAGCAGAAACACACACGCCCCCCAACGTACCCCCCGCCTGTTTTTCCTTGTCTTTTTGTTTTATCCTTTCTGAAAGTGGTGGGTAAGATTTTGCCCGATCAATTTAAAGGTGGTTTGAGTTGTGAATGTGAATTGAGCAATAATGGATGTCAATAGGATCAACTTCAGGATCCATCCAGGCACTCAACAGGCACTGAAGAGAGAGAGGCAGCAGGATTCAGAGCGGCTGATGTTGTGCCTTTCTCCTTAGTGCCTCCATACTGCTACAGGTAGGATAGGTTAGGTCCCCTCTGTTAAACACACTCCACAGATTAACTCGCCCTCATACACAAACTTGCGCTCTTATCCTCCCAGATCTGAGACAAACTTCACATCTTTTCTCATAGATCTGAGACGAGCTTACTCCTTTCCTCAGAGATCTGGGACAAGTTCATACTTTTCCTCATAGACCTGAGGTAACTCTTTCCTTGTAGGTCTGAGACAATATTGTATCTTTCCTCAGACATCTTAGGCCAACACTTATTTTCTCATACATCTGATACAGACTCTCTCCCTGTCCTCACTGACACGAACTCGCACTCATTTCTGCACAGGCCAGCTCTCCTTTCTCCTCTTCAGAGTTTGAAAGCTGCTCTCAGCGAAGTTCCTCGCTTCTTCCTCTTTGGTTTCGGTGTCGCTTCGCGCCAGAGACAGGAGAGAAGGTCCCTTTATGTCTGGGTCTGCCCGGAGGGCGGTCGTGGAGTGTGGGTGGATTAATAATTACAGGGTGCACAACATCGGAGGGGGGGAACAATTTCTGCATCTTTGATGTTGACATGAGAGAGACCAAAATTACAATGAAAGAAGGGCACAAAGAGGAAAGGTCCTGGAGTTTTGGGCTTGAATCTCCTATTATTGTGAGTCCTCAGCGCAGAAGGGGCCCTCATTGCCTCGGGGTTCCATGCGAGTTTGTTTCCAAAATATCAGGGGAACAGGAGAACAGTGACGGTCTCACGCTCCTCTGTTTCATTATGCATAGAAGCTTTGTGCTGCACTCCCTATATGGCTTCCCCTTTGTCTGCGGCAGTGTGGCATAGTGGTAAGGAGCAGGGCTCATACCCAAAAGGTTGCTGGTTCAAGTCCCCGGCAGTGGGGCACTGTGGGGTACCCTTCGGAAGGGTGTTTACACCACAGTTGCCTCAGTAAATATCCAGCTGTTCAAATGGATAACATGTAAAAAGAGCGTTTGCTAAATGCCCGTAGTGTAATGCAACATTATTGGGTGTTACAGTATTACTGGTCGGGACGTGCAAAGGTGAGGTCCATGTTGGCCTCTTGTAGGCACCCTGTTTTCGGGACTTTCCCTCAGGTGTGGGAGAGTGTAACAGTTGCCATGTAGGATCCGACCACGCCGTGGCAGAGCACCAGTTAAAGTGCAGCAGCTGTTTTGATTGGTGTCCTTCACCACTGTGGTAGCTGGGAAGAATCTGTTCTCTTTGCAATTAGCCTGACAGCTCTGTGGTGGAGCTCAACACACTGCTTCGTCAGTGTAACGACTGTAAAACCGACCCGTTTTCTTCAAACGACTGTCAGCCGCGGTGCGCTATTATGCGTGTGAATGTCAAAGACTGCAATTGCAGGCGCAAATGGGCCTGAGTCATTTTTTTAAGGGGAGCAAGAGTGTTCACAGTAATGGTCTGCAGTCATCTGCAGTCAGATCAGGCGTTTGAAGTAGGATCGTCTCAAATATAATTTAAGAGTTTGAAGCCGTGGCCCACGTTTGTAAACACTGCAGGGCATCTGTGTGCATGTTGTGTATGTATGGAGTGCTGTGTTCAGCATGGAGCCCTGATTACTGTGTGCTTTATATTACCTCCATTGCTGCGCTGTGTTGCAGGGAGAAGGAGGAGCAGCTGGAGCTGGTGAGAGAGACCCACAGAGTGCAGTCCCAGCAGGCAGAGAGCGCCCTGGAGCAGTTCAAGAAGCAAGTGGAGCTGAGCTCCAGCAAGGCCTACTCCGACATGAAGCAGCAGGTGGGCACTCCCCTCAGGCCCCTCTTCTCACCGCATCCCAGCCTAGAGCACGCCCAGCCTCTCACACACACTAATTGTCCCACAATCCCCTCTCCACACATATTTACAAGAACTTGAGTCAATCCCCCCCCTGTAGAAGTTGTCGAGCAAGGCTCTTGAAACACGCCCCGGTCGTTTCGATACAAAGCTGGTGATTGAGTACTCCAATAGCACCTACAAGTGTCAGTTATTCCTGGACCCACGGTAGGTTTAAAGGGAGGCAGTGTAGCATAGTGGTAAGGAGCCTGACTTGAAACCGAAAGGTTGCTGGTTCGGCTCCCCACTGGGTCACTGTTGTTGTACCCTTGGGCAAGGTGCTTAACCCAGAATTACCTCAATAAATATCCAATGCCAATAATGTAATGTAATGTAAAGACACCATCGTGCCCCCCCCCAAAGACTGAAGTTTGCGATGAAGCGTGAGCCCTTGTGCGGTGATGTGGGCCTCCAGGAATCAAATTTAGGGAGCACTGTGTGGAAGGGGGCAGATCAGTAATGAGCCTTCTCTGTTGTGCATATCAAATGGCTGGTTCTCATAGGCCACAGCAGTGGCTCTTTTCCACATGCCGAATCTCTTTACTTCCCGTCGATCAACGATTCACCGAACGTTTGGTTTCTGCAGAGTGCAGGAGGGAAGCGTGTTAACACACTGACGCTTGGTGCAGGTGGGCTTTTCTGGTCCTCTCTTTGGTATGGGGCTCTTTGTGGGTTTTGGGAGCTTATCATCTCACGAACAGCAGTGCTGTCATTTGCAAATTTCAGCCATTTCTCTTGCACCATCTAAGTTTGTCATTTTTTGGTAAAAAAAAAAAAAAAAAATTGTCTAACTTCTGGTAATTTCCATAACTGCATTCTCCTGCTTTGAAGAAATCCTTGTGATGTTTTGGCAAAAATCAGTAGACTGAACAAATATCGCCTCTGTGTAAAATTCCTATCTGGGTTGCTCAGATGTGGATTGTTTGTCTTTTTTTTATGTTCGTTAGCATGAATTTAACGAGGACCAAGCCACAAGATAAAGCTGAAAAAGTACATACAAATGAAATTGCAACAAGTAGCACCATTCCAATTAGCCATCCACAGTGACACACTTTGGGAAGCTAAAGTTCGTTTCAAGTTCTTTGGCCCTCTGGCAAATGCAAATGCAGGGGGAGAAACTGCAGATGAAATGTGTAATATTGTAGATAAGCATATTTTTTAAGAACATGCAACACCTACTGCGAAAGGCCTTTTTACTCCCTCAACAAAATTATTTGAAAATACACCCCAGGGGCACCTTGCTGGGCATAAATTAGTAAATCACGCTCGGGGGGGTTAAAAACATTTACTGTAGTGTTAATTTCGTTTGTGTGGAGTTTTCAACTGCGGGAGGAGACAAAGTTAGCCAACGTTGGGAGAAGCGTCGTGACGAAGCGCAGCCTTTGGGTCTGAGCTGTACCTGCCCGTCTCCACTTGCTCGCCCACTCGCTTGGCCCTGCTGAGCAGCCTTTACCCTTTCTCTTCATCCCACATCAAAGCGGCTCCCCTCCCCTCCAGCGGCTGTTTTCCTCCTCTACGTCTTTGTTTTTGCAGTGGAATGATATCAATTAAAAATGGGCTCTTATATCGGAGTGAGAGGAGTACGTGTTGTAAGGTGTCAGATCTTTGGCAGATGTTTGTAGGCTCTGAAGATGGTAGCTGAAACTGTCCGTTATTACATACTGTGTTGTTGTCATTTAGCTCTTATCCAGAGCGACTTGCATAGGTTACAGTTTTATCTGTTTATAGGGATGGATATTTACTGAGGCAGTTTGGGGTTAAGTAACTTGCCCAAGGGTACAGCAGCAATGCCCTAGTGGAGAATCGAACCAGCAACCTTTTGGCTACCAGTCCTGCTCCTTACCACTATACTACACTACTGAAAACTTAAATTGTCCCTGCTACAGAAAACATTGTCCGCCTGACCTCATAATTAGTGAGGCCTAATAGTGTGTTTAAATATCTCTTGCCCATGCTATTCATGAGACTCTCCATCTGTATTTTTGCTGCTGCTGAGATTCTGCTTATCCCATTTTTGACTGAACCAATGCTTCAAGTGTCTTTTTTTTCCCAACACCAAGTGTGGAACTGCAGCCAGATTTCCCATTAACCTCCTCCAGCATTTGGAAATATCATTAAATTTGCAACTGACTGTGACCCCTGCCCTCACTATGACCTCACACTGGCTATGACCTTACACTGACTGCAACCTTGGTCGCTCACTTCGACTGTGACCTCACACTGGCTGAGACAGTCCCCATAGGGCTGCTGCTAAAAATCCCCGAGCTCCTTCCTCAGGATTAATAAGAGCAGAGATTGTCTTTTGTTGCCTTTCCAGATGGAGAGAGTGGAGGCAGATCTGGTCAGATCAAAAGCGCTGAGAGAGAAGCAGGCCAAAGAGTTCTCCTGGCAGCTCGAAGAGCTCAAGCAGAAATATGAGCAACAGGTTGGTGCTGGTGTCCTGTATGCACACTTGGCCTTACGGTGCATTTATATCTAGATAACCTTTTTTCATCATACTCGTGGTCTATCTGTCTATTTATTAGCTCGAAGGTCTCTTCTTTCTTGTCTCTCAAGCAAGTAATCGCTTACCTTTTCCCCTCTCACATATTACTCAACAAAATGCACAGGCAATGGACTTCACTTTCAATGCTTCGATATCTTTTACCTGAATACACACCAACAAAATCAAGCCACAAAAGTGTTTTCCTGTGGTTGCTCAAACATTAGTATCAGCAACCCAGCAAACCAGATAACTAGAGAAGGGGTTAGCACCAGAAAAGTGAAGGATGTTCCTCCTTCTTCTTTACATATCCCCTCAGGGTATCATCATTATGCACTTTAGGGAGCTTTCCTTTGACTGTGTTGGCTAGCTGTTTGTATACCTAGCTATAAGAGGCTACTTGATATTACTTGCTAGTAGCCTTTTTGTAGGGCCAAACAGCCGCCTAAAACACAGAGAGGACTGACAAGCTAGTTTGAATTCAGCCATGGGTGGTACGACTCATATGTGAAACAAAAACAAATACATGCCACTACAGTTTCATTACATTCCAGTGGAACAGTTTAAAATGGATTCATTTCACCAGTATGCTAACAGAAGAAAGACATCTCTCCGTCTGGTCAAGTAAAATGCTCTGTCATGTCAAGCTAAAGAAAATAATTATTGGTGGACTTAGTGGTGCAATTTCAACTGTAACGCGTCCTGCAATTTGTTTTTGTTCCTAACAAGTGGATACAAACTTAAATTGGTGCAAAAAGGAGGAAATGGTCGAGTCCCTCGAAAGAGCAGTTTTACTTTATTCTGCCATGACTGCGAATGCTTGTCTGAGCAAGCTTTGCAGTGCCAGGCCACTAGCGCTAGGGACTGTCAGCCAGCCTAGTTTTCTCTTCAAACTTTCCATCATAGTATAAGTTTTTTGAACAGACTGAGAGATGTACGCACATTTGATAGCATTTACAATTCATGAATTCATTTGTTGCTCTCTTTATATGTTCAATTATAAATCAAACTCCTTGCATCAGAGCAGTGTGTCTTTCTCTTTCACTGAACCTTCTACTAAAACATGCAGGTCCTGTTTCAACAAAGAGGAAATCGGTGATGTAAAAGTTTCTTCTCAAGGTATAACGCACCGGCTCACTCAGACGGAATATTCATCTCGCACTTCCTTATCTGAGGTCTCCATCACTTTGTCTTGATTAAAAATCTAAAAACGTTTGCTCTCCGTTTTGATAGCAATGTTCCTGCACCGATCACTGTTTGTGAATATGGGAAAGGATCGCCCTTGATGGGCATACCATTTTAATTAGCTCTGTCTTTCTAAGTTATCTTTCACTTGATCAATCTTTGAGGAAGAGGACAAAAAAAAACTTTAAGCCAGGAGTAAAACTTTCAAACAGTATTTCAGACTTGGTCGGACTAGGTTGTCGTTCTATAAAAACAAAGAATACCTGCAGGGTGTTTCCATTGAAGCCAAGGTTTTGAAATAGAATCTTAAATGGTGTGTTCACAGGCATCAGACAGCACTTCCATGAGACATCTTTCTAGTGCAGTGTCAAACGCGTACGCAAAGTTTTGTAGGAACTAAATAAGGATTTTAAAGTTAACTTCATTTAACACTTGCATCAGGGATGGGACGAGCAGTGTGTAAAGGCCACCAGGGGTGACAGCTCGTGGTACACAATGATGTCATGAAAGATGGGATTGAATCCCAAACGAATAAGTAGCTAACCACGCACTGAGTGGTATGGTAGGTGAAGTAATGTGCTTGGGGAGGTGGTAAAGACACAGAGTTTCAGTAGAACATGTCCGCTTCAGTGCGACTCGCTGGATGCCATGGGTTTCCTGTGGCACTGGCATATTGTTACCATATTCATTATTTATTATTTCCTTTGAAAAATAATGCAGAGTAGGATAGCTAGTAGCTGCCAAAGAACCTCTGGCTGTTGGAGGTTGAGTACATCCACAGAGAGGCCGAAGCAGGTCCCTGTGTTTTTACCAGTCACAAGTGAACGTTTTTTCCTCGCAGCTCTCATTTTAGGTTGCCACGGAAACTGCCTGGTTTGTAGGAAAAGACCACTCTCTGTCTCATTCCTGAGGCTTGCTGTATATCACCAGGTTATGTATATGATATATGTATCAGCCAGGATGGCTCTGCTTGTGGAGATATAACGACTCCATACAGAGATGTGCTTTTCAGAGGAATTACCCACTCAATGAATTAAATTGCTATGTGTAAAGGAATCGTTACCACCCAATTACTGGGTTATTACATGGTTGTTAAAGTCGAGCCAGGCTGATTTCAGTTCCGCTTTTATGATGTGATGTCTTTGAAGTCCGGTTTTCCTTCGAAGCTTCAGACAGACCTGGGAAGGCAATGCGTCGGTGCTGAAAGGGTCAGTCTTTAAGCGAGGGCGCTGCTCTGTCATCCCCTGGCCCAAAGTCTAGAAGCTGAGTTTATTTTGCCTGGCTGCTTGGCTCTGCGGCCTGGGTGACATGCTGGTGCCAGCAGTGCCACTGAGGCCTTCAGAGGCGGCTCAGAGCGGACAGACCCCCGGAGCTCCGGTTGGGAAAGCCGCGCTCGGCCTGCACACTGTTTTTTTTTCCCGATCCCCTCCTTCCTTCCGAGCCAGACCCCTTTGAAGATCCCAGACAAGGGTTAACTGTGTCAAAAATGGCCAGCGTGTGGCCCGACGTCTGGAGCGGAAGCGTTCGCGTTCAGACCCCGGTTGAGACACTGCCGTTGTGCCGTGAGGAAAGGGCTCCTATAGTTGGGCCACGGCACCAGTGCACAGGCACACTCTCATTAGAAGCAGTGCTGGAAAGCTCGCTCTAGCAGCATGAAGCCTGAGAGCTGTCAGCAGAAATATCACTGCTATGAAAATCTAAGAGAGTCTAGTGTTGTTATAGTCAATAATCGTGTTAAATGGAAGTTGTGTAGATCGTCTCTGTTGATAGACACACCATTGCAGAAAGCATTCTATAAACCAGCTGAAATTCGCAATTTTGTTTTCCTGGAATTTTTTGGTTTCAGCCAGTTCACAGTAATGACTTCCAATTTGTAGTGGTATTTGCTTTTTTAATTTCACATGAAGTCAATCAAAATTAAAGACTCAGCTATAGGGATGGATATGCATGAGCTCTGTGGCTTGGGAAAGTTTTTGAATTTGATTCTTTGCACTGAAACTGTATCTATTGTCAGAGATCTTAGTGTAGCAAAGTGTGTTTCTGTAAGTAAAGAGATGGATATTTCTCAGGGCATCGGTTTGTCCTGACTGTCATCGGGATGTCACGCGGGCGTACGAGTGCTGCTCCTTGACACTGAACTGCTGCAGCAAGGTCAGAGCGACAGGAAGAGGGAGATATGATGCAGCCCCACCTCCTCCGCGACACACGCTCACCGCCAGCGACTAATTCTCCCCCGTCTTCAGATATTCACAGCCAACAAGAGAAACGCCGAGTCCAGACACGTCCGACCCCCCATCGACTCCCCTTCCAAGAAGAATAGATGGCCCCCTGCTGGGGCTCCCGGAGCACAGCCAGGGTTTGCTCCATGTGGTACCGTGAGAGTTCGTGGGCGCTTCGCTTGAGGCCCATTAGCCTTCCACCCCTGTCCCGTCGGGGGGGGCGATAACCCCCCGCCACCTGACAGCACGCTTCATGCTCGGCTCAGCCCCTTTAAGAGCGCGGCACCCAGCAGCCTCCTCTCCATCTCTGTGACATCACAATGAGGCGCTCGTGCTTTCATTACCTCCCCGCCCCCCTACCGCTTCTCTCCCGTCCGCTTCGCGGTTCGCTTCGGTACGGATTTACGCCTTCACGTCACGGAAACAAAAATTGGCATCGCCCCACAGGCTGTCCCTCCTGTTCTAGTCGACGTCTGAGGGGGGGAAAAAAATGACATTCTCTCAGCGAAACGCACAGTAAGATTTTCAACCTGCCACTTTTTTTTTTTTTTTTTTTTAAAGCCTTCTCTGCATGATTTTGAAAAAGTCAAGGTTTGAGACCACGGTGAGGAAGTACCCACTTTGCACATTTACCAAGCAGCTGAAGGCTAGCAGTAGCACCAAAACGATAGCGCCTATGGTTGCTTTGTCAGGTCTGTACTTCGTATCGGAAACAGAGCAGTGGTTTCTTGCAAATGGATCGTACAGCTTTAAGACAGCGGTCCGGGTGCAGTCCTTTAGCACATGCTTAAACACAGCTTAAACATCGGTGCAGGCACTGTCCTTTAGAGCATGCTGAAACAGCAGGCTTCCTTCTGCTAGCCTTACGTATCTTATGTGTGTGTCCGCGCGTTTATGTGTGAGTATGCGTGTTTTTTGACAGGATATATAATTTCTCTGAGTAAAAAAATCGTACAGAATTAAAAACCTGGAAACCTAAAAGCGAAAA
This sequence comes from Megalops cyprinoides, assembly GCF_013368585.1. Lineage (NCBI taxonomy): Eukaryota > Metazoa > Chordata > Actinopteri > Elopiformes > Megalopidae > Megalops > Megalops cyprinoides. The sequence continues at coordinate 20,766,624 of NC_050601.1, forward strand.
CAGCAACTTTTTTTTTTTTTTTTTTGTGGGGGGGGGGGGGAATCCACCAAAACAGAAGAAAGCGGCCTGCAATGTTCTCCTGCTGCTGGAGCCCCATTCATCACCTGCTTTAAATACCCCCAGCGCTGCCTCCAGCCGGGCCAGGTAGGGTGCCGCGCCGCACAATGCAGGAGGATTAGCATCAAAGCCGGCGAGGACCAGGCCCTCCGGCCCGGGCCGCCTTTCAGCGCCAGCAGGGGAGAGGAGGCAGGACCGGCCAAGGTCACTGTCCCCCCCCCCCCCGGGAGGAGGGGATTGGGAGAGGGGACCCTGGGAACCGCTGGCTTTCTGTCCCGCCTGGGCCGCGGGCTTACAGCACAGCGGGCGACTCCCTCTAACGCCCGTCCGTTTGCGCCCCGGGCGCCGGCGGCTGACGACAGGACAATGCCTTCGCTTTTCCCCCCCTTTCATCCGTTCCTTTATTTTTCTCCTCTTTTTATTTGCGCTTACCCTTTGTGCTCATTTTCGCTCCTCTCCTGTACTCTGCTGCCATTCACGCTACCGCGTTACTGCCCGGTGTCTGAAACTTCCAACTTTACAGATCACGTGGTCATGATAAAGGAGTCGTTTGTGGGGAAAAATTGAAAAGAAAAGCTGTGATGATGGGGGGAGACATTTTTCGCAATTCTCACAGCATTAAATGTAGCTAGGTAGCTTCATTGCGGAATGAATGCTTTTTGTTTATCGCTCTGTGAGGGTCTGTGAGAGAGAACTGGATTACAGGTAAAGAGTAGTCACATCTTGCTTGCAGTTGCTTTTGCTCCTTCTTTAGGCCCTCCCCAGTGGTAAATGAAGACTATTATAAAGCTAATAGGAAGGTTTAAAACTCTGGCCCATCCTGTCATAAGTTGCGGATTGGACAGGGCTAGTTTGAAGAAACGGATGCGCTGGCTTCTACTTTACCTTTTTTTTCTCTTTTTTTAAGTAAATAAAATCGCAATGATGGAAGTACAAGAAGGGCAATTGTACACAGTGACGGTAACTAAGGACGGGGGTGGGAAGCCATAACATAGGAGGTGGTAAAGAGTTCAAATCATGAATTGCTTACTCACTGTGAGCTACAAAGGTAATATTTGTTTTGTTTTTTTATTTGTTTTTTTTTTTCTTTTTCTTTTTTTTTTTTTTGGCGGGCCCGGGGGGGGGGGGGGCAAGTTGTCATGACGACAAGGGATGTTCTGCCAACGAAGTCTTGCCTCTCGTTGTCCAATCAGATCGTGGAGCTGAAAATGCAGCAGGAGCAGGAGAGGACCCACCTCTTCCAGCAGCACAATGCCGAGAAGGACAGCCTGGTCCGGGACCACCAGCGAGAAATCGACAATTTGGAGAAGCAGTCGAGGGCCGCCATGCTCCAGCACGAAACGCAGACCCAGGAGTGGAGGAAGCGGGACGCCCAGGTAGGGGGCCGCGGTCGCGTCGCGGAAACATTGCCGCCGCCGTTGTCGCTGTTAAGACATTGCTTGCAGCGCTATTTTCAAGCTATCAGGTATAAATTTGTGGTAAATATATAGGCATACTGACCTTTATATTATATGTATTAGGCTGCTGGTTGGTTTGAATGGGTAGTGATCCAGCTGGGACAGAATCGACATGACAAAATACCTTATAATACCGTATAATCACTTTTGTTTTTAACAGATTTCTTTTATCGTTACTATTATAATTCGCCAAACTCAAATGCCTTTTTTTGCCAAAAGAAGGCAATGCTAAAAAAATTAGGAGGAGATAAAAGATAAAACCTGCAGAGAGCGGATAACTTCACACAATTCTGCATTCGTCAGTTTCGCTGCTGGACGTAAAGACTAAAATGCAAAAACCACAGGTTGCCAGACGGAGAGGATAAGCCCCCCCACCCCCCCAGCGTGGTGTTATCGGGGCCTTTTATTCTCAGCCCCAGGTTGCATTTCTCCTTTCTCTGGCTGGAATCGCTCCACCACGGCATGGGCAGGTCTACAGCCTCGTCAGAGTCACGGGCAACAGTGCGGGGGGGCGCCCTCTAGGTCTTCCGCTGCCCTGCAGAGGGCCATCACAGCTGTTTTAAAGTGCGTTTCCATAGCCCACGATGGATGCTTGACATTTCCGTATGCCAGGATTCTGCCAATAAGGCTGTTTGAATTAAAATGAAAAATTTTGCATTTTTTCCATCAGCAGGTGCATCGTGTCCCTTCTGAACATCCCCCCCCTCCCAGTCCCCTCCCAATCCCCCCCCCCAATCCCCCTCGTCATGGTGTCTCTGTGGGAAGCCATTGGCCAGACCGGCCTCCAGCCGCGGCAGCGTCCGACTCCTCTCACGGGAAAACTAATTCACGTTGTCAGCTTGGAAAACTGTCTTTATTGGCTCCTGGCTGGAAACCAGTGAAGCTGACACTGGCCCAGGGAGAGAGTTGGCTATGAATGATGACGAATAAGGCTTAAAACTGCTCTCAGCATTGCATGAAATGTACTGATGTTTTTGGATTTAAAATTTTGGACGTGTTGTCTTTTATTCAACAGAAACCTCACTAAGTGGTTCTAATTGACAGGTTGAAAACCATAAATCTTCCTTTGGCATTTACTGACGGATCATTCTTTCCCTCAAAACAGATTCAAAATGCCGCTCAATCAGAACTTTTGAACAGTTGGTGGAATACATTCTGACAACTTGACAAATTATGGTATCAGTGAAGTTGTCCCTTAAATTTTGTGCTGATCAATGCACAAAAATTATTCATTGATCTTAACAGACATGTAAAATCAAACCTTCAAATAGAATTGTTCCCATTACATTTAATTAAGAAAAATACCCTGGGTTAAACCAAATGACCTGTGTAAGTGGTGGTGCTGACTTAATCAGTTTTTCTGCTTAGGTGGATCAATATATGCCTCTCCTTTTCATGGTACAGTTGTGGTCAGTAGTGCATCAAGCCTTAATACCCCATAAACCCCCTTTTCAAACCCACTTTGCATGCAAGTAATTGCAGTACAGCACTTTGCAGTTTGTATCTTACTGTAAAAGCTACCTTTGATGTAAAAGTAATCTGTCTTTAAGGTTTTGGTTTTGAGTGTAAGCGTAAAATGTTTCTGGGTGACTGAACGTTTCAGTTTTCCAAATGGCTGATGTTGGAGTAATGGACTTCTAATAGCAATCATAAGAAGACAAACAGCAACTGGCCATGTGTTCAGTATTCACAAGCCATTTGCACTCAGATGAATTCCGATTGAAGATCAAACTGCTTATTTGAAAAAAATAAAAGAGAAAAAGGCAGCAGTGAGCTCATTTACAAAATCTTAACTGACAGACAAGGAGCCGTTTTTCAATACTGGGTATTACATTTTTCCATCTGAGCGGAGTCTGTTTATTTATCCGTTCCCGGTCTGAAATGACCTGTGGATTAATGCCAGTCATATCTGGAGCGGCGCTCTGCCTTTGCGCCGAGCAGGCTGAGGAAGGCTTGTGAAGTTAGCGAGGCTGGGCTGTGAGCCCTCCCACCACCGTGGGTACCACAGCCAGGAGTGGAGCTGGGGTCCCAGGTGACTGGAGGCGGACACAGTTCTCAGGTCCAGCTCAGGGGCTCCAGCTGTCAAAGGAGGGGGAAAAAGAGAGGGAGGGACATGGAAGGGAAGAGGTTAATTTATTGGGGTTCGGTCCTGGAATGCCACAAATGGTTCTGCTTTCACACAAGCTCTTAGTAGTATTGCCAGATTAGTTACTATGACTGTGCCTGCTTCTGACCTATAGCATCAGGAAGGTGGGTTGGAATGGAAAGGAAGAGGTTGATGTATTTTTTGGTCAGGGGAGGTTTGGTCCTGCAGTGCCACAAATGTTTTTGCTTTTGCCCAAGCCCTTAGCAGTATCACCAGATCGGTTACTACAACTGCTTCTGACCCATAGTGTAGAAGGTGGGTTAAGGGGGGGCATGAAGTGAGGGAAGTGAAGCTGGACAGGGCCTAATTAGTTGCATTGGAAGAACAAGGCTTCATCACCTCAGTAACATCAGCCAATCACAGTGTTTTGCTCTGGGAAGCAAACACATTTTATTGGTTTGGAAGAGTCAAGCTTGACAGTCACACCTGTTACTGAGTTGGTGAGCCTCTTCCACCTCAGCTAATGAGAACTAAACAACACTTTCAGAACCATATGGCTGTGGCAATATGTTGATATACTTTTTAAAAGATATAAAATGCACATTTAAAAGATAGAAGTGATACTTTTCTTAAGACATGTATCCACACAGTTTGATACTGTGTGAAACTAATTACTTTCAAAAATATCTACTTTGAAGACTGACAGAAGGCCTGTTAATCTTTGACTTGTGCTTTGAAGTATCTTCTGAAAGAATATAGTAGTGTGGCAGCCTCATCTGCAGAGGGAAGATCTAAAAAAGTGTTCATCAAATCTAGCGCGGCGAGCAGAGCTGCTTCATTCCCCTTATCCAGAGGGTTTTGCATTTGGCAGAGCTGGTCTGTACGTCCGTCTGTCCATGAGGCGAGCACTCCTTTCATGTCAGACTGCCACACGAGGAAGAGCAAAACCACGGCTTGGTCCCACTCAACGCTGGTCAGAATCCATGGCACACTTTCTCGTGTCAGTAACGCTTAGCATCCAGCTACAGTATCTACAAGGGTGTAGACTTTGTTAGTCACGAGTCGACCACTAGAGGGAGCCTACAGGAAAACGAGTTCGACCAGGAAGGCGTGTGTCTGCGATCTTGATCCACACTTGTTGTAGAATGGCTTCTCCATGGTGCCATTATTTGCCCTTATTCGGGCCGCTGCTAATGGGCATGTCACGTGTTGGTGTCTGTGGCGTAAATTCCTGGAGATTTGCGGTGCGGTTGTGTCGAGCGGCACATTGCCGTCTCGGCTCCTTACAGGAATCTGAGAGGGGCGTTAGGGCTGTGGTTTGGAGGAGAGTCAGAGAGATTGCGGAGAGCAGATTACGATCTGGCGGGATGACTAAAGCTCTGCGTGTACGGGCAGAATTCACACTCGTCTCTTGATGTGGTTAATCTTCTCTTGAAAGGGGGGGGGTCTGGTCATAAGCTCCTGGAAACAGAACAAGTGACTTAAACCGTGCAAGATCTTCCAGGAAGAGCACAGCAGCTCTTTGTTTGTCTGAGGAAATGCTAGAAGTCTTTTAATCCTTCGCTTGCACAATCTACATCAAATTAGTCTTACTGCCCTAAAGCGAGGCTTGTAGATGCTATTAATGTACATGAAGCTGAGCTGTTTTAGACTGAGGGAGAATGCTTTTGTGCATTCCAACGCATGAACGGTGAAGCGTCGGCCTCCTGGTGTGCGTTACCTGTGATGTCATGATGGCGGCAAGGTTCTGCTTCAGTCCGTCCCCAGATCCACTTCCTGCTACAGTCCTACTGGCCACGATGTCACTTCCCTTAACTCAGAATTGACCTTGGGTTGCTGTACTCCATACTTGGATTGAGCTACAGGCAGAAGCCTCTAAGATTGAATCTAGAATTTGCTGAGTCACCAGCCCGGGGGCTTCATTAAATGATTGATTTCCACGAGCTTGGAACGAGGAGTCTTGATGCCTTCAAGGGTTTGACTTTTTTTCGTTCTTTTGAAAGATGAAAGAGCAAACACCTTCGGATGGAGGAAGCTGGCAGTGCGGTTTATTCAAAATGTGACTCCCCGCAGCCAATTCTCTGTGTTTACACCTTGACCTGAGAGAAGGGGAGCTCTCTACTGATTTTCACAACTCTGTCTCTGAGTCATATGTTATGTTGTTTCTTGCATGACTTTTAGCTCGTATCCTTTCTATAAAGCTAATTGTGGTCGCCCAAAACGAAACAACATTATGGACCTCTAGATGTGGGTCAGTGGGCAGTGTGCTCCTTCATCTCTTTCTTACACAAGGGTATATTTTGTTCCTTCCCCACAATGAAGTTGCTAAAAAATTTCACCTGAAATGATGTACCCTTTGCATGGAATAGTTTAATTTGAAAAGAACAAGTGGTGCATTGTTTACTGGAAACACACCTCTTCAGAACAATTGTTTTGGTAGGCCAGATGTCCTCTAAATCAGTCCTGTTTCCTAAAAACTGTGGGAAGTCATTTAAAGCAGTTGCTCAGGGAGCAAGGTGAACATTATACCTGTTTGCTGACAGTGACCAGGAGTTGGCAGCAGTGGACACAATTTGCTAAGGGAGGTTTTGTCAGCCAAGGTCCCCTTGCCCTGCCACTTTGGTTCCCCCTGACAACTCATGAAGTACCTCCAAGTTGGGTGATGTCCGCTATCCTCTAATCAATATTTGCTCTACTGTGGTTCACCGTGGGAAACATAGCTATTGGCTGCATGCAGGTGTATCGGAGGATTAAATTTGTCTTGCATCGCTGCTCCTGTGCAAGTATAGACAGTGTTTGATAGAGGCAAGCTTAATGTGGTACACTTGGTGATTTACAAAAAGTACGAAGAAAATTCTAACAAAATAGTTGATGTTGAGTAGTGCCATTTTCTGTATATGTCTGTAGATTAGACTAGAACATGTCTTCCTTCCCAGGAGTTTGTCATGTGCACTCTCTCTCCGCACATTCGTTACAGTGACACTTAATAGTAATACCAAAACCAGCTCCATACACTGGCAAAGAATTAATCGTATACGACCACTGTTTTAAAACTCTGCTCATAAGTTGTCTGCTTGTAAGAATCAATTTGGGGCTCACTCACAACGTGTAATATGGCAGCCAGCTAAGTGCAAATGTGTATAATTGATTAAAAGACTTTAGAATTTTAGTATAGTTTATCTCTTACCTTGCCCGATTTGCTAAAACATCTAGCACGACAAATAGTTTGAGAGAAGTTGTTGTGAATTTTAGCTAAGTGTCTGGATGTTAGTCAATGTGGCAGTAATGATAAAGACACTTTGCTGCTGCTTAATGTTACTATGGTCTTCAGACCAGTGAAGTAAATGGAGCTGAGAAAATGGTCATTCCACAGCCCGCGTTTTCTGAGAACCTCCATGGAAGTAAAGAGATGTCTCACCACAGAAACGAATGCAAATAGGCAAGGCACCACAGCACCAGTCATCATGGAGGCATTCATTAATCATAGACATGAGTCAAACAGTGATTTATTTTTGTTTTTATTTTTAAAGACACTGTACCTTGGACAGAGCCAGCAGTTTACGTGGTGATTAATGCGAGTCATGTTTTTTGTAATAAAGGATTAGGATGTAAAAATACTGAACACTTCAAACGTTGGTTTGTTTCATGTCTGAAGAGCTCAGCTTGTGACATTCCTCAGTTAATTAAGAGAAAAACATTGCTTAGATCACTAAAAGGCAGTTTTGCTGCTTCATTTGGAGTTTGATGAATATACTGCTTATGAGAATCATATTGTCCTGGACAATTTGAGTCCTGCGTAAACAGGCAAAATATCATTTTCCCCACAAAAAGTGGCCCTCTTAAGTGCTAGCCTCAGTGTGCTGTTCTCAATACCAGTGTCCTTGTCCAGAACAGCCACACCTACGCCAACACCCTATCCACCTTCCTGGCTGAGTATTGGGCTTTTTCAGTGGATTCCTTTACTCTGTTCTCTATCCCCTTCATCCTTATTGACCTGCGCTTAACACCATCACTTGGATTTTCTCATGGATTTTCATTGCTGCAGAGCTGCAGTATATCCATGAATATCCTCTCCACCTCTCTGTCTTCTCCTTTTCTCACATCTCATATTATTTTGTGATTCTACACGTTTACCCACTCTGTAGATGTACTGGGTATAGTTTTAAGTTCACATCTTCACATTAGCACGGATCTATACGTATGGTGAAAATGACAAGTGTTATTCCCTCTGAAACCCAATCGCTGCAAAGCTGGTGTTGCTCTTCATTCTCACTTAAAATGGGCTTGATCTGGATCTGTGTCGATGGAAGATCTGATGTGAACTGCCTAGTATGGATTAGTGGTAAGGTATCTCAAAACAGACTGATCTGGAATCTGTGTGTATGAAAGGCTGAAGACAGACTGGTAGAGCCTTGAGAAGTGCAGTGCTAATGATTGGCAGGATGATGTGTTAATGATGATGTGGCCAGGCTGAAACACCGGCCTTTGAGCTGGCGGGGCATGCTCCGAGGCCCAGCCTCATCTAAATCCAACGAGTATTCCCTTTTTTGCCCCAGCAAACATTTTTTTGAAAGTTGAAAAGTCAAATGACTTTAAAGAGGGTTTTTTTTCTTTTTTTTTTGGTTCTCTCGTGCCTGCTGTTTTTAATTACAGCTTCCCCATTGGTCTGCGCACATCAAACAGGCCCCCATCCCCACGTTTTCATCACCATCGCCTGTTTGTCGCACGGCTGCGGCGGAAACAGAAGTGGGGTTCAAGGGGGTGAGGGTTCCAGTTGTTTCAGCCCCGGTGCCAGATGGGTATCCCGGTGAAAAGAGACAACCCCCCCCCCCCCACCACACACACACACACACACACACACACACACACACACACACACACACACACACACACCCCGGGCCTGGTCCTGGTGCGCCCTCCACCAGCCCAAACCAAGCAGCAGGAGCACCCCATACGCAGGATCTGGGAGAGCCCCCCCCCCCCCAGACAGCACAAATGTTCAGAGAAGGCTTGCAGATCTGGCGTCCGTTCGCCTTCAAAGCGTAGCGCTCCTCTTCATCCGCCGCATTGAAGTAGGAAATGCGAGTGGCGGGCGGCAGATGCAGCACTCCTGCAGCTGATTAGCATGCAGCATACATGTCGCTGCAGGACACGCCGTTCCTGGGCTGCGGGGCTCTTTCTGCTTCCCTGTGCCAGGCATACAGGCACGGCAGCAATTACAGTGTGGGGCACTTTTACATGCATGTAGGAACACTGTTTTCTTTCCATACAGAATGCTACTGACTTTTTCTACCAGTCACTGTGGAAATGTGAGGTCTGTTAATCCAGTGTTACTGCTTTGAGTGGAGAGGAGAGATTCCTCATTTGTGGAAACCATATGCATGAAAATATGCAACACTCTTTATCTGTGGTGCCCTCTATCTGTGACATTTTATCTGCAATGCCCTCAATCTGCAGTGCTGTGTGTGTGTGTGTCTCTGTGTGTATGTCGGTGTGTGTGTGCATGCGTGTTTGTCTGTGTATGTGTATATGTGTGTGTATCTGCACGTGTGCTTCATGCAAACATGTCTTTGCCATTTTTAATTTTAATGAAGGCCTAATATAGGTTACGTTCAGTTATATTTGTACGCTCCCAAGACTCTAGTTCTGTTGTTGGATTAATTCCCCGTCTCTCCGAATGTCACATTGTTTTTGAAATGAGATGAAATATTACCGCTCCGCTCCAAATAATTACGGTTTGATTCGTCTCCAAATCCTTTTGATTGAGACCTTCTCATTAGCATTACGTCACCCACCTCGCTAAACAAAAGTATTAATTCTCTCTAGCTGCGTCCCCTCCTTGCCAGCTGTAGCTCTGTCAGTGGTGTTTTGGTTTGTAAGGCTGTTCCCGAAGCGGTAGAAGAGCAGAAAGGAGAAATGACGGATTAAAAACAAGCTGAACCAAGAGATGAGAAGGCGTCAGCGTTGCGCGAGTTGAGATCTCATTGCTGGCACATTCGTCAGTGCTCCTGGACAAAACCCAGCAGGCCTCCATAGTGGCGTAGTGGTGGTATATAACGTCACTAAACATTCAGACTCAACACTTAACACTCAATAGAACTGATGATCTCTGGGTTAGGCTGAGGAGAAAACCAGTTAAATCAGTTTCTTCATAACATTGAGGTTTAGAGACGCTATAAATAATCACTCTGTGTTCTGGAACATCCAGGATCTATTTTTTTACACCATTTTTTTCTTATTAACATTCCCGCTCTGCAGTGCGGTGTACTTTTGCAGCTGGACAGAAAATCAAAGCACTCAACCCGACAGAGCCTGCGCTGAAGAAGTTCAAAGCCTTCGAGGTCAAGCTCTGAGGTCGCTGTCGGAGTCGCTGCAGCAGGGCCATGAATCCATAACAACCGATTGACTTTCTAATGGAAGTCCTCGTTAAATATGGATTTTCTAAAAAGGGTAGCGTGGGCCGCCTGTTCTGTCCCACCGCGTTTGAAAGCGACGCTGAAAATGATGAAGGCTTTGCTGCCCCGCTGTGTGTTTGGCTTCCCCCCACTCCCGAATTGTGAAGCGGCAAAAAGTATGTCTCGCTCGCAAGTAGCTGACCTTCGATTTTCCCTAATTGCCGCCATTAAACCAAACCGCCAACCTTTTCGGAATTACCCCCTTCCCCCCCGTTTGATCTTGAACTCTTTGACTCAGAGATCAAAAAGGTGGTTCCTGTTTCCCTCCCTTGGCCAAGTTGGGCAACGGTCTGACATTCCAGCTGGGTTTGTTTTGCTCCGTTTGTGGTCTGGTGCGGGATTCCCCTTGTCTTGTGCCTGTGTAAACCAGCAATTGATGGTTTCTAGTCCAAGATGTCTCTCATTGACTGGACTAGAGGACCAGAGTGGCCGCTTTTGCTGTTTATGCAAAGCTGCTGATGTCATAATGATCTCTATTGGTGCTTACTGTACCAGTCAAAACGTTTGGGCACGCCTACTCATACTAATGTGTTTTCACTTATTTTTACTATTTTCCACATTTTAGAATAATACTAAAGACATCACAACTATGAAATAACACAGATGGAATTATTCAGTGACCAAAAAAGTCAAATCTTATATTTTAGATTCTTCAAAGTAGCCAAAATATATTTTTTAGAATTAATTTTTTGGGGGGAACAAATTCATACATAGGTATCAACTTCACTGTTTATATTTCTCTAACAAATTTCAAGCATTTAAGCAGAAGTCTTTAGTTCAAAATGTCTTTGAATGCATGTTTTCCATTATCTTAGTCAGGTGTGTCCAAGCTTTTGATTGGTACTGTACGCACCGGTGTGCCTACATAAGAGCTTAGACTGATACTGTATGACTGGTACTGGTACCTTTGACAGGCATTGTATGACTGGTACTGGTACCTTTGACAGGTACTGTATGACTGGTACTGGTACCTTTGACTGCTACTGTATGACTGGTACTGGTACCTTTGACAGGTACTGTATGACTGGTACTGGTACCTTTGACTGCTACTGTATGACTGGTACTGGTACCTTTGACTGCTACTGTATGACTGGTACTGGTACCTTTGACTGCTACTGTATGTCAGAATCTTCTCCAGCAGTATCAATATCATAGTGTTCAACAGTAGCGGTAGTGTCATGAATGTCATCTCCATCGGCGTCTCTGTACCCTCGGCAGAGCATGGCCCAGCTGGAGGCCCAGGTGCACAGCCTGCGGGAGGAGCTGCTCCAGGCCCACGCCCAGCGCAAGCAGCAGCTGATGGAGCTGGGGCTGCTGCGGGAGGAGGAGCGCCAGCGCGCGGCCCAGGAGCAGGAGGCCGCGCTGGGCCGGCTGCGCGCCGAGATGGACCGCGTCAGGCTGGACCTGGAGCGCACCCTCTCCGCCGAGAAGGAGCTGGCCATAGAGAAGGTGAGAGGCCGTCAGGGGGGGACGGGGGACGCAGCACGACACGCTCCCCCTCACGCCGAACGCCACATGCTTCAGGCCTCACGCTGAGTGCTGGGTTAATATGATCTTGCACTTTATAGCAACGCTAACACTGTTTTGGATGCAAGGATAATGTTTGTGAATATGGATCTATAGTGAGTGGTTGTGTTTTCAGATCAGCGTATGATGTTGGAATCCTTGTGGACCACCATTACATTACATTACATTCATTTATTCAGAGCAGCTCAATAGAACATAAGTGTATCCATTCAATTAAATACATAACAATAATCCAGACAGAGGTCCTTTAATACTAGCATCAAGCTTGCCATTAAGGTAGCATCTGCATTCCCTCTCCTTATGGTTTGTAATACAGAGCTTGTTGAGGCCCTTCGCAGTGCTTCTCAGATGAAAGGACCGGGCTCTTCACTCTTCACTCTTCACCCTCAGTGGGTGTGAGTGTTTATCAGGGAGTTAATGCTGGTGTTAGTGTGAGAGCGGCCTGAGGGTTTGGCACGGGGGGAAGGTGACGAGTGGAGTTTGGGCCGGCTCGGCTTGGCCCGCCGCGTGGGCTGCGGTTTGGAACACCGCATCCCCGGTACATTAGCCCCATCCTTCCCCACATCACCCTTCAATAAGTAGATGGACTCCTGTCAGTTTAGGAAGTGACTAAGAGCTCCTAAATTCTTATTTTCTTTTTTTTCTCCCTCAGAGTTCACGCTGGAGTCCCGTAAATACATTCGCTGTTTAATGGGGATCACTCATACATTTCCTAATCCTGTGATTTGTATGGACAAAAGGCAGTGTAGCGCAGTGGTCAGGAGCAGGGCTCATAACTGAAAGGTTGCCAGTTTGATTCCCCACTGGGGCGCTGTGTTGTACCCTTGGGAAAGGTACTTAACCCACGATTGCATCAATGAATATCCAGCTGTATAAATGGATAACATGTCAAAACTGTAAGTCACTCTGGAAAAGAGCATCTGCTAAATGACAATAATGTAATGTAATGCTGACCTGTAAGAACATATACGTTTGACTACAGTGGTAGTTAACGTCCACTTTACACCAATGTTAGGAGCCAGGAGGTTTGAATAGTGATACATTGGCTGTGCACGCATTGGTCTCATATCTTAGCTACGCTACATCCATTGTGTGATTTTGCTTGAATTCCCGAGTTCCCCTCTGCTCCGTTGTGTTTACAGAGCACTAAATCCTCCTAAGAGAAACCAGAGCTGGAAAGCTGCGGTAATCCTGTGCAGGTTGTGCGGGAACAGGGCGAAGGTGGTGTTGATCAGGGCCCGTAATCCTGATTAGGCCTGCCAAAGCTCCGGTCCCTTTCTTTCAAACGCATGCCTCGCCGATGACCAGCTCTGCGAGACATCTGCAGAACATTACCGCAACGTTCGGGATGCCCGTAAATTCCGCGGCGGCTTTGGTACCGCGTCAATCAAAACATGAAACGGTGCAGGTTTTCTCCAGCTGACATTTTCTTTAACGCGTGTGTATCTGTCACACAGATAATAATGTCACAGACACAGTGCCAGTCAAAGGTTTGGACACACCTGAAACATGCATTCAAAGATATTTTGATCTAAACGACTTATGTTAAATGCTTGAAATTTGTTTCTTAGACAAATATAAACAGTAAATTTCTTTCCAAAAAATTCAATCTTAAAAAATCTCATATATCAGATCGTTTTGATTAGTTTAACACTTTTTTGGTCAGTGCATAATTCCATTTGCGTAGTTTCATAGTTTTGATATCATTACGGTAATGTGGGAAATATTAAAAATAAAGAAAAACCCTTCTGTGAGTAGGTGTGTCCAAACCTTTGACTGGTACTGCAACTGCAGGTTGGATATTCAGCTCAGAATTTAAACCAAGATGTTAATGTTTTGTTTTACTCGAATTTGATATTAAATACCAAACTGAGAGGGCAGGACCCTCTGAAAAACTGATTAAGAAGGAGAGACTACCAAAAAAAAGGAAAAATATGGGATTTTGCGCAAAAGCTGCGAACAGCAGACCCCGTAGACTCAGCCAGCTGCCATTTTGAATATGCGTGCCTTTTTTTTTTTTGATTCAGCTGATATGTGAAGAGGTAGAATGCAGACCTGACTTAACCAGAACAGAGCATATGCGATTGTGATGTCATAATAAATCTTTCAAAAGCACAAACACATTACCAAGGCCTTGATGAATAATCTATTGGGCTATTACAAGGTAACCATGGTGGAGAGTATCGCATGTAGAAGCGCGGAGCGGTTGCCACTGAGAAACAGGCCACACACCTCTACACAGTCCTTGCCATTTTCATTTATTCATGTAGCAGATGCTCTTGCCTGGAGAGACTTACAGGTCAACACGCGCAGCAAATGCATATAGGTGCAGGTAGATTTACTTATAAGACAAAATTGGAGTATAAATATAAAAATTCTCTGTATACCGATTGAAATAATGCGTGAGACAGAGTACAAAATAAATAGGTAGAGAAGACCAATCAGACTTTGCTGTACAGAGGGAAGAAGTTGCAGAAGGATAGCATGGGCTGGTAATTTTCCCAAGCGTAGATGCAACAGGATTAGATAATTGGATAAATTAGGGTAATTAGGATTAGATTAACCAGCAGCATAGTCTCAGGAGATGAAACATACACAGTAGTAGGACCTACTGCAAATGACCATGTTAATTGAATTAAGCAAGCCTGCTAACCGGAATAAGACATCTGCAGATACCTAGTTGACAAGCTACAAGGATGGGATGATAAGATAATTTCTAGATGATTGGTTGCATTCCTACACCCCCCCCCCCCCCACCAAGAACTGGTGGTCTGTGAAACTGTCAGCCAGCCGCCTCTCAAAGCAAGCCAGTGGCTGGGCCCATTAGAAATTTATGGATACATACTAGCTCGCCCATTGACGTTTGGGTTTTCTGACCTGAGGCGTCGGTGGATTCGTTTGTCCGAGCCCTCGTGAAAAGGCAGACGGGCTGGATGTGAGCTGGTCTCTCGCGGGGAGGGCCCAGCGGTCTCTGAAGCAGGGGGTGCTCAGACTCGCCCTCCCGGCGCAAGCCGTCTCCTGCAGTTACAGGGGCTGCCGACTCCGGTCGGTTCAAACAGGCTGCTGCTTTTCCCCCTGCGTTTGTTTGTTAGCTCAGCTCTCCGTTGCCGGCCTGGCAAACGGCTCGCGACAGTTCGGATGTTCCTCTGGCTTTATTCGCAGTCTCAGCGGTGAGCACAAACAAAGGGCGTTGCTCCGGCTGACACAGTGCGCAGAGGAGGCGTGTGTGTGCGCGAGTGGGTAAATGCAACACAGAGCAAGCTCAGGAAGCGCGGTGTTTATGACAGCACGCACAGGGCCGAAGGGTGTAGCGCTCCCTGTGAATTGGGATCCCTCGCGGCTGCTGGCCACCTCCAGGCACAAAACAGGTGAGGACACCAACTGGCGGTAAGATGATCAATACGCTCCAGATTATGGACACCCCTCTCCCCCCCAGTCCCACCCCCGAGGGGAGCTCATCCCAAAGCCAAGTCCAGCGGAGATCAAAGGGAGGGGTCGTGTCTCTGGATGAGTGCCATGAGAAGCAGGGCTGGAGGCGCTGGGAGGGCCGTGGGGATCCCTCACGCCCCCCCCCCCCGGTGCCCCACGTTTGGCCTTTGCTTTTGGGGCCCGGGGGACCACCCCAAGATGAAAGCACTGCTACCCCCAATCAAAGATGGTGACCTCTCCCATCCCCCCCCCCCCCCCCTCCCGACCCGACGAAGCCTGCACGTAACAGCCAGCTGGGGCCGGGCTGGGGGTTTACAATCAGAGCGGGGGGGGGGGGGGTTCGCCTTAAACGCTTCAGTCTGCTGACCACATGAGCACGGCTCTCCCCTGCCAGGCCCCGGCCCTTTCAGCTTCCTCCAGGGAAAGAGCCGGAGCGGCGGCCAAGCGAGGGCTCCTCATCTGTTCTCTCTGCGCTCGGCTCACCATGCCAGAATCGCCATGGCAACTTGCCGTACGGTACACATTTGGTGTTTTTAAGTTTCAAAGCAGCGAGAGCAACAGTGGGGATGAGGAAGGGAAGGACAGGGAGAAAGAGGCGGAGGATGAGAGGGGCGAGGCGTGCCGAGGCGGCCTCACTAGGGCCGAGCGGAGGTGGGCGCGGCCCCCAGGGCCACTGAGGCGCTCCAAGGACACTTCCAGAAAGGATGCCGTGGGGGGACGTGACCGAATACCACTGCAACTTTGAACCTCTCTCTCTCTGGTACAAATGGAGAAGAGAGAGAGAGAGAGAGAGAGAGAGAGAGAGAGAGAGAGAGAGTGAGGGGAATACGCCAGAGAGCACCTCAAACACCGCCTCTCCTTCAGAAGCTCCCATTGCCGTACCCCGAGCACCGTCGGCCCCCACCGTGCCCCGCCCACCGAAGCACTGCACGCTGGGCCGAGAAGGGGGCGGAGCACGTGGCACTGCACGCTGCCTCGAGCAACAGAAATGGTGCAGATTACACATGCGGGCAGCTGTCCGTGACTGCGCGGTCTGCTTTGAGACACGTGAGCTCGTAAATCGATTTCAGGGCCAAAGCTCAGACCTGAGCCTGCTCATGACAACCAAGAAGACCAATAAAATCACAACAGGCTGCCATATGCACTGGCAGTGCTATCCTGACCAGGTCAAAAACAGAATGTAAACTCATTACAGCAGCACCTTTTGTGATTTTTATCTGCAGAGTATTCATTTCATAAAGATATTCTGCAAGAATTGCTGGTACTGTTGAGCATAAGGGTGAATGAGTACCACTACCATAAAGGCTTTCCTTTTTGAGCTGACTAACCCTGGTGTCACTGCCTTTTATTCTGGGATGCAGTGCTATGTTGACACAGTGTGTACTTTTATGCTCCCGATGCAAAATTCCTTTACTGTGAGCCAGCCTGCTCTGCCCATATTGAAGGTCCTGAACAGATACATTGGCCTCTGTATATATGAATAAAAGTACTAACTGCAAACAGAGAAAATGGGAGGAGAGGTGAAAGGTGTGCCGCTTAGAGCTTGCCAATCAGGGTAAGGGTGGAGTTTGGAGGCGGGGTTTGGTGCCTCAGTGTCACAGGAAGCAGGAGACTGAAGTGACAGATTTGTGCACTTCGCTGCCAGAAAGTTTTTTTTTTTTTTTTTCCCCTCTCCACCGCTCAATTTAACATGAATTTCTGTCGGCTGGTTTTCTGCCTTTTAGAGATACACAAAATCACATTATTTTGGTCATGGATTATGTGGAGCAGTATTTTTTTTTTTTTGAGGGGGGGATCAAAGGAGTTTCTCAATCACCTCAGAGTGGCAGAACAAGCCAGGGCTTGTCTGCTAGAAAATCAGATTTAAACTGCAAGCTGGCGGACACGTACAGGGATCCCGGGTGCTCGCCCCTCTCTCTCCCCCCCCCCCCTCTCTCTTTCTCCAAGGAGATGAAAGCCATTCGCCTTTCTCCGGAGTCCGGCTGATTTATTTGTTTTAACGAGAGTGACTCGGGGTGACGCTCTTCCCTCCGTTTCGGCTTAATCGCGAGTCCGCTCACCCTGTTTCATCTGACTCCTCAACGCCCCCCGCCCCTTCTCCATGAGGTCCCACTGAATCTCGCTGAAGGCTAACGGTTAATGAGGTCCAATGACGACCTCAACAAACTGCAGGCATTCGGATAGGGTTTTAATTTTCACTGAATGCCATCGAAAGAAGGATGCTGTAAGACGATGTGGGCTAAAGGTCAATGCGTTCTCATTCCACCAGTAGGGGGGTTTGGGGAGGATTTGTGGGTGCCAGGTCGTCTTGTAGATCGAGCCTTACATTAGTGCACAAAGGTGAGGGAGAGAGCTCACCTGATGATCCTGTCACCACTTGCTGATTTTTTTTTTCCCCCTCCCTCAAATGCAATCGATTCGGTAAGCCCCCCCCCCCCCCCCACTCCCACATTTCACACCCGTCCCATCTGCAGATCACTCCAAAGGCCATGAAACAGCCTGACCCTCCCCCCACCCCCCTCCCCAGGGGGGGTCCAGGAGCCTTAAGGATCCAATGCCTGCAGATCTCTGGAGTGCAAATAAGCCACTGTGATGGCCCAGTCTGCCGGCGAATGCTTCCATGGTCTGTCCAGGCCCTGCCCCATAGCGGTAACCCCACTGTACCCCGTGTAACCCCATGGGGAACCCTGGACAACCACTGAGCCACACATCGGCGGAAACGCTGCGAGATTGTGATCGATTATGGTAACATCTGTGCTGTGATTTGTCACATCTGTCACGTTATAGTAAAAGCAAAGGGGTGGAGGGAGGGGGAGGGAGGGGAGGGGGGCGGTCACATCTGGAAAGATGGATCAGTCTGGCAGATTGAACTGACAGACTGAATAAAATGTGTTAAATTTAGACAGTAGCATTACAGAATTCAGAATTCAGTGCTCAAACCTGAAACAAGGCGGTCCGTTCTGTCTGTAATGAAGGCAACATTTACAGTGTTAACTTCAGTTTCCAGAAAACGTATTCTGTGACCAACAATTGAAACAGCAGGTTCATCGTTCTTTTCCTTATTTTCTGAATCTGCCCTTTCTTTCTGTGTATTTACACTGATGAACACTTTTGAGTGCATTTGCAGTTTTATGCAGAAGCTCTGGTGGACAGCTCTACTTCCCTTATCTCCACAGTAGTGTCCGTTTCTCCCTTTATAGTCACTGTGACATGAGAATATTACAGTCCATGTCATCATTTGAATCATGACAGAGTAGCGAGGCTGCCAATGTAAAGGTTGGCCAAGTGCTCACTCTGCAGATTGTTGCAGCGCAAAGCATGCAAGATGGAAATAATTCTGGATAGCAATTCGTAATGACGGAGTTAGAAGGTAAAGTTCAGTGAAGGTGAATAAGTGATGTTTGTAGACAGTCTTCAGGATTGAAGTGCCTGTGGCATGGTGGTGGTGTTCTGAAATGCACATACGCCCATACACACATGCACACTCACACACACACATACACACATGCACACACGTACACACACATATTTGATTGTCTGTGATAGAGCTCTCTGCCCATTTCTCCTGCCTCTACATGGCACATCATATTTATTTGCATTTAAAAGTAAACCAAGGGCAGCAGCTCCTGTAGGTATCTTGGCAAAAACTGCTTGTCTTTTCAAAATCAATATTAGCCCGTATGTTGCAGTAAAACCGATTTGCAGTTCTTTTCCTGAATTCAGGTCTTACCAAAGTAAATGGGATCTTTTTTCATACAACGAGCCTATTTATTCTAATGGATGTACAAATATATGTTCATACCATCGCGTGATCTAGAAAAACAAACCCTAATGAGACTAGGATAAAAAGGAATGGTTTCTATAGCAACGATCGCAGCAATTGTGGTGCAGCTTTTTCATATTTTCCCCTCTCATCTGCGAGGAGACCCTCTGGAGGTGCGATGAATAACAATTAAAGGCCATTGTCCTTGCTCCGAATAAGCACTGAAAGGCGTCGTCCTTGGTGTCTCCGCTCCTGCCGTCCCCGAGGAGGACGTGGACAGGAAGCGGGGTTCAGGTGCACACCCCCTGCAAGTTGGTGCCCCTCCGCTTGGCTTCCTGTCCAGAGCTGGCTGTCAGCCTCTGTGTCAGCCTTGCAGATCACAGAGATACCCGTGGCAGACTTCCTCTCTGTCCTGTAGAGAAAAGACAAGAGGCGCTGATAATGTGTCACCTGGCAGAGGAAAGAACAAGTCCCGGTAAAAATACTTCAATAATATAGTGCATTATCACTTTCTAACCTGGTGCTTTCATTGCTGCCAGTATCATTAACATGCATGTCTATCAATTCTCTGGCGTTTCTGTAGCTCCGCAGGGACAGACACGCTCTTCCCAAGGGCTTTTCTGTGTATTACACCCATCGCATGCAGCTTCTCAGCTTGGTTTAAGTCACGGCAGCGTTTCTCTCTGCCTGCTTACGCTCAGACGCACTCACCGCACGGTCAGTAAACAGTCTCGATCCGGCCCTCTCTCATTAGGTTCTGTAGTGTACACACACCAGCGTAGAAGTCCTTTCCTGTGCTGACCAGCTGTCTCCTAACTCCTCCTCCTCCCCCCTTCTCTTCACTGAACTCTCTGGGCTTTTCCTTCAGATAATTGGCAGCGGGGGCTGCCCCCCCCCATCTTCCTCCCCCCATCTTCCTTCAAGTGATGAATGGCTGGCAGCCGATCAAAGCCCGACCCCTGCGCCGTCCTCTGGCTGCCACAAAGGGGCGTGGAGGTTGGCGCGGTGCCTGACTGTTGGCAACGGGCAAGCGGACGGGCACGCGGACAGGCCGACGGGCGCGGGGGGTCAGCAGCGGAGTGTCTATGCGTTCGCTTCCAGTTTCATGCCCCCCCCCCCCTTCCTGCTCTTTTTTTTTGTTCCAGAACAACAGCAGGTTGAGGCACATTGACAAGCAATACAACCACAAGCTTGCCAAATCTTCTCAGGTAAGCTTTTTTCTTCCTCCTCCTTTTTCTTCTTCTTATGGCCTGAAGAGCTCCAAACACCTTCCCCCCTCCCATACCTCAGACGGCTTTCCTGTCAGAATGGACATGCAATGCCTGGACACAGTACACCACGACAGTCCATAAAACAAAAACGCCACACACACACACCGCGCCCAACACTACATCTACATAGAAAAAGGCACAACGCAACAACCCACACAGGAAAATGCAATGCAACATCCCATACAAAAAAACACACAACATTCCACAAAGAAAATACACAACACAACATCCACACAGAACAACATACAACACAACATCTCACACAACACAACAAACGGAACACTCCATACAACCCAACACAGCCCCCCCCCCCCCCCAAGAACAGCATAGGAACACAACGTTCCGCGCACACTGTCATATACACCTTTGCCGGCTTTCTTTCACACATGTCCCTTGGACCACAGCCAGCTATATCAGGTAGCTGTTAATACAGCAGTAAACCTGTTTTAGGCCCAAGATATCATCGCATGGATTTGATTCTGGATACTGTGGCTAGTGTCCACGTGCAGGTGCAAATTTCAGAACTTTGTGATGGTTTCTTAACATTTCATCAATAAATGTTGAGTAAGAAATAAGTAGGAAGTAAAAAGTAGTACGTTTTTCTATAATCTCATCTTGAATCAAGTCTAAGAAATACCCAGCGTTTTTGTCCAATCTTGCATCAAACCTAACAAATAGCCAGGAAGTATTTGAGTCCACTTACATCAAGTGCTTTTGTGTGTGACTGGTGCAGACGTTTTGAACCAAAGCACATTTCCCACTCATGCTGTCATGAGTAAATTGCTCAAATTCCATCCATCCACTTCACTTCAGATTTAAGCCATTTGATCCAAATGACAGTCAGCGTAGCTGAGTCAGAGTGGACTTTTCCCTGAACCCGCACACTGTGTATGTTTGTGGCATTGGTCATTTTCCGGCGGCCTTATGATAAAGCAGAAGCTCGCATTTACGAAGGTTTTCAGAGCACCCTGCAGCGGTACACTCAGCCTAGAGGAGCACGCGTTACCTTAGGCCCGGGGTTGAGTCTGGCGCTACGGCTGACGTGCAGATGTTTTGGGAAAATAGCAGCTTATTAGGTTACACAAGCCCAGACATCAAAAGGATCAGGGCCTGTGTGAAAGTTCACGAATGTTTGCTTTGCCGCGCGCCAGATAACCACCAGCAACGACCGAACCCGTTAATCTCGCTTGTGGGAGATGGGTGATTCTGGACGAGTGTGAACTAGCCGTTCTCCTGTGACCTCGGTGTTGCTGTCAGAAAGTGATTTATTTTCAGAAGAGTCTGTATGAAACTGCTTTCTACAGAGGGGATAGACATAGGAGTAGAGTCCACTTTGATACCTTTTCAGCGGGACTCCCCTAATACATCCATATTTTAAGATTTCTTTTTTTCTGAAATCTTGAGGTCACAACCCTTCCCCACCTACCTGTGTGCTTTTTAGTTGTCAAGAGTGCTCATGACAGCACAGTTTTCCTTACAAAGTACTCTTTGTTTAGAGTTTTTAAAACAAGGAAAATGGTTAATAACCGTGAAATCCATTAAAAAGCCATCATGGGAGTGCTTAACAATCATGATAAATCAGGTTGTAATAAATGTGGTTGTAATTTTCACGCTACTTGGTGCTGAATAACCCACAGAAGTACCATCTAGTTCAGGGGTAATGGAGTGAGTGAGAGTTGGTCCTGTTGCAGTTGGCCCTTGAGAAAAGTAAGGAGTGTGAATAAGCAAGACGTCTGGCTGTCTCTCCTGTGACGCACCTGTGGCATATGTTTGTCTGTTGAATATATATTACTGTAGCAGTGGTTCAACAACCGATTCTTTATGCTGCCATTGTTGAAATTTGGTAATTATGGCCTTGGTCTCTCACTGCTGGTCAACAATCCACCATGCAAAAATGCCTGGCTTCAGATGGCCACGAGACTGACTTTATCCATCAGACCATGACAGTCTTCTTAGCTCACGTATCCAGCACAGCACAAGAGTCTGTCACAGTCATGTATGATTGGCTGGCTGGCAGTAGATGCTGATATGGGTCTGGGCTTAAATGGTGTCTCTACAAGACAGTTTAGCAGGCAGGTTACTTCTCTCATGGTCTTCCCTACATGGCTACCGCTCTCAGAACTCCAGGAGACTGTCTTTGACATGTAACCAAAGAACTTATGTGTATGTATACTTATGTATGAGTAATGGTACATTTTCCCTGTATATGCCGGTAGGTCTCTGTCACCTTTCACACGAGGGCAGGGGGCAGTGTTTCTTATTCACTGCATTTTTGTGCTGGTTCTTCCCTCTTGTCTAGAAAATGGCGCTCTTTAAAGTGCTCTGCCACACTTTTAGCATAAAAAGCGCTAACCAGACCAAAGCCGATTAGCTAGGTCGAGGTATTCACTATGATGTCATGCGGGGTGGGGTTTAAAAGCCCTGTGCTCTTCCTGCGTTGTTGGGTGGAGACCCACGTGTCGTCGCAATAGAGACCCGGTCACCGAGCAAGTTCAGATGGCCACGGCACGTCCTAGGAACAGCCACGAGGCAACTGAAGCAGAACAAATTACGAAGTAAACACAGCCAAAACAAGAACTCTGGTAGTTTCTTCAGTTTTTAAAAAAAGGCTCAGACAGCTACAGTCAAAGGATGAGAGGAGCTCGAAAACAATGGCAATGAGTGCACTCCTTCAGGCGAAAGGCTCAGTGTAAGAATCCGTATTGTGAAATGATTATTAGTAACGGCGCTGGTGTTGCCATAATAACAAGCCGCCTGTTGCTTTCATGTGGTTCTCCCACAGACGGAATAAGCCTAATCTCTCCCTCTGCGGTCGCTCCAGTTGTCCTACTCCCAACTCCCACACAATGAGCGTGTTCCAGTAAGATCGCTCCTCCGAAGTTTACACACAATAAACAACTATCTGTCTCGCCCAGAGCCCGGCCACTGGTGCCCCGGCCTTCCCTGCTCTCGGCTGAGGTTTAAATAGAGCTGTAATTTGTGACTCCAGGAGGGTTTCACAGCGACGGGGCCCCTGCTTTTCGCCTCGATGCGCACCACAGGTTCTCTGAGGGAGCCGCGCGGAGGAGCCTCCCGTCGTCTCTCAAAAGGCGGCAGCGGAAAACGGGCGGGGGGGGGAGAGGCGAGCTGTTTTCAACTCTCTGAGAGGGGCCAAACTCAGAACCAGAGAAGCAGATTGTTGAGTCGAGAGCTTCATTTTTGTTGACATCTTCTGTCACTGTGCCCCCCCCCCCCCCCCCCACACTGTAACCCTACTGAAACTACAGTGTTTCCCCTTCAGCAAAGCTTAGCCCTCTTCAGTCCAGACAATCCTCTAATATGTAAGCCAGAACTCATTCATGAGGTATATCACAAGAGCGCCAACTCGGGTTTATTGTTGCATGAAGTAACTTCAACTAAGTCTAAGAGGATACGACCAAGGTTCAGCTTTCAGTTTCCTAAAGGGTCGAGTAGCAGTCTTCAGAACATGGCTCGGCTAATGAAAGTCATCAGTCTCATTGACCTGTTCCTGCAATCCACAGCTCTCTCAGCACAGTCAGTGTGGCAGGCGTTTGTTTGCATAGACCCCACTGTCAGTAGTAATCGCTGGTAATTCAGAAACAGAGAAAGCAGGGAGTAGCTCACCTCCTTTGATGGAGAGCATTTTGTGCTGTCTTTTAGTGTGCTTTCTTACTCGCATTTGTTTATGCATTTATCAGTGTGTGCTCCCCCCATCTTTTGTGAGTATCTTTTTATTTTTGGTTTACACTTGTTTTCTCTCTTCATGCTTGTCCCTGTCTATGTTCCTGTTCTGCTGTGATGTTAAATCTCCCTCTTTCCACTGGGGAAGAGGGGAGGTCGAACATCATCTTGTTCCAAAACCAAGAGCCTGGTTTGAAAAGATCCAGAGAGTGGGCCTCGGATGCTCAGTCCTGAGAATTTTTCCTTGCCATGGTGTTCTTCTGCAGCAGCTGGGTCACAGTTTCCTACAGTCACATAAATTTCAACTGGACAGCATTGTGTCGGATCCATACCTACAACCGACGCATTCAAACCCACAACCTACAGATCCATGGCGGGCTCGGGTGTGTCTTTGCGCCGCACCGTGTCCTGGTTATCGATCTGTGGGACTCCTTAGCCCCTCAGCTCCTCTGCTGTGTTAAAAGAGTCCCCGTCCGCCTGTGCCGCGTTGATGCTATGGAGGCATGCGCCTTTCGTTGCAGGTGATCGCAGATCTGCAGTCCAGCATCAGCGCAGCCAAGGAGGAGGGCAGGCAGCTGCAGCTGGAGGGGGAGAGGCGGCTCCAGGAGGCTTCGGAGCGCTGGGACGAGGAGAGGAGGCGGATCACCCGGGACGCGGATAGGGCCAACAAGGTGAGGAGCAGGTTGCTAACGGGAGGCTCAAATGCAAATAGAGCCGGCCATGAACGGCCAATGGGACGCTCATATGTAAATTAAGCTAGTAATGCATGGTCAGTGGAAGGTAGAAATAGCAAGGTGAGTGTTGCATGGCCAGCTGGAATTCCTGGACAACAGGCACTCTTTTGGCTATGACAAATATTCCCCTGTCCGCCCCTCTGTCTGCATTCCATGAGGGGGCGGCTGCTTGGATTTAATTAAACAGTCATCCTGTTTAATACTACACCTAGAATCCCGAAAATCTAAACACGCACATTCCAGGGCAAACACATTACCGACACCATGGACTAATAACAGGCCATCGCTCACACCCCGCTAGGCTGCCGCAGGAGTCCTCGGTCAGCGTGTCATGTCACGCGGACAATAGAGGACATCCATTAGCTCTGTCGAGTCAAAGCCACGGCCAGGCTTGTGTGGGACCGCAGTGTCCCTTTTGGTGTCCGCCGTAGGCCTGGCTGTTAATTGCCCAGTTAATGAGGCCCAATTAATTACCGGCGCGCCGATGAAAGTCCGGCCTCACAAAAGGCGTAATCCAGGCTGGCGGGGGCGGACGGAGGGAGCCTGCTGGTTTGTGTCTGAGCTGGAAGAATAGCTACCCTGCCGCTCCCTGGCGCCTCGCCTCAAAGGCAGATTAAGAGAACTGAAACTGTGGAGCGTTTAAATGAAATAAATTCAACCCGGTCCTTCTGTTCGCGTTTGCTCACGCTACCTCCCCCCTCCCCCCCCCCACTTTCAGTTATGGCAATGCAGCCGTTTGTTTTGAGTTTGCCAAAAGTCCTCCTCTCTCAGAACCCTTGCGAAAGAAGCGAAACTGCCAGCGCTGCTGGGCCCACCTCGGTCCTCCGTTGCCATGGTTTTGAAAGGAAGCGACCCACCCCGAGCCTTAGATGCATCAACGTTCAGCGTTTGTTTTGTCAACGTGAAAGCGGGATTGGGGAAACACCGCACTCCACTTGCGTCAGCTCAGATCTCAGGGGAAGGGTCCGTGTCCCCGCCCCCCCCCCGCCCCCCCCCGCCCCCCCCTCACCCTCGTCCAGTCCCCTCCTGCAGCGATCCGCACGGTGAAGGACAGGGTCTTCTGCATCCTTTGCATTTCACACCGGGCTTTGCGTGAATTCTCAATATCAAAGGAGCAATGCAAATTCCTGCAGGCTTGTTTGCCAAGCGTGTTTCCTAATGGAAATGATCCAGTATCCAGGTTCTACCACCAAAAGCAGCCATGGTGTCTTCGCTGTGAGCTATCCTGGAAAACAAGTGACAGATCCATGGGGGTGGGGGTGTACCCCATACCTGTACAGCACTCTGAGTCATAACCACAGTAACCCTGAGCTGTGACTCATTACAAATATTTACTTGTGTACCAGCTAACCTCATGTAAACAAACAGAAGTTAGACATATCTGCACAGTTTGTGTGCAGTGATGTGGCCCAGCTTGTTTCATATAACCTTGCTACATTTTTGGCTACAATTTTAATGGCAGTCCAAACGTAAGTGTTTGTACTGATTTATACACCAGAGGTGCTTAGTGTGTGTGAGATGGCCTATTTGTCTGCTTATTTGTGTATACATATATATTTTTTCCCCCGTCATTTATTCATTCAGCTAATGTTGAATGCAGGAAAATAAAGTCATTACATGATGTATAATTATGTATAATTAGGTACTATATGTGAAAAGAATAGTGAAAAAACAGACCTAATTGATGTTTTGTAAACATAGTTATGCTGTTAATGAGTTTGTCTGTTTTACAATAGCGGATGTCTCATTGATTGCCGCCCTAGATTTTTCCCAGTCAGGAGTGAAACCGAAACAGCACGTTTCCACATCCCATCAGTTAAGCAGTGACTAATGGGAAAGACCCCAGATTAAAGAGAGTGGGGGGGGCACTGACAGCAGGATGCGACAGCCCGGGAGATAGGCCAGGGGCCGGGGGGGGGGGGGGGGGGGGGGGGTCACGTGACAGAGTTTCCCACGCGGCATTGTGGGGGAGAGGCGGCCGGGAGGAAGGGACCCCTCTCTGGATTCCCACTGGTCGTGCCAACTGTCCCCAGGCACGGCGGCTACCTCGGCTGTTACTGTGTCCCCCTTGGTGGCTGTTGTTAGAGCGAGGACTTAGGCTAAGCCGGCCTACCAGGCTGGACAATGCGCTAGCAGACAAACAGCGAGCCCCCACCCAGAAAGAAGAATCGCTTCCCTGATCAGATCTGAGACCGCGGCTCTGTTTGTACCAGCTACCCGTGCGGCGGGGCCTTTGATTTGTGGCTGTGTTATTGCACCAGTGACCCATACAGCAGCAGTGGAGTCCTGGCTGTCCCTCCAGAGCGTTTGGCGTTAGTTATTTATGACATAGCCGATGACAACTTCTCACTAACAGGAACAGATCCAGTGGACAGAGCATAAGATAGCAGCTACTCTGTGAAGTGCATCGGGAACTTGTATAAGTGGAGCCCTTTACATTTAAGCGCTCTCTTACCACGGCTAGCGTATCTTGTGTCTCACCCACATAAACTGCGTGATCCCCGTCTTCAACGCCCAGACACTGCTTCATTAATGACTGTGTGTGTATGTGGACATGTGTCTGTGTCTCCTCTGTAGTTAGCTTAGTGTGTGTGTGCATGCACACACATCTGTGTTTTTGCGCATGCACAAACACATGCACACACAGGCACACGCACACACACACACACACACACACACACTAAGCTGACTGCAGAGGAGACACTGAGGTGTGTGTGTGTGTGCATGCACGCGCACATGTCTGTGTGTGTGTGTATGTGTGTGCGTGTTTCCCATGTACATGTCTGCAGCGGTCCACTGTCCCCTTGCTGAAGGCAGCAGATGAAGAGGTAACTTTGCCTGTGGGAAGGACTGACTGAAGAGCTCTTTCTCTGTAGATCTCCCTGTTCCAGAAGCATGGGGCCCCCATGTGCTGCTGCTGCTCTTTGATAAGTCTCTTTAATGCCGCTCCCTCTCTGTAAATTCATTCTGAGGTGGAGGATTCTGGGAGATCGCGGTAAGGATGCTGTAGACCACGTTTCAGAGGCAGTAAACCTGGTGCCCAGGTGTTTCTGAGAGGCCGGAGATGAGGTCTGCTCTTCAGCTGCCGGGCCGCCACACTCATCCTTCAGGCCCGAGCGCTCCCTCTCCCTCCTCCGTCAGCCTGTAGGAGGCGGCCTATCGCCCCGAGCCACATCACAGTTGAGGGCTCCAAAGTTTTGGCTTAGGACAGTGTTAGAGTTGGCGTACAGTGCGGTAATGTCATATCCAAGGAAGGAACATGAGATTTAGTGTGTGGCAAGGTTTGGACAGCAGCTGAAAGGTGTAGGAAGTTTCCTCCCTGCCTGATTCACCGTGTAATGATCAGGTTTTTCATCCTGTCTGTGGTTTATGGGTGTGTGACAGCAGATAGAGCACCTGCAGGATCTGCGCGAATAAAGGACTGTGTAATATCCATCGACCACAGATATTCTGCAGGCATATATCCAGCTCTGTGTGCCTCACAATGAAAACTCTGCCAGTGCTGAAGCTCGAAGTGACCATTTGGCTGGCTTGTCGTGCCTATCCAGGAAGGGGTGTAGTCGGGAACAGAGCATCCACATTTAGCATAGCAGTGGGCAACAGCGCTGGAACGTCCCGTTACGAAATCTGTTTTCTGAGAGAAGAAAGCACAGAGGGCTGAAGGAACACAGGAGCTGAGTATCTAGTAAGAACATAGGATATCTGTGCCATACCTCTGCTCACAGGAAGACCTGACACCCCCAAACCACGACCTCTGCTGTGTCACCAACACAAATGGTCTGAATCGGAGCACACTGTCTCACGTTCAGGGTCACCTCAAGTACACCCTTTGTAATGGTGCAAGGGATTTCGCATAATTGATGACTCCGCCCAGCACACGCCCGGCTCCACCCGGGTCAGTGTCTGTCTCGGGCAGTCACATGACCATGAGTTTTTGCATTGTGTTTATGTAATGTATGTGTGTAATGGATGTGTTTGTGTAATGGGCAGCCATGTATGTATTCAGTGCCCTCCAATAAAATATTGTTCACTGCTGTGAAAGTAGATAAAAGAGTGCTTGGTACAAAATCCATTACTTTTGAGTGTACGCTGATAATAGAATCATATGAACTGTTCAACCCGAGATGTTCCAGGGAAGGAGGGGAGCGTCCACTGATTGATGGTTACTGTATCTGCGGCGGGCACAGTCGGAGAACATTCCAGAACTTCCGTCTGAAAAAACCTCCGGAAAACAAGCGCGGCGTTTGGACAGGGTCTTGTTCTCCCTGCCAGAGGTACCGACAGGCAAGCTGGCCCCTACCTCGAGGGTGCTGGAATAAGAAAGGGAAAGAGTTTGTTCCGTTTCCCTCCTCCTTTCTTCAGACGCGGCGTGACGGCGTCGGGGTCCGCTGTAATTACAGCACTCGGCCAGACCGCTCTCTCTCTCTCTCCCTCTCTCTCCCACAGAAACAGCCGCCGTTTGTAGTCTGTTCAAGGGTTTACAAAGGATGTGCTGGAAGGAGCCGTGCTTGGCGGAGGCAGCCGGGCCGCGTTCAGCCGTTATTGTCTGAGGAGCGTGTGAGCGGCCTCCGCGAGAGCGCGGCCGCCGCTGAGAACCCAGCTCCGCTCCGCTTTGCAGGCTCCGCGGCCGGCAACGCGCGCCTTTGTCTTCACGTCCAGGCCTTAGAAGCCTCGCCAGAGAGAGGGGAAGGGGAGGCAGAAAATCTCTAAATCTGCAAACCCCCTGCTCCCACTCCCTCTCTCTCCTTCATAGTGCTCCCAGCCTTGTCATTCTCTTTTCTTATTCTCTCCCTCCTTCTCTTTCCTTCATCTATTTCTCTATTCCTCTTCTTTTCTTTGGTTCATTCCCTTTATACCTCAGTCTTTCTCTCCCTTTCCTCCCTCTGTCTGCCTCTCTCCTGCTCTTACACCTTTCCCTCTCTTCCCCCATCTTTCCCTCTTTTCCCCCTCCTTCCCACTTTTACCCCCTCTATCCCTCTCTTCCCCTATCTCTCCCTCTTTTTCCCCCCTCTCCCAGTCTTACCCCACTGTCTCCCTCTCTTACTCCTTTTCCTCTCTCTCCCTCTCTTACTCCTTTTCCTCTCCCTCCCTCTCTCCCTCTCTTACTCCTCTCTCCCTTTCTTGTTTGTTGAATCCGAACATCAAAGGAGGAATTTTTGAACATACACAGGGCTGCAGTGACCACAGAAGAGAAGCCGGGGTTTCAACAGTGAAAAGTAACAGGCGATTAGGCTCATGTGGTGCAGCTCCGTTTTCCCGCCCCCCCTCTTCGTCATCACCTTCATCAACCTCGGGCCAAGCTCACTCTCTTCAAGAAGTAACAATTAGGAGCCCCCCCCCCCCCCCCCCCGTAAATCACGGGCAGCGATATAACGCTGCACAAACGGGCATATGCGTTCGGGAAGACCTGAGGGCCAGCCTGCCAGAGGGCACATGAAGCAGTCATGCTCCCGGCTTGTCATAAAAGCGAGCTCTTTAATCTGACGCTCAGAGAAGTTCTGAGAGCACACCACAAACGGCAGTTCCACATGAAGAGCTTCCTGCTGCTCACAAAATAGGGCCTGGAATTTCGAGAGACCAAAAGTGTTTTTGCTTTCACTTACCCGAGGGTAACACGTCTGCCTTCTCTATACACAAAGACCACCCAGGAGAGACAACGCCGGCCCCACCGGCGTAAGGTGTGTGTGTGTATGTGTGTGTGTGTGTGTGTGTGTGTGTGAGAGCGAGAGATTAAGCATGTGTGCGACTGTGTATGTGTGCGCGAGCGAGCGAGTGTGTGTGTGCATATGTGTGGGTATGTGCGTGGGTGTGTGGGAGTGTGCGTGTGAGCATGTGTGTGTATATATGGGTGTGTCTGTGTCTGTGTGTAGGCAGGTATGTATGTATGCATGTGTTTGTGTGTAGGCGTGTGTGTGTGTGTGTGTGTGTGTATGTGTTTGTGAGAGCAGCAAACCAGGCGTTTGAGGAAAGGACTATGAACAGAGACGCGAAGAAGGCACCAATGGGAGTGGCTTACTTATGATACCATGGCAGAGGTAACCAGCCCCCTCCTCCGCAGGAAGTCCAGATTTTCCACATCTTTGGCCTGTGCTGATTTATTCCACACTGGACGGCCGATAAAAAGCATATCACCTCCCGCCAGCTGGGCCCTGTTTGTGCAGAGATCACAGCAATATGAGCAACATCTGGGCCTCCTCCAGATTCCACAGTTCAATGAACCTGTCTGTCACACGACAACAAACTGATTTTATTATTATATGCAGTGTACTTCTGAGACTCATTTTGTTTTAGCCATAAAATAAGCTCATTTTAACCATGAATGCAAAAATCTAAAAAATGCAATAATAAATGCAAAATCTATCAGCCCAAGCAAGTATTTTTTTTTTTTTTTTTAAATAGATGAATTATTAATAGCAAGCTAACCAGTGTTCGCTGACTGTTTTGCCAGTATGGCGTTTTTACAGAGTGTTAGATTCCAGTCTCTGATCGTCTCTTTGAACCAGCGCTGCCCGTAGGGACTCCTGACTTCAAACCTCGCGCAAGGCCGTACGCAGCTCTCCCGTGTCGTAGCCCGCGTGCGCGTTAGTTGCGGTCGGTCGTGGAATGCACGGAGGATCCCGGCAGCGCGCGGGTTGCACGGGTGTGTGACGTCAGCGCGGAACCTAGGCGCGGTGTGTGCGAAAGTGGAGTGGAGTGGCGGCCGTTCTCTGTCTCCACAGGGCTGTGCGTCAGCCACGCAGCAACCCCAGGAAAGGAATGGCTCTTTGCTTTTGAGGGGATGTTGGGGCATTTCGCAGTGATGGCTAAAATCACTTCGCTTTCAGGGTCTGATTGTGTTCCGGGCACTGTTCAGTATGCACACGCGTGCGTCGCTGTGCGTGTGTGTGTGCATGCAAGGACCTGTGTATGCGTATATTAGAGAGAGAGAGTGTGAGTGTGTGTGTGTGTGTGTGTGTGTGTGTGTGTGTATATATGTATGTACATAGTTTGTGATTACGGGTGTGTGTATTGTGGGTGTGTGTGTAGTTTGTGTTTTTATGTTTTTATGTTTATGCATGTATGTCAGTTTGTGTGTGCGTGTGTGCGTGTGTGCATGTGTGTGCGTGTGCGTGTGTGTGTGTGTGTGTCTGTGTGTGTGTGTGTGTGTGTGTCTGTGTGTGTGTGCGCGTGTGTGTCTGCCTTTACATGTGTGTGTGTTAGTGTGCATGTGTGTTTCGGGGGAGGGGTGCGCTCTGAAGTTCGTGGGGAATAATGGAAGCGGTATAGGTTCTGCTGCAGACATCTGTTTCGTAGTTCTGAGGAGGAACTGCGCCTTTCGTCTCACCTCTCTGAGCAGCAGGGAAAGTGCTCGCCCGCGTCCTCTTTTAAGGCCTCTGACTTTAAGGCTTCTCCTCTCATGGCATGTTTAATATCACTCAGAAGAAGAAAACACAGAAAACAGTCCTATTCATTAACATGACTCCCCTTTGCTGAATTGTAATTACTGCTCGCAGCATGATTACAGTGTTAGCTGTTTTTTTCAGCTGTAGCTGACCAATGCAGAATGCCGTTGTTTGAGTTTGACTGTTTCTATGAATGAGGCCTGGAGACAAACAGTCTCTTAGTTTAAGAGGGGCTGCTCTGTTCAACGGGTACATCAAGATTTGTGTTCTCTCTGTCTCTCTCTCTCTCTCTGTCTCTCTCTCTCTGTCTCCCTCTCTCAAATTCAAATTCAGAGGTGCTTCATTGGCAGGGCAGACAAGCACTGTGTTGCCTAAGCAACAACACTAACAATAAAGCAAATTATCAGGTACAACTATACTAATTTAAAGAAAACACGTATACATATAAGTTAAATTGATAAACTGTTTCCTTCTCTGTTTGTCTTTCTCTCTCCCTTTCTCTTTCTCTCTTTGTCTCCCTACCTCTCTCTCTCTCTCCCTCACTCTCTCCCTCCCTCCCTCCCTCTCTCCCTCTCTCTCTCCCTCCCTCCCTCTCTCCCTCTCTCTCTCTTTCTCTCTCTCTCTCTCCCTGTCTCTCCCTCTACCCCTCTCTCTTTCCCTCCCTCCCTCTCTCCCTCTCTCTCTCTCTCTTTCTCTCTCTCTCTCCCTCCCTCCCTCTCTCTCCCTCTCTCCTCCTTCCTCCCTCCCTCTCTCTGCCCCTCCCTCCCTCTCTTCCCCCTCTGCCCCTCCCTCCCTCCCTCTTCTCTCCCCCCCTCCCCTTTCTCCAGGCCCTTCAGGAGAAGGTGGAGAGCATGCAGAAAGCCCTGCATGCTGCGGAGAAGAGGCTGCTGAACCAGGAGCTGGAGACACAGGAGCAGGTACGCATCAGGGGGCCATCGCCGCGCCCCGGCAGATTGAAAGGCAGAGATACTCCTCCGACGAATTCTCAGCATTCCTGGAGATCCGGCTCCGGCGGCCAGCGCCTGGGGGCAAAGAATGCGGCCTGAGCTTCAGAGAGAGCTCTGGTCACCACGCGGTCTGTAATAACAGACCGTTTCACCCGTCACGCAGCAAAAAAAAAGAAAAAGAAAAGGGATAATTATAATATGGGAGGAAGTTATTGGTTCTGCTGGCCTGGTATGCGTGCAAAACATCTTTTGTCTCATAAAGCCCTTGTGAGCTCCTTGCACATCAAGCACATCTTCATGTCTCCCTGTCATGTGTTTGTAAGCTGAGCCCTTGTTATCCTCTAAACCGGCCTACACTCTCATAGAGAGTGCTGGCTGTTCTAATGGAAGACTGTTTGTTGTTTTGTGCTGTTGTCTTAAGGCCCTGTAACCGTCTGATGTGCGGGTCTGAGCTCTGCCTTGTTTTTGGTACCTCTGGGCAAGCGGTGCTGCTCACCTACCGACTCCCATAATGCTGCTCACCACATAGACAGTCCGCACATGGTTTTCGAGCCGCCAAGCATCTCGCCAGATTGATTCTCTCGTGTGTTTGGTGTTTGCATGCGTGTCAGTGACGCAGGCCAGGGTGATTGCACTCACACCTGAATGCTTGTTTCCCTCTGTGTAGATGATACCCATTATTGCATTAGGGCAGTGAGATGGAGAAGCTGTCTCAGTGGAACACTGGCAATGGCCGATATGGCTGAGCTCTCTGGAGCTTGCACTATGCAGTGCATTTGCAGGCCTGTTGATCCCTGAACAGCACGCAAGCGACACACGAGTGAGTAGCAACCGGGGGGGGTATCTTGGAGAGATGGAGTCCAGATCATGGCTCTGCACGCAGTGGTCACAGTTGTCTGACTTTAGGACTGCTCCATTTGAGGAGCCCATCAGCTCAAGATCATCGTTACATAACATTACATTACATTACATCACATTATGTTCCAGTTTACGTTTACCAGCCACTCTGATCCAGAGTAACTTCCAGCACAAAAGAACAAAAGTGTATCCGTTAAAGCTGAAAGAGCAACAGAGTCAGACCAGGCTAACAACCCTGCCGTAAGTTAACTTGTGCAACCTGACTAGACAAGGGAAGTCAAGTGTACTACCATTCACCAGTCACTAGACCACAGAATCCAAAACACATTGTGATACTACATGTGAAATAAACAGCAAGTAACAAGATGTTAAGGGCAGGGGTTTAGGTGGAATCAAGACGCAGTCTGAAGAGGTGGGTCTTCAGTCTGTGTCGGAATATGGCCAGTGATTCCGCTGTCCTGACCCCAGATGACACTGTGAAGGCCCCAAGATTATTGACCCAAGCGGACATTGCACATTAATCAACTAATAACACATTTTTAAAAGGCAGGAATTTATAACTCCATTGAATTAGGCTAATCAAAAACAGATATTTTTTAACTCAAGCATACTTCTCAATGTGAAAAATGTACACCAGAAAAGTGTACAGACATTTCGGTCAGTTTAGAGCATATATTAGTAATAACTCCTAATTAATTACACATCTCAGCAGTTCTTGATGATATTTTGCCTGCTGTCTTATCGCACCCTCTGAAGGAAGGAGATGGAACACATGCCTGATGATGTGAAATTGAATATCTGTATTTCATAAGCCGTGTGTAATGGAGTTCAGTGAGAATTAATGCAGCAGTGTGCAGGTCATCTTCATCTCGTTTTTTGAATGGGGAAGTTTTTCCCACACTGAGGCACCCATCTCATTATTTTAACAAAGCACATTCAAAGTCCCAGCCTCTCTTTCCTGTCTTTGCTGTCACAGGAGTTTAACCACCTTTGAGTATCTTCATAAGAAAAGCATTAAATTTTCTGTGAGGTTGGAAGTGTAGATGTTAGGTTGTACAGTACCAGTGACAAGTTTGGACAAAACTTTTATTCATTATTTTTACTATTTCCCGCATTTTACAATAACAGTAAAGACATAAAAACTATGAAATAGCACAAATGGAACTATGCAATGACCACAAAAGTGTAAAAACAAATCAAAACTGTCTTAAAAAACAATTTTTTTTGGAAAGAAATTCACATACACACATAGGTATCAACTTCACTTTTTATATTTGTCTAAGAAACAAATTTCAAGCATTTAAGCACAAGCCTTGTGTCTTTGAATGCCTTTGAATGCATGTTTCCTGTTACCTTAATCAAGTGTGCCCAAACTTTTGACTGGTACTATCTGTTTCTGTAAATGGAGAGTTATCCATCTCAGGACGCGGGACCGCTCCCCTTTCCTCCCCAGAAAGGCTCGTTTGCGCCCCCCCTGTAAACGCACCCCCCCCACACCTCCTCTCGCCCGGGTCAGGCGGAGGTACATGTCCCGCTGTACGCTGGAGGTCGGCGCTCCGCGCGCCGCAGTAAAGTTCAGGGGCGAGCTCTCTTTCCGTGCAGTCATACCAGCCCCAGTTTATCTTCCAAGACATGCCTTTGTAATACAATCCCTCGCATGCGAATGCACCCTCTTTCTACCCAGACGTCAGACAGATGTTCCCAGACTCTCCGTTCCAGGTTCTCAGCTATAAAGCGAGGGACCCGGGCTAACTTACAATGGGGTTGGTTTTAACGAGCGTAAAATAATAAGATTAAAGCACTGGGGGGAAAAGAAAGAAAAGATTCTTTTTCTCCCCCTGTTGAACTGTTTAATTGATTGCTATTGGTAAACCAGTCCGCCCAAAAGGCGGCTTTTTAAGAGGTAGCCGAGTTTTTGTTTTTGATAATTTCGGGCTTTCCGCTTACGACTCGGCCCGTGATGGATTGTGCACGAGTGTCCAGAATGGCTCTATGTGTGAAGTCATGCCACGCCGAGTCGCGGGCGCTTTGAAGAGCCTTTGTCAAAACACACATAAAACTTGCTCGTGTTTTCTTTTCCTTATTAAACCAGAAGTATCAGGACCGCTTTGTACACGTGATGCTTCGCCGTCCAACTTTTTTGCACAAGAATGGTTTCAATATTTTAGCTCTCGTTAGGCCTGTATCTAATTTATCAATTTAAGGCTGCAGAAGACATTCAGAAGTAATCTTTGCATTATGTTAAAATGGATATTAAATATAATATTTGTGTCAGAACAACATCGTATTTGTTCTAACTTTGTTAGGCTTCGTTTTTAAATACGTGTAAGAATGTATCTTCATCCCATAGGCATTCCATGTGTATTATATATGGCCTGTAAATGTTTCATTTGACTGGTAAATTGGAACCTTGCTGGTCATGTTTACTGGCACTAGTCAACCTACCTGCCGAAGGCTAATCTTCAGAGGCCAAAGTTTGCCGAGATGTTAGCATTAGCAGGAGTAAGGAGCAAGTCAGTACTAAGTCTTTGTGTTTGATTAGGGGGGCTCTTTAGAAGTGGGATTTGTTTCAGTTTGTGACTTGAAGCATTGGACTGTGTAATTCTCCCTCTCTGGGAAGCTCCTCTCATTCAAAATGGCGGCAGTTTGGACTATAATACTTTACAGCCTGGTTTTGGGCTCGGCTGTCTGTGGAATTTGGCGGTTCATTACCGGGAATCGTGCTCTTTGCTCCCAGACTAGAAAGCCAGTCTTCACCCATCAGGCCATGCTGCAAAGAGATAGACTGGGTTGTCATTAGAGCATTTGCATGTGTGTGTGTGTGTGTGGGTGTGTGTGTGTCTGTGTATGTGTGTATGTGCCTCTGTGTGTGTGTGTGTGTGTGTGTGGGGTGTGTGTGTGTGTGTGTGTGTGTGTGTGTGTGTGGGGGGGGTGTGTGTGTGCCTGTGTGTGTGCCTGTGTGTGTGTGTGTGTTTCATGCTGCAGTCCAGTCCTCTGCTGTTCATTGGAGAGCACCTAGGAAGGCAGAGCAGAGTGCTAGAGCTGTGAAGCATCTAATTTGTACACTTGAAGATTTTTTTTTTAATCACAGTGATATTTTGGCATGAAAGAAGCCCCAGCTGGATGCCTCAGTCCTCAGTCTAGTATTAACAACCGTCTTCGGTCAGACCAGAGAAACGTTCTCATCTCTGCTCCAGAAATCACAGGCCTCTCTTCTTAGCTGAACACGACAGTATTTTAGTGGACTGCCCTGAGGCTGTTCTTAAATACAGATCAGCCTTTTGGCCAAAGTATTTTCTTGTCTCTCTCACATATTTGTCTCTTTCACATACTCACATCCGCACACGCACCTACACACACAGTGGTATTTTTAAGCATATATTCACATTACCACCTGTTCCCCCTGGATGGAGTGGCTGTAGAGCTTGTCATTAAACACATCTGTTCTCAATGACCCAGGGAGAGCTGGCCCAAATCGTCTTTTATTTTATTTCACTCCATGTGTGTAATGCTCTGGAATTCAGAGCGTTTCTGAATTCACTGCGTGAGATCCAGAGTGTTCGCAAACTGCAAGTGACACAGGTTTGGACGCGCCAGTTGTACCTGACAAGGGACCTGTCACGTTGTGATTTTCAGGAGATCCCACGTTCTTTCTCCCCCTTTATTAACACACATCAAGCCCTTGACGGCACGACAAACGTCGTTTGAACTTTCAAAGCACTCGGCTCCGACTCGTTTCAGATGACAGCTGTCAGAAAGCATCCGCACAGGCCAAATGGTGCGAGAGAAAGTCAGATCCAAGCACAGCGCAGAAGCTATTTATAGATGAAATTTGTCGCCGTGAGAAAAAACAAAGCATCCCGGCTGTCTCTGTCTTCCAAACAGACCTCTTTCTCCAGAAGAAGGACGGGGATGGAAAAAGAGGGCTTTCTTTGCAGCTGGAACCAGAGGTTGTCTGTTGTATAAAGGTAAAAGGAAAGGGGAGGTGTTTCGGAGACCTTTTGCTCCGGAAAAGGAGCGCGGACTCACGGTATGTCTGACGAAAGAGACGGGGACGTCAGTTACTCAGCGCACTGTCCAGAGGGACACATTTGCAGACGGCGGTGTCATGCCAAAATCTGCCTTTGGGAAATCTGCTCTCCTATAGACCGTTTGTGTAGAGGAAGTGGCTGGGAGATTAACCAGTTGTCTGTTTTGAGAAGAGAAAGAAAAAATTTGCCAGCTCCCAAAGTCCGTTTGATTGAATCTGGCTGGAGCGCACCAGCTCGTCTTAAGAGGAAATAAACGGGGCATTTTGTATTTTATATTTTATCTTAGGGTACAGCAGTGCTTAACAGCTTTGTACATTACCTGAGGGAAACACGGATGCTGTCTGACAATTAGTTTTCACTAAAGCTAAGCAAATATTGTGGGTACAAAAGATTCACCCCAGATCAGTGTTCACTGGCAGATCCTCTCGGATAAAGACAAGCGTGGGAATGTGGATTCTCACCGCCCTCACCGAGCCAGGCTGACTCCCGCAAGAGCTCGTCTAGGACCAGTTTTGCTGTTCAGCTTATAATTGTGAAGGTTAGTGTTGCAGTTGGGGAATCGGGTCCTAGATCAGTGCCTATGGGCAATTTCTGCCTCAGGCCAATTACCGTGAGTTTGTCAGAGCAAAACGTCTCGCCGTGTTGGGATGCCCCAGGCTCCCGCCCGCTCGTCCGCCTGTTAAACATGCAGAGAGCCGTACAGATGTCAGGAAGTGACAGCAGGGGGCGCCACTGGGGACAGAACGGCGCGTCTGCCGGCAGGCTTTCCGAGGTGGCTGCCAGCCGGACTCAGCGCGCAGGGAGGACGCTATCCGCAGCCTAATCTAATAGTCTTAATGTAGTTGTCCTAATTAATGTGCCTGCCAGGTGGAGCGCCTCAGTCTAAACGCCACTTTCTCCGATGGGTGGGGATTTATGACCCAGCTGGGAGTCTTCTTGAAGAATCTGTCTTCTTTCCAGGTTCTGTAAAGCAAAAAAAAAGTAAATAAATCACTGAAAGTTATTTCAGTTTGATTTAGACCCTGTTTGCAGCAGAACAGGGATCTCCGTACTTTTCAGTGTAGCTCGAGTCCGGGTGAACTCTGAGTCCGGGTCAGATGGTAGGGTTAGAGCAGAGGACCCCAGGAATCATGGGTAATATGTGGATTCTTTTGCCCTAGGCAACAGTTACATGTGCAGTACGGCTAAGTCGGGAAAGCAGCTGAAGCCAACTCCGCTGTGCAACTCTAGGCTTCTCGGAAAAAGACCTGGGGAAACATCCAGACCAAAACCATGCCAGCACCAGGCCCTAACCGTCCAACTCATGTCCATGTGTCTGTGACGTGTCTGTTTGTCCATCACACATTCCTACACTACAGCAGAAACCAGAGGGGTTTGACTACAGGGTGGAGCAGAAGGGTCAGCCTTGTGGATTTGGCAGTTGAGTTTGGTGGTTATTTTCCAGTACCATCATCAGCGTCATCTTATCTGTCACACAAGACTGTCATCGCATTTTAAGCACACTCCTAAAACATGGCTAAAAGACACCAAAAGCTGACACTGAAGTGACAGCGACACAG
This sequence comes from Megalops cyprinoides, assembly GCF_013368585.1. NCBI lineage: Eukaryota > Metazoa > Chordata > Actinopteri > Elopiformes > Megalopidae > Megalops > Megalops cyprinoides. Next base: position 20,805,861 of record NC_050601.1, read on the forward strand.
GTGCCAGTCCTCAGAGAGTCCACCTGCTCAGTTATCTGCTTCAGTATGAATTTCAGCAGTTTCAGTGCAGCCTCCTGAAGATTGCTCCTTGTGCGGTTTGTCTAGGAGACAGACCTCTGCAGTGATTCTGTAAAGGTCCAGTTCAGCCACTGATCCACACACACTGCACTAATCCTGCAGGACAGTGGGAGACAGAGGGCCAAAGCACCTGTCTAAAATGAGATGTCTCACTTTGCCTCCTTGTTGTCATGTTATGGAAGGTCTGTTACGCTTGCACTGTGTCACCTTAGCTTGCTAAGGGCATGATTGATATTCAGAGCAGAGAGTGAACAGGTGTCTGAGGCCCAGCTTTCTGACCATGCCTTTCCTATTGCACTACATAGATGCCATCCTCCAGTAAGCTCCTGCAAGGCCATATACCAAATACAACCCTTTACAGCTCTTTCTGCTGCTTGTTGGGCTGTAGATTTTTGAAAATGTTGCTCTTCTAAGGTTGCTAAAGAAACTAAGGCTTTGCCAGCCCAGAGAATACAGAAAACTGATCCATTTTTTATGTTATTGGTCTCCCACTTTATGCAGAGGGAGGAAAAAAATGATTGCTCTCTGAGCTTGGACCATAAAATCTGTGCTGTGTTCAGATAATTTATACTGTCTCTCTTTGAAGTGCTTCCCAATCCTTCCATTGTACCCAGAAAGATTAATTACAGAAAGCCAGAACAATCAGTTAAATCCACAACAGGAAAATTATTTTAGGAAAAGCAATCATCTACTCCCCTTCTCTTTCCCTCTTTCCCTCTCTCTCTCTGTCTTGCTCTCTCTTTCTCCTTCCCTCTCTGCCTTTTTAAAGATGAGCCTTTCATGACAAGACCTTTAGAAGAGACTCCTTTAAAAGCAGCTTGCAGGATACCGAACACACTGTGCTGTCTGAAGAGCTGGACTTTTTTGACTGTAGACTCCATCTCTCCCTCAGCGTGTATGACTGTAGCCCCTAGCCCCTCGCCCCTTGCACACTGTCAGAACCCAAGCTCACAGAAACTGGGGCCAGGCATAAAAGGCCATCCAGCTCTTCCCCTGTTGCCTTCTTCTGGGGTAACACTTGTGGCCTTGCTGCTGTTGCTGAGGTAAGAGGGGACAGCTGCTTTGTCTGTCTGTACAGCACCATTTTTTCTGTGTCTTTTTTAACCTAAACATGGACAGCATTCTTTGTAGCTGATGCCAACTTAGCGCAGATGTTACGCTTACCACTGAAAGATGAGAGGCTAGTCTCCACCTCAGCCATGCCGGTACTACAGCGAACTCTGAGCATGCTGCTTCTGTGGGGGTGGGGTCTCTTCCTCCTGGGACCTGGTGGGACAACGGGGTAGTTTCCATTCCAGAGAGGCAGTGGAAAAGCATGGTGACTCTGCTTCCTGGGTCAGTTCATGGTTATGGTTCACCATCCCCTATCTCCAAGTGGGAAGGTAAGGGTGTAGGGTGCTGTTGCCCACATGGCCCCACCCCACCCCGCCCACCGAAGACCCAGTGAGGGCACTCTCCTGGCGAGGAGGCTGTCATGGAGTGTCTTGTCCCCCTCCATGGTACCTTATGCTGCATGGGTACTCTCTGGTACTTCGTAACTCTCCCAGAAAAGTTCCCAATATTCTTATGCTAACGTCACAGTAGCATTGGCAGAAAGGCCATTGGTGGTGGTGGTGGTGGCGGGGGGGGTGTGGGATTATGTTGGGGGGGGGGGGGGATTATGTGTGGGGGGGGGGGGGACTTCACCGAAATGTTTGTCAAGCTTTGTGATCAGACCAGAGCTCCTACCGTGTAATTTGCCGCCAGACAGGCCTCCTCCCTCACAGAATATTTCTGGCTTTGAACATGATGTTATGTTCTCGTTCTGAGGCCCTGTGCGTTTGAGCTGACCACAGCTGAGTTTGCATGCGGTTCCCCAGTGGCGCTGTGGCTGGTGTTAAAGGCAGTGGGTGAGCGTCTCTCTCTCTCTCTCTCTCTCTCTGTGTGTGTGTGTGTGTGTGTGTGTGTGTGTGTGTGTGTGTGTGTGTGTGTGTGTGTGTGTGTGTGTGTGCGTGCGTGCATGCGTGCGCATGTGTGTGTGTTGCTCTCTGTCCAGGTCACTCAGGTCCGTCAGGAGTGCGAGCACAAGATCAAGGGTCTGATGCCAGCAGCACTGAGACAGGAGTTGGAGGACACCATCGCTTCCCTCAAATCACAGGTGAACACGCACCCCCTAGCCTGATCCAGGGTCAGTCTAACAAAGATGGAACACGATGACCGCCCTTAACTCACCGGTTAAAAGGCACCCCAAACCTGATCCAGAGTCAGTCAAGAAGCCCTACATTTCCTGCACTCTAGGCAGAGGGGTCATTTCTACGTACCTGTAAATCAGTATTAGCATACAGCATGTAAAACATGCACCCTGCTTGGGAACCATAGGGCTCAAATGAGGAAGCTACACTTTTATTGCCTTCTTCTTGTAATAATGCCCTTGACCAACATTGTTTGTCTTACCAGCGACAAGCATGTTCTTGGGTTAAGCACAGATCCCTTTGGCCATCCATCAACCATCATTTTTTTGCTCTGAGACAAACATGCAAGTTGAGCCTACATGGATTTAATTTGGCCTTGATGCTTTGAAGTGTCTGGACAGCTTCATTATACTGTGCGACCACATAAATACAGGCTTCAGAGACCTATCCTATTCTGTTATTAACTACAGTGGTCCTTGTTCTACATGCAAATGTGGTGGCGGAGATTTGTCAGACGTTTTAGCGTCTAAACAATGGCTGTTTTGTGCTGCCTGAGGTCTGAGGCCCCACGAACAGCGTCTCGAAAAGTCATTGGAAACATCTAATGTGAGTCTTTTAATAGCTGTAGCTAAATTCCTTTTTGGACCGCAGCATTGTGATCAGATCTGTTTACACAGGGAAATTGTACGACCAGAACGGCCGTCCCTTTGATGGAATATTTCTAGGTTTGAATATTATAATGCGTTATTTTTACATGACCAGCGCGCGTTTCAAGCATTTCAACCACAGTTTCGTTTGCATATTTTTTTTCTAAAGTAGTATTTAGACTCCCAGCATCTGAAACAATAGAGCTTTGCTGAGGTTTTACAAAGAATGCACCTACAGCTCCAACATAGCCATGCCTGGACAATAGGCATTCCATTCCAGCGGAAAAAAAAGAGGATTCCTCATGGACTGGTCTAAGGAGATTTGCTGTCAGTTGAATTTTAAGATGTTCTTATCCCATAATGCATTGTGGTACGTCCAAGTTTACATCCTTTGGAATCTGTAGATTAACTGGACAGTTTGGAGATGATTGTTTGATGTGAGTATAATCTGTTCTTCAGTGATTATAACTGAGCCCAGGAGCTACACTGGGAGCTGAGGCTTGAGAGATACATTAGTTATTACATAGCAGTGAGAAGCATTACTGTGGCGTGGGAAGGAGCAGGGATTGTAATCTAAAGGTTGCCAGTTTGATTCCCTGGTGAGCCCTTGTGCAAGGCGCTTAACCTGAATTTCCTCAGCAGATATCCAGCTATATGAATGGATAGCATGAGAACTGTAGAAGTGTACAGGTTGCTCTGGATAAAAACTCCTGTGAAGCAAAATGTAAGCTAATGTTATATACTTATGTACATAAATTATTTATTAGCACACGGCATTGCCAACCTCATAATGCCGGACATTGTTTGAAATCTGTGAGTCATTGTCTTATTTTTGAGGAGAGGACAGAATTAGTGGACATTCAGGAACATGCCCTGTTCGAGGCCTCGATTGTCGAGCCCTCCCAGGTCTCTGTGCCTCTTCATTACTGGGCGAGGGCGAGGTCTTCCACCAGAGGCTTGTGGGGTAGCAGCCTCATAATCACTGGAGCTGCTAAAAGACTGGTGCTGCTCTCCTCCACAGGGTACTGCGATTTTAGCACACCCTGTATAGGTGTACATTTAGTGGATGAATCTTTCAGGTGAGGAAAGACTAACATAACCGTTTTTGCAGAGGCCTTGCCACAAATTACATTACATCATTGGCATTTAGCAGACAGTCTCATCCAGAGGGACTTACGTAGGTTACTTTTTACATTTTTTTACACGTTACCCATTTAAACAGCTGGATATTTACTGAGTCAATTCTGGGTAAAGTACCTCACCCAAGGGTACAACAGCAGGGCCCCAGCGGAGAATCAAACCTGTTGTTCTGTTCCTTAGCGCTATGCTACATTGCGACCATGTCTCACATCTCAGAGACTCACTCCAGCCTGGTTTATTACATGTATCAGTCATATTGATATCATTTTATATTTACTCAAGTACAGATGCTGTTGAAGTCCCAGAGCCTGGTTTTCATGTGTGTTGCAGCAGAGAGATAGGGAAGCAGGCCATGGATTAGGATTAGTGGTGAAGAGTTAAGGGTTAAGTATCAGTGTCAGTCCTGACTCTGACTGGCACATTGTACCAGTGTTGGATGTGTTTGTCCTCATATGTGCTCCCTGTGCCTGTTGGCTGCAGGTGAACTTCCTTCAGAAGAGAGCAGCTGTGCTGCAGGAGGACCTGGACTCGTACCGCAGCAGGAGGTGAGAGACCAGGAAACCCCGCATAAGCAGGTCAAAGAGAGAGAGCAGGCCTTTATCATCTGTGCGGATATCCACTGGATAAAGAAGGCCACTCCTGGAGATACGAGCCGTGGATCAAAGATTGGCCAATAATGCCCCTTCAGGAGCGGAGTTCAGATTTCTGTCTTTGAAAGAATAAATAAAGAACTCACTTTACGGAGGGAACCCCCCCCCCCCCCCCCCCCCCACACACACACACACACACACACACTCACACTCATACACATACATACACAACACACACACACACACACACATATATGTACATGCAATCATCTGCACACATGTCTAGTCATGTGCACGCGCGCACACACACACACACACACACACACACACACACACACACACAAAAGCACTCAAACACACATACACAAACAGGCATGAATGAAGAATTTAGTCAGACATAAAAGAGGCTTGCTTCAATTCTGTTTACCATCAGCTTCCCAACCGCAGGCCAGTTGGGGGCACCCTCCACTCGGGGCCAAATAAATCCTGTGCCCCAGCGCAGCGACGGAAACACTCCTATAGCCGATGCTGTCAATGGACTGAGACGTTAAACTGAGATCCTGCCTCTCTGTTCTCATTAAACATTTAACCGCTCTCAACACAAAGAGAAGGGCTTTCCCCAGTGTCCTGGCCGAATGCCCAGTCCGCCTCTCCCAGCCTGGCCATCTGATTGCCCCCAGTTTAATAAGGGAAGCAGTACGTTGCCTCTTCTCTGAAGAGCGGGGAACCTGGCACAGAACATCTGCCACGCTTCACCCAGCAGAGCGCTGTGTATCGGTGCTGACTGGGCTATGGAGCGAACATCAGAGCTGTTGGATACCTTTGAAAGAGGTGATAATGTGCTGCGTAAGCAAAATGCAGTATAGTTCCAGTTCTCTCGGACTAACATCAACAACTGGCACAAGTCCAGCCCTGAGCTGCAGAGACCTCTGTGTTATGATAGAGTTGAGCTATCTCTGACAGGGTTGAGTTTTGTCATGATATACAGCTGAGCTATGCCCTGAGAGGGTTGGGCTGTGTCCTGACAAAGTTGAGTTATGTCATGACAGGATTGAGCTTTGTCATGACACAGCTGAGCTATGCCCTGGTAGAGTTGAGCTGTGTCCTGAGAAAGTTGAGTTATGTCCTGACAGGATGGAGCAATGTCCTGTCAGGACTGCGTAGGCCTCATCCTTAAACACTCATCCATACAGTGCGCCAGTCTGAAAGCTGTACTGATACACCTGAAGCCGCGCCACTGAACGACTGGCTTTCTGTCCTCAGTGTGTCTGGACCTGTGACTCAGAGAGGCCTCGGTGGGGCTGCATAGTGCTGCCCTACCTTTGAGGCTAACACGTCTGTCCTCTGCCCCACCCCGCCCCTCCCTTCTGTCTCAGGTAACCCGGAAGAGCCGATGACCTCACACGTGTCTGTCCGGATGTGAAGGAGCAGCTCTCTCAGTCGTGAGGCTCGGGTCGGTCACCTGGCATCACCACTCATGGCAGGGAGGCAAAACCCCCACCCACATCTCCCACACTGTTTTCTGTGCCATTTTTTTACTTGACATTGATTCTTTATTTTTATACATGTGTGTGTTTGCATATTTATTCACAAAAAGCATTTATTTTATTTCCATTTCTGTTTGAAATTAATTTTGTGTAATGCATTGTGAATGTATTCAAATGCTTCATGTTCCTGTCATGTTTTGTTTACAACCTAACCTATTACACAAAAAGAGCAAAATCAAGTCATCAGGCACTTCATGTACAGTACATATCAATTACATGTTTTTATTAAAATTATTTGTTTTATAACTGAATTGTTTTTATTTATGTTAAATTGTACCTGTTCTTCAAAAAGGTGACCTCATCCTCCTCAAATCTGTCTAGTTTAAATATGGTACTTGCTTTTACTGGTATTGTGAACTAGAAAAGTGGAGATGGTAGGGCTTAGTACAAGTTAAGGTACAATGTCCAGTGGGAAAAAAATATAAACAGACACTTTTCTCCCTAAACCATAGTCCAGAAAGTAATCTAAACCTAAAGCATAATCCTGACATATTTTTAAAAATGTGTTAAATAACTTCAAGTTTTTAACTGCATTCAGGTCCTTCACCTTCACAGTCTGGGCAAATGGATTTGGTACTCAACATACAGAAATTCAGTATATGCCTTAACAGAAAATGGGTTATTGTTATTGCTATATCATTAGGTACCTTTTAATTACTGCAATTTACGCTGGAGTCTTGAGTGAGGAGAGGGTGGCAGCTGACCCTCTCACAGACCCCCCCCCCCCCTGAAAATATGTATTCCTTTTCATTTTGGGGAACAATGTGAGATTTCCCCTGTACAATTCAAACCAGTCAGAAATGGTCTCCATACCAAGTATATACTGGTGAGGAAGCAGAATGTGACTGGTGATATAAGGCTAGTTAAAAGGCATGTACATAAAACCTCATTCACCATATAGGTAAATTGAAAACAACATCCTACGGCTGCTAATTAGTAGCTTATAATGTGCTAATTGTGAAAGGAACATGCTTTCAACTGAATTGCATTGTCAAAGAATTGCTGACAGCTGTTGATAGCCCATAGAAAGAAGATCTAACTGTCTATATATCATAGCTAGCTTGCTAACAGTTACATCCCACTACATAAACTATCTGTCTTTTTAATGGTCACTGACGTGCAAGAGCCAGGAGTGTGTGAGTGTCATAAGCAACACATTTTACACCTTTTACAGTACCTACAGGGCACCACATTTTGCTGGTCTTTCAGAGGTTGGTACACTGCAGATTGAATTATTGTCTGGGGAGAATGTGGGTAAATTGATGCTAAGCTTGTATGGGGAGATCTACAGCAGGTATCCTGGAATTCTGGGAGCTGTGGTGTTTCAGACTACTGGTGTGAGGCTGAGATGTATATGTAGCTGCTTTGATTGGAGTGGCTGTGGTTTTTATTGTGAACACACGGATGTTATCAGCGAGAGTTACGATGAGACAGTAATCTTCCTTTGTCTTCCTGGTCTGCTGGAGCAATAGATTGTAGGTAGTAAGAAGTGCAAACATCCAATTCTACAATGCAGGTTAATGGCATACATGTGCCCCTTCCTCCGACTTCAGCATCCCTTAAACTCTTCCTGTCAGTCTTTTCTCTTGAAATTCAAAAAGTCACTAACCTTCCTCTCAAACATTTCAAAGAAGATTTTGATGCAATTGAAACATTATACTGACTAGCACATCACTCACAACACTGACATTGGAATAGAAAAGGGCCTTCCCCAAACTGTTGCCACAAAGTTGGAAGCATAGCATTGTCCAAAATGTCTTGGTATGCTGAAGCATTAAGATTGCCCTTCACTGGAGATAAGGGGCCTAGCCCAAACCCTGAAAAACAGGTGTGGCCAAATACGTTTGTCCATATAGTGTAGCAAGAACGCTACTGGAAATGGCTGCTCTGTCTCCAGCCCGTTCAGTCCTCTCGGTCTGCTTCAGCAGGGTGCTCCTCGGGCTCGCAATTGGGAAGCCCCTGGTGGAATTGCAGGCAACGAACGTTCTCGAACAAACGCGAGGAGGAGCAGCGTCCGATGCCTTCAGAATGGCCTGGCGCTGGGGTCGTCTTTCAGATATCTGAAGAGAGCCATCTCACCTCGCAGTGCTTCGCCTGGTGTTTCACCGTCTCCAAGCCTTATATCAGCCCGATGCACGGGCCTCAAACGAAAGCCAGGCTCATCTGTGAAGGCCAGGTGCACCTGTGGAAACCGGCCGATTGATCCCCGGCTCGTGATGAGCGGCTGCCGGGAGCGTGGCCGCGGTGTCAGATGGCCGGGAACCCCCGCGGATCACCCTTTTGTCTCCCGCCCCAACAAGAGTGGGAACTGGGAACAGCTGTAGGAGAAATTAAGCTTCTCAGGGACCTTGAAACGTACTCGAGGTGCACAGCAGTCACCTGTGGAGCAGCAGTGGGCTGGCATTGGCCACAGGTGTACGCAGTGGTCTCTCCGCTCTTCCAGGGGAACGAGTGTAGCGTCGGTTTCTGAGTCCATGGCTACAGCAGCGAGCAGTCGCAGCGTGTATTTACATTTACATTTATTCATTTGGCAGACGCTTTTATCCAAAGCGACTTACATAGGTTACAGTTCTTTACAATGTTATCCATTTATACAGCTGGATAAATTTATGGATAAAGCTGGATATTTATCTGAACTTCTTAGGCAATTACCTATGAGGTCTCTGTCTGTCAAGAGGAGCCTGTGTATTTAGTGCAGAATTATTGGGTGCTTGGTGCATTTCCTTAGAATGGTTTTGCAAAAATAAGATTAAAAAAAAAAAAAAAAAAAAAAACTTAGCGATGACATTCAGTGGTGCTTTGTATGAGGGTTGGGGCACAGTCCCCCAGTTTTTCCCATTTAGATTGTCGGCAGGTTTGTGTGGAGAATTCAGTTTTTTATGGATTTTGAACAATTGAAGAGAATCCTCGGCCAAGAAGGTATTGTTTTGAAAGCATTATGTAAAAATGTGTTCTCTGTTACAAAACAGCACATTGAATTGCACTGAAATTTCCTTTATGCATGCTATGCACTTTAATTCTCTTCCCGTTACTTGAAATGCTTTCTTAGAAGGGCTTAACGCAGTGCATTTCAGTCTTCCCATGAGAGGTAGTTTTAGATGAATAGATTACTATCTGCTGCTGATTTAGCATTCTGAGGAAAGTGGGCTGTTACACGTCTGTCTGGGCAACAGGAACAGTCTCAACATAAACGTTTAATGCTGTTATCGTTGGAAATTCTCTGCTCTGGATGCAATGAACATGCTGCAGTCAGGGCCTCAGAGCTGCTGAGTCATGTTTTCCCAAGGATTGGTGGGTTGATTGCTTTTGAGGAGTGATACTGGTTTGGGTGCAGGGGGAGGGGGGGTCTCTGGTCCCCTCTCTTCAAAAGGAACAGAAGTCAGTTGGATCAGTGAAGTAGAGTTTGTGCAAGGTCCAGTCAGGAGAGAACTGGATGCTCTGTTTCACGCTAACCCCTATCCACCAATCAGGTTGCTTACATCTGACAGCAAGCTCCCTGGCAGCGAGGCAGGATGTTTGCTCACCTTGTCTACCCTCACTTTTGTGCTCACCTCAGCCCCCCCCCCCGAACCTGACATTTCAGCACCTCTGTAGCCACACTGGCTCACAGGCACACGTATGCATGTGGAGCTACAGAAGACCTTTCAGCAAATAAACTGTGAAAGGCATACAGTGAGTTACTGGCACAGAGACATTTGATAAGCTCAGACATTAGATGTCTGATAATTGGTCAACACTGAAAACGTATACTAGAACAACAACATGCAGTATATATCATCTTTTCAGCAGACCTGACTTCGATCATTTAAAATGGTTCTTACTGTTATTTGCCATTGTGTCATTTTTAAGATAATATAAACATCAGAAAAAATATTCCTATCAGATTCCTGTAAAAATGCCACAGGCTTTGTGGATTATGAATCCCGTTCATGGATCCCAGATTTCAACCGTGTGAGTATGCTTTATGGTGTGTTTTGCCTGCCAAACAGAATGTTTTAAATAATATTTTTGGATCAGACCTGTAATAACATCAATGGTTTTTCATTGCCAGGATGAATCGAATTTCCAGCATTATTTTTTTTTCTTCTTCTTCCTCTTCCTCTTTTTTTTCTGCGGGACCGTTTGCCACAACTTGGCACTGTGGACCTTTTCTTTGCCGTTTTTCCTCTTTCTGTCTTTCTGTTGGAAGTGTGAAGGTTTTTTTTTTTAAGCTCTAAGCAGCAAGATAAATCAAACAGAGGCAGCATCCAGCCTCTCCTGGCTGAAGCACAGAACACTCCCGGAATGAAAATCGTGTCGGTCTGAGGTTCCACACGCCCCCTCAGTGTTGAGTATCAGGTGCCGATCCCCATGGTGCCACGGCTCACATGGTCCCGCATGTCCAGCTGACCCGGACCTGTTCGGGTCAGGAGATCCGGGAACGTTAGCTGGAGATCGGCAGGGTTCTGGTCTTCCTTCCAGCTTTTAATTACTTAATCGGAGCCACTGATTAGGTGGGAATTTGAATCGCCTGTCGACCTCTGGGCCAGTTAGCCATTGGCTGAAAGAGAGCTGCAAAAGCCAAGGCCGTGGATCTCCAGGACCAGCGGAGGACGTGACGCACAGAGATGTGACTCAGCTGTGATTTCCCCAGCACTACAGTTTGATCGATAGCTGCATTCTGAAGCACCCTGCAGAGGTTAGCTGTGCTTTGTATGAAGGTATTTGCAGAATCAACCCTTGGAGTGGGGTTCTGTCTGTTCCCTTCACCTACGCTGCATGAATGTGTTGCGGAGGGCTTAAACGCCTGCCACTCCTACACTCTTCCTTTAGTTTGTTAGGTGACACTCGGTTGCCAGGTCATGGCTGTCCCAGGCTGTGCCTGCAGAGCAGCAAGACATTGAGAGGCAACCCTGAACCCGGAGTACCGGGGACGCTTCTGGTTTTTGTTCTGACCTCTTAATTACATAACTGGATGAATTGTTATGGTAAGTTAATACAGATGACCGTGCATTCGAGGTCTGAATGCTGAGATGCAGAGTATCTGGAGCACATGGTCGCCTGCTGTAATATTAGCAGAATAATTGGTCCAATTATTTAATTAAGAGCTGGGATGGAAAAAAGTGGAAACCTCTTTGTCAGTCGGGGGGGGGGGGGGGGGCGGGGGTGTTGCCTCACCCTGCATTCGGTCCGCCTGTGCATGTCACTTTTTTTCTTCCTTTTGTCATGGCAGGCTTAGCTGAATGAGTGCTTCATCGGTTCAGACTGGTTACACCTCATGCTTTCACATGCTTTCTTTTCACTGCTATGCTTGTGGCTTCGCGTGGCATGTTTCACTTTTCCCTGGACCTGCCTTTTTCCTCACTGCCCATTGCCTGTCTCTGTAGTTAGCTTATAGGTTACTTTTGCTTAGCAGATGCTCTTACCCAGGGTGACATACATAGCTTGCAATTTTTTTAACATGTTAACCATCCATTATGAGGGAATTCAGGTTAATTACCTTATCCAAGGCTACAACAGTAGTACTCCACCTGGGATTTGAACTGGCAGCCTTTTGTTTACGAGTACTAATCTTTACCACATCTCCACCCTGCTGCCACCCTCTGGCTCTCTAGAGGACTGAATTACCATGGGGTTCCTCAACAATCATTCTGTGTTTGCACAATATAGTGAATCTGCAATATGATAGTGAGGAGGCTGCTAAGAATAGCCGCCTAGTGGTGGGAGAGTGAGGCTTCATCACACACACAACGGGTGGAGCTAACATGGAGCTAATCTGTCCCAGCCTTGGTTTACTGTAGAGGAGTTTCAAAGAAAAGGACAGAGCGTCCTCTCAGAGCGGGAACTCTTTCTGCAGGCTCAGATTCTCAGGCTGTATTCTCCCCGCCAGTCACCACTGCCACTTCCTATGATGTAAAAGAGCAACATCAGGAAGTATTTTGTATTGAAGGCAAATTCACGTTTAAGTCAAATCAAATGTTATCAAATTAAGGTATCAAGGTTTAAACATCTTATTGCCAGATAGCCCTATAATGTAACCTACAGCTCCTTTTTTATTTTGTCATTTAAATTTCACTTTCTGGTTTTAGTCATTTATTTATTGAATCTTTCATTTCATTTATTCAATGTACCTTCAATTTGTTGAGGTGGTCCTTTGGATTATTGTTGGATGGAAGTTTTCCTTAGGGACAATAAAGTTTTCATTCATTCATTCATGTGCTATCAAGTGTGCTGACTTTGAACCAATCAAATACCTCGCTCTCCACAGCAAAATGCTATGATTGGTTCAAACAGCCCCGCCCATTTTGTGGTTCTTGAAGCTTCACACTCTTTTCAGGGGTATGGGGGGGGGCTGTGAGAAAGCCATGTTGCAAGGTCCTTTCGCCTCAGGAGTGAGGGTTTCATGGCAGTAGGGGATTAGGAGGAGCACCAGACATTGTTTCTATACATTGTTAAAACTTTAAAGTCAGGCATTAAATAGGATTAAAAGAAAAAAGAGAAAGCAATAAATAACGTCCAACCCCTGGCCCCGCCCGCCGTGCGCGCACAGCTTTAATCAGGAAGGACAGGCCGCTGCCGGGCCCACGGTTCGACTCCTCGCCTCGCCATCCTTACTTAGAGACCATTTCAAGTTGAAATGAGAGTTGATTTTCCTTAAATTGGTCCTTTTAACTAGATCCCCTCAACCATCCATAACAAGCAGATGAATTGTAGCCTTTTCTGACTTTAAGGGTGTTATGCACCATGTCCAACTTCAAAGGCCGTCTTAACGGCGCTCCCTAATTGTATCTCAGCCGGCTGCCTGCATGGCATCTGATTCTGCTGACAACTGCAGTCGCTCCCTCCTCTCATTCACTCCACCTCTCCCTCCCTCTCACTCACTCCATCTCTCCCTCCTCTCACTGACTCCATCTCTCCCTCCTCTCACTCACTCCATCTCTCCCTCCTCTCACTCACTCCATCTCTCCCTCCCTGTGCTTCACTGCATCTCTCTTCTCTCACTCCATCTCTCCCTCCTCTCACTCACTCCATCTCTCCCTCCTCTCACTGACTCCATCTCTCCCTCCTCTCCCTCAATCTCTTCCTCCTCTCACTCACTCCATCTCTCCCTCCTCTCACTCCACCTCTCCCTCCCTCCCTCTCACTCCACCTCTCCCTCCCTCTCACTCACTCCACCTCTCCCTCCCTGTGCTTCACTCCATCTCTCCCTCCTCTCACTTCATTTCTCCCTCGCTCCATCTCTCCCATCTTCCTCCTTTCACTCCATCTTTACTTCCATACCTCCCTTTCTGTCACCCCATCTCTCCCTCCTTCCCTTTCTCCCTGTCATCCCATCATCTCCCATCTTCTCGTGTCTCATTTCCCCACAGCCACTGCCTCACAATGATCACATTTATTTCAGCTGTTACTTTCATTCATTTTATTGGATGTTTGGTGTTCAAAACATAAAACGTACATATTTCTAAATTATTCCACAAAACTGTGCAACAGTAGTGAATAAAACACAGCAAGCTGAAGAGTTAAACAAAGAGACTGAAATAAAAAGACAAAAAACGTAACCTCTCTTTCCCTGCTCTGTCGCCCTTTCTCTTTCTCTCTCTCACTCTCTCTCCCTCTGAAAAAAATGGACATTCCCACTCCTCTCTGCATGGACTTCCTAGATAATTGTCATAATCCTCCCTCTTGGTTTCATTTTCTGTTGTACTCCAGAAATTCTTCGGTCTGGCTTGAGATAAAGGGATAATCACTTCAAAGTGAACTGCTAAGAGTTTAACCCCAAGCTGAAAGGGGAGGCAGACAATACAGTAATTGAGAGTAGTAAGTGATCACAGGGCTTTCTCAGGCCTGCATTCACACGCGCTGACTTTTACTGGCCTTCACTGCAGCGCTGTGGCCACTGCACTCAGGTCACTGGTCAGTCTCTGAAGTTACTTCAGTCTCTTAGTTTTACTCTTATGGTCCAATATGGACCAACCAGGTTAAGCAGCAGAACATGTGAAGCCCTTCTCTACAGGTTACACTCGTGTACACCAATCATATCACCTTTCAGAAATTACACTCGCAAAATGTGATAACTAACCCTAACCTTAGCCCTGAACCTAAATATTTATTCCCTTGCCTGTTGAGATATGATCCATCCGTAATGAACTCTGTGCTTATACAGGATGAATATACATACATGTTGCAGTCTGTGAATAATGAGTGGCAAAGTGCATTTGACTAACTGCCAAGCTGCTGTTTAACTGTTTTATGATGGCCCAGTTGTCTGGCTTGGTCCCCCATAATGCACTGGTTCTTTCCAGGCTTGGCCATAGTAAGGATGGGGTCGGAAAAGGAGACCTGCTTGAAACGGGCTTGTAAATGGCTCCTCATAGTGGACCCCTCGTAATCTTTCATTCTGGATTTAACAACTGCAGCGTCAGCGCTACTAATGGGATTAGCTTTAGACAGACTGTCGTTTTTCTGATCATTTAATGCCAACCCCTCTCCAGAAACACAACAAAGGCACAGGTCTTCACAGCGGAACCAGATTAATATGAATACAAACGCATATTTAAATACATTCATACTGATAACAGCAATGACATTTCGTCATTACTGAGATATCAGTTGGTCATTCGGTCTTTTAACTGTTACGGATCATATTGCGTTTGTTTAAGTCAAGCTGTATTTAAAAGAAAGTACTCTGAAAACATGGGTTTGCTGAACCATTTTGGTTTCGCCATCTCAAATTTTGTCAGTGTTTTGTAGGATTTAGCAGTGGCCACTGACCGTGTCATCTTCCTTTCCACGTGTCATCCAGTGGTTCCCCCGAGGAGCGATTGCACTCTAATTTCAACACACTGAGACAGATCACAGAAGCCCTACAACACAGTGCAGTGAACGCAAGGGAACCGGCAACAGCACAGGCGCTGGAGTTCCTCCTGCTCTCTCTGCACAAAGGATTGACACCACCGGGTGTTTTATGCTAAATTAGGCCAACACTAAATGGCTGAACAGAGGTAATAGGAGGACAAAAGATCTGTCAGTTTTGTCATGCCATCATTTCCTTGTTTTTTTGTGCATAGACTTGTGTTAATGTGAAAATAGTGATTGCATTTGCCCAGTCATTTACATTACTTTACAGTCACTTAGCAGATGCTCTTGTCCAGAGCAGTTTACATAGGTTTCGATTTTTATATGTTATCAATTTATACCAGAATTACTGAGGGAATTCTGGGTTAAGCACCTTGCCCAAGGGTACGGCAGAAGTGCCCCAGCAAGGAATCAAACCATTGACCTTTTGGTCACAAGCCCTGCTCCTTACCACCGTGCTACGCTTCATGTACCAAGGAAAGGCTGAGTTGTAGGTGAACATTTAGCAAGGTCGGTCCAGGAGCAAAAGACATGCTGGCTGACATACCTGGACACAACATATCCCAGCCCTTCGTTAAGGATTAATGAGCCAAATACCTTCCAATCAAACCTTTAACAGGCCTTTCCTAAGGTAACATCTGAAGCTATGAGATGTGTTTGCGTAAGGGGAATTTTGTAGCAACCTTACGGTGCAAAAAGAAACTTGTTTGACTTGTTGGACTCTCTTTGTTGGGGAAGGATGGGACTCTTCTCTTAGCTTGACACCTCATTTAACACTTCTGGTCTGGAGCGATGCAGCCGTGATGTGTAGACGGTGTATATCCCCTCATAAGCCACATTCACCAGCCCTCTGTGCGGTTTGGATGTGCAGCAGCTGGTGAGGGAGTACACACACATGTACATCAGTCTGTGGGACAACGGGCTTCTGCTGTGATGTGATCCAGGGTGCACTCATTTTGTGCCACTACCTCCCACTGTGGGCTTGTATAAATAGGATCCTCACAGTGGAAGCCATGGGTTATGAGAAAATAATGAATGGCATGACATGACAGCCAGCTCCACCAAATATGCCCGTTCCCAGAATGCAACAGCTGTAATTGAAGCAGTGGATTGGTCGGGGTAAAAAATGCTCTTAGAACACAATGTACAGACACAGATGATTTCAAAATATGAAATTAGTTCCTTTGAAGTCCTGGAGAATTGGGTGTTGTGTTTGAGTAGAAGCTCTGCAATGAGGGAACATGTCTTTAGGAATATTTGCTGTTAAAAAGATCCTGTTGTACATTTTCCCGTTACCCATTTCCTGTAACCCAACAATGTAAACACTTAAATATGTCTGACCAAAACCCTACTATTATATAAACAGCCCTTGCAGGTTTATTGCACTCTCTTTATTGTCTTCCTGCTGGGCAGATGAGAGCACAGCAGCCGCTCAGCTGTTGCAGAAACTAACCTAGTGTATTCTTGGTGATGCCATAGTTTATTTGCCACAAGCCCAGACTGAATTCACACCCACAGAAAGTTTGGTGCCACTTTTCCTTCTTTTCTGCAGTCCAGAATAGGACTTCCTGTTCCACCTCTTATGTAATGTCCCTGTTCATCCGTTTGTGTTAAGGGACAGTACGTCTGTTTACCTGTGTGCATTATAAGCTGTTTTAAGATTCTCTGACCGTGATGGAGTACTCGGTGGAGTACTCGTCAGAACACAGAACACTCGCCTCAGTGGTTGTGTTCTCTCGACATAATGGACAGGCCCTCTGTCTCATTCAAGAGTATCAGTTGTCTTCACTGGGTCCGGTCTTTGACTTTTCCTACCCCCGACCCCAATCGCTGGCATCGGCCTCTGAGCTTTATTACCCCGGACCCCAGTTACTGGGGCCAGCCTTTGAGCTGCCTTATCTCTGGCCTCTTTTCCCTAGGACCCTACATTCAGCGCCAGCATTGGGAGAGCAGCCCTCAGACATTGGTCCTTCTCACTGACAAATACATTTTACCCCAGAAAACATCTGCGCCAGACAATCAGATGGGTAGATGGGTAGTTGGGCATATAGGCAGATGGATGGATAGATAGATAGGTAGGTAGGTAGGTATCTGTATGTATATAACATTGCTCCTATGGATTCTTTGGCATTTTGTGAACACTTACAGACCTTACAGGATTTATTTAACTATATGCGTACCTTGATATTTAGGTAGCTCTGGTTGTTTCAAAGGATAGCTGCTACACATGGCCATTGTGTGCTTCCATTTTGACGCTGTTTCTCACCGTGATGCTCATTCTCTGTTGTTGGTTGCTCACATCTTATTACTCCTGTGATATGCCTTGAATGCATCTTTTCATGATGTCCTTGAAACAGACTCTGGACAGGAGACTCTGCCAAAATAAGAAATGAATTCATTCATGCAATTGTATTAGTAGTGATAGTAGTATTTGCTGTTATTGTTATTATTAGTAGTAGCAATAGTAGTAATAATAACAACAAAAACATCTTCCATAACAGTATCCTAAAGGTAAACCTCTGGTCACCAGTCAAGCCTGAGACAGCATACAGTAGGTGTCATCTCATCTAGTTTGTTTTTTGGACTCTATTGCACCCTCTAGCCCTGATACCCTTGAAATAAGCATACACCTGGTTCCATTCATGGATGAATCCTTTCTCAGATGCAAATTTCAGTAGCAGACCTCCAAATAGGCATTTTTAAATGAAATTACATATGAGGCAGCTCATATGTGGTGTTTATTATTTTATGTTTTAACCTATGTTATGCCAGAGGCTGGGGTGGGGTGGGGTGGGGTGGGGGGGGGGGGGGATCCCCATCCCCTGTGGATTCTGTTACTACAAAACAGTTTCAAAACTTTTACTTAATTGGACATTTGTCTTATGATCTAAGGAGAGCAAATTGCAGCTCCTGGCAAAGTGACGAGATGAGGCAGCCATCATCTCCGCGTGGATGAAAATGATCAAAATAACAGTCGTATAACATTTAGAGACACGTAGCCTACTTATTTTTGACTGTTTTTACATTAATTTTGCAATGTATATTTAATGGATATATGCACCATATACCTAAACTGTATTTGCATTTTTTGTTAAAACTAACATCACAACATTGAACAGCGTTTGAGCAAATTATGAACCCCTCATATAATCTATATGTTGATCCTTTTTGTTCCCGAGCCCAATTTGGCAGCATTTTAAGGATGAAATCACCCTCCACCCCCTATACTCTTTGCTTAAAATTAATGTTAGACATCAAAGGAACAATATTGCCTTTGAAGTATCATGGGGAAGGATCAGTGCCTCGTCTTCCCTTTTACATCCCAGCAATGAAGCGATGCGATCCCGCATAAAGGAACACAGGGAAATCTCTCTCACACGCTCTCCTCTCCCCTGTAAGCATATATTTAGGCTATCTACTAGGCTTATGGGTTGCAGGTATATGCCTACAGCTAACTACCTGCAAACTACTGAAGTGTCTTGTGGCGAATCTATTTTTTTTACTCTCCAGAAAGTACAATTTGTAGCCTATATTAAGCAGATATGTTTGTGCTAATGTATTCGGCGGCTACTTCATCGTCCCTCTTTATCCCGTTGTTTTGTTTGTAAAAATGTTCTCGCAGGCTGGTTGCAATACGAGCAAATGAAAAAAAAAATCGAGTCGAGCACGTGTGTTCCCGTATAATATCACGACGTGAAATATGTTCGTCTCGTCGCCCCCCAAGGACTTGTTCGTTCTTTCGTTTTTCCGGCATCGAACGGGTTAAATAACGAACTTGGCGAGTCTTTAAGAAAGAGGCCTGTGTCTTTAAAGTTTATGTAGCAACAGAAGGATTGCAGGGATAATGCTGGGGCGGCAGATCACTTACTTCTGACGTTCCAAAGCCTCGGGGAGTTGGCTCAAGATTGCTAGTCTTTGATAAGGTCCTTGCAACTTAGTAGCAACTCCGCGTTTCCAAAATTCATTGTAAAAAATATTTCAGACACCTTTCTCAAAGTGTGCGAGATCAGTCGACATTCTACAGTCAACATTCGTAACTGAATAAAGGGGGAACCTGTCACGGCAAATCCTAACATTTCATGTTCTCTTTAAAGAGGGAAAGGGAATAATTGTTTTCTATGTACCTTTCGGGACCGGGCCGTCGGTTCTTTACTTTGATGTCCGCAGTTAAACCTTAGCACAGTTCGTATTGGAATAGCCTAAAGGAGATCTACCGCTTGCTTTGACTGCCTCAAACACAACTTGGGAAGAAAAGGGACAATAAGGCTTTTTTCGGGAAGAAGTCACGTTTGAATTCCCCTTTTTGCAGCGAATTCATTGCCGAACGGAGCGTAAGAGAAGCATCGCCAAGTGGAAACTGTGGATTACTTTTTATTTCATTCTTCTGTGATTAGAATAGCAGGGCTTTTAGGGGAACAAACTCATGGATCGATGGTAAGTTACAAGAATGTTGTTTATGTGATCCTAACGCTGGCCCTTCCCGGTTCGCTTTGATGTGCACTGTGTTGATTTGCTTTGAAGTAGTATGCTCAACATCTATAAGGTATTTATTTGGGTAGATCGCTACCTAAAACAAATCGCACAAGTCGTGTGCGATTATTTTTCTTTAAATCGAGAGGTAGTTTGGCTTTTGTATTCATAGACTTCGATAAAGAAAATAAATCGTAGAAGTGCGGTGCGCGGTGAATTCCACCCCAAAGATCCAAAGGGGGGACTGGCCGTGTGCTTCAGGGGCAGATGTTGAATGGGACAGGGAAACATCAGATAATCTCTTTTGCGCTTTAGGAACTGCCGGGCGCATGGAAGCGTTGCGGCGCGATAGTCTGCGGGAGGCTTTTGGATGCTTGCGTTTTATTTCGTGTGAAATGTACACTGTGGGCGCATATGCGGAGCTTGATCTGAAGCGTCTCCTCTTCGCTGGCTGCATACAATGGTGTGGGGTACTTTCTCGTGGGCTCGATTGCTTCGCTTAAGTCCTTGGACTCTTGACGAAGTGCGTTTCGTGTCGGAGATAATAATGTTACATTGCTTTCCATGTTTTCACCAAAACGCCCGAACCTGTCCGTGTCGATCGTGCTTGCGTAGAATGGAACCAATTTCACGTGGAATACGATTATTGAAACGGAATTTCGGCTACTCTTCTGAAAAAGCAGTTCTTTTCGGTGGGTTCCAAATTAAAACCTGTATTGGTATGATGCCGGTTTCTAGCTGATAGTTGTGCTTGTCAGTAGCCGATAGTCATCGGTAGTTTTGGATCGTTATGCGCACATTAAGCCGCGTTATTTGGGAATCTTGGTTGCTTGCTCAGAGAGCAGTTTTAATTCGACACGATGTAGGCTACACATGGGTGTAAATTGTATTGTACGGTAAAGGAGCTGTTTGTGCACGATAAAGGGCTATTTTTAATTGGAGTGGAAACCAAACATGCCGCGTAGCTGAGTGGAGCCTGAGTCCGTGTGTATCGTGCGGAGTGAGGAAATTAGTAGGCTAGTTAGCTGGCTAAATGTGGGAATGATGACCGTGAAGCTATTGCTGAGCGCCTTCCAAGCACGCATGGAGACAAGCTTTACCTTGTGGTCTTATCTTTGTAATTGATCGCACATCTGTGGTATTTCGTGTCCTGTTTACTCTTGACCTATTTACTACTTTTACTTTTTTTGTGCGAAGTCGAGTGGGTGTCTGGGGAAATTGTCAAAAACTCGACACTGATTTCAGTTACTACGTCCTGTTCGTGTGTTGAATTGGAAGGTCCGTGTGTAACAGCAGCATACATATTCATAAAAGCGTTTTTAAGGGTATTCTTTTTGTTAGCCTACATAAATATGAAACAGCTAGAACTGTGGTTCAATTCCCGTTTTCGTTCTCATTTTTTTTCTCTTTTCTGAAAACCTATGATGGTTGGGAGAAGAGTACTCTCTGTGTCTGCCTTTGAAGTTGGGCGGATCTGGTTTTGATTAGATCAATACTTTCTGTTCCAGAGAGAAGCCGGGCT
Source organism: Megalops cyprinoides (assembly GCF_013368585.1). Classification (NCBI taxonomy): domain Eukaryota; kingdom Metazoa; phylum Chordata; class Actinopteri; order Elopiformes; family Megalopidae; genus Megalops; species Megalops cyprinoides. Next base: position 20,826,861 of record NC_050601.1, read on the forward strand.
GAGAAGCTCTCCCGCTGACTTAAGAGGGTGAGGAGATTACAGCCGAGCTCAGAGGAGCTGGAACACGCACTCGGTAGCGGAAAGCTGAAGTCATGAGCAGGGCGCTCGCCGACCCCATCGCCAGCAGCTTCAGAGAAGACGCGCCTCGTCCTCCGGTCCCGGGGGAAGAGCGAGACGAGCCATGCCGCAACCCCGGAAAACTGGCCATGATGAGACCCCAGCCTAAGGCGAAATCCGTTGTTGTCGCTTCCCCGCACTCCCCGGCGAGGAGAAACGAAGATGGACTCGGGGAACCCGAAGGGAGTGCCTCCCCGGACTCGCCGCTCGCTCGCTGGACCAAGTCGTTGCATTCTCTTCTGGGGGACCAAGACGGCGCTCACCTTTTCAGGATATTTTTAGAGCGTGAGGGATGCGTAGACACTTTGGACTTCTGGTTCGCCTGCAATGGGTTCAGGCAGATGGACCTCAAGGATACCAAAACGCTACGAGTTGCCAAAGCTATTTACAAGCGGTACATCGAAAACAACAGCGTTGTTGCCAAACAACTGAAGCCCGCGACTAAAACCTACATAAGGGATAATATCAAGAAGCAACAGATAGACTCCGCGATGTTTGACCAGGCTCAGACCGAGATCCAGTCAACGATGGAGGAAAATGCTTACCAGATGTTCTTAACCTCTGATATATACCTCGAATACGTTCGCACCGGATGCGAGAGCCCGGCTCACGTCAGTGCTGACGGGCTCGGGACTCTCAAGCTGATGTGCGGGTACTTGCCCACCTTGAACGAGGAAGAGGAGTGGAGTTGCAGTGACTTTAAATCCAAAGCTTTGGCCGCTTCGATGGTCGGACTATCCGCCAAAGCACTACGGGCGACGGCGTCCTTGAGGGCTGTGGAGATGCTGGACAGTGGGTACAGGTAAGACCTTGTCAATCATATGTTAACTAAATGTGTCATGTGTTAGTCTTTAGAACAAGCTTCATTCAGTGCCGTGAATACACAACGGAAATGGTTTGTCAAAGTTTAAGATTCGATGTATTTCACGTAAATACAGAGCCAATCAAGTCCCAGTTAACCTGCACTTTTTGATTCCCATCACAAACATTATCAATTGCTTTGGGGACTTCTCACGTACATGTTGACACTGTGTTCACAGGGGGATGCAATGCATGTTAATTTTTTCGCCGAGGCGGTCTCACCTGACTTTCATTAAGTCGGGCGAGAGGAACCTCAATGAAACCGGTTTTCCCTTTAAAGTGTCTAGAATGCGGCCCTCTGCTGGCCCGCACGAGTTTCCTGCGCTTTGAAAGTGTTCGCGCAAAAGGGGTGATCTTCCGCGGGAAGTTCACAGGGACCAAGTCCGGCTCCGGCCATCAACTGTACGATAACATTAGCATTTCTGAAACTGAAACGCTATGGAACTGCGGTTACGGTTGTATAATAGAGATAGTGCAATTAGCCTACAAACATTTGACTTCGAATTTACCATCGGAACGTAGAGCCAGGGAAGGGTTGATTGATGGCGTTGTTTACTTTTTTTAGGACTTGAGGATACTGACCTGTCATTAACGGTGTTTTTTCATAATAATAACCCTCAAAGCTGAACAAAATGATTTCTAATTTCCAGAGGATCATTTTGTTTTTTTATTTGCTGAAGAATGGAAGAGCGTTTCAACTTTAGATTTTCATCCACAGTGAGGCTGTGAATAATATTACCTATGAAAACTTTGATGAAAAGGTTTGTCAGGCCTGAACAAAGCTAAGAGGTGTGGAAAGTCAAGCTATTACCATTATCCTTTTAGCTGTCAGACTCCTTAACATTGCAAATGAGATGTCTTCAGGGGCAATGTGCCAGACTAATGTTTGGCAATCTAAAGTAAACTGCTGGCACTTAATGGGCCTGTTAGGTCCAAACTGCAGGGAAGAAAGTCTGAAAGGGTCCCAGGGGGCAGTGAGGATTCGTTTGCATGGCAGGCTGTCCTGGTACTGCCCTGATTTGCGGAGAGATGAGCCATCTCTTCAGACTCATCACTTGATGCGTGTTCTAATCTTTAATTAAATACAGAGACAGAGCTACACCCACCCACACACACACCAACACCACCAGCCCCCTCATCATGTCACAAATTTCCATCTGAGGCATGTGGAACTAATTTCTCCTTCTTCCTGAATCAAGTCTCTAAACACATGCACACACACACACACACACGTACGCATGTGTAAGTATGTGTTTCCTCAGTCCTTTCTCCCATCCCCTGTTTTTTATACGTTTCGCCTCTCTCCCCCCTGCTTCCCTCGCTCTGTTTTGAGCACACTTTAGAGAGAGTGGAAGGGGCAGGCGTGGGGGGTGGGGCAGGGAAAATGTGAACCCAGCTGTGCTAAATACCTGACTCTTTGAGAGAAACCTCCAAAGGTCAGGCCTGTGCTGGGGCCTAAGGCTTCACTCGTGCTGTGTCTCTCCTCACAGAGCACCCCTGGCAGTAGGCATTCTCATAAAAAAGAGGCCCTCCTTTCCCCTTTCTCTTCTCTCTTTTCTTTCTTCCTCTCTCTCTCTCAGATCACTCTAGCTGTAAGCTCAGGTTTTCTCCCCCCCCCACCCTCCTCCTCTGGAACAGGAATGCATCACAGCAGGAGTGAAGGGGGAGAGAGAGAGAGAGAGGAGGTGGGGTGGTGACGGGAGAGGGCGAGGGAGGCCCCCAAGAGCATCAGGGAAAGAGGAGACGAAACAGCAGGACAAGAAAGGAGGGAAGCTTTGGGGGAGTTGAAGTGTTTTTTTTTTTTTTGGAGGGGTGTTGTGCCCGACCAGGGGCCCATGCCCAAAAAAAAGGGCCCGGAGACAGAGGGGAAGTGCCGCTGTCTGCTCCCACAGCTGTGCTGCTCACTTAACTCTGCCCCAGATCGCCCTCTTATTGGGGGGCGGGGCATGGGGGCGGGCACACGAGAGAGGTGGGGGGGGGGGGCGGGGTCAGGGGAAAGCCCTGAGCTGGCTGTCACATTCCTGTGGGCCTGCAACCCTGTGGGACTGAAATCAAAACCTCTCCACAGGACGAGGGGATTGTTTTTAAGCATGCAGCCTCGTGCACGCTCGCGGGAACCGTGCACTTGCCCCGTAACCAGGGCAATGATGCCGTTTGTCTGTTCTGCGCGGCTCGTTATGGGTCATCTCCAGGGCGACTGTCCAGCGGTATGTGTATGGTGTCCACGGTGTGAGTGTGTGTGTGGGGGCGCATGTGCAGGGTGGAGTTAAGCTGTCTCTGTCTCTGCAGATTTTGCGGGCGCGGCGACCCAGCTGACCCCTACCATGCCAGCCCGGGGTACACCTTCGCCCCCGCGTCCAGCGCCAACGACAGCGAGATCTCCAGCGACGCCATGACGGACGACTCCATGTCCCTGACCGACAGCAGCGTGTGAGTGCCTCGCTGGCTCCCGGCCCTTCATCCCACACCCCCCTTTCCCCATCCATGACAAATGCCCTAGTGATTTCTGGGAGCAGACATCAGTTCAGCGCCCATCCAGAAGATTCTAAGCTTCACCGTCTAGAAACCTGTGACAAAAGAGTCAAAATAGAGAAAAAAAAATAGTTCTCCTCCTTCCTTTTTCTGAACCACATCTCAAAGCGCGAAAGAATGTGTCTCACCGAGCGCATTTGCAGCTTGCTTCAGAGGGGGGACAAAGGTTAAAATATTTTCACGGGTTGTTAGGAGCAGATGTTTGAAAGCTATTGAAACATTTCGTTCCCAGTCTCTCACCCTCAGCTTGCGTTTCGTGACTCATTGTTTGAAGCCGGTAATGAGAGATAGAGGCGACCCTGTCGGCGAGCTGTGCCTCAGATGTTATATTTAGGAATGTACAAAAGGCACGCTCGCTCGGGATCGGCGGTGGGTGGGAGTGTGTGGGGGGTGTGGGGGGGTGCTGTTTGCTTTGGGGCTGGTCGTACAGTGTGGACATCACTGGAAAGCCGCGGCTGCTTTGTAATGCTAATTGACGCCGGTGTGCGCAAATGCAGCGAGAGGGATGTGACACGGGGCACAGCGGCGGTTTGCGAAGCTGCCCCCCCCCCTCCCCGGTTCTTCCTGGTGGGCTTTCGAACCGAGACATGCCGCAACGGGCTTCCACAAAGCAGTTTCTGCCGCGTTCAGTCTCCTCGATGAACTTCAAAGCTTTGTTGTCTGACTACATAAGTTCAGATGTTATCGAATGCTCCCTGACAGCAGCGAAAAGTAATTGCGTTCCTTTTTTTTGTCTTCCTAAGGAGAGGAGTGGATTTTTGGCATTGTTTAGTAACCCGGGGAAGTTTAGTTTCCCTCTCAAGCAAGTGGAAAAACCTTTTTTTTGGGGTGGGTGGGTGGGTAAACCGTCTTCAAGGAGAAGTAACATGTGACCAGCTCAGCAATGTTCCCATGTCTGCATTACATTTCTCAATTGTTTTCCTCCAAAGAAGGAAGAAAGAGTCCTGTTGGGCCCAAGACAAACTTGCTGAGGAATGTTGGCAGGGAATGAAAGAGGAGGCTCCGTCACGTGGCGGCCCGGTCTCTCCCAACTGCGCGCGGTGTGACGGGGATTAGGTGCTGACGGGGCCTTCGCTGGGTCAGACATTGCTGCTCCGGGGGAACAATCCTCAGGGATTCCACGCCCCCGCATCCCAAATCTGTACCCCCTCAGCGTGGTTTTGCGGGCGTGCTGCCGCAGTGAGTTAGGAAATGTGGTGAGAGCAGGGATGCAGGTCTTATCGGAACCGGTTACGGCTTGGTCCTAGGCTCGATGAGCTTAGCAGGATGAGGGAGTGGTTTGCTCTTGAAATGACTTGCACAAGTGAAGATTCTGGTGAAGTTGGCCCAGCTGAAAGAAACCTGGCTCGTTTTCTGTCTGCTGCAAAGGGCCAGTCATTGCTAAACGGGGCAATGGTTGGAGAGGCGCTTGATTAAACTGCCGAGGGCTGTATTGTTTTGGTGGTGGTAGGTCTAAGGGCAGAGGTGTGGAGTGGCTTATTGTGGAAAGTGGTGCATCAGGGATGAGGCCACAGTATGGAACTTGAGATGAGGCTCCAAATTCTACCCAGATGCTCTGCTCAGATGTTGATGGTTAGTGCTCTTGTCCTAAGCGCTTCCAGAGTGCGTATGCACTGGCTGTGTTTTCTGAGGCGTGGGTGTTGTTACAGAAAGTCCTCTCTGTGATGACACCCTTTGCCATGGAAATGGTCCGTTCAACAGAAAAAGGGTGGGTTCGTTTCATGATACTGGAAGAGTCATGTGTTTACATCATGGGAGCCCGTTTACAGTCCAGTCAAACATGAAAAGTGGCCTTTCACGTTGGTAAAGACAGACCGTATGAATCCATCTCAGATCGGGTCCCAGGCTCAGCTCGGATATCAACAGGTACTGACCCAGCCTATCCTGTGCCAGCAAAACATATAGGGTCAGCACATGTGTTTTTGCAATCCCTGCTTGTTTGCAGTGTTAAGATCTGTTGCTCGCAATGAAATATGAGGCACCAGTGATGGCAAAAGAGGCTTCAAGAACTCCATAATAGATGGAGCTACACGGTGCTGTCAGTCGGTGACTCGTATGGACCAGTAAGAGGATTTTTACCATGATTCCTTCAAATCAAGTCATTGGCACATGGTAGCCCCATTAGTTATGGGGTTCGTAAACTCTCAGCCTCTTATCCCCAGGTTGGGTTACGGACAGGAAGGTCACACTTTGTTGCACTGAAACGTTTTTAAAAGGACTGAATTAGTAAGTAATGTAGCAGAGTGTTCCTTGCCCCGCGCAAAATACAAGTCCATAGAATACCTCGCTTCAGCCGCGGTTTTCTCTCCCCCGAACTTCCAGTCTCACACTGGGAGAATGAAACTAAGAACCTGCCTCCTCTTCCACGGGGGAACAATTTGATCAGCACGACTTTTTTATTACGGTTAAAAGGCACGGCACAGATTTGAATCTCATTTCTTGATAAATAAAAAAAGGGAGGGGGGTGGAGGCGGCGTGGAGGGGGTGGATGGGTGGGGGTGTTGCTTATATCTTATTTATGGATTTGCTTGGGCACAAGGGAACGCCGCTGCGCCAACTTCAAACATTACCTTATCTTACAAACCAGCCGTTTGATGTGGCTGAGATCAGAGGCTGGGAAGAGAGTTGTTGCCAAACGAAGATTGGAGCAGGGGCGCTTATGCGCATGAGTGTGAGATTTCAAAGCGGGCGTAAAAACTGCACTGGGGCTAGGTCGCACTCTTCCAACTCCGATAAAAGCCGAGGAAACTGGCCCGGCTTAACAGCCCGCCGGCTGGAGCGCAGGCTCGCTAAATCGAGGGGTGCTGGCCTCCCCAAAACCGGAGACGCGTACACCGAGGCTGTTGCATCTGCGTTGCAACATAGCTTGCGTGCACTGGCAGGGCAATGCTCGACTCTGTTTTACTTTCTATACATTCCTAACTTGTGTAATGCTGAATGGGTCGATTCCTGCAAATACAGTTTACGTACATCACGCAAACAGGGTTGTCCTCTCTTTAGTATATACTGTATATAATGTAATGTAATATGCTTGCTAAAAGATTGTTGGGCCAGTCTTGAGAGACTTAATTTGTCAGGAAGCATATCTGATGTTATGGGCGGCAGTGTAGCATAGTGGTTAAGGAGCAGGACTCGTAACCGAAAGGTTGCCGGTTCGATCCCCACTGGGACACTGCTGCTGTACCCTGGGCAAGGTACTTAACCCACAGTTGCCTTAGTAAATATCCAGCTGTATAAATGGATAACATTGTAAAGAACTGTAACCTATGTACGTCGCTTTGGATAAAAGCGTCTGCCAAATTAATAAATGTAAATGATGTTATTTGAACTAGCTGGCTTGTTCTTTGCTAAAACCCCAAAAACAACTACAACAAAAACAACGACAAAGCAAGTAGAACAAGAAGTATGTTTTGCCAGTTGAAACTGTCAGCGGTCCACTTTTTGTCTTGTTTGTGGGCTGGGGTTGGAGTGGAATGCTCTTCGGTCATTGGGTTCAGCCTCTCCGTCAGGAGCTCTGCGGCTTCTCTGTCACGAGCACGCCTCTGTGTTGGGTTTGACGCTCGGGCCGCCAATGGCGTCGCCGAAGCCCTGTCCGCACCGGCCGGGGCAACACGTTTGCTAACGCACTCCGGGCCTGGCGGGCTTTGGAGCATGGCTCTCATCTCTAAAGCAAAGAAACCTTCCCTTTTTACCGGACACCGGGCAAAAGAGTCAGTGAACCGAGAGCGCGGCCGGAGCGGCTTTGGGCTCCGTTGAAAGGAAAGCCGCGCTTTTCAAGTCCGGCGCCCTGGGGACTCCATCTCTGATGAGTGTCAGTTTTAGGGCATCTGACTTAACTTTTGATTAAAGCAAAAAAAAAAAAGTTACTTTATTTGGAGCACAGATTTTAGGTCTGCATATCAGATATGCACCCATTTCTCAGAACTCGAACTCTCAAAGCGCATCTCTTAAGGAATAAGGGCGTAAATCAAGCGCGGAGGCCAGAAAACAGAAGTGGAGTGACAACAGAGTTAGGCTTCATGAGCGCTCCAGTGGGTGGAGCTACCGCGTGCTGTCTGTCACCAGCTTCCAATCAAAACTCTGTGCTGTACAGTGCCAACACTATGATTGGTTCGAGTTTGTCAGTCACATGATACATAATTTATCAGCCCATTTGGGGCTTCATGAAGCCTCACAGTCTGCTCACCAATGAAGAGAGGCTTGGGTGAGTGTTTTGTAGGATGTGCGACACTCACATTCTGTGCTGTCCTTAATTGATTTTTTTCGGGGTGTGTGACCGGTGTGTGTCTCCTTGCAGAGATGGGATCCCTCCTTACAAGCTGGGCACCAAGAAGCACCAACAAAGAGAGATGCAACGGAGTATGAAGAGGAATGGCCAGGTCCCTCTACCTCACTTTCCTGTAAGAGTCCTCCACTCACTGTACCCCTCACTATCTTTCCAGTCGTTTTTCGTCTTACTATCCTTTAAGACTCCTTCACTTCCTTGGCTCCCCTCTGGGTGCTCTCTTCATCCGGGCATACAGTCCTGGACATACATATTAGAGAGAACTTGGTTTTGGTAGAAGTTTTTTGTCACTCTAAACTTCAGATCCTCATTTGGTATCAGCCTGCCCCCTCCAACACGCCCCCCCCCCCAAACCCTGTGAATGTCACCCGTCAGCCACATCCCCAACGGTGCCCGAGCCTGTCAGAAACGTGAATCCGAGCCGCGCTGTTTGTCTGCTGTCCACCCCGATAACCGCCACGGCAGTGACGGCATTGATCAGGGGCCGGTGTAAACGCGCGGGTCGGGGAGGCTGCTCTCGTAAACGAGGCGGCTCTGTCCCGGGGGGGGGGGGGGGGGGGGCTGGATCAACGGGCTCCCCCAGACAGCGCTTTGATCGCGGGATGAATGGAGCCCGGCTGCACGAAAGTGACAACTTCCAACTGTGCCCCCCCCTCTCCCCCACCTCAAGCACACACATGCACGCACGCACACACAGGCACATGCACGCACACATACACACGCTATCTCCCTCCGTGTCACGATCTGAGCAACACATCCTGGCTTCACAGGCGAGCTCAGCTCAGAGGGGAGAAAGCATCGGCTCAGGGCAGAACAACAGGGCTGTGAAACTCAGCGTTGGGGGGGGGGGGGGGCGCACAACAGCAGAAAACAAATAATCTCAGAGTCCGCTCCCTCCGCCCCCCCCTCAAATGCGCACGGCGTGGCACAGTGCTCGGCAAGGGGGGGGAGAGAGAGCGGCCCTCGCCGTCCCCTCTGCCTTTCTTGTGTGGCTTTTTTAATGTTTCCCATCTGATTTGGAGACGGCTCCATCTCCCAGGACGCGCCAGCTCCAGGCAGCCCTGACTCGCCAGCCCGCCACTCTCTTTCTTCTCTCCCTTCATCGCCTCTACAAAGAGATGAGAGGAACGCGCGCACAAAAAAAAGAAAGGAAAAGAAAAAGTCAAATCAAGAAAGCGAGAGCGCAAAATAAAAAAAATTTTTTTAAAAACCCCCCGCGCACGCAGGAAAGAGGGGAAAAAAATAAAAAAGGTGGATAGTGTCACGGCTGCACCTCAAAGGAGCGCAGCGTGTAGCGGGGAAATAAATGACCTCTCCTCTTCTGATCTCGCACCATTTGACTCCTCTATCCCCCCCCCCCACACCACCGCCACCACCACCACCACACACCCTCCTCCCCCGGCCGGCACACATCTCTCCATCTTCGCTTTTTTCCCCCTCGTTTAATTTTCTCTCCCTTTCCTTTTTTCAACCCCCCCCCCCCCCCCCCCCCAACCACCATTAATGCGCGCCTTTTATTCCAAGATGTGAGGCTTCTGTCCCTCCCAGCCTGGTGCGCGTTTGAAGTTTGACAAGGAGTCTTTGAAGCCCTCTGACTTCAGAGCCGGTTCTGATGGCTCAGTGGCACTACAGAGGGAAGCAGCCAGGGCGTGTCCGAGTGTGACCCGCTGCTCGTGCCAGCGGCGGGCGCATGGTGCGGGCACAGGGGAAGGGCCTGGGAGAGGCTGGTCAGAGAGCAGGCCCTTTCCAGACCCCGGGGTCCCAACACACTCTCTCTCTCTCTGTCACACCCCAGAGGACCCGGCGCCTGCCCAAGGAGATGACCCCCATGGAGCCCGCCGCCTTCGCAGCCCAGCTGATCGCCCGTCTGGAGAGTTTGAAGAGGAAGCAGGACACCAGGAGCTCATTGGAGGAGATCCAGGAGGTGAGGGCCCCTCTACAGGCCTGCTGTGTGCGGGGCGGGGCAGGGCAAGGCGGGGCGGGGCTGGGGAGGGGGGAGGGGTTAGAGGGGGCTGAGAAGGACAGGCAGGCATTCTTATCCAGAGCAACATATAGTTTTTTATGTTACTCATTTTTACAGCTGGATATTTGCTGAGGCAGTTGTGGTTTAAGTATCTTGCCCAAGGGTACAGTAGCAGTGCCCTTCTGGGGAATCGAACCAGCAGCCTTTTGGTTATGAGCCCCGCTCCTCACCACTATGCTACGCTGACAGCCCTCACTCAGGTAGTTGATCCTGTGTCTCTGTGTTCAGAGGTGGCGTTCAGTGGCCTGATCCCTTCTTTCTGTGTTCAGGAAGAAGAGAGGGATGAGAGTGAGGTGCCAGGCAGCGCCCCCCATCACCCCCCTCCCACGCTGGCCCTGCTGTCCCCGGGGGGCTGTGAAGAGGACCCGCAGGCCATCCTGGACGAGCACCTGTCCCGAGTCCTGAAGACGCCCGGCTGCCAGTCCCCGGGCGTGGCCCGCCACTCGCCCCGCTCTTGCTCGCCGGACCCGCGTCCCCCGCAGCGGGCAGGCGGGGGCGGGGTCCCCAGGCCGCCACCGCCGGCCGCCTGCCCCCAGGGCTTCTGCAGGCCGGCCGCCAAGCACATCCACCACCACTACATCCACCACCACGCCGGGCCCAAGAGCCGGGAGCAGATCGAGGCCGAGGCGGCCGAGCGCGCCGCCGACTACTGCAGCCAGCCCAAGTGCCGCTGCCATGGCAATGAGCCGCGCAGCGACCTAGGGTGAGTTCGCTTCCTCTTCTGTTCCCGGAGTTCAGGTGGGGGTGTGGGGGGGGGCGCTAGGGTGTTTCCCCTCACTCCTGCTCTATTTGAGGATGTGAAAAGGGGGGTCAAAGAAGAGGCAGGAGAATGAGGCCTCATGAAAAAGGGTTTGCTGCCATTCATTGGTTACCTTGGATGAGTTGCAGTGCTTTACTGAGGACAGAAGAGTGTTTCGATTGGTGCATTTGAATCTGACTGGCAGCCCTTGGTAGATTCCCCGCACTGTGGGCATCATGAAGCCTGTTGCTGTCCTGTAGGTCAGAGGGAATGAAGTGTGAGACCCATGTTGGTGACAGCACTGACGTTTCACTTCATTCTAGAACAGAATGTGGTGCTTTCTGCAAGGCGGGGGAGTGTTATGGATGGTGGTGTGGGACCATGTTATTAACGCCTGTGTGTGTGTCTGTGTGTGTGTTTGTGTGTGCGCCCGCGTGTGCGGCAACAGGCGTTCCTGCACGTGGTCCAAGCGTGTTTGCAAGGCTGGGGAGGGTGCGGCCCAGCCGAGCGCCGACGGGGTCAGGACGGGCACCGCCCTGCCGCAGCTGCCCGCCGACGGCGCCGACCGCTCCCAGAGCGTGTGGCAGTGGATCCTGGAGAACGACAGACAGGGCAAACAGAAGATGCACAGGTGAGCGCGGGCCTACCAGAGCTGCCCGCCTATTCATGGTCCACTCACACTGATTATGGGCAATTACTGAAGATCTGAAGATAACTGAGTTACAGCACCAGCTATCTGTTCCTGTGACACTCCGGCAATTTTTCAAAATGCTGAACATTAACTAGCAAAGGTGAATGTGTGTGCGTCCGATTTATAGTTGAGGCTATTGTGTCAAGACATCTGCATATCTTTTAAATTTTTAAACAGTAATTGCTGTCGGAAAGAAAAATGGAATCAAATGTTGGTAGGGGAAAAGAGGGTGAATGTCCCTTTGTATATTGTGAGAGGCAGACATCAACTGTGTATGTTGATTCTGTAGTCTGTAAAACTCTTTAATTAGAACTTAATTTGATGTTAACAACAGTTGTAAAGGTAGTGGAATATGAATTACCCAGTCTCCCGCTTCAAAGCCTCCTCGGTTGTCTGTGCTGAATGTGGTATTTTGGGTACTGATTTGGTGACCTTGTCCTAACAGCTCTCAAGGGGCCAAAAAAGGCTGTACGGCAGACACCTGCCGGACACCTCCAGGGCGGATGTACCCCTGGGGAGGGGGCGGCGTCGGGGGCCACGCCCGCGCGCATCAGCCGGCCCATCCCTTCATCCAGGACACGGCCATGCCCCCACTACCGCCCCCCAACACGCTGGCCCAGCTGGAAGAGGCCTGCCGGCGCCTGGAGGAGGTGTCCAAGCCCCCCAAACCGAGGTAGGACTCCCGTACCCACGCACCCTTCTCCTCTCAGCTCAGTTAGATGATCTGATCTCTAAAAAGAATGACCCTCTATAAAAACTATCGCAAAATTAACATTCAATGTTAATTATATGTATAGTATTATGATGTAATATGAATTTGTGTTCTAGGGCCCGTTGTATCGTAGCATACTTGGCTTTTGTCAGAGTGCATGTTAATTTGTGGCAGGGCTTTAATGGTGTTATGCTCACACTCACTGGTCTGGGAGTGTTGTTAGCCTGGTCGGACACTGCGCTGGTTTAAACTGAATGGATACACTTATGTTCTGTTGTGATGGAAGTTGCTCTGGATAAGATAATGTAATGTAATGTAACCCCTCCCCACTCCATGTAATGCTTACATGTGATTGCTGTCCTTCGCAGGCACTCGGTGTCTGGCCTTCAGCGAGAGAAGATGCACCTCACACCCCTGCAAAATGGAGGGAGCCCTGCGTCTCTAACAGAAGAGTATGCTTTCCCTCCATTCACCTCCCTGTCTCTGTATTTTAGCCATAAGTGACCCTTTGGGTCAGGTTGGACTTTGATCTCTGAACCGCTTCTAATCCCGTTTAATAATTCAAGATTTGACAGGGAAAGACACTCTCTCTCTCTCTCTCTCTCACACACACACAGAGTAGTTGCGAGAGCTAATAATCTCAGCAGATTTTTTTCCTTTTGGAAGCGTCCGTTCTCGGTCTTGGTCCTCGGCTGGCCTGTGTTTGAAGTGCAGCCACGGCGGTCCGACCGATGGCCTTTTTATTTTTTAATTGGCTGACGTTCAGCACAGCAGCTGTATCCAACCAGCAGGCAATCTCTTACACTGTGCTGTGTAGCCTTCAGCAAATGAGAAGACTCAGCCACTCAGGTCCTGACCTTTGGTGACCTGCAACCCACCCTGCTCTGGCCCCGCCTCTACAGACTGGGGCTGGGGGGGGGGGGGTGGCTGTCTTTGGCCCTGCACAGATTGTAACAGAGCTACACCTACCATTTAGAGGGCCCCTGACATCAACAATCAAACACAGATCTCACGTACAGGAATGAGAGTTAGTATGGTATTTCCACATGCATCGCACCATGTCGGCTAAAGGGTTAGCATTTCATACTCAGTGTTCAACTCAGTGTGTTCGTTTGTGTGATTGTATGTTTCTTCGTGTCGACCCATTTCGTGGCTTGGGGATGGGGAGTCTCGCGTGTGTGGGTTTCCCGGGAGGCTGACTCTGTGGCTGCCTCTTTCCTCAGGTTTAAAGAGCTGAAGCGGCCGGCGGGTTGCCAGAGTGGGGCAAGCGCGGAGCTGGTGGTCACGTACTTCTTCTGTGGCGAGGAGATCCCCTACCGGAGGATGATGAAGGCGCACAGCCTCACGCTCGGACACTTCAAGGAGCAGCTCCAGAGGAAGGGAAGTTACAGGTAAGTCCCTTGTCCCCATCACCACCCCCGTCCCTTTGCCGAGTGTGGGGCTCCACTCCAGGGAGCACACGCCTTATTGTAAATCAGGGTTTAGGGACACGGCTGTTTATCAGAAGGACCTTTAGGTGATAAGAATAAGACCAGCAGAGGTAACAGCCAGAGTAAATGGGCTTCAGGCTGAAATCAGGGCTAAAATGGAAATATCTAATAGTAAAAAAACAATACCCAAGAATTCCCTTAAAGGAAAACATACTTAAGTCATGCAAAGTGAATGTGGGGCCTGACAATGATCTATAAGGATCGGAGTACCTCAAGCTGTAGAATAATAAATAAGAGCAACAAGTAAGAGCACATTACCTTATATCGGTGTTTGCATGATGCCAAATAATGATCTTTCATCATATTAGAGGAGGAATGAGGTTCAGTTGTATCCTGGATAGATGAGAGATTGGAGGCATTCAGACTTTTTCTCTGCTCTAGTGCTTTGCAAGTTGCAGTTTGACATTAAACCACATCCTTAACTTTAGGGCTCGTGCTCAAAGCAACAGACACTAGGTGGCCTTCTGTGTGTGAGCGCGCGTGTGTGAGCGTGTGTGTACATGTCTGTGTGCGGTGGGATGGGGGGAGGGCGATGTTTTCACTGTACTGAATTGAAAATGGAGATTTATAACAAGAGCTTTGGTCACATCTGGCATTAATTTCCATTGTAAGGCGCACTTAATAAGCAAGGCTTTGAAGCTCAGGCCTATCAGTTCATACACTCACACAAAAACACTCAGCACTCAGATTCTTCAGCACTCATGTCAAGCGGCACGACGTGTGCTTACTTTCCTGACAAACAAATGTGAGCTGATCTGGGAAAATGAACCCAGCATTTTGCAGAGAGATCCTCTCACGTTAACACTTCAATTAACAGTGCTAATTGATTAGCTTGCTCTGAAAAAAAAAAGAAAGCTAAGTTCAGCAATAATACAATTGTTCTTGTTCTGTTAAGAACTTAAATCTCCTTTCATGAAAAACCAAAACAAAGTATATATCTTTGAAAGACAAATCAGGAATCACCTGAGAATGACTGATTGGTCAATTGATTGATTGGTTAACTGATTCATTGATTGGTTGAATGATGGTGGTAGTTTTAGATTAAGCAACAAGTAAGGAAATTGGAAGATATTACCTTCTCCATGGCTCATGGTTGTGATGTGGGTAATACTTTTTAACCCATTTTGTTTAAATTGTAAATTGTCAGGTATCGTCATGTACAAGTCTTTTATATCTGAGAACTGTTTTGAGGCTCAGTATTCAGTCCTTATGGGAAATGGTGCTGATCTGAAAAAAAGGCAGTTGTGCCTACTGACTCCTGGATAATGTGCCTGCAAGTTTCTTACACCGGGATATACCACAATGGCAAACAGGTGGCACACATTAAATACCTGAGCCTGTTAGCCATGTAGGTGTGAGTGGATGAAACCCATAGTCTGTACACACACATGTGCGCATAGACTGTGCATGTGCACAAACATGTGTGTGTGGGCAGGTACCAAGACTTCTGCTCTCATCTTATCTGCATTTTTTGGAAGAAAAATAGATTTGGATTTGATGGCTTTAATAGCAGAAAACGTGTGGAATTGGGTAATTTCTCCATGGCAGCCATTCAACAAAGAACAGTACCGTCATGGCTGCCAGGTGATATTGGTGCCAGATGTTGCAGAGGGAATTATTTGCCACATAAAATGTGTTCCAATGGAAAGACTTTTTTCCCCTCTCCTTTTTTTGGAGAGGAGAGCTCGTTGTTTGAAGATTGTGCTGAGAGGGATGCAGCTTTTTCCCGAAGAAGAAGGCCGTGATTACGTGATGCGTCGTGTGACTTTTGCGGGACTCCTTTTGCGAAGTTCCACTTGACAGGCCAAAGAATTGTATGTGTCGTGTGCCGTTCTGACCACCCTCTGATGTGGAGTGTCCTTTACGCATCCAGTTTGTTAGAACGTGACATGAGGTGTGACCACCAGAATGTGACAGGAATGGTTTTTTGTGATTGTTTTTAGTTTAATTCATACTGGAGGCAGCCTAGCTGTAAGATTGCCCCCCCCCCCCTCCCCCCACGTTTAGACGTTAGCTTGTGTTTAATCGTTTAGATGTTTATGAGCTCGTGTTTAATCAAGTCAAGGTTTACATGCGCTGTTTTTTGGGCTTGGTTAGCTTTGCCCATAAACAAAAAATCTGTAGGAATTCCATTGCACACCACACATTGGGCCAAGGAGGCATTTTCCATTACAAAGCTAATCATTAAAGATCCCCTACTGATCTCTCCTTCTTCTTTTGAAGGAGGGGAAAATCGTTAACAACCCAGCAGAGTCATGGCTGAAAGTGGAAGTTTTTTTTTCTCAGCCCTTAAGTTATGCGACCCTATAACCTTCAGGAAACCTGTGCTGTCTGAATCACAGCCTACCTTCTATCTGGTCCTATTTATTTCCAATCTGTCAGAGACATGGGGAGGGGTCTACAGAGAAACACTCTCTCACCTCTAGCCTCTGTGTGTGCCTGTGTTTGCCTGTGTGTGCATATGTATGCATGAGTGTGCTTGCGCGTGCCTGTGAGGTAGGACACCTTATATTTGACTGTCGGGTCCAAATATAAACTGGTCAACCAAGAAGAGGTGAGCAGCAGAGGGGAGCTGTCATTAAGAAATTCTTCAGAATTCCAGACAGATTTTTTGGGTTTACATTAATTGGTAGAGTTCTGAAATTATAAGTATGGATGAAAAAGCATCTTAAAACATTTTAGGGCAGGCTAGCCTTTGCTTTGACTCTTCAGGATAGGTCATTCAGAGTTCTCAACGCGAGTAAGTGTAGGTGTGCACAGTGAGATGGTACTAGTTAGAGCATTAAAGATGATCCCGAGTAAACATTATCAATACAAATGGGGCATGCTCTTATTTAAGCCTGAAATATAAAAAATGATGGAAAGTAATTTCTGAAATTACTGAAACATCCATAAAAGATCAGAAGTCAGTGTTTTTATAAAAAGATGATTAAAAGGTGATAAAACGGTTGAAAGATACAGAAACCTTTAACATTCTGCCCTTGTTAGTGAAATGGTCTTATTCTGCCAGTCACCTTTGAACACCTGACTCTAGCACAGGTATATAGGTTAATTAGAGAGAAATTGCTAATCAGTGCCTCCATTTGTAAGTAATGCTATTTTAACAGGTTAGCTCATGGCAGCAAATCTGGAAAGAACTATATGTAAGAACACATTCCTGCCAGTTTACGGAGTTAATGGAGTGGTTGTGGTGTGTCAATTTATGGAGTTAATCCAAAGTGACAGCCGAACAGCAGTCCACTGCAGGTTGTTCATCTTACAGTGCTAACACAGTTGAGTCCTGTCTGGAAAAAGCCAAAAAAGAGATTCTGCTTCAGGCTGCCATGGTCAGCGCGTACTAACCTGGTTACCCGCCGTCTCTGTGTTCCAGGTACTACTTCAAGAAGGCGAGCGACGAATTTGAGTGTGGGGCGGTGTTCGAGGAGGTGTGGGACGACCGCGCCGTGCTGCCCATGTATGAAGGCAGGATCCTGGGCAAGGTGGAGAGGATGGAGTGAAGCCCGGCCGCCGGCCCGAAACACGCCAACGAGGCAGGGGGGGAAACCAGCTGCGAAGAGCCCAGGAGAGGTCCAGCCTATCCCGGAGAGCACAGGCACAAAACGCTGTCGATGGAATGCAAGACCATGCAGTAAAGGTGCGCTGGTGAGGACGAAGGGAACCCATCGGGCCCGTTAAAACCCAGCCGGCCTAACAGGCACCGCCCAGCGGCATCCAGAATGGAGAGAGAACAGAACTGTGTTGAAGGACACTAATGACCACTGCATTAGAGAGACTGCCATGCACGAACCTGAGTAGTCCTGGTGATTTCCGCTAGACTGCCACTGAACTTGAGCAGCCATGTGTGTTAAATATCCATACACGTGCAGATATAAACAAATATAAGTGCATATTTGTATGAATTGCAATGAATGTTGTATAATGTTGCTTAGGTTTATAATGATATTTATTACCCCCCCCCCCCCCCCCCCATGTCCAGAAGATGGACGAGCTGCTTTCATTATAGGGGGAAAACAGTAGTGGTCTTTCCAATGTTATAAATGCAAGGATGGCGCTCCAGTCCTCCCCGTGACTCATTTGGCCACGCCAGGAGGCCGGGAGGGAGAATCCCCGAAAGATCTCCCCCCTCTAGGAACAGACTGATCTTAATGGATGCTGCTGCTGCTGCTGCTGAGAGCCCTTCCCCATTCTAACCCCAGAGCAGGAATCACTCCGCGGCCATTCCATCTCCTGTTGCATTTAGTGCCTTTTTTGTGACCGTGCTCCACACATCGAATGGAAAAGAAGAGAGCATCATGGGTAAAGCTGAGCCCAAAATTCCCCAACATATATATGAAAGAGTGTACGCGGGAGGAAACCTATAGCAACAAAGCGCAATGCCTTCTCCCGCGAGCAGCCAGCGGCCGTGGCCCCTGCTGCCCTCTATATCAGAGCGCGTGGCACACAGAGGCCCCCCCAACGCCGAATCCCTCTCGACTCGTCGGTCTGTTATGTCACATCAGAAGGAGGACTCCTGTACACATTGTAATTATGCACCACAGACAAAAAGAATACACTATTGCTAGTGTTTTATTTAGTACAGTACCTGTGCCGACATGGAGTCCGTTCCATGTGTTGCCCTGTCTCAGGGCACGTTATTCCCTTGGTTTTTAGAGGGGTTTTATGTTCAAAAGATATTTTTATGCTTTTTAATATCTTGTAATCTTTTTTTTTAATGATTTTTTTTTTGTCACGTCTTTTTTTGTTCCACTTAAAACTGTAAATTATGCATTATATAGAGTTCCATTTAAAGAATACTTGGTACTTTAATTATTGTAATTATGAAGAGATGTAGCCTTTATTAAAAGATATATATTTTTGAAATGAAAATGTCTGGTTGATTGGTATGTTCTGTGGTGTCCGTGGTAGCATTTGGGAATCAGGGTGTGAATATAGTTGATGCTGGAATGCAAAAAACCAGCTTCTGGACTGGATGTTATCATGATCCATTAAACTGAAAGCAGGGTCTCTACCAATGGGGGAAGGGCTCTGCTCAGCATCTCACCCCCATTCATTCATTACATTATAGTACTTTACTGTCGTTTAGCAGACACTCCTATCCAGAGCAACTTTTACATGTTGTCCATTTATACAGCTGGATATTTGCTGAGGCAATTGTGGGTTAAGCACCTTGCCCAAGGGTACAGCAGCAATGACCCAGCAGGGAATTGAACCAGCAACCTTTGGGTTTACAACCTCTGCACCTTACCAATATGCTGCACTGCCAACCCGAATCTTGGATCGTTACCTCCAGCACGAGGGATTCTCTCACCACCCCATCCTGCACTTCCTTGCAATGCTGTACTGTCTAATACACTGTAACATCAGCGGGCTGACTTCTGCTGAAGCGCTCGCTGCTGCTAGGGCTTATTTAGAGTGAGGTTAGTGAGGGGGTTTTTCTTTACTGGTCCATTTGTCACTGGTTTCGGTGTTCTGTATCTCTGTAGGTGTTTCAGCTTAATTACTCATTAGTGTGGTCATCAGGAATACCTTTGAACTATCTGGCAGCACGGTACCCTCTCCGCAGATTCAGAGTAGCAGGTAACAAGGCCATGCACTGCTGTGAGTGAAAGCAACGCATATAGAGCTGCATGGATTTAGAGACTTCAAAAAGATGCGAACTCGGTCAGTAAGTTTACATAGGTATGTGTCTCTTGATGGTCCCTCCCACATAAAAACGCAGCACCCAAACGCTGGCTGAACCTGCCCTGCTCTCTGCCTGGAATGATTATGCGACGTTGTTCACCAGAGCATTGCCGTGCCAGTGAGTGTGTGGCGTTCATCGAGCTGTTCTGAAGGAATGGTGACATTTGAAACTGGGTGAGGTTAGCGCCGTGCTCCTCACCCACTCTCTTCTCGTGCCCTCATTCTGTGCCCACAGTTTCCTGCGCTTCACTTTGATGGGAAAAATGTTTATGAAGACAGTTTGCGTTTTTCCCATGAGCTGACAGATAACCCCTCAGTCCCCCAGGACAGAGAGATGAACACCCCATATCCTCCCATCCTGGGAACCTCAGCACAGGAGCTCAGTGACACTGACACAACAAGGAAGGCAAGACAGAACCACAGTTTTTTAAATTGCACGCATTCCCTGTACCAAAAGTTAAAGCTGGCCACAGCTAGTAAAGACTGCCTGCAAGCTTCCCTTCAGGAGGAGCAAAAGAGAGATATGCCACGTTTCTTTTTGATATGTCACATTCTGATCAGCACCTGCAACAGAGTGAATCCATTTCAGTTTTTTTTTTTGTAGCGTAGGATTGTTTTTGTCTCTATCAGCGGTGGCAGTGGTCATCCAGGAATTCATCCTTTGCCATTCACCAGAGACAAGAGGGAAAGAACCCAATGGATGGATAGAGAGAGGGAAAAGGGGAACTGCCAGAAGGCATATGACAGCTATGCCTTCATATTACAGATGAATGGATGTTAATGGATTCCAAAGGCAAGAGAACCTTCCAAGACACACACACATACACACGAAACGTTTAAATCTTCAGCCAGAAAGAGGCCGCAAGAAAGACAAAGAAAAAGGGAGAGTAAAGTTCAGACTTGGCCTACAGACATTTTTTATTAGTCCAGTCTGGTTTGTGATTTACCTTTCTTATCTTTCAACTTTTATTTATGAAGATTCTCTGTCCATTTCTGCATTGTAAAATGGCGATGACGCATGATGTCACAAAGTGTCGTGAAAAGCCTTGCCAGTTGGTGCGTCTTGAAGCAAGAGGCTAAAACCTTGTGCTGATAATGCAAAGTCAATATGGCAGGGCTCTTAGCCAACTCGCATCACAGTAAAAGAATCTGTCCCATTAAGATGTCACAGACTAAGGCCTGGATTCAATCAGTATTTGTCCCTAACCTTCACTCTCAATCAAATACGAGTATTTTGATTTTATTTTTCAGAAATGCATTTCAGTAATCAATGAAATTAATGAAAAGAATGATGTTTTTCCTAAAAAAGTAATGCGTGCATTTAAGTTCAAATTAAGGACAGATGTCAATTAGCCCTATGGGTATGCCTCGCAGGCCAAGCACTGATAAGATCCACATTTTAAATTCTTCAGAAATTAGTTGGTGTAAACTTTGAGCCTCCCTAATACAGTTCCACTGCTGGGTTTTTAATTTGAATATTATGTAATTTGAATATTATGGTAATTCTCCATAAATTCAAGATTATCAAGACAGTTTTTAAAAACAACTACAAATCAATAAAATAAAGCAACCTAAAATTAATTTGGTAGCTAAACTGTACATTTCTAGGATATGTTGAATTTATGATGAATTTAACGATTCATATTGATCCATATTTACATGGTTCAAGCCCTAAGACAGAAGCTTGTTTTGCCCATGGGTTAAACAGGAGGCTTGGCCTCAACAGAGTCTCCACATAGCCCCTTAAGGAATCTCATTTTGATTGAGGGTACTGTCCTATCACAGGCAAGTCAGTGAGATGAAACCAGTTATTGTTAGCAAAGTCTTGGTCGAAGTAGTTACATTGATTGCGTTTAAATAGTGCCTGGTGTTCAGGGCATTCAACATGTTATTGTTCCATACAGTGTTCCACAGAAAGAGACTGGGACAGAAAGGGAGGAAATTATATTAGGGGAAAATCGTGGAAGTCTGTTCTCACTTTGATAAAAGAGAAATAAACCATCGCTGAGAGAGGAGTAGGAGGGAAAGGTCAAAGCCTTTGAGAAAACTCTTATCATTACAAAGTTTTTGGATCCACCATGTCTTCCCTTGCCAGTCAGCTCTGAATGGTATGAAACGGTATGTTTCAGATTTTAGTTGGAGTTAGTTTTAGGTGGAGTTTTGTTATTTGTATGTGAGCATTCCAGGCTGGGTTATTTTAATGTGAGGTCACATCTTAAAGATGTCAAGAGCAGCCCTGTTCAGGTGAGTGTTGTCTAAGCGGATGCTTCTCCTTCAGTTTTCATGGGCCTTACTTTGGGAAGAGGCAAACTCATCACCATCATATGTGGGAAGTCGTCTGTGCTATGTATATTAGCCATCTGATCAGCCCCCAGTTAACCTGGCTAAATAACTTTCTCCCTCTCCACCTCAGTTGATGTGTGGTGAATGTCTTGGTGCAAAGTAGCTGTAGTGCTTTACCCAGGTGTGGGCTACTGTAAAACGCTTAGAGATATTTGGGAAAAAAAATCAGGGAAAGACGCTAAATTCATAAACACAATTCATTACAATAACAAATATGATGGTGCAAATCAGGCCTCTAGGCTATGAGGAGACGGAGACAGATGCTGTGACTGTGTGGTGATTGGGGGTATCCAGGGGTGTGTTCTAGCGACAGTTTTTCTGCCGAAACATCAATACTTCAATCCATTTATCAGATTCTGTCCCGTCCTCCTCAAACAAAACAAAGGTGTCACTTTTTCGTTGGACCCACCCAATGCTGAGCGTTGGCATCCAGCTACTGGAGTAGGTGCAAGGGCTACTGTCTCATATGCAGGAGAGCGGGGTCTTTTAGGAGAGGGAACAAAGAATCCTCACGGCATTGAGAGAGTGCTGAAAATGCATCACAGAATGTGTGCCTCTCATGCTGAACATCTTTGAAACCCACATAAGCGTAGATGAAATTTTAATGAAGAGAACAGGCCACTCAGCACATCTAGACTCGGCATTTTTCCAGTCTAGAGTTATCAAGCACAGATGCCTGAGCACCGGGTCAAGGCACGGGCCTCCCTGTCATGGGGTAGGGAGTAAAAACCAATTCATCAGGCTGTAATTCAGCTGTACATACTGAGGTAGGAATACGGATAGATCAGCAGTAGTTATGATTCAGCGTAAGCTTCTCTTACTCCAATGTTAGGAAGCTAACACTCACTTCACTGCACCAAATGATGTAATACCATGGCCTATGATGTATGACACAAAAGCCAATCTGACTCCACTGCACTTTATCTCCATTAATTCCAAGGGCCTCCAAACTCATGGAGCATAAGTATTGTACAAGCATTTTAAAATACATACACTTTCTAGCCTAATTTTGATGCTCAATGTTAAGGGAAAGCTGCTTTGCTTTTAGAACCAGTCCACCTGTCCCGAACGCCCACTGACATTCACCTGGAGGGCCCTGGGCTCGAACCCCTGGCGCGCTGGTGCTATTGTGCCCTCTGAGAGTGCTCTTTCTCTCAAACACTCTATTGAAAATGCAGCTATGGAAGCCGCAAATGGCTTGTAGAGGGCATAAGATTATAAGCATGCTGAACCTCACTGGGCAGGGGCTGAAGAAATACATGCAGTTTTTGGACATAGAACCCCCCCCCCCCCCCCAGGAGCAATTCTTCACCCGCTTTAGATTCTGAAAGGTCATCTTGATATTGTTCAAAAATACCATTTTTAAAACTTTTATCTGGAAAGGTTACTGATTATTTTTGAAGCCCCCTTTTTAGAATTTTAAGAGGGAAGCAACTGTACTCATTGAGTTTGCCGAGTTAAGCCATTACCACATTGCTGTGGAGTGCTCTTCAACTGTCCCTCTGAAATGTGAAATGCTATAAAATGGTGTATTATTTCAATGTCTCTCTAGAGCAATGGATAATTCAGCATTCACTCTCGGTCATTTCTTCAGATCATAACCGCTTAAAAAACGTATAACAGTTCACCAGTTCAACAGTTTGGTCTGTATGTTTGTGATAGCCAATCAGACCTTGAGAATGTCTACACAAGCTTAAACAAAGTAACAGCTCTCGATGGGTTGATTCTGCCTTTTGTTTGTGTCTCCATATGAAATAAACAGAATGCACTGTCAAATATGTGGTCTCCATGTTTTTACCAAATCAACCTTCACTGCAACTAATTCAGGAACACCACAGCTGTCAAAAAGGCTACTGAAGATTGTTAGGATCTCAGACCACCTCTCTTAGTAGGCTAAGATATATGACCGATGACTCTTGTCATAAAACACACATCACACTGTTACGACCATTCGAAGTTATTTATTCACAACAGTTGACCAATGTCTTGGCTTGGTTTAATTGGCCTGGTTTAATTGGTGAAACGGCAGGGGGAGGGAAGCAGGGGGTGGGGGGAGTAGGAGGCTGACATCCTCATGATGACCAGGGACCAGTCTTTCCAAAACTCTGATATCAGATTTCAAGATTTGATTAGGGTTCTGTCTGGTTATGAAGTTTTTAAAAGCTTTTAAAAGTGGTGTCCTGTTGGGGATTTTGATACATTTTTCCAAATGGATGCTTAACCACGCTGAAATTTTTGCTGGAAATGGAGATCAAGATTATTTTGATCCAAAAGAACTGGGTCACTGTGATTCCAAGAAGCTGTGCATTTAGCAGATAAAGTAATGTCTGAATATATAAATCTATCAAATGTGTAAATAATTAAGAATATAGTCTGTTTCTAGGGAAAACTATTTTTATATATTATATAAGACATCATCCTTACTTTAATTTGTATTCATTAACTATTAATTTATAAAGTATTAATATTTCTCTATCTTTCTAATAAACTTTCTTCTAAAGAGCATAAGCAGATTACATTGTGAGATATGACAATTCAGCCTAGAAAGAGGCAACATAATGCAAACTTCAAAAGCCACTGTGGGAGTTTAGTACAAAAAGAAAGGAAAAGTCAGCCAACAAAAATCAAACATCAAGCATTAAGTCTGCTTCAAAAATCAGGACTGTTTTTCAAAGTATTGTATTCACCAAAGCATCTCCCACTGAAAACTCATTGGCTTCATCCCACCAATAGCAAAATCACAGGCATTCCATCATGACTAGATGTTCGGCTCCAGTGTCCCTATCGTCCACCATCTTGGAGGTTCAAGTTCTTAGGTAGAGGTTGCGGTGTTGCCTATGTTCCTATGCTGACCATGGATGTTCTGTTTACACCACACCCTTTCAGCAAGCCAGCGAATCAGAACACTTGTAGCTTCAGCAATGGGAGACACAGAATTATCACTGTGAAATGCTCCAAGCCGACTCTGGAAGGCTGGCATTTAACAGTGGTGATAGGTGGTCAATGCACAAACATGAATGGCAGGGTGACTGGGAGTGCCTGATAATGACAATCATGCCGGCTTATGTTAGGTATGTACCTGGCTGAGGGCATGGGAAGCTCTGGAATGGGGCAGGCATGTGGGTTAGCGGTTAAGGAGCTGGGCTGCTAACTAGGGTGCCGCAGGTCTGATTCCCAGGCTGGTCATTGTACCTGTAAGCAAGGTATTCAACCTGACATCTTCAGGAAATATCAAGAGGTACGCATAGATGATGTAGAAGAGAACTGTAAATTCTGTGCCTGCTGAGCACATAATAAAAATAACCTACGTTCGTAATCCAAGAACATCATGTACATTTATCAGTCTGGTTTAAAGGCAGTCCCAGTCACTTTCGTCTCCAGACTGGGACTGTGAGTCGGGCAAACACAAGTTGACCCACTTTGCTTTTCCTCTCCGAAAGGAGCAGACTCTGCTCGCTTTTCCACAATGGTATTGAACATCAGGGAAAGGAAAGAAAGACTGACATGCGAACCCATAAAGTGATACCCCGACACCTGGAGCTCTCTCTGCGCCGTCGCCTCTGTTCTCTCCAGCTCACTCGTGGTTAAACCCACCTCATCTGGTTTCATTGCCTGGAGTGTATAGAACAAAGAGCAGAAAAGGTTGTTGCATGCATCACCAGTGACGGCGCAGTCAGATAAACAACACGTTGTGCCTGCCTATCAAAAGGCGTCAGCTAGATACTGAATATGTATTTGTGCAACAGCTGTATCGTTAGCTTTTGTTCCGGAGTGCGAGTGTCACGCTTTCATTCCACTTCTGTTTAATATGCTGTGCTCCTGTTGTGCTGAACATTTATTTGTGGACTAAACTTTGCCCTGTGTGTCTGATTTCAGAGTAGCACTACGCACTCCTCTGAGTGACCATGTTTTCCCGACCACAATTAAAATGCCGGAAGCATCAACCATACATTTAAGTTATCAGTGCTGTCCGTTTGGTGCAGAATGTGCTTTTTGCTGCTATTGCCATGCAGTCTCTGTTCTGTGAATGCATGACAGTGCCTTGTGTCATGTCATAACTCTGCAGTGCAGGTTACTGGTGATCTCCGCTCACTTCTGCTATCCTAAACACACAAGAGACAGTTATTCAAAGCAGTGGTGTTGGTACTGTAATAATAATAATAATAATAATAATAATAATAATAATAATAATGATGACGATGATGATACTTTATTGTCAGACAAGTCTGAATTTTTTTCTTGCATCACAGCAGCTCCATTTGCAACATCACAGAGAAGACAAGAATTAGGACAAACAAAGATACATACATAACCATCACAAAGGATAATATTCAATGTACATTTCATCTGGGCTTAAGCTTGAATCTTGGAACCCTGTGTCTCTGGTTTGATGGTAACAATTTGTATTCACTGTTCAGGACATGGTTGGGGTCAGAGACAATGTTGTTGGCCAGCCGTAATATGTTACTATGGTAGGCCAATTCATAATAATAATAATGAGCTTTGTACAAGCTGTCTATACAAGCCACTGACTTGTAGGAAAAATCAAAGAACTTTGTATTTTATATCAAATAACATACATGTAAACTATAAAATACCTTTTATTATCAGACTAAATTCCATGTATGTGCTAGGCTGCTGGCTATTCACAATGCATGTGTAGCTGTCATTAGTGTTTGCCATCTTTGTGTAGTCTTGCACTGCTGAGTCACTGCTATGTAATTGTTTTTGTAGTTGTTGTAAAACTGCAAGAATACCAGCTTTACCTAACTCTCAGATTGTGCTTGTGTTGCAGTAAGGCAGGCTCTGAAATCGAGATGAACTCACCTGGGATGCACTCTTCCTCATATTTCATCCACACAAACACAGCAGGAGAGCGCCTAGCCTACAGCGGCTAGGCTAACGGAGGCTGAAGCCTGCATCAGCTAAACCTGTGCAGTACAGGTGGCTATACGTTGCTGCTGTTGTGTCCTATGTCACTTGCTATGGCTAGCTTTAAGTTTGCTGATGATTTCTTTCCAGATCTTTCTTTATTGCATTATACAGCTTATGCGGCATGCGCTGACTGGATGTGCTTATGTAGTATCAGTCCAATCAGACAGACGAGATGTGATGGATTAGCAGGCTGAGGTCCCAGGGCACAAGATCCAAAAAGGAGGAAAGGAAAGAGGACAGAATAGGCTCTACAAAACTGGAGACTCAAATCTGAAAGACAGGAGATGAGGAGCAACAACCACACGCATGGCTGGAGATGCAGGCTAATATTCTGCGCTGCGGTACAGATGTCTTTGAGAGCCTCTCGAGTTTCAGTAAAGAACCCAGACTCTGTGACAGCTTTAGTCAGAACCACTTCCATCCCGGAAACCAAAAGAAAGAAAAAACCCAAAGAGAGGAGCACAGAGTGAAGCTATGCGACTTCAAAAAAATGTGCTTTCATTATTTTGGAGAACCATTTGAAAGTATTTCATATCTGAAGAGCTGCTGGATCAAAATGTTCTGAAGAGTTTTGGAGGAACCAGCAGGAGACCAGGAGACTTCTCCCTCTGTCATAGAAGTGCAAACAAATTAAACAGGAAGCAATGACAGGACTAAACCTTTCAGCTACAATGGTTCATTCTCTCCTCAGACTGACTCCACTGGTTAGTAAGCTAGACTAAGGATGCTCTTCATCCACTCTGCTGGTTAGTAGGTTAAGCTAAGGTTACAGTTCATTTACTCCACTGGTTAGGTTAGGCCAGAGCTATTCTTCATCGAGTCTCAGACTACTTCTCATCTCCTCCACTGGTTAATAAGCTAAGCTAGGTATACTCCTCAGTGACTCCACTCATTTGTACCTTAGGTTAAAGCTATACAAGATTTTAAATTGGAAGTGTTTTGGTGGTCTAGTTTTTATGACATAGTCAAATCATTAAGGAATCTGTTGTCAACAAAACCAGTGAGCAGGTGTTAAAATATAACCAAAAGGTCTTCTTGATCTGCTGACATCCACTCAATAGAATTGGAATACATGAACACCACACTGCATGCTATTCACATAGATAGATCAGTTTTAAGTATCTGAAGATGTTATTTAGATTGTAAATGACCAGCTAGCATGACATGGCTTATAATAATGCCAAAGTAAGATAATATATGAGTGCATAATAAGGAGTGAATGAATCATTAATCTGCCAATCTACACACAAATTCATTCTGAACACATTATTCTGATGGGGCTTTATACCCAAAATGGTTAGCTTTTGCTTTAACACTGAGACTGTAAATAGGACCAGAGAGGGACAGTCCAGTTTCTGTTTGCAGTATAAAGGCCCATAAAGTCTAGATATAGGGGGGACATGGCAGTGAACAGCCAGAGATGGCACCTGTAGGGGTGTAGTGGACAAAACTTAATGATAAAAAGATGTTGCTGAACTGATCTGTTTAATCATCTAAATGAAGGTTATTAGGTTAAAATAATTACAGGCACAATAGCAGAGGGGTAAGCCAATTGTCAGCTACAGTTACATTGCAGTAACTTAGGATGACAGTCCTACCAGACAGAACAGATAAATCCACTGGGTGGGCTCCCATAGACTGCCAGGGTCTTTGTGTCTGCACGCTTTTGGTTTTGATGAGCGTCTTCACGATGGAACTGTAAGCTTTACCCGCCATGTTTACACGGATAAAGAGTAACACATGTGCGAGAAATGGCTGTGTACAGGACAGCTGCAAGCTATTCCCGTTAACACCCAAGTAGATAACTCCCTCTTGGGACAAACAATTTACACTAAGGGCAGATTTATCTGACAGTGAGCGTTAATGATGGAGAGGCCTGACTTTTAGCAGGCATTTTTGGTAAGAACACACAATGGACTGCAAGTGGAGCATGCTGGGATACCATGACCACAAGCCTAAATCTTCGCCTCAGTTTGGGATTCATGGTCAGACCACAATGGGACGTAACCGCTGTAAAAAACAGCAGGGCTCTGTACTGCTTGTTTGCATTATGCTGAATGCACGTCACACGTACCAACAGAGCGAGCAAAGTGGAACAGTTTTCAGAATGGCAGCCTGTCTTTAGTTCTGGCTCCAATGTCTCTGGTGTTTTGCTGGGCTTTCCATACAGTAGGTTGAGGAGGTTTGGCTAACTGTGATTTCCCCAGGCTGTTGTGTTTTTCTCACGCCACGGGCCTCCTGTCCTTGTGGTTGTGTCCTTCTTTGGGTGGTAGGGTAAAAGAGGAGGGGGAAATCTTAGTTCATAGTTTCCCAACTGACTGTATGTGTTTCCACGTTTCCATGCATTTGCATGTTTCCTGCGGGAAACAAAAAGAGAGGAACACGTGTCTGGTTCTTGTTTGGAGGGTAAAGATGGAGCTATTTAGTTTCTCCCCCCTTCCAACACGCACAGGGAACTTAAACCTCCTCATAATTACTGTGCAATATGGCTGCCCTGACGACAGGCTGTGCTAAAATGAGAAACATCAACTCTCAGCTGGGGCTTCAACATTCTCACTGTAATGTAGAAGTTCAGCAGTAATGGGGGGATTTGTATGTTAATAATGAAGGAAATAAAGAGGTTCCAGTGCTCATAGAGACAGAGATTCCACCTCTCTGCTGTGCAGCCAGTGGTTTGACGCACTCCTCTTCCCTCTATAAACACTAGAGAACACACTGTGTCCTTTGGGCATAGCAGCGGTGCATTAATTGTCAAGTCTGCAATTACACGCAATCTGCACAGAAACCAAAACCAGGTGGAGCTCCAGCCTCGCACCTCTGTTGCAAGGTTAGCCAACCAATGAGAATGCCTTCCGGGAGAGAATGTTCTTTTCCAGAGTGCACACCTCTGGCCTGCAACAACTCCTTCTTCAAGGAGGACATAGTCAATCAGAATGAGTGGTGAACCTATTCAAGGAGGATATGCTCAATCACAGTGAGTGTGGAATCTCCTCAAGGAGGATGTACTTGATCACAATGAGCGCAGAACCTCTGTGATTTCAGGTCTGAGAGCTCCCATCAAGAGCGCTAACTTAACCCACAGCTGTAAGAGAGGATGGTGCATTAATGTAGAGCACCAGGAGGAGCATAACTCTGTTCCCTTTCACTTGTGTAGCTTCTAATCAGACTGTCACATTCCCCCTGAGAAAAATCTGGAAACAGGACACACAAATGGTAAACTATGGATGAATTCATGCATGATCTTTGTTTCTTTTTTAATCAGCTGTCCTGGGGTCAGCGGACCGTTTGTACAAGAAAAACCTTCAGACGGCATTTACCCTGCCGCTCCTGGTCCTTTCACCACCTCCCACTTCCTGGATCAGAGGAAGGTTTTGCATTAGGGCTCCGATCCCTGCAATCTCCCCCTCTGAACTTCAGACACACCCCAAGGACAGGGGTGGCCTTGGAGC
Organism: Megalops cyprinoides; assembly: GCF_013368585.1. Lineage (NCBI taxonomy): Eukaryota > Metazoa > Chordata > Actinopteri > Elopiformes > Megalopidae > Megalops > Megalops cyprinoides. The sequence continues at coordinate 20,856,720 of NC_050601.1, forward strand.
GACCCTGGAGGGATCGCGTCGCTCTCACGAGGCACTCAGCTGATTTCTCAGAAGAACAGACAGAGGGAGAGAGGGAGAAAGAAGGAGTGAGGAGAAGAGACAACAACACGGAAAACCGACAACTGTTGATCTCACTAAGCTGAAGCCTGGCATAAACAACACCAAACCCTTACGACAGTTTCTGAACTAGGAAATCAGAGAGAAAAGAGAGCATCAGGCTTTAATCTGGACAGACATCAGCAGCTGAGTGGCAAAAGCTGGATGGAGGGAGATATCCAGGCAAGGGTGGAGATTTAGGGGCTCTTGATTGAGTCTGCGTCAATTTGAATTAATTTAGGGTTACTTTATGCGACATTATGAACAACATTATCAATTAAGCAAACCGTTGACATATGGGTGATTGTTATTAGTTATATATTACTCTTTATCATCTGTCTTTATTATCGCCCATCTCTGAGAGAAACAGGACAACAAATTTACATCACTCTCATCCTTTTATTTGCATTTCTATTGCTATGTATGTATATATGTGTTACATACACACACATATATATATATATATATATATATATATATATATATATATATATATATATATATATATATATGTAAAACAGCATGTTACTCAATAAAATCTGACAGCTGAGCAGTGCTCATCAATCACCAGTGCACATTTTGGAGAAAACATTTCTTTCATAGTCTGAAATATTCAAAGGCACTGATAAACAGCTCAAAGCCAATACATATGTGAGAAACAGAAGTGCATTTAGTGAAGTCAAGACGTTTGGCCAGGCTTGGATCAAATGCTCTGTGTGCTTTAAAAAATAAAAGATAAAACCTCTCCTGCCAGACACATAACTTTTTTGATTTCATTGCTATTTTCACAGATGGCTTTCTTAAAAAAGTTATCAGCCATGTTATTGAAAGGTTTTAAGCAAGCTGATTGGCAAGCTCTTTAATGTAAATCACTCCCATGATGCTCACTGCAAATGACTGTGCGCTTGTAATTTAGAGAGACATAACACACTGCACAACACATCAATCTGCCAGTTTCATGAAATGCTTCCTCTGAGAATTAAGCTAGAGGTTGTGCTGGCCACTTTCTGCAGTTTCACTCCCTGTAAGCTCCAAGCAATAGAGCTATATAGATCATGAAAATCATATTGGCTGTAATTAAGTGGGAGCCAGTGGCATGCTGCCTCGCCCTGTTAAAGTGAGGTACTATTTTTAGCTGTTATTAGCTATTATTTTCTGCCAAGTTATTGGTGGCAAAATGTCCGCTTTCCTAGTTACCAGCAGGTGACAGCTGGTGGCCACTCTCACATGTGGTGGGATAGCAAGGGATAGCCATAGTGAGGGCTGCACCTGTAAGGAGAGCACCAATCAGGGGTCTGTTTCTACTGCCTTTTGCGTTTTACTGTAGGTTTACACAAGCTAGGCCTAGGCGTTTCTGTTTTGTGTTACTCACCTGAATATTTTGTTCGTGACGCATTCATGAACTGACCATTTTCTGTTCAGCATTATTATGCGTGCATCCCCAGAGCCTAGCACATTTCAGCCTTAGAATTAAGAATGGAGGAAATGCATGCGGCAGTTTAGCCACTACATGTAGTATTTTTACAATGCCTTTATATGAATCTGTGATTAAGCAGAGTGTCTCTTGTGTGGACAATGGAGTGGAATCCTATTCTCTCTCTCTGCGGAGAGCCAACAGACCTAATGCACTGTTGTTACCAGGCAAAGGACAGCAGGCAACACTAATTTCATCGAGCCACACAATTTGTGGGGGGAGGTTATTGATTTTATCCCGCATCCCTGACACTGTTTCAGAGACAAGTAGCAATGAAATGAAATGTATGAGGGCTTGATGGTCTCTATTCTACTTAACCTTGGAAATATGAGTCAAGTTCGAACTGAAACCAGTGAGGGTCGAATCTATAGCTGACAGATATATCCTCATAGATTTTTATAGATAAAAATATATCCTCAAAACAAGTACCATTCACAAAGCAAAAAAAACAAAACATTATATGAGACAGAGTACAAATGGCACATACTGTTTGGCACAAAAGATACCCAATATTAGATGCAATTCTCAAACAGAATACAGCAAATGTATAATCTTGCAGCATTTCTTTCAAGCACCTTTTAAAGTTCTGTGCGTGACAAAGCCGTGAAGAAGTGCAGCTGATGAAACAAAAGAATAAAAAAACGATGAGACTCGGCTTCGCCTTGAAAAAAGCTAAAATTAGTGGCTTTAAAAAAAATGTTCAAAGCCGCGAGCATGAAACATAAGAAAGGAGCCGAGAAAGTGACAGAGCAGTGTGAAAAGATCTTAGATGATGCTGGATGCTGGTGACTGGCTTTGGTGTCACTTCAAAGCGCTCTCTTTAACGACGGAGGGCTAATTCGGAGCAGATATGAGGACCGGCGTGTCTGCGTGACCCCCGTCGCGCTGTTGGGATGTGGCTAGCCAGGGGGGGCTGGGGTGGGGGGAGTGGGGGGTGAAAGGATTGGGGGTGTAGGAGTGAGAGTAATAGGGGGATGGGGGGTCTGAGCTCTTTCTCGCTTTCATCATGTGTGATTGTGTCTTTCTTCTCTTGACATGACTACAAAGATGGCATCCTTTAAACCCCACAGTCGCTACAGAAACCAAAGCAGCCATCACTAAAGATAAAGGGCCAAGTTGAGTCTTCCTTGGCCTTACTAGAGCCTCTGGTCATTAACATCTATCACTATTTTACTATCACTGTTTTAACCATGTGCTCTGGACATGCCTCTCATGTTGTGTGCCTTTACCTGGTCTACACTGTAACAGCATAGTCCGTTTACTTCACAATTCATCATCTATGAGTCAATCAAGTTCATTTATCCTTGGTATTTGTTTTGTTTTGAGGTTATTATCTGTTCTCTGCTAATAAATGAGTTTGGATCTATACTTTGCAGCAGTAAGAAGTAGTTTCAGGCTGTTGTCAAAGTGCAAAAGGACAGTGTGTGATGCTATGGAGTAATTATTTGAGCGGTGGATCACATGATTTAAAGAAACATAAAAGTTTGGTTAGCTGAAGCTAATTGCTATCTCAGCTTCAATAATATTTTAGAAGTACAGACTCTAAAAGCTCCAGTAAAATAACCTTACAAACCCAGTTTGTCAGATGGCTTTATGGTATTTTTAAAGTTTAATTTCCTCGGAATGTAATTTTCTTTTGTCTCAAGCATTTCAAAGGAGGACGGATAAACAGGCCTTCGAGCTTTCTGCGTGTTTTTATCCTTTCACTCGCATGTCCTTAAATAAATACGTGTCATCTCATTTTTGTCTTCAAAAAGATTCATTTTCCATGTGTTTATTTTAAATTTGCATTATTACTGCTATGAGAGCTTCTCATGTTAATCCGAGGATATCCGAGGCATTTCCATTCAGTGCTTACTTACAGAGCGTTCGTTAACGGCCGTGCGCCTCACGGTCTTAGTAAATGAGCTCCGTGCCGGGACACCGTCTCGGCCGCGATTTTATCGGATGGAGAACCGCTGCCTTTGATCCCAGACAGTTTCGGAGTCTGCCGGTTGTGCATGCCGACATCAAGGGAAATGAGGCCGCGAGCTTGCTCTTTCATTATTTTTTCGAACGGAGATAAAACAACCGGGAGAAAACAAAATTCCTCCGCTTCAGAAACGAGGCGTCGCTTTTCCCATAGACGGTCACTTGTTAGGCTGATATCAGCGTGCTTACTGAAATGACCACAGTCCTCCTCCTACTCCCCGCGCACACGCACACACAGACAAGCACACACACACGCGCGCACACACACACACACACACACACACACACACACACACACACACACACATCCCTCCCCGACCAGCCCTTCCTGCCCACAGTTATTTCTCTTTTCTTTTTTGCTCTTTCTCTCCTTATCTCTCGCAGCTTGCCAGTCAGAAAGAATGCACTGTCTCCTTCCTGCGCTTTAATGTCAGACAGACAGGATGCTGCAGGGGGAAGCGCTTTATGATGCCGCTTTGCTCTCCCTCTCTCTCTCTCTCTCTCTCTCTCTCTCTCTCTCTCTCTCTCCGTCTCTCTCTTTCCTTTCCAGCTGTGCCACACAGAGCGGTTCCCTCTGCTTCTGGCCAGTTGGTGGAGGGGCCTTAACGGTGTAGGCAAGATGGACACCGGCGTAATTAAGCTGGGGACAGACAAAATAACCACAATGGGCAGAAAAAAAGCCTACAGAGGAAATAGAGTATGTCTTTCGTTAGCGATAATTGTCACAGTATATACCCACATGCGTACACATAGAAAGAACATATGTCTTGTTTGTTACTGTTTTCCTTCCCCGCTCGCTGCTCACCAGTCACTTCTGCTAGCTCATTCTGCTTCCATGGTAAAGTAACCACTTTCACCCTAATAAAACATGGCAATCTCGCCTCACCAAGGATGTTAAATATTTTGCGTAGACATTTAGAGTACAGTATACAGGTCAAATGCAAGGAAGCAGTTTCACAGTGCAGAAATCCCATTCATGGTTTGGGTTTTCTTTGTCTTGTTAAATACTGTGTAACAAGTATTGATGTTTTTAGATATTAAAGTAGCTAGCTCAAAAACTGCTGGAAACTACAGTCAACCACGTAAACTAACTGGATGTTGCATTTGCTGCCCATCATGTCAGAGATGATGGAGCCAAATAAAATCCCTGCAGTGCCATTGAAAGAGAGGGGTATTATGGTCTGCACTGTCTGGCATTTCTACCCTTCCAATTAATTTGGTTTATAACTGAGTGGGACCATGTTACTGCGGTAACACACATTAGTTACTATAGACTGATTTGTTGGTCAGCGTATGCACTTCCCTGCTTGTTTTTCCATTGGACGAAAGCAATTCACCAGAGTACAGTTTTGGTCCTTATCTTTAGCTTTTCAAAGCATTTACCCATTTGTTTTACCTTTGTCATGTTTATGGTGTATGGACTGCACATGTGCACCAAATGCTGGGCATAGCTCAGCTACACTTAGCAAAGTCTAATATGCACACAAACCATAATTTTTTTGGTTACATCACTCAATTTGGTCTTAATTGGTCTAAAATGTATTTGTGGAGTCTTAGCATATCTAAAATACTTTCCATTGCCCTCTGTCATAAACCATAGCTGCAAAACATATTTTTTTCCATACATGTCATGCCAGTGAATTTTGACAGTATCCATTCATTTATTTCATATTTGGTACATTCATCAAGCATGGCTGTCAGGATTGTTTCTAAGGCTTGGTCACTGGTTGCACTCTTGACTGTAGCTCAGAGTGACCAGCATATCTGGAGCATATCTAGCTTGAAAGCCATGAGGACCATAATGGTTGACCAGCCATTTGGCTTGAAAGCATTGTGGTTTCCAAGAACCTCTAATCCAGTGTGTGTGCAATGTGGCATCTCTCGACAGACGAGCATGGTGCTGGTGACAGGACTGAGAAGTGGAGAACGTCTGCATTTGTCCATGAGAAAGGAAGCGTACGATTGTTGTGCAGCCTCTGTGAGTGCTTGCAGCTGCAAGCGAGCTACAGCATGTAAAGAACCCCCCCCCCCCCCCCCCCCCACACACACACACACACACACAAAAAATGCACACGTTATTCACTTCCCGTTCCTGTCTTCCACAGCTTCAGTGGAACTCCAGATCAAAACAAATGACTATCAGACTATCAAAAGCTCACCCCCCCCGCCCCCTCGCTCTGATTGGCTGCTGTGACGACGGGAGGGCAGGGGAGGGGCGGGAGCGAGGCGGGCGCATGCTGTTTCCAGCTCCCTTTGATGAGGAACTTAAAACGGCGTGTTATCAAACGGCTCCGATGGAAGGCGATGAAGAGGAGGAAGGGGCCGAGGAGAAGCAGAACAAACAGCCACGGAGCACGCTCCCCTTTGTCTCATCAGCGCGCGGACGATAGCCTTTATTAACCCCGGCGTAAAGCTGCGTCCGGCGGCCACTCCCCCCCGCCCTGATTATAAAGCCCTGCAGTTTGAATTAAAGAGGTGAATGCTAAGCTTCTTTTTTTTTTTTTAAAAAAAAGACCTTGTTGATTTGATCTCAATAAGGTAAGGACAAACATAACAATGATTACAATGTTACTGACCAATGAGAAAAAACAGCAACATTACCAAGTGAAAAATAATTACACATACATACTTACATACATAGATATACAAATCCCCCACCCAAAGCAACATGAACATTCTATATATGATGTGATTTTAAATGCTGTGTCACCCTGGGCACAGTACATCATGGATGTTTACCTACAGTACCCTCACCTTATGATACTTTCCACTTAGTCTGGGAGAGTGGATACTAGAACACAATAAACTCATTCTCATCCTCTTGCTATATACACCTGACTCTGCCATAAACCTGACCTGTCTGTTTTTATACATGCCATTGTACCACTGATTGCCTGTAACATGCGCTGGCGTGGAAAGGGGAAACCTGTGTGGGGGTCTTACAGGGACACATACCAAATCCCAATGTAAAATCATGGGGTCTTTTTACAATAGCCAATCAGATTCAAGAGTTAGCAACAGACAAGACTACCAGGTTATGATACTATACAAAAACAATTAAATGTTACTGTGGGAATGCTGAAGCGGAGGCGTCTAAAATGTAATTGTAATACTTTTCTGAAATGAATTGTGTGTTACTAGAGTTTCCCATTTATGAAAAGGTTAAGCTGGTGGTGGTCTATCTTGTTACAAGACCTGTGTGGTTGGAAAAGCAGCAGATTCATCGTTTCGGGTGAGAAAATGACCCAGAAATTATCACGGTGCCTAAAACGCTTTTGGAATCAAGGTAAGAAAATCTCCCCTCCAACGAACCTTTGTGTTTATGTTTTCTGGTTGGAGGCTTTTCCTCAATTTCACTGTTTAATGCAGTTATAATCCCCACCCAGCACTGTGAATCGCAACCGGATAGAGAGACATGCCTCTCACCAATGCGGAGAAAAAAGGATTGGGAACGCATGCAGAGCCCCCAGAACTCAGAGCTGAACACGCAGTCACTCTTCAAACTGCACGCCTCGGGCCAAAGTCGATCGCAGATGCCGCTGAAGCCCTTTCTTCTCCGGCACGCCACTATGCAGAATTCTTGGAGGGTTGCCATTGGATGACCCCCGTCGATCAGTTGTCCCTTAGCTAAGGTTGTCGCGAAATTTCAAAGCCTGTCCTCGAAACTGTGTGTGTCAGTAACTTAGCGGCTCCCTGTTATGCTGAAGCAGAATAAACCGGGCGTATCGGCGCTGCACTGGCTGGCTGATCCTGTCACGCAGAGTGAAGCCGCTCATGGGTGTAGCCAGTTTCCAGGCCCAGAAAATCAGCGGGCCGAGACTCCAAAAATTGGGCAGGCCGGTGTCCCCCGGTGCCCTGCAGCGGGTTGACGATCAGGGCTGTGTCCTCACCACCAGTCGTTATCTCTTGTGTTTACCAAGTTGTTGAGGTTTTGAAGGATTTATTTTTTGCTAATTTGGTGATGTTCCTTGTAATGTCACTTTATGTAGGCACTGCATAAATTAGACAACTGTCCAAGCTGCCATCACTATGTGTCTCCTGTCTGGTCCAGGCGTCTACGTCACTATTTTTCTCCTATTATATTTTACGGTGAATTTCAGAGCTCCATCAGCCAAAGCACAATAATTATTACCTGCCATGGACCTGGGAGCCTCACCATCGTTCTGGTCAGGTTCCCAAGCTGGAAACTAAATATATAAATATAAATATATGAATATAAAACGGCGGATGGTGGAAGCAAGAGAGTGGTGGCTTTGCTCCTCTCGGATAAGCCCCCATCACGTGACCTCAATAAAGCACATCTGAAGGAGACCGGGACTTCAAAGTGCCTGGGCTGGTTTTGGCACAACATTTTTGATGCTATTCTTGCTCCTTGGGTGAATTAGCATGTCTCTGTCAAAGGCTCCCTCTGATGAGCGTAATCCCCTCACCGCCGTCGCCACGCGCTCGCTGAAATTCGTAAACGACAGGACGGTAGATATTGTGTGGCGGAGAGAGAGAGAGAGAGAGAGACAGAGAGATGAAAACGATATCTTGTTCAGGGGATAATGAGTCAGAGGTGCCCCCAACACACCTTTTCTTCTCTCTCGGTCTTGTTATGTGCTCATCACTGTTTCTTTTAAAGGGACGTTCCTGTGACGGGCAGTGTTTAGCAGATGTCAGGTGTTCTTTTTCTCTGCAAACAAATCAGGCTCTGTCAGATAGGGGTGTGCTGCATGGCGTGGGGGGGGGTGTTTGCGGGAGGTGGACGGACGGGCGCATTTGCATCCGCTTTATCTTTGCCGTGAAATACACTGGAGCGTTTCATCTGGTTCCATCTGACATTTTCCATTTCCTCTGCCTGTCCCTGTCCCGGAGCTTTGGACGCGGCCACCGGGGGCGTCGCATGTGCAGAGACCCCGCCGCAGATAAGCAGCAGGCGTTACCGGGGGGAGGGACGGGGCGCGTCTCCTCAGAGCGAAAACAATCTCACGAGCAGCTTGGCACAAATTACATTTTTCACATTTCACATTGTGGTCACAGACAATGCTGTAATGATATTAAAGGAGAGGTCTGAAAAGGACCTGACATTTACAATTAAGCATCATCCCCATGCTTGTGCTATAGATGCTATGCTTTACAGAAGAATCTCAAGCCATATCTCAGTCAATGATACCTCAGTCAATGTTTTACCGCTATTGTTAAGTAATTGTTTCTAAATACCCTCTGTAATAATCTCCCTGCCTGGTAGATTGCATTCTGTGTTTTGCTGAAGTGAAGTTCTTCCCTCCTCCTTTCTGACAGGATCACTTGATGGATGTGCATGTCAATCCCACTGAAGGGCACAATTGTGGCTTTGCGTAGATCCTATGATCACAAACATGGTACACCAACTCCTGCGAAACTTATGGAAGGCTTATTAAATTCTGACACATCATAATACATTATGGTTATAAGATAAGTTTAATAGATGAATAAAGCATTAGTAACTGCATTATACATCACTCAAAAAGAACTCTCAGTATGTATCTGTTATGGCAGCCATGGAAGTATTTTTCTCCAATGGTACAAATGAAAAAACAAAAGACACATGGTATTTCACAAAGGTCTATGTTAAATTTAAGTAATTAAATCATTAAAGATTAAAAGTTATTCAAAATTAAAAGATTAAATTTTAATTTAATCTTTAAATTTGTAATTTTTAATTAAAGTACAAATTTTTAGCTATATTTTCTTCCTGTGTACAGCCATGTCGCAGTCCTTCTCACCACCACTAATGTGAAATCAGGTGATGGAGTGTACCTGGCCAGGGTCAATGGTAACAGGTGCAGCCAGCTACAGTGGCACAGTGTGAAGTCACTACATCTCACCAGAAAATGACAAAAAATGGAAAATGGAATGTAAGCATGTGCTCCATAACATCTGGCTGCACAAACGGATGTCATATGAACTAACACCCTGGTGAACCTTTGCTTCATATCTTACCACTGAAAGACAAGTGGCTTTTGAGCCGGTGTTATGCTCCCTAGAATCGGACGGACGATGCTTCTCTTTGTGGTGCATATTTTCCAGATGATGGCTGCAAACATCAAAAGAGGATCACAAAACACAACGAGTATGTTAATACTACCAGTTCGCTCCTAGGAGCTGTTCTGAGTCTAGATTTCTTGAACTACAGTGCAAAAACCACAGTACATTCTTCATAAAGCCTGACAAAGCCACCACTGCAGCACTGTAGAGGCCAGACTCTGTAGCAAAATGATAGGTAAGTCAGCAAGACTTCCTTCCCTCTGCTCCACTGGAATCTTCCTGTGAACCTTGTGATGCTGACTACACAAGGAATTAACACAGCTTTGTCCCCTGTCCACGTGGCTGGCTTTAGAATGGAACTGTTGTGAAGAACTGATGCCTTCATGTGATATCCCAATGTTATCTTTTCCATTGTTTTCCAGGAGTCTCTCCACCACCTTTTCCTGTGGTCAGGGAATAATTTTCCAGTTTTTCCCAAATGGCTCTAGGTTTTCAGGTTTTTTGATTCCCTACAGTACATGTACAGCACTGTGAGACAATCTTGACTGCAACTATGCCCTATAATCATTAATATTTTTTGATTGATTCAATGAATGTTGCCATTTGGCCCATGTGTATGAAGAAGTCCTGTAAACCTGGAAGCACATTCCAGTTCTCTGGCTGGTAAATAGCTGGCAGCTGTGTGGAGGAGGGGAATGGGCGCCACGCTGTCGGCGAGGTCGACGGTCAGAGACACGAGCCCCACACCTGCATGCACTTCCAACCCTCACAGGTTTCAGACTCCCCCTCCACACTACTCAGCTCTGTCCCTTTCTCTGTCTCTATCAGAGGTGGGGGGAAGGGGGCGCTTGGCCTTCTCTGCCACCCTTCACAAAGGCCTCTGTGGGGGCGTCACCCAGCATCTCCCTCATTCTGCCAGAAAGAGGGAAATCCAGGTGCGCAGTCAGCCACTTTCACTATTGTCCTTTTCCATCTCTGGCCCGACCATGCAGAGCTCTCTATTCTGTTGGCACGAGATGGGTTTCAGGAGCTGAGCCGGTGTCACCCTTGCGATCGTGCGACTCATGGGACGAGGACGTGAGGCGAAGCCTGGTGTCTGTGAGAGAGCGGAGGGATGAGGTGCGCGGAGGAAGCGAGCGAAACTCAGCAGCGTGACATAAAGGCAGGCAGGAGAGAGGGGAGCCCGCTAATTTCCGCCGCCGGGTGGCTTCGCCACCTCAAAGGGAATCTTTTTCCGGGAGGGGAGGGGGGGGAGGGGCGGCGGCTGTCGTGGCAGAGGGGCCCACCAGATGAAAGCGAACCGCTACGCCGGCCCAGCGCAGAGTCTTGCTGGCTGATTAAAAATGCTAATGTGCTCCTCTGACGCTTTGATGTTTGCCGAACAATAGCGGGAGAGGTACAGGGAGCCCGGGCCGTCCTTTATCTGCGACTGCGCGTGTGACGTCCAGCCGAGCGCCGCGACGGTCCACATCAATCACGCCGGGGTGCACTGCGACCCCCTGCAAGGGCTGCGCGCTTAATTATGCCTCCTCTGCGCATGCAACACACACATCTGCAGCTGCGCACTACTGAGAGGTGGTATGCACACACACACACACGTACAGGCACACACATCCACACACATACATACACACAGGCACACACATCCACACACAATTACACAGACATACACACAAACATGCGTACACTCACACTTTCACACAAATACACATGCATCATGGACACACACACACACACACAGACACACACATGTACACATGCACTCACACTGTAGCTGAGCTAAACTAGTTCAGTGGTCATGATAAGATATTAAGTAATATACTGTATGCAACTTGAAGCAACAAGAAAACTACATAATATTTAAAGGACAGGATTACAGAGAATATATGTTCAATTCAATTCAATTCATTTTTATCTGTATAGCGCTTTTTACAATACAAGTTGTCACAAAGCAGCTTTACATTGTTTCCAGGCCTGAGACCCCCTGAGAGCAAGCCTAAGGCAACAGTGGCAAGGAAAAACTCCCTATCAGGAAGAAACCTTGAGCAGAACCGGGCTCAGAGGGGGGGCCCATCTGCTTCTGGCCGGCACTGGGCAATGGCTGTAAGCAAGATTGTCACATTAAGACATTTGATTGCATATTTGGACTCCTTCTGTAATTCTACCCACCAAAGGATGTAGCTACAGTAGGTTACATGTGCTGTGAGTGGTAGGAGGCCATATGTGACCGTTTGGGCAAGCACCATTTTGGTAGGTGCTACAACTTGTCATGTTGTGTCATGTCACTTTCATTATGTGAACCATTTCATTTGTCCCTGTGTTAATACCACACACACACACACACACACACACACACTGGTCTCACCACACACCAGCCAATCGTAGTTCAACTAATACTCAATTACCAGGTACATGTGGGGAATCCACCAGCAGGAGTCAAAAATCTGAACCCCAGACAGCCACCGGCACAGAAACATTTGTGTGTTTACCTGGGTTTACCTTGTTGTTTCAGAGCTCGGACTTAAATCCCAACTGCAGCTCAGTTGGAAGCCTTTCTCTCTGTTAGGGCCCTGTATCTCTGTGTTGAGCTGTGAAGACATGCGGCTTTAAAACTCCCTACAAGGTGAACACAAAAATAGACCGGCTCTAAATAACAGCCGCTCGGGAAGGCTTTGTGTAAAGTCCTGTTTATTGTGAGAGGTGTGGTGTGCACAGACGGTGTATATGACTAATGGTAAAATTTGTATCTGTGTCTCTCTCATCTCGCTGTTTTGGGATAGGGGCTTACCTGTGCCGTCTGCCCCACAGAGAACCACCCTCACCCCCAACCCCTCTGCTTTCACCCCGAGACCGGAATGCGAGAACCGCGGAGAAGCGCAGCGCTATTTCCAGCCGGCGGTAGGCAATGAGTCAGGCTCTCCCTCCAGACGGGTGGCGGTAATTTGATAGTGCGTCGGGTTTAATGGTTTAGCTCCGCGGTGAGGCTGGCACACGCACCTGGGAAAGGAGATCGCCTCATTGCTCCTATCTGATAATCTCCGTGCTCGAGGGGCAGAACCAGGAACCATCGCGATCAGGGATCTGAGCAGTGAAACCTACAATTCTGCCTGCCTTTAGCGAGCTCACAATGCTGAACACAATGGCCCATTGCTTCCACCTGCCTGATCCGTAGATGAATCAGTTATATAGTTTCATTTAGCGAGCCTCCCTTTTTGTTTGTATTGTACAGACAGAAAAAAACGCGTGTTAAGTTATTGATCACGCCTGAAGAGTGATGGTCGTAAACAGCGTATCATTTTGTGAGCAATGAAAAGTGTCTTGCCACGTTTCGAGTGTCTTTTCGCGGCTGTGATTGCGAAAGAGACAGCTGCGGGCCCGGACGTGATGTGTGCGATAGTGTTTCTCCGAGGCTGCCCTGTAAACAGCGCGCTGGTGCCAGGGGTAGACACACTCCGTGACACTCAACACTTTAATTACGCGCTCCTGTCTGCTTACCTGTTTATCCGGGGGGATGCGTGTGTCACTCCGCAAAACAGCCGTTTGATTCCCTCATGGCAGATTTACTGGGTTTCAGCAACCGCTTGAAAGACATATATTCCTTTGGTTTAATGTTCAGTACAAGGAAACGATGGTTTCCCCGTGAGATTTACCCTTTACTGTACACAGTATATCGGAATATGAACTATATGTGGGCTCAAATTGGACTATGGACTAAATGAATTAAATAATTTTGGGATTACATATGAATATGAACTATTTTTGGTTTTCATTGTTTTCCGTGTGAGGAATCAGAAGGCTAAATGTCATGCACACACACACACACACACACACACACACACACACACACACACACACACACACACACACACACACACACACACACATGCACACAGAGGATCCCCGGCCCTCTCAGCAGTGCTACAATCTGGGTGTGCCCGCTCAGCCGTACCCCGTCTCTCCTCTGTTTCACCCAGCAGGTCATTTGGTGGAGTCCTAACCTGTGTAATCTCATCCCGATCTGCCTCCCTCACCTCTGCGTGCTGACTCAGGGTGTCTCCTTACACAAACTAATTGTTCCCTTATCCTGCGCTGAGGGCGAGCAGCGCAAGCACACACCTGCACTCAACAAAGAGCCCCTTATTCCCCGGGCCTGTGATGCTGCTCCGGTAACTCACACCAAGCACTGAGAACTCAGGGTCACCTCTTTATCTTTATGAGAGAGGGAGAGAGAGGGAGAGAGAGAGAGAAAGAAAGAGAGAGAGAGAGAGAAAGAGGGAGAAATGGAGAGACAGAGGGAAAGAGAGAGATACAGAGAAAGAAAAGAGAGATGAGGAAAGACAGAAAGAAAAATTTGAATTCAAAAAGAGACAGAGACAAAGAGGAAAGAAGAGGGAGACAGAGGGAGAGACATGGCGAGAGAGAGAAGTAGAAAACAGTGATGCAGTCAGTAAGCCGGATCATTTCTTAACACAAGCCTGTGTTGTATTTGATGAGAGGCTTTGGGTGCTAGCCCCTTGGAGAAGTACAGCACAGTCAGATATGGCACACACAACCCCCGTTTTCTGTTTGTTTCACCACAACAATCATCAGGCCTTGGCACCTCAGGACCCCCCTCATTGATCGCCCATTTCATTAGCATCTTCCTCACTTCAGAAGGAGGTCACACTATCCGAAGTTCGCTGCAAACTCATCGTTTGGCTGACTTTTTTCTTTCTTGTGCTCTGCAGTATTGGCATATCTCACTTTCAGGAGCATACAGAGTTTCTTCCATTGCCTTGAAATGAGTTGGTCTTGCAAAACAGTCAATGCTAGAGCTCAGGGTGCACATTCACACAACACGCAAGCTCCAAACAGGCACAATACGGATGCCCAAACTGACATGTTTGCATGGAATCTCTCTCAAGGTCTTTGGTTGTGTGGAATTAAAGGGTTTCAATGAGAGAGAACAAAAACTCACAGCTGGGCCTTCAGAGCGGCCAGAGTTACAAAGAAACCTCACTGCTCCGGCTCCTCCAATCAGAATGAGGGGCAGAAGTCAGCGACGTCACAAAGGGAGACCTGATTACCTCCATATGCCTGTGAGGCCCTCGCCTTGCGAAGGACCCCGTGTCTGAAACGAACAGCATGTCTCCCCGCTCAGAGAGACTGTGATGGGGAACCAGAAGGCCTTGCCATTTGCAGAAGGGAGGTGTCATAAATGAGCAGGGGTCAGGAGGCCAGGGGGATGGGAAGGTGAGGGGAGACAAGGATTTGGGGGGATTTTCCAACAGGCTGTCCCTGCACATGCTCAGTGCCAGATGTGACCTTAACAGATCACAGTGCCCACCTGGCGCATTCGTGCGGTCGACTTGTAACTCGTCGACTCTCTCCCTAAAACAACACAGCCGCTGTCCTCACTACAAACAGCGCAAGCATCTCTCCTGGCCTCCTGTGTGAGAATAAATGTATAAATGGTAGTTCTGTATCAGCCTTTTGTGTATACAGTCTTGTTTAATACTTACTGTATGTACATTCATACTTACACACAAGGGCATAGGTTTGGTCTCAACATTGGTAGGGACACAACAACCAAGGGCACATCGGAATTATCTAACATGACTTCACTCCAAACATAATGTGAACAAGTTCGCTCCAATATTGGCAGGGACAATTCTGCCCTCCCAAAATATTGGTTGGGACATTTCCCTACCGTTCATATGCAAACCTACGCCCTTGCTTACACAGTTAATTTTGATTCACATGTCTGTTAAATTGATTTCTCGTGAAATGATGCAGAAAGGTATTACAGGAATATGGATGTCTGCTGAGAGGATGATTCTCATTCTCCTTATGTGTAATTATTTATATGGAAGTGCCCCGGAGAATTTCAGGTAGCTAGATATGTGGAGGGTTACTTCAGGGTATTAGAATTATATTTGGAGTGGGATAGTCCAAATAGCTGTGCGTATCGTGTTGTACTTACATGTCAATCTAGGCACACACTTGCACTCTCAGCACTAGGAAAACTTGTTCATATGTGGTTAGTGGTGTATGTGCAGCTTCTCCTGCCACTTTATTAGATGCACTGTTTAAGTGGTTCTGGATAAGAGTGTCTGTTAAACGACAATAATGTAATGAAAGCAACCCAGTTCAACAGTAATTACATGACCACGCCGACTGTTGCGCTGTAGCTTCCTCCTTTGTTCCTATGTGTACATGAAATCAAAGGCAGTGTCCCATGTCCTATATTCCAAGTCGAGTTGATAACGGATAGCCTTTCAAGTTTTCATGTTTCTGAACGCGGTGTAAGCCGGGGCATGGGCTGCTGAATAAATTTGAATAAACGTTACACCCCCACCCTTCTGGCTTCTGCTTCTCCTTCTGTGAGGTCGCGCCTGGGTCAGCTCTTTAATGAGGAAACGCAGGTAAACACAGAGCTGCCTTTGAGCTGCATTCTCTCCCACTCTGGGCATGAAAAGGCGGCAAACACAGACAGTCTGCAAATGCAAAGTGCACAGTATTACAGAGGGAGGGAGAGAGAGGGGGTGTTGGAGAGGGAGGGAGAGAGGGGATGTTACAGTTAGGAACAGAAGGGGGGCATTACAGACAGATGGAAAGATAGGTTTGTAATGGGGATGTTACAGAGGAAGGGAGCAAGAGGGGGTGTTACAGTGCGTGTGTGTGTGTACGTGTACGCCGCGTGACCTTTTCAGACAGGGTCTGGTTTGTTTTACACAGAGATCAAGGGCCACAGAAAAGCTGTCAGGGAGGGCTTTAGGCAGAATCAATGGCCCGGTAATATATCTGCCACCATCGCATGGCCTTGAGACAGACGGTTACATCAACACGTCCTAAACTCAGAGTCCAGGTCGCGTTCCACGCCTGCGTGCGCTCCAGTGGATTACCGAAGGAATCCATTTCAAATGGGTTAAAGATGTGCCTCAGAGAGCTCTGTTACGTACTGTGTGGACCTCATAGGAAAGCAGTCCTCTGGTAACTGCACCAGACCTTGACTGCTTCAAGCAAAGACTCATGCTTTGTTGTGGCAAACGATGAAATCTGGTCCTATGGAGTCTTAGTTGGGGAAAGGGAAAGCCAGCTGAATTGAACTGCTACGACCCCCCCCCCCCCAAGATTTGTGCCATTGCCCCCCCAGTCCTCCCTCTACGCATGCCTTCAGCCAAAAACGTTACATTTTTATTTTCATTTAAAATGTCCAGTAACCAATCATTTAACCTTTCCGCGCTTACGGTCACACCGGTGCGATTTGCAGTTTAGCGCTTAAATAAAACTTGTGCGATTAGAACACTAGATTGGAAAAATTCTATCTGATTTCATCTTTCAGGAAACAGTGATTTAACGTTAAAAATATAGCAAATGCTAATTGAAAACTATGAGTAGCTTAATAACGCTAATAAAAACATAACGAACCATGTAACGTAACACGCGCCCTACATAGCATAAAAATAAGTTATGTGCGAAAGGGTTAGTTCCATTCTTCAAATTGTTTTCCCACTAGTTTCTGATTGGCTGGTTGGGCAACATAAAACTCAGAAACAAGTTAATCGCTTTTATCACTGGAACTGTGGTCACAAACTTGTCACTTGTCAAGTGCCTATGAAGTAGCTAGCTCGATTACGCAAGGAGAAGGCTAGTTAAATGTAGCATAGTCTGATTTTGTAATAATACATCTTTTGGTTCATTGTTTTTATTTGAACCATTTCAGTTTACGTATCTGCAATCTAGAAATGGACGAATTTGTTAGAGTTTTTGCCCAAAAAATAGAAAACTGATGCTGTGATATGAAAATGTGACAGAATCACAAACATTATGGGGATAAAAGGTAAATAACTAAAGAAAATAAGAAAATAAAATTTAAGCTGTCCTATTAGGAGTGGATGTGTGTTTGGAAATAAGAAGTTAATTACTAATGGTCTAGACATGGATGAGTTTTTGCAAAAAGAAATATAACTGATATCGTGATTTGACATAGAATATGAATGCAAAAATATGACTGAATCACATAATTTATGGGTGAAAAAGTTAAGTATGCCTATATCAAAAAGGATAAAAAAGCAGGCTATAGGATCTCTATCAATATTTCTCGTTAAAGAACGTTTTAAGCCTTCTCTCTGTTACCTGTATAACCGCTTCATTTGCGAGCCCCGCTACAAAGCAACGCCATCATGGTAGCCTTTTTAACGGCCCTCGCAGGTCGCTGCAGCTTGACTCAACGCTTAGACTGAAATCGAAGGATTGAGGAAGAGATTGGAAAAGATAGACTCCGCGAAGCTGGGAAGCTGAAATCACAGCAAATTACTGCCAGTCTACAAAAAACACTGTGTGCTTTCCTTTCTCTGAAAGGGGGAAAAGAAGCGTTCATCGCTCGGCTTTGAAATCACGGGCTTATGCAAGGAGACGACGCGCAGAGTGGAAGATATTCAAAATTCCCGATTTTTGAAACAATTACACAAATCGCCGAGAGACGTTTCATAAAGGCTCGGAGTTGACAGTCACCCGGCGAACCGAACGGAGGAGGAATGGCGAAGATCTCTGCCTTTTGATGAGACGCAACGGTACCCGAATCCCAAACTGCCTCTTATTTAAGTTACTGAGGGCTCGAAGAAGGAAAGTTCTCCAAAGTCGCTCAGAAGCCTGCGCTTTAGGTGGAGGGGAGCTGAAGATAATGTTTATGCATTAGATTTCAAAGAGGTTTTTTTCCGCAAGCGCACTCAGATTTGAAGGTGTACTTCTTGCAGAGAGATCTGAGGAGGGTTTTTTTTTTTTTTTTGCTACTGCCTCAGCTCCACTCTGCTGCCCTCAGTGAACAGGCTTCTGAACACATGCTCTGTATGTATGAGCACCGTATACACATATGCGCAACATGTGCGCTATGCGATATTTACATCATAATCATAGTATATTTGCAGTTAATGCTGCGCGTCTTTACGCCTCTTTGTCTTGTTGAAATGGTAAAACATAACGCCATTTTCAGCAAAGTACTGGGCCTTTCGTATGCTTAGTGATACAAAATGATAACATTATACTTTAAGTGGGTTTTATACAGCATTCATAAAACCTTAGGAAGTGCTACATAATCAGTCATAACATTAGTGATAAGCTATGAATATTATAGTCAGCTTATAACAACCGTTTTTGTGTTTTATATACTGTAATGGATATAGATCATAACTGCTGTCATAAGCTAGAAATATCATAGTAAGCTTTAAACAACTGGTTTTAATAGGGAACTTGTCGCACATTTTGTGTTTCATAACCTTGTGCCAGTTTTCATAAGATGTTCATAATGCTTATTTGTATTTATTGAGCCAGTTTTTTGATGTGGTAAAGGCATTAATGGCTTTACTGATGTAAACTAAAAGCTAAGTGTAAACGATAATTTTTGTGTTAAATATTCAAAGCGTGCAGTTATGACACGCAATGTGTTGTTTTCATATGCAATCTTAAGTGCTGGTTTCGATGTCTTATCTTCTCGTAGGCCTGGCCATATGCTGCTGTTTTCATGCACTTACTGTATTAATAGCTGTATCAGCTGTCTGACCCAGTTGCTACACTTTATCTATTGTCATGTGAAGTCTGATCTGCCCCAGACAACCCAGCAAAACAAGCACACGGACGTATTTCTCGGTACAAACAGTATATTATTATTACATATTATTACATATTATACAGTGGCTGAACTCCATTCCTTTTGAAATGAGGTTTCATCTTGCAAACATATGGATCTTACGTTAGGAATGCCTTTAAAGACCTATTTAAAGTAACAAAAAATGAATGCGGCTGTCATAGTTATTACTTTGTCAGCATAAATGCAGATCCTACGAGACGAAGCCCTTCACATTTTCCCCGTTCTCCGGCGGGCGCATCCCAGAGGACGCGGCGTTGGAGTTCCAAAGCTGGAAAGAGCGATCGAGAAAAAAAAAACAGGCTGATGCTTCAAGAGAGTAGTGCTGAGCGCAGCATCCGCGAGCGTGATTAATAATGTAAATGAATGCCTTTAAATCAACGAGAGGCTTTGAAGACCTTTTAATGAGCAGATCTCAGAAGTTAAACATTTAAAGAGTGTGGAAGCGCCACTGCGGAAAATCCACCCCTTTGATGCGGGGAAGATATCTGCGGGGCACGGCTGTGATCAGGACCCGGGGTTTCGCCAGCTCCGCGGGATTTTTTAAAGCGCTCCCTCAGCACCGCTTGAAGATGACGGCGTTGAACTCGCGTCTCCTTCTCTGTCTTTCAAATGCATACGATGCAGGCCGGTGAGCGACCCGGCTAGAATGCTTTATTACCTGACCGCGGAGCGTGAGACGTCACGGGCAAGCGCAGAGCAGCGGGAGTCTAACGCTAATTTCAGCTTCCCCATCATTTCTCATCAGGCAGAGTTTTGAAGAGAGATGCTGCACGGAGCCCCTTTTATGGTTTAAATGTGTTTTTATTCTTGTTTTGCTTTGTAGTGTAGCTCCTCGGTTGATATCTCACAACATCTCATATCTCACAACTTTTCTAGCTTTTTCAAAAAGACTGCTTTCCAGTTTTTTCAACCTATTATCCTACAGATAACATACAGATTTTGGTATGCTGTCAGGTATGCATTGTTTTAAATACAATGTTAGAAATATAAAACTTTCTTTTCATTATCCATTCAATTGCTGCTATTGTTTTTCTGTTTTTTTTTGGCAGTTGTTTTTAGCATCCCTTTAAACGAAGAAATCTGAAGTTAGCCTTCTTTTTCAAAGTGAAACAAAATTAGAATGAAGAAGCTCAGTCCCCCAGTCCATGCTCTGTCATTGTTAAGAGCATTTATCTCATGGACTACAGCCTGATCACAGGATTCAAACATACAGAAGGAACCCTAGTTATTATATGGTTGATCTATACCACTACATATGCCTGGGTTCAGTCAGAATTTGTTCTTAACTCTGACTTACAGTTAAAGTGTTATACATATTTTTTCCACAACCACTGTTCATCGAGTTCAGTGGTCACCCAAAACAGAATTTTAAAGGACTGTGTTTCTGCTTAAAAATGTAAACACATACATTTATCTGTAAGCCACGGCCGAGACGGAATGTGGATTTAGTCTGGGGTTGTTTAGGGATACCCACACTGAAACACAGAGTGAGACAAACACGTCATTCACAGATATATGAATTATAATAAAGCCCTAGTAGGAGGGTGGGAAGGTGGGGCACCCCCACCGTGGGACATATTCACAGACTGCAGCAGTTGAGTGTCATATGGGACACGGCGGGTCACCCCTGGACTGATGAAACCCCCCCAGGCCCCCAAATCTCACGGGAGAGACCCGAACCGCCGGCTAGACTGGCTCTGGGGAAAAATCCCCGCCATTGTCCGCCCGCTGTCGGCTCGCAGGGAAAGGTCCTTGGGGGGGTACCGGTGTGCGTGGCGGGGGTGCGCGTTGCTGCGGGGGTCGTCCATGGTGGGCTGCCGTGTACACAGGAGCGGCCTGTGATCCTCCAGCAGATGAAAGGGCCGCTGCGCCGGCCACGCCTGTGTGTTTGCTCTCTAGATTTATGTATTTATGCGCAGGGGAAGCGCTCAAAAGGGCTCCGGCTGGGGGGGGTTCCAAGGGAGCTGGGGGAGTCTGGGGATGGCAGCAACAGCTGGAGTCCGGCCCCGGTTCACACGCCGTGGCCCGTGGCCTCAGCTCCTGGTCTGACCCTGCCCTGGCCCGGGGTCCTGGGACAGTCACATGGGCCTGCCCCCTGGGTCCTCTGCAGCGATAATGTACGATCCCAAACATTAATGCGAAACAGGACAGGGAGGCCAAAGTAATGGGACTGACGCTGTCTTCCCCTGGGAAAAAGTACATACGAGTAAAGCACTGTTTACTCTGTTTAATGAATAATCCTCACACCAGTTTTATTATACTACATCCCAGTGCTACCAGAGGTCAAAGACTAATTTTGCAGTTTTAGGAAACAAAGGGCACTTATAAATCTTGATTTTCATGAAAGTGTGTTCATTAGGTATGAGGTCATCATGAGGTCATTTACCTTTGAAGCTCAGTTTAAAAATGAGAAATGAAAAGATAACCATACAATATGGGAAGTACAGTACAGTAGGTAGATTATGTTTTCAGTTTCTGAAAAAAATTGTGTGAATTTTGTTTTAAAAAAGGAGGAAAATATTTTAAGGTTTTACGATTTCAGGAGCAAAGATGTGGTAGATAAATGACCACAACAATTTGTAGGTGCTCAGATTATTTGTCCTCTGGCTTGGAATGTTACACAAACATCTTAGTGCATTTCAGAGGTAAGAAATTACAAATGCAGCCATCACACACTGTGCAGTGGCCATTGACGCATTACCACAAAGGCAATTGCTTCTGTAAACTGTAGTCCAACACTCATAGAACTGCAGCAAGCAAACTGTAGACCCCATCAGACTTACTCATCATGAAAGACAAAGTTTTGACATTTCATGTTATTTATTTATGTCTGATTTGGTTATAGATGCAGTTCTACAATTCTGCTATCAACTACCTTTTCCCTAAAGCCTTACAAAGTCAAACTTCTAGAAAGACCTCTACATGAAGCTCTTACCTAAGGTTCTCCTGTAGAAAGCATGCCCATCCAGATACAGTCATCCACCAGCTGCTCCTTCCACTCAAATCAATACATGCCTGACAACCCATCAAATAGCATTCTGGCCCTCATAAATTAAATATGGCTTATCATATCATGAAAATGGATGTTCGGCACAGCAGAGCCATGCCTGTTCCTTTCTCTGAGTGTAATGATGTCTGACCCAATTGGGTATAGATGGCTACAGACAACCATCCAATCACAACATTGAAAACTTTCTGACTGTATCCATTTGTTGAACCCTGATCATGCAAAGCACAATGCACAAAGCTAAACATATCAATACCTTCTGTCTGTAAGGTAGAGGGTATGTAAAACATATATGATACTGTGCTGCATACATATATCCATGCATAAATAACTATACACATATAAACACACGCACACACACATATAGCACAGCTGATATGTGGATAAGGCTGTGAGGTTTAAGGGACAGTGCCATCTGAAAAATGCTATAGGCATAAAGACATAACCACCTCAATTAAAATATTTAAAAACAACAAACAAAGAATTAACAATAACAGCAATGATATTCATCAAGTTTAAATGAATGAGGGAGCCCGGGATCTCCCCTTGGCTAAAGGCTGTAAGACAGTACCTACTGTTTCAAGAACCTCTGTTTCTGTGAGCTGCTTTGTAAGAATAACCGCATATGATTATCTGGTACCATACCCCTCTCTCTCATTTTTTCATTTTAGTTTAATTTGGCAGTTGTTTAAATGCTGAGGAGGTTTGTGCCATACCCCCCTGTCTCATTTTAAATTTGTGTTTAATTTGGCAGTTGTTTAAATGCTGGGTAAGTCTGCAAGTTGGAATTGATGTATAAATTGTGTTTTTGTGGTTTGGCACAAAAATATGGTCTTCCTAGTCAATTGAAGGTATTGTTTTTGGTGCCACAGTCAGGAGTAAGAATAAATCCATATTTCAATAACAATGATTTCAGCTTCTCTTGCTCAAAATTAACCACTGATCTAAGTTTTTCTCACCAAATTAAATGTTTTTTATAATGCAATATTTAAAATTTAAATGCATTGTTCTACAGTGTATTTTAAATGTTGTTTTTAATTGAACAGCAACAAGATTTCATTGCTTTTACATAGGTGAAACGATTTGTTCACATCAATTGATCAATGCCTGTATGTTTGAGAATCTGAGGACAATCAAGTTGTCGATGGTCATGGGCAGGGACAACAGGATCGGCTGGAAGCCAGGCAGTACTCTACCGTCCTAGCAGAACCATCCTGAAAACATTCAGCTGTACCAAGATCAGTAGGAGGAGAGAGGTGTTCAGGCAACCCAAGTGGAGATCATGCACTTTGAACTGTTTTCAGGACAGGGGGCTTGCTCATTTAGCAGACCTGGATGCGGATGTGAGGGGTCAGTGCAGGACGTGGGAGGTTCGCCGTCATGTCTCCTGCCTGAGAATGAGGAGGGAGAGAAGCTACCCAACCCCAGAGGCCAATCAAGAAGCAACACAGCTGTGAAATCTGCAACAGTGTTCCAGGCTCCAGCCTCACCCTATCAGACGAGTACGATTCCCAAAGATGTGAAAAATTCAGAGGTCCTGAGATGGGGTCTCTTCAAAGGGGAGTGGAGATGAAAATGAGGAGCAGGTGGAGCGTGTTTCCCTTCTGAACCAATTCGATACGGATCGAACCTGGAGAAGGGGAAACTTTCACACACAGATCAAGGCAAAGGCCAGCATGAAAAAGGGGCAAAAAGTGCATAACCTGACAGTATTGAGATGGGAATTGGGTGGAGATGAGTCTAAGCGTGTTCCACAGCCTGGTTCTGTGGGAGTGACTCCCTTCTCTGAACCCTTTAATAATCATGACCACCAGTCAGGGACCCATGCACAGGAATGGAGACAGCTTAGCCACTGGAGTACTGTATGTTGTTTTGGCAGACACTTTCACCCAGAGCATCAAGAAAGGTACATAAATGCACATAATAAGGCCACAACAAAAGTATGTACAGAATACCAGATCGCCTCTCAACATAATGCTGTGACAACCAGTTCCAATGCTGACAATACAGACCAAAGCTGGGAGCAGCCAAAAAAGTAGCGTGCGGATTGGATAGGTTTCTAGTGCTGGAATAAAGCTTGACCCTTGAGAGAAAGTGTGCTTGTACTGTCTGTCTTTTGATTGTCTTTTTGTTTGATTTGTAGAAAACACCAGCAAGCCTCTTAAGGGAGCTGCAAAAGTGACTTCCTTATAGGTGATGATTGGACTAACTCTGAAACTTTGTTTTTTTAAACTCACCTAAGGTTCAGTAACGCACCACAGACATGTTAGTTTTGAACCTTGTTTCCGCATTGGTGCTGCGTGCCATTCTGAATCCCAGCTTTAAGGTCGACAGACAGACTTGCACGCCCCATTCTGTTCCATGTGAGTAACTGTAACAAGCTTTTAATGTATTTCTAGTCTGAACTGGCCTTTGACATTGACTTGTCCTCTAAGATCACATGATAAGAGAGGTGGACATGTGTTCCTTGAGGAAAAGACATAATATTTATGTAAGAATTTCCTCTTTAGTGGGGTCTATTTTTTATCAGTAATCTTCTGTACTGTGATTGGTGAAAGGACATTCAGACAGCTCCTATATCTGCACGACTGACTCATCAATCAAAAGACAGGTGAAATCTGGAGTCGTGAATGCTGAAAGTGTAGACACCTGGTGACTGAAACAGAACAGCTGTCTGTGTAAAAGGAAACTCTCAGAGACAAAGTAAACATCAGTCAACCAAAAAATGAATTCTGTTAACATCAGCATAAAGACACATCTTTCGACCACCTTTTACTGGAGTCAGGGAAGGATTTTCAATATTTCCCCAATCGGCCTGGCTGCTCTGTTCTGTTCTGTTCTGTTTCACTTGCTTGTTTGTTTCTTTTTTATTCGCTGTGTAAAATGTATTAGGCTCCATGTTCAGTGCTTTGTGACAATTCTGATAGCAGAAAGTACACGTAAAACCAAATATCTGATTGATTGCCAAAAGCACAGAGGCATTTAATGTGTACTTCATGGAGCGAGGGACTGTCTGAAGCTATATCTAGAGCACAGATTGGCTCCCGGGAGTCTACTTTAAAGAAGCCTTGGACAGAAGGGATGAAATCCTTTTTTCTAAGTGTTGCAGTATTTTATTTCATCATTTACTATTTTATTTAATGCCATTTTCGATCTTAGGTAATCAGCCACTTCAGATGACGAAAATGACGTTAATGTGACTAGAGCCATGCTGCCTAGTGGGGAAGGGACTGGCAGTCGGCGTCCGTGTGGATCACTAATCGCTAGAAAGGATGGCGTAGGTAACCGAATGCTTTCGCAGAGGGCGATGCCAGGTGATTCTAATCAGATCTGAAACACCCGACACAACATAACTCTGCTGTGTGTGTTTGTCTGCCCGTCTCCCGTGACTTTGTCTTAATAAATATTAATCCCCGCAATATGTCCCCGGTCTGTTTCCTCATTCCCGCTGTTTTGATGTCTTGGGCGTACTTTAATTTGCCATCAGAAGCAGGAACGAGGCGAGAGAAAGGAGACTCCGTCTCAGCAGATCCGTCCTTCGAAGAGGGGGGGAAAAAAGGTTTGAGAGATAAGAACCTCGCTTCCTGAGACAAACACAAACAGCGCTTCTTCCCGGCTTTGTTTTTCTAAAGCCAGCCCCTGTTGTCAGCAAGAAAGCGCCTCTCGCACCTGGCGTCCCGCGCGCGCTCTTTGATCACCTGTCGAGCGAAATTCCTGCGCTGGATTAACACGGGGGGGAAGCGGGAGAGCGACATGCCGGAGAGCGAGTTACGCGTTTGTGGCTGGCTTTCGTTAGAATCAAGCAGATTTTTTTTTTTTAATTTGCTCACAGGCTCTCCCCCTCCCACCATCACCCCCTTGCACACCCCACCTTCCTCAAACAGCTTCAAGTCTGTGACACCTATGCGAATCAGCCACCGGGATAGTGTATGTTATCCTTCATCTGCAGGTACAGAAGTATCTGCTTGTGAATGCAGGCATGCGATAACAACAAAGCAATCTCTATCCGCCCGCCTGCGAGAATCCGCGCATCTGTGAACGCTTTGCCTAACTCCTTCTTTATCCCTTCTCTCTCCTCCCCATCACTCTCTCTCTCTCACTCGCTGTCTCTCGTGTTCATTTTCAGTTCCATTCAATTCAGTGGTGCTTCATAGACAGAATAAACTAAAGCAGTTAGATCCCAAAGCTTTCACATAAAATACAAAGTGGAGTTACAAATACAGTAGTACAATATGGAAGGTACTTAGGCACATGTCTCTCTCTTTCTTACACACCTCTGTCCCTCGCTCTAATTGTTTGTGCTCCTTAGTTCTGTGGAGCTCCTCACATCTCACTTATATGCAACTTTGTGACAGGGATTGGTTGATTGACATGTGGCGGCATACTCTAATTGTTTGTCAGATAATTCATGTACCTGTATCCTTCCCATTAGAACTGACTGCCCAGGAGTCTCTAAGAACTCAACAGCACCAACGTCTGTGTTTGAGAGCAGTTTCACAGACACCCTGGATTTTACACTGAACAGAGTCTGTAAGGGAGAGAGAGAGGTGGGGCAGCAGAACAGAGGGGCAGGGCACTAAAAGGAAGGGAGAGATAGAGAGAAAGGGAAAGCCCAAAAACAGAGAGAGAAAGAGATAGAGATGGCCCTGTAAGAATGAGAAAGATAGAGGGAGGGCCATATAAGAGTGGGAGAGGTAGAGGTAGAGGCGTGTTGGGGTGGGGCATCGGTCCCGCACAGGTGGCCATGTTGAGAGTGATGCTTTCTCCAGAGAAATCTGAATCTGGCAAAAAAACACACCAAACACATCCTGTGTCCACAACTGAGGGACTGGAGCGCTCCATGGGGATTCAGGCCGGTTAATCCTTCCAAGACGTACTGTTTCTCAGGTGTGCCCTGGCTTGCCTCCACCCTGCTAGGGCCTAGTGTTTCTCTCTCATACGCAGCACAAGAGCTAGAACCCTAGTATGGTGTACACTCCTCATCTTGCTGGCTGAGAGAGGGAGCGGAGCAGAGGGAAGAGGTCACCAAACAGGCCAAAGCAGCAGGGGGGGTGGGGGGGGGGTTTTCTAGGGCTGAGCTGTATGTCCTTCTCTGTACAGCAGCTGAGCTGGGCAGGGGGTCCCAAGCCTCATGTGCTTCACAACATCTTGGGTATAAGGTGAAGGGGGGCTCTTCTGCCCTCCTGAATGCCGTCCTGACCTAATGAAATCATTCTGTAATCCATACCAGGATACCCGCGATTACCTTAGCCAACCTTTGTGCCAACAATGTGTTGTCTGATTGCCCACAGAATAGCATAGTGTTTCACTGTGGAAGGGATGAACTGGATAATTTTGCACTGTAAAACAAGACAGCTTTCTGAATCTTCTAGGGACAGTTTCTTTATTCGTGGCCGTCGAATACAGCTGCTGTGTTGAAGATATTTAAACTCTAAATTTACTCTATAGCATAAGAATATTCATTACTTCGTCTCCTCCAGGTGGATTGACTGTCTAATCCCTCAGCAGAACTGCAACCCTGTGGCAACATATGGCATGAGAATGTCCACGATCATGCATGAAACAGTCCTGTTCCTTCAATGACCTAACTGCATGTGTCTTATAATTGGATTACATCAGGAAGAATGACACTGTAGAGCCTGGTAATGACCGTCCTTTACATTTAAATAAAGGATTAAACATTACTGAGGTATTAATGAGGGGCACCCTCTTCCCTTTGTATGTGTTTTAACGAGCACTGCGGTGGAGGCAGAGGAAGGGTGGTGGATGTTAACTTAGCAGGCGCAGGGTTTTTGTTGTTGATGCACAGGGGACAGGTTGTAAAAGATCCGCCCGTGAGATGACCCTCGTCCCTCCGGCCGTGGCAGGGGCGCGCTGATCCAAGAGCCGGGGGTGCATTCCTCGGCCCAGAGCAGACGTCCTGAACCAGGGTGGTCTGTAAAAGAAGAACCCCCCCCCCCCCTCCACCTGCTCAGGCTATCGCCCACACCTGTGTGCGTGCCTCTGTGGGGTGTTGAATGGGCATGTCACTCGATCCCCAAAAAAGAACCTGAGAGTGGGCAGAGGTGACAGTGTGTCAGTCTTGCGCCCCTGCCCCCTTCCCTCCCTGCCTCTCCTGAACAAATTCCACTCTGCACCCGAACACACTTATCCTTAAGCCTTTACAGGGCCCACTTCCTCTCTGCCCTGGCTACTTAGATACCATTGCTCAGGTGTCAAACTGCCTGGTCAAATGAGATTCAGTTTCCTGTGATCTCCACAGCCTCACCACAGCAAACTGTGGGTGAACTGTTTTTCAGATAAGTCACTCTCCCTCTCCCACTCAGCATTAAGTGCATACAGGGCTTATAAGGGTCCTGAGTCCTGAGGTCGCATTCTTAAACTCCACTGAAAAACCATCTATTGCAATGTCAGCCGTCCCCTTTGAAAATGTGGTGTTCTTTTTTGTACTCTGCAGAGAAGCTGGCCACCACTTCAACCAGCCTATGCAAGCTAAAAACAGGGACATAATGAGCCTTCTCTGCTCCCCAGTCACACCTGTATTTAATCAGGCCTCCATTAGCAAGGTGTGGCTCGTTACCCAATAGGCTGGTTCCCCGTACAAAGTAACACAGGTGCACGCAATCAATTAACAATCAGCATTTGGATTCTAAGGGAGAGATGGGGAAAGCTCTCCTTCACATACTGCCTTTCATTCCTGAAATGAAAACCATACACCGAGGTGGTTCAGCTGGTTAAAGTGCTTTTTCTGAGTGCAAACTCAGCTCAGACCTGGGTTTGAGTCTGGGCTGTGTCGTTAGTGGACAATGGCTGCAGGTCTGTTGTTGTGGAACACAACTAGCCAGGTTCCCCTGTGGAAGGGGACTTTGTTGGCTGCGGTTCCCTTGTAGCACCGCTATTGGCCCCTGCAGCTCACCAAGCGCCAATGAGCTCCTCAGATGCGCATAACCTCCATTCTCTGGGCATCCACACGTTCAGATAGAGCACTGACACCAGACCCTTGAGCCAGGTAAAGCCTGCCCAGCTGTATGCGTGGACATGTAAAACAGAAGCTATGAAAGTTACCCTTGAGAAGTAATAAAAGTAATATTCATCTTGTTGTAAAAGTTCTCGACTGGAAAGCTTTGCTCTTGTTTTGCTGTCAATTTTTTTTGCAACATCAAAGGACAAAAGGCGTATTTTGCATAAAGCCCATTCGGCCCTTGCAGTGCTGGGATAATTAAAGAGACAGGTGGTCCGCTGTTGACTGTAAGGGCCCAGTAAGACAGGCTTTATAATTCTGCGCACCCCCCTCTCACTGTCCCTCTCCTAATCGTCCCCTTTTAACGAGTCGCTGTTTCTGAGGCACGTGCGTCCCTCTCACTCTCGGTCCGGCTCTGCGACTTCAAAGGGCCCCTCAGAATCAAAACCGGGGGATGAAAAAGAGGAGGCATTTCTCCGCGCACCTGACGGGGGGAGTGGAGAGATGGGGATTACGATATGCAAATGGTGCTTTGTTATCGGGCTCCGAATTCATTACGCACCCCTGCAGAAGCAGGCGGCGTCACGCAGGGGCGCAAATTAAAAGCGCCCACCCCCCACGCCCCCCTTCCCACACTTCATACATACATACCTCTCCCCTCCCTGACACACCAACACACCCCCACCCCACCCCGCCTCCAGGTTAAGATCAAAAGGTTACGGAACAAAGAGGAAAGGTCGCGCTGAAATCCCGCGCTTCTGAAGGCCTCGATTTGCTTGTTTTTCGCTTTACGAGGCAGGCCTGTTGATTGGTCAGCCTCCCGACGGCGTGAGGGGAAGGGGAGGGGGGGTGATGGGAGCACCAGGTGCTGTCCGTGGCTTAATAAGGCCCACCACATCTTTAATGGTGTTTTTCAGCACTGGCTGAAGTAGAGAGGGCTTGCAGCCCTCGTGATATGGCCACATTGTGACGAAGCTTTGATGTCGTCCCCAGCACCCCCTCCCCCCACCCCCAACACCCCGCGCTCAACAAAACGCTGTTTAGTTCAAAGCCAAGAACAGAGGTGACTCTGTGTCTCTGAATGATTAGCTTACTAAGTCACTAGTAGTGATACAGTTTGACTGAAGCACACTGTTTATTAGCTTCATAAAGCTGATATCATTACAGTGGGGAAAGGCGGTCGCCAGTTTCGCCTTACAGCTTAGCTGTGAGGATGGGGAGGGGGAGTTCTGCTGCTTTGATCTGAATCACTGCGAAATGTCTTTGTGAGATAGAAGGAGCTGCCGAATCCAGCACTGGGATGACGGAGGCATCAATAATTATCCCTTCCTCTCTCTCTGCATCCCTCCCTGTCTCTTTCTCTTGCTTTCTCTCACTATCGCTCTCTCTCCCTCCCTCTTAATTAGTGTTAATAACTGAGTGCTTAATCGTCTATTGATGTTGCTGCTTGTCTCTGACTGACTGTCGTCGTGGCTGCGGGAGACGCTAACGTTCACTGTGAGGTCTCTGTCTCCTCACAGTCAAACAGGGAGCCCCTGAAGTTGGACTAGGGGAGACCCTAACACTCACCCGTTCCCCAAGTGAGACTTGGCGTGGCCTCTATATTCTCTCGCCAGTGATTCCCAAGCAGGTCACTCATTGTACCCTCACAGTGCCAGGGGACCTGGTTCAGTCAATATCCAGCTGTGCAAACAGCTCATATGTAAAATTTGAACTCTTTACGTTGCCTTGGAGAAGATTCTCTGCCAAGCAATTTTAATAATTTTAGTTTAGTTGGGATGGGTATAATCATTTAATGATGTTGTACTTCATCACCATTAGAGTTCATTTCATCCTAAATCTGACCAGGATAGAATAAACAGGCCAGTTCACAATAGTTTACAAAATGTGGTTTCCAAAAGAGGTAAGAGAGGTCCGAGTGAATCAATGTATTTGCAGTACAACTAATATGTCACAATTAATTTCCAAAACATCTTATGCACAGTGCCATTGATTGAGTCTCAGGTTTTACAGTGTGTTAGTCCTACATTTATCCTGAAGTTATGGGTGCTTACTTCACAGCAGGTGTATAAACGCATGGAGCATGGCTTAGATCCACCAGTGCTGTAATACTGCCGCAAACATGTTGTAATACACATCTCTGCCACATAATGGCGCTGTAGCACGTTTTGAGACAGAGACTGCTCGCATTTGAGTATCTTTAGAAAATAGACTGTAGACAGCAGGAGTGTTCTTCACTGTTCTATGGGTATTCATTTTGGGCAACAGTAAAACCAGAGCATATGTTCCAGCATGAGTAAAATATCACAAGGCATACATGAAGAGGGTAAGAAAACGCATACATTTCCACACGTCCTTCTGACTGTGCTCCAAATAACTACATAGTCCACTTTAATGAACAGTATACATGTATGGTCCTGCTTTAATCACAGGGACCCCACTTATACCTGTTATATGCATACTCTGGTTAAAAACATGATGTGAGAATAGTTCTAAGCATATGTAGGTGTTTAGGTAGTTTAGGCCAGATTTTATCCTTGCTTTTGGTTGGTCTTCACCTTGCTCTGTGTCCATTAGTCTAAATCACTCTGTGTTACAATTTTACATCTGCTGGCATCCAATAACGTGTCCCACTGGTGATGTCATCTTTTTGTCATCTCAAATTACATGCCCAAACTTATTCTCCATCTTCTTGGTTTCAATGACAGTGTCCTCCTGGTCTGTTTTATCCCTGCATGATACTTCCTGGTGCAATCTAATCTGGAGAACGGCTCGCAGACATCTGTGTGTACAAAGCCAGAGCTTCCTGTTTATCCCTTCTGATTGCTTCCAGCACTGTGTACCATCGAGACTTCACTTTGTTGTGGGAAATATTTAGTTGGGGTTGATATCTTTTTGAATCTCCAGACTGGTTTCACAGTGGCAAAGATGTACTTTGCCTCGGCGTTCCTGGCCTGAAGAAACTGTCTGTCTGTCCTGCTTTAGTTGAATCTACCACTCTCTCTCTTGATGTTTGCAGCTTCTTACTTATGCTGAGGAAAGGATATGATAATGTCAGGTGTTTAATGACAAGAACAAGCCATTCAATTTGGCAAGGACCGCCAGTCTGCCCACAGGCTAGAGTGTATGTAGTGCTGCCTGTTCAAACACACTACTCTACCAGATGATTGCCGAGGGGCTCATTACTGTGAAAGATGACTGCCTTGGGCCTGATCAGGAGATTTTACGGATTCATTTCATAGTGTTAGGTAAAATGGGGGCTGCGGATGAGCCTCAGCCCCAACTCTTGTGGGAAGCAGGTGTGGGAGGGACCATTTGATCAGCAGGTTACTGGTTTGAATCCTGAATGGATCACTGCTTAGGTAATGCTGTGATATGGAGGTGAACCTGAGTTGTTGCAGTGTAATATCCAGCTGTATAGACAGAATATGTAAAATGGAAGCTATATAAGTTGTTACAGAGAAAGCAGTCAGATATGTAAATGAGTGATGCAGATTTGTCCATTATCATGGCCACGCTGACATTTATCATGTGTTTCAGCATCTGAAGGGCAGTTTGTGGTCTCTCAACCAAAGAATCAATCAATGCATCAATCCATCAGTCCATCCATCTACCCATCCATAAATACACACATACTGTACAGACACATCTATACTTCAATCAATCCAAATGTATACACTTGCATTGACGTAAAGCTGTGTACAGATGTAGACAGTATGTTTTGAAATGAAACTTTATATATTATAAACTTTATGGTTATGTATTAAAATAATATGTGTTAACTAGGTATTGTAAAAGACCTGTGAGGTATTGTAACTGCTTGCAGCAGAGCACATAATGCTTTCATTTAAAGATCATTTATTTTGATGTGTAACATCAGTCGGTGATTTGTTCATTTTTAACTGGGGGGATGGCAGATGCACATGCAGCACTCTCTCTGCTACTAACTAGGGGAAGGGGGGGGGGTGGCAGGTTAACAAGGGGGATGCATTTTGGTCATTTTGCTAACAAGGGGGATAGCATCCCCCCTGATCCCCCCTCAAATCGCCTACTGTGTAACATCATTCACAATTCCTGTTAATGTTATATTACAAAAATGGAATTAAACTATCTGAGCCTTTAAAGTTGTGATGCATTTTCGTACCACAGCTTTCACCTTTCTACTACATTGACCTTTGATGAATATAACCACAAATGTCCACTAGATGGCAATCATCTCCTCCGCAAGAAAGACTTTCCGTTCTAGGGACTGTTATATCCTTGTACTTCACTTGGATTTTGTCAGAGTGCACAAGTTCACTTGTGGGAAGGCTTGAATAGTGTTCACACTCACTGGTCTGGGAGTGTTGTGCCTAGTCGAACACTGTTACTTGTTTAACTTGAATGGATACACTTACATTCTACTGTGATGGGACTCACTCTGGATAAGAGCATCTGCTAAATGCATGTAATGTAATGTAATGGTTGCAACAGTGCTTAGAGCATCCAGGTCCTCCCTACCTGTTCAGTTACAGGACATCAGGAAACTACAGTTGAACTGTAAGGTAAGATTTTGAATAAGTGCTGGTAGACAAAATGTTAAATGCCTTATGTTGAAGGCACGCGCGCACGCACACACACACACACACACACATAAAAACAGGTTTACATAGTAAACAATCCTTGACTGTGATTTGATGTGACTGAATTTGACTCAGTGGAACTAGAAGACTGTCTTCTCTTGATCCATGAATGTGACCAATGGGCAAATGATTTAAGGTACTAATTCTGCTTGCCATGACATTCACTACATTTTTGTGTGTTCCCCTCTAATTTTAAATATTGTGTAAGTTCTGTGTAAAGGGCAAAGTTGCCTTAAACTAATAATTGGCAGGACCTTGCTCTCTGTGACTGCATGGGCAAATTCAGGCTGACTTCTGTTTAACACGACCAATCGATTACTTCGATTTGCATGGGTCATAGAACGCATTCCTTTTACAAATTAACCAGCAAACAGAGACTAAACCAACCGCAAAACGCTACGTCTTTGTATACATCCTCCAAGATGTGCTATATTTGGTCTCTCACTAATGGCAGAGCACATGTTATCAGTTTAATGACTCTTCCTATTCCCTTTGCAGTTTATTTGGGGCTAGCTCATGACCTGTGGCAGGTTAAACCTGCTACTGATGAGACCAGCTGGCCTTCTTTCAGTTTTCTGTCCTTTTGCCCTCACCTGATTGGCCAAGTGAAAGAGCTGCCACCACCCTGCCCTGCCCCAAGGCCATCTAGCCTAAACTGTCCCAGTAGAGCTGTTGCCTCCTCCAGTGCTTCATCAGTCTTGAGGGGAAACCTACAGACTGATTTTTCATTTTGAAATGCCTGACAACCGACAGTTTTGTTCTGTGTGTACGCATCAAAAAAATCATTGTCATATACTTTGCATAATGATATGATTCCTAGATTTAGGTGTTGCTCCTGCTTGGGCAAAATGGCTTCTTCTCCTCACTACCAAATCATACGCAAAGCATGTACCTCTCTCCCACAGACCACACACAGTCAGGGCCGCGTTAACCTATTGGGCAATATGGGCTGCAGCCCAGGGCCCTGGCCATAAGGGGACCCCGGGAACAGCAGTTTACATTGATTATTTATTTATTTATTTAGAATGTCGTTTTATGGTGTTTTGATTGTATACTGTACATGTTGGTCCAGTTTTCCACCTGTAGAGTAGCCTACTGTCTTGTGGTAACAATTAATCGTCAGTGTCAGTGAGAGTGGTGTTTGTAGGCAAGTCACTTCACAGCGATGTCTCACGAGGCTATTAGAAAATGTGATAAAAGGTTCTTTGGCACTTGCATTGATTCAGACTTGTGCCAATTTTCACTTATGCGTGCGGAATGTGATTTATTTATTTCGTCTTCAGTCTGTTGTAGGTATGTGGGGTAGCCACAGTAACTTGCAATTTTTAAGTATTATTCTAACAAAAACGTCATTATTTACCAAGCCTTTTACAACAGTTCAATTTGATGACCTTTTTGGGAAGTACGTGCATCTGCATCAACTCAACCGTAAGTAGCCTACGTATGTCTTCATCTGCTGCAAGACGAAAAGAACTCACGACATTTAACCCTTTCGCGCGTACGGCCACAAGGGTGTGATTAGCCGTTTAGCGCGTATGCTAAAACTGGTGCGATTAGAAAACTAGATTGGAAAAATTCCAGCTAATTTTAGCTTTGAGGAAACGGCATAAAAATAAGTTACGTGCGAAAGGGTTAAAGATTCAGTCCACGATTCTGACAACCCGAATCGTGACAACATGTGGTAAACACGTTTATGAAACGTTTTTTAACACGTCAGTATTCTGTCTAAAAATCACACCACATAAGCACCACCGTTAAACGTTAGAAATAGGTTTCAGATACGTTCGTTATTTAACCAGAGGTGGAAAACCCCGGCTTCAGAAAGTAAAAGTCGTACCATGTATTTGCTCTAGCCATTCACTAAACTAATTACCTCCTCTACCTGGCTGAAAAGTTCTGCTAATTAAATTCAGCTGGTGTAGTGAATGGGTGGAACAAATACGTGGCAGGACGTTTACTTTCTGAAGCCGGGGTTTTCCACCTCTGTTTTAACGCTGTGTTTAACACTTATTTAGAATGTGTCAGTCACGTCGGTTATTGGGCTTCCACAGTTGCTATAAGTTGACACCAAATCAACACCTTTGTTAAACGTTGGAATCGGTGTCTGTCAGATGCGTTCATTTTTAAACGTTGTGTTTAACACCCGATTAGAACGTTTAAGAAACATTTCTTATTGGGTTCCTTCCATTGGTGTCAATAAACACGTTTGGAAGACGTAGTTTACACGTCGGTTTTGTTGAACACCAAAATACAACCCAAATCAAACGTTGGTTTTAGTTCAAATAACGTGCTTTGCTACTTGAGTTTTAGTTTTCCGATTGAAAATCGCGGACATAGGGCCCCGGGAGGTGTATTACCCCTGGGCCCCGGGGAGGCTTAATGCGGCCCTGCACACAGTCCAGTTCAAGCCAGACAGATGCGTGAGGCGTGAAGGCAGAACGTGTTCTCAGAGTGATGGCGGATCTCTGGACTGAGGAGAGGAGTGAACACAATGTTGAGACTGTAACTGGAAACTTGGCATTCAGTGCAACTTCACATACACCTGTATTGAATTATTTTGTGTCAATATTCAGAGAGAGAGGTCACTGACACTGGCTATATTAAATTATAAAGAGAATGGGATTATCCTGCAAATAGTTGACATTTGTGACAGATGTTTTATCCTAGAAGCAATTAAGAGGCCAGATATCTTATAAAAATACAACTACAGTAAGTCTTTTATGGAGATTATGTCAAATAGTACTGTGACTGCTGATTATATTTGTCATAACATAAAATGTAAGAATTTTATGAATTAACAAGAAATTAAGACACAAAGGAGAAATATTTTTAAAAGAAACGCTGAATTGATTTTTTGTTATGGAAAGGCTTCAAGATTTTAAAGGTTGGTGCCACGTGTTTCAGTCTGCTGAGTAAATAAGGCATGGTCCCATTCTTGGCCAGTGTTGTGTGATGTCGTGGTCAACATAGAAACCGTTGGACAGAATGCTTACAAAATAATACTTACTCATCTGCTTTGAGATGAGTGCCAAAGCAGCAAAGCATGCTGGGAAATACGCTGGCCACTGTGAATTATGATCAGGAATGTGGGTTTTGTACTCTGTTATAGATACAGTAAGAGAGGGCCTGAGATAAAAGTGGAATCAAGTTGAGCAAGAGAAGACCTCTCTAGGAGTCTCTGGCAGACTGGTAGGAACAGCAGGAGATGTGTGGCTTTAATCTGCCTTAACCCTTTGTGTGAAAGGAAAGGCGTGACTGGATGGTTTCTGAGTGCAGGACAATCCCACCACACATCTCTGACTGAAAGATAGAGGAACGACACCCCGGAGGGGGACAGCTCTTGTGTTCACAGCTGCAGGCAAATTTTGAGGGAGTGCAGCGGTCAGTAAAGTGATAACGGACTAGATTATCATTCATTTAAAGCCTTGGCATGATCACAAAAGCACATTCATTGTGTTTTAACAGAACATGTCCATGTTTAAATGAGAGACATAAGTATTAAACATGCAGCAATAACTATCTTTTTTTTTACAGATTACAGTATAAAGCAGCCAACATGCGTGCATGCACACACACACATATACACATACATACACACACACACACACAAGCTGTGAGTGCAAATGATGCACTCATTCTGGTTAATAGTTTCAGAAATTCTGGTCCAAGAGGTTCTTCAGCTTTGGCCTCCCTACTGCCCGCCCACAATCCTATGGCACTGGTAGGAAAGCAATGAATATGAGGTCATATATCTTATTAACCTCAACCATCTCTCATGTTACGCTGGACAAGTGTGACTACATGTGACAACATTTGATTACATGTGACAAGAGACGAGCTA
This sequence comes from Megalops cyprinoides, assembly GCF_013368585.1. Lineage (NCBI taxonomy): Eukaryota > Metazoa > Chordata > Actinopteri > Elopiformes > Megalopidae > Megalops > Megalops cyprinoides. The sequence continues at coordinate 20,894,329 of NC_050601.1, forward strand.
ACGTGCATGACCTTAACACATGCATTATATGTCGACCACGTGAATCCTACCGACCCGTTCCAGCAAGAACTAATATACACAGCACCTTCTAGGAACTGAGCTCAATGCCTTTGGACTACAAGCTATGTGTGTGTTTATTAAACAAAAGTTATATTAAGCACTGGCGTCTCCGTGCCCTCCAGCTGCGACCTTCGGTTACTTTTTGATAGAAACACATCACTGGCACACCTATTCCGTTGTCTGCACATTCGTCTTAAACTCATTTACCTTTTTTCGCTTGAAATAAGAAACCACGTGCACACCGGAAGGCATATCGGTGTCTAGCATCTGCTATTGTTTTTTCATTATGTTTATTTAATCATTGTTTATTATTATATTATCAGAACAAACATAGATGAAATGATTGTTTGTGTTTAACTGCGGCCAATGCTACGGTATTGTAAATTACAAACCCTGAACAAAGTTTGCTTTTAATTCGCCATGAGATTTTGTAATATGGGGGGCGTGGTCGGTCGACCGCTACATTCCATTCACCAAAACAAACACACGCCCTTGATCTCTCCAACGATTTAATCAATCCCCGATCGTGTGAATGCGAAAGGTAGAGAACCATTCTCGTCACACAGACGGATCTGTTTCGATTGCTACAGCCTTGACAGACTGAATCCCAGCCTTTTTTTTTCTTATACAGGAACTCCTTTAGCAGTTGTCAACAGGCTGAAAAGAGCGAGATACGCGCACGTACCCGAGATTGATCGCGGATTGAAGCAGTGATCCTACACCTAGCTGCGAAGCCGTTGACAGAGTGCAGTGCAACTTCAATCCTGTTCGGTCTGGGAAAAATGAACCCTGGATGCGGTAAGGTTTAGGCTACGTGAAGTCATTCACTATTTTCAAACTAACTGGATAGTTTGAAACGGCTCCCCAATGTCAAAGAGTCAGTTTGCCTCGCTTGCTAACAAGGGTGCTATATGCGTTGACTCCGTTTGTGTCATGTTGTTACACTGTATGATAGCTATCTGGATCGCTTGCTGATGTTGGGTCTGTAGTACTGACGTTCAACCACAGGATCTGCAGTTGTGAACTGAGAACGTGCCGTAGGAGCGAGCTACGACACAGGGCTGAGCTCGTACCCACGATTTAAGTCCTTTTTCTGTATAACAGAAAGATGCAGCTGGCTAGATAAGCGTATCAATCACAGTTCGCTGACTTGAACATATCATCTCAGCACTGTATCGCAAACGTTAAGCATCTAATATCGGATAATTAACTGGCTGATCTCACTGCACTGCAGTGTGTTCCAGGCCATTCAAAAGCGTGGCGTTTTTTTTCATAGCTGCGTTTTAACAAGACCAATCTAGACTAGGTACCAAAGGTACGTATACTACCTGATAAGTTAACTAGACGGTGGTGTTATGGATATCACAATAATGTGGCTTGCGAGAGCCACAGAGTAGCCTGTTTGCTAGCTGTATTTTTCCATATGTCCGTGGCACCTGCACAAATCACGTTTAGCTCGCTAATTATGAATTTTAGTTTATGATTTTAAGTCATGTAGGTGTCGCGCGATTATTTTTACATTAAATTCAGTAAGCACGGTCCTTTCACATTTTGCAGCATTTTCTAACTGGCAGTTGTAAGCAATACTAGCGATGGCTCAATAGAGACAGCCAGGGATCCTCTCCTGATCCAAATTTAGCATATCCTTGGAACGGACGGAAACTGAAACAAAGTAGGCATCATCGTTATTATTATAGTTATGGGAGCAGCGTTCCATTGCAGTTGTAGCTGTTTTTGACTGTATTGCTGAGGTCCTGTTGGCGAAACTGTGCTCCCCAGTCATTAATATCGGTAGCACGGAGCATTACCTAAGACAATTCCATTCTTTAAATTGACAGCGTACTCATTGTGTGAATGTGTAAGGATCACATGAAACTGTACCGCAATCTTTCGTGTCGCACACTTTTTAATGTAAAACAAAGCATTTATTTGCGTAAATCACCTCACCTTACAACATCTAAGGCGTTCTGCAGTTTTAGGAAACTGATATTTATTCACGGTGGTGTCCTAATCACGTAGTTCCATTATACTTTGAAGCCAGAGGCCAGTCCTCCATTGTGCAGAGTGTAGTTTTTGTGGGCTTTTAACACTGTTGAAGCCCAAGAAAGGCCCAGTTTGTAATTGTGCCTTGTAGTTGATGGAAACGAGACAAGAAGAGGTCTCCCACTTGTGGCATCTCAGTTCCTGATCCCTGTAGAGCTATCCTACTTTATTGACCTTTACCTTTGTTTTTTGTGCAATCCCGTCCTCATAGAACCAGACTTGAAACATTTGGATTTGCGTCTTCTCACCTTAAAACCAGAAAATACTGGGCTCTTCAGAAATGTACCTAGTATTCTTTCACGGTTAATAAATTCTCCGAGATGTCTGTATTCACATCCAATGTAAGGGTCTTTCTGTTAAACTTTACAATTTGTGACACTACCTGTGAGCACCTGACAGATTTAGGAAGTGGCATGTTGAATTGCTTTGCTTGTGTCTCTCAACTCCTGGTAATGTGCTTGATGCACAGTTTGAATCTACAATCAGTGACCATTTGCCTGAACTAGAAATACTTTTATAGTGTCATAGAGACTGACACAGTTTTAGAGATGTATTTCTTTTTTTTAATGTTTTTTTTTTAGTGACTTCAGGAAGAGCACAGACAGACAGATACCCCATTGTGGTGTGTGTTTGTTTGTGTATGTATGTGAGTGGGTGGGAGTGTGTGTGTATGTGTACTTGCTTGCTGTGTGTGTGTGTGTGTGTGTGTGCGTACATGCCTCAGCCTCACTAATGTCTCCCCTGCAGCAGATAGTTGAGAGCCATGATTCGGGTCACCCCTCTGTGGCCCCGTGTGGACACCGCGGCCAGGGAGACCGAGTGCCACTGAAGTCTGGAGGTGAGCTGAACTGCTGCTGATCTGAGGACGCGTGACGTGTCCGGCCCTTGAATGACCCCCCCCCCCCCATCCCTCCTCTCCTCATTACATTTGCCTCACAGATGCTCTTTTCCAGAGCTGATTGCATAATTTACAACTTTTACATACGCCTGATATTTACTGAGGCAGTTCAGGTTAAGTACCTTACCCAAGGGTACAACAGCAGTGGGCTGCCTGGGAATCAAACCAGCAGCCTTTTCCTTTGAAGCCCTGTTTCTTACAACCATACCAGATTGCTGCCTTGCGTTGTCCCATGGCACAGAGACGTCACGTGGCAACACATAGCCCGTGCCACCACTCATCAATTGCCTCTTTGTTTTTTTTTTTTTTTGTGAGCCGTTTTTCGTCATAGGCTCAGAGCCCGGAAAGCATTTGCTGATTAGAGAAAAAATGACTTAACTTTTAAGTAAACACCGGCGGCTTCCAAAAGCGGTGAGGTAATTTGCCTCGGGTGGCAGCCCGGGCGACAGCTCGCTGGGCTGATTGGGGGGGGAGGTGGGACGGGGGCGCCCGGCTCTGCCAGGCCTCGCAGGGAAGGCCCCGGGTCCCTGCATGCATGGAGGACGGCCTTTAAGATTCCCACTGCAGCGAGGGTTATTTACAACTCAAAGCAAGAGCAGCCAAGGGCCCTTTGACAGTTACCTGTGGCCCACGGGCCCTGTTTAAAACCACCAGCTGCAGCCTGGGACACACTTTTCTGGTGACACGCTGGCATCATGGCTGAGGCTCTGAGCCAGTTTTTAGGGGCAGGGCGGCGCGTGACAGCGACAGTTTATCTCTGTTGTGAAATTAAAGGCAAACTTACCACAGTGAAGGGGGCGGTCTGAACACCCCCCCCCCGCCGTGTCACCTGTCCCTATGACAACACCCTACAGGTTACGCGGTTAATGATCCACAGCTTGTAGCACGTGTCCGATAAGCTGGGGAGGGTAACTCTTGGCAGTGCTGCGTTGTTGTCTGCCTTCCGTTCTGAGAGTGCTCGGTGGTTGTAATGAAGAGACGGTAGCTGAGGCCTGCGGCGTCTCTCCGGCAGATCGTCAGGGCAGAGAGAGCCCCGGTCCCCCAGGTAGGCTCGCCGGCGAATGGCTGCCGAGCTCCCGGAGCCGCAGGCTAAAGAGCGGCGCCTCAGGGGAGCTTTACTGAGAGCCGCCCTCCATTACGCCCATCCCAGTGGTGAGGCTTAGCGTGAGTGTGTGTATGAATGTGCGCACTTTAGAGATTTGTCGTTTTTGATGCGTGGTTTCATTTCTGTGACTTTCTCTCTGTCTGTCTCTCTCTCCCTTTCTTTCTCTCGGGCCCTCCCTGTCTTTGTCTGACTTTACGTGTATCTGGCTCTGCATGTAAATATGTATATCGTTAGCACCGATATCTGCTGTAACCCTCTCTCCAGTGGAAGCTGTCCGTTAACCCTGTCCCCCCATCCCCCTGCCACTGGATCCGTCCTTGCCTCTGTCCCTGGACAGACGCCGTGAGGCTGGTTGCAGCGGAGGGCGTTCCTCAGAGGAGCCCGTGCTGCTCCCACAGATGCTGCAGGGTTTTTATGTTCAATGCCAGAGCTCCCGTTTGGGAGGCCCGGCGGGGCCGCTGTCCTGGCTCTGATACCGATTCAAACCCCCTGCGAGTTCTGACCGCACGGAGCCCGCTGCCCGCTGCCCGTGGCTGTCTCCGAAGCTCCATCTCGAGGTTCTTTTGGGTTGTTTGTTCCCCTTGTGACTCTGCGCCATGTGTGCCTTTCGTCCGGTCCTAACGGCAGTCAGCTGAAATCAGCAGTCTGTGGTCATACCACAGCATGCTTCCATTGCACAACGCTAAGTGCTGTTCAGATAAGTGGCAGGAAGGGAAGCCTTGCTTTCTGTTGAGCCGTTTATGAGGAAGAGATGGTGCCCCTTTATATCATCCTTGGCTTAGATTCCTGAAAGGTGAAGTTTGTCTCTGTGAGAAAGGAGGAGGTTGTGTGCAATGTCCTCATTACATTATATTACATTACGTTACATGCATTTAGCAGACACTCTTATCCAGAGTGACTTCCACAACAATAGAACAGGGCCTCTCTTGTGTGGGCATGAGGAGGAAACAGGTTTAACTTCCCAGCGACGCAAAGTGGGTACGGGAGTCATGATTAATGATTGGCTCAACGTGCCAGCAAACCCAGTTTTGCAATGCGGTTTAACAGGTATATACACCTGAGGCCACACAAAGGTGAAACCTGGGAGCAGGTGAGACAGATGATCTTGGTTTCTGTGGAGAATTGGCACATGTCTTTGGTATGCGTCCTCTGGGGAGATCTGAATGAGAATTAGGGGGAAGAATGTAGATTGTAACAGGACTAGAATAACCAGTTTTGCCATTACAGAGTAGCCCACCTCAGCCTATCAGTCTACATTTACTGTAATTTAAGGAAATATTTTTGAAGTGAAAAATGATTGCTGTAATTGGTTTCTACCTAAACAGTTGGCTGAATGAAACAATGCCACCATTGATGGGAAATGTAGACATAAAAACCCTAACTGTAGATTATCTGGCTAGCTGCATTTTAGTAATCTCACTAAGATTGGCTAGGCTTTTGTGTTTCGTGCCCTTCTGCATAAAGAAGAATTTAACAAACTCGAGCTTGGGGAGAAACATAACTGTGTTTACAAAAGTATTTATAAACTTCCTGTAAAAGAAAATACGCTTTGTCTTTTTTGTCTTTGAGCCAGAGTTTTCTTCCCTACCCAGTGCAGCATTCTTCCTTTCCAAAACGGTCACATAGTGCATTGCTGTGACATACTTCCTCGAGGGTAAATTATTGCGCAATGCGTAAACGTAAATGGGGTATACACAGTATTACACATGAATTTTTTTATTAGTCATAACTTGACTTAATTAAGCAACAAGCTTTGGGCCATCCAAAATGAGTGCATTCTTATGTGATATCCAAAGTTTCCATTAACATATAAACCAGTGGTACATGCCTGGTAGTTTAAAATGACTGAGATACTGAACGGTTCTAGGGATAAAGAACGGGCATTAATTGATGCGACAGCGTGAATGTATAAAACGTGGTTATGCAACATATTTGTCACAGGTTAACTGAAATGGTTTGACAAAAAAAATGTAAACACTGAATGCATTTCACAAATGTGGTAAATCAGGTCTCAGATCGGGGGCACTTCGCAGAGATCAGGAGGTGAAGTCTAAGTGGAAGTGAGACAGTGAGGCAGACGCTGGGTTCCTGAGGAGATGAGATCAGCTGTCCTCATGATCTCCACCAGAGCGTGGAATCGGATGATCAGATCTGACACGCCGCGTCCGTCCACCATTGGGTCTTATTTTAGAAATCAGTATGTCACTATGAGGAGGTTTTCCCGTAAAAGCAGTGTCCGGTACAACAGAGATCTTTTGTGGAGGGAAATGTCAAATCGTCATAGCTGTGTGTCTTGTAGGCCCTTTTCTGCTGTAGTCGCATCTCTTCATGTCTCTACATGTAATGCTCTGGCCTGCGACAATCGCCTGTAATTTAGGATTAGGTCCAATGCCGTGACTTCCACCTGTGATTTGCAGTGATCCTGTGTCCCTGCAGTGTGACTCTCACCTGTGATTTAGAATATGTTTTCATCGCTGTCACTTGAGCCTATATGTCAAGTCAAGTTGACCCTGCAACGTGACTTCCACCTGTGATAAAATATGTGATCAGCACTGTCACTTTAGTGAATTTAGAATTTGTTCCAGGTACCCTCAATTAATCAAGCTGAATTGAGCTGTGAATTGAATCAGGTATGGGCCAAATTTTTTTGTGTCTACACTCAGTTAAATTTGGGCCTTCTGTTTTGGTGCAGCTGGATTAATGTCCCTTCAGTTAATTGTTCCAGACCCAAAGTCAGTCAAGGAGCTTTATTCAGTTTGTTTGCGGGACCAATTTGTTTTGGGGCACAAATGAGTACAAATAAGATGAAGCAATTCTGTTGTTTGTAGTTTTCAAAGCAAATACGCTTCCAATGATAAAATTCTCTCGCAAAGAACTAAAGGCGCCACGAATGCTGTGTCAAACCCTGGTGTGTGTCCAATTAGCAGCTAATTCAAACCTCATTAAGGAAGAGCTCCTCTGGAAGGACAGCCAGTGTACACCGTGTGCCCTCGGGACCGGGGTTGGGAAGCACTACTCTAAGCCAGAGGCCAGCCATACATTCTCACTGTGCGATGTGGTAGGTAAAACGAGCCTGGGATTTTTCAGAATCCTGTAATGACTTCCAGACTCACACAAGAGACACGTGACAAGATCCCAGCCCCAATTTAACAGCCTGCGATTAGGCAACATCAGATTTTTTTTTTGTTTTGTTTTAAATTCAGTCCAGTACATGGGTCACGTGATGTGTCTGGTTCTCACTTGACAGATCGTAGAACTGTGTGAGCTGTGTTTATATTTCTGACGAGCCAGAGCACAGTCAAAATGATCAGGTCCGTCAGAAGCCAATCTTGTGATAGGCAGTGGAAAAGGACTGTTCCACAGAGTCATCCCTGAGCAGACGTTTGTGGCAAGGCACTGTGAGGGCACGGAGAGGTCAGGTACTGTGATCCAGGCTTGGAGCCTCTCTGAGCAGCGGAGAGGTAGAAGGAGAAGTATCACTATCCAGAACAACTTACGTCATTTACAATTTCTTACAATGCTATCCATTTACACAGCTGGATATTTACTGAGGAAATTGTGGGTTAATTACCCTTGCCCAAGGGCACAGCAGCAGTACCCCAGGAGGGAATGGAACCGGCAACCTTTCGATTACGAGTTACCTGCCTCTTCACCACTATGCCACACTGCCACCTGGTTCCGGCATTTCTCATTACACCCCAGATGGACGTTAGGCCCGCTCATCCCTATTACAGCAGGGACATTAAATATGAGTCTCCCTCTGCCCGTGTGAAACTGCTTCTGGGTTCATCTCAGGCCGGCGTCTGGCTTCCTCCGCTTTCATTTAAACCCCTTTACAGCCGATCTGGTCCATCCAGTGCCAGGCATGTGTCACAAGGCAGAGGCATTACATAAATATTTATGGTAGCAGGTTTGCAGTCAAGGTAAAATGTAATTGAAGTCTTGTCATCCGTGTAAAAAAAAAAAACAGGCACCTGGGATGTTAGAGAGGACGTGTTCATGTAGTTTACAATAACATAAAACTTGTCAAATGGGCAGCGTCCCCTCCCCAGCGGTGGTGTAGCGGTTATGAGCAAGGCTTGTAACCCAAGGGTTGCTGGTTCGATTCCCCGCTGTGGCATTGCTGTTGTACTCTTGACCAAGGTACTTAACCCAGAATTGCCTCAATGAATATTCATCTGTATAAATGGATAGCATGTAAGAATCGTAACCTATGTAATGCGCTCTGGATAAGATCATCTGCTCAATGACAATAATGGAATGTAAAACATTGTTGTGTTGTGACATCATCAATGGTGAATCCCCAGGGCAGTTTGCTGTGTAAATGGCAATATGACAAGGAACAGTGCAGACCTATTTCCCCATCGATCGAACTACAGCCCCCTTTATGTGCATATTGCATAATTGCTTAATGTATGGATAATAGCAGACGCTCTTATCCAGTACAACCTGCAGCGCATAGATATCATCCGTTAATGCAGCTATGTTTTGTTGAAGCCACTCGGGTTGAGTACCTTGTTATGGGTAGAACAGCAGTTCTCATTTTAATTGTCCTTGTAAAGTAAAGTAAATGTTCGTTTTTTTCATATTTTATACGTTTATGAAATACCGTGTCGCTGCGTTTTGAAGAGATTTGCAGAAAGCGCTCTGTGATTTGGACAGTCTTTCACAGCTGCAGATAGCACGTGGTTACCTACGGAGGGGGATAGGCCTCTGAAAGGTGACTCGCGTTTGTCGTTCCGTAGGCTTTCCCTCGTGAGCGCTCACCTGCGCCCGACCTCTGTCCCTGTAAGGGGGAGACAGGTGGGAGCGCCTCCCTTCTATTTACATTCTGCTGACTCATGCTGGGCACAGGAAGTCAGGCGAGGTGGCCAAACGGGTGATGCAATCACAGCGCTCTACGCTATTGGCCAGGCAACCTGAGCCGGGGAGCAAATCGGGGGGCTGTTGAAGCAGGGCCTAGTCCCAATTGCACGGTCCGTTTAGAGGTCACAGGCCTACATGAGGACGCTGGGACTGAATACTTTACTTGCAGAATGTGTGAACTTTCAGCAGCAGTCCGCCAAAGCAGAGGATGTCTCCAGCCATCTGGGACGAACCAAAGAAAGCTTCGTCTGTAGTCGCCTTTCTTTGACCGTAACTAACTATCTGACAAGCAGTGACCAGTTTTTCATGCAAGGCATTGATATGGAGCCTGGCTTTTTATGGGTGCTTATGGGTTTAAGGTTTTGCCTGTCTCACTGCCAAAGTTTAGAGGAATGTGCAGCAGACCCATAGATTCTTTCTGTAGAGAAACGGCAAGCCCCCAGCCTGGACATTGGTGTCCTGTCCCTTAGTCCTCTGTCCTCGTCTTTTCTTTCACTTTATTGTTCTTTTCATTCTGAGTGGTGAGGTTCAGCTTCGGCTGATGGATGGCTGGCATGCCAGCCTTAACAGGATGTGGTTAGACTGCGTGTGGGGCTGGAGTAACGAAGGACAACCGCAACACTGCAAGTGCACGGTCTCTCTCCAGCACTCTCCCTCTCTGTTCATCTCTCACCATCTCTCGCTGTCTTGCCATTTCTCTCTCACATCTGGCTTCCTGTCTCTGTGTCTCTTTTCATTTCTCCATCCCACTTTCTCCTTTCCCTCGCAATCCTGCTTTCTCTCTCTGCGTCTCTCCATCCTTCTCTCTGACCATCTCTCTCTCTTCTTCTGTGTACCCCTGTCCCTCTCTCCTCTCCTCTCTGTCTCCCTACCTCTTTCCTCTCTCCCTGCCATCTCTGTCCCTCTCTTTTTCTTCCCTCCTCTCTGTCCCTCTCTTTCTCCTCTCTTTCCCTCTCTCCCCTCTTCTCTCTCCCTATCCCTCTCCCTCGTTCCCCCCTCTCTCCCATGCTGCCATCTCTCCCACGCTCAGTCCCGCAGCGGGGGGATGATATAGCTCTTATTATTAATAGAATAAGCGATCCATTATGGGGATTACATTTCACACTCCTCACTCCCCAGCCTTGGAAGTCTCTCCCCAGACCGCTGCGGGCTGACTGATGGCTCCGAGAATGAGCCTCCCAATCAGACGTGTCTCGCGCTCATGAAATCAGCGAACAAAGGAAGTCTTCACCAGGAGCTGATGAGCCCATCAATCTCGCCACAGGTGTCCTTGCGCTGCCAGAAATAGTTGGGGCTGATGTAAAGTTGTGTTATTTAATACTGTATTTTTATTTGATTATGATAATCGATACAGTGAAACCCTTGGAATCCTTTTGCTCCTCTCTTCAGAGTACAAGACACTTGGTGCCGTTTCAAAGACGCATTCGTGCCATCGCTACTATGCAATACCTTTTGCATCGGTCACCTGGCAGAGAGCGGTCCCTCCTTCTGTCCCTCCCACCCTCATTCAGATGCAAACTCGGACGCGAAGTATGCTTTATTAGCATGACGAGCGATGTTGTGTCATTAAATTTTGTATGCGTAGATGGGGGAGAACAGAAAGAAGCATTAAAACGACATACAGCAGAATGATTTAACACCCGCACCACACAAAAAAGACACACACGCACTGAAAACAAAAACCTGAATTTGATCAAAATAATAACCTTAGGACTTTCAGAATTAATGGAGATGGCGGATGTTATTGACAAATTAAGACAAGATAAGATACAGCTTTGTTTTCTTCAGCCCACACCCTCTCTAAAGTTATGGAAAGCAGAGATGGATTGGGCTCTGTCTAAAAGCTCATGTGTTTTTTTTCTGAGCCTGATCAGTGGGTAGACTGATTAAACCATTCACAGAATGTAGCAAAGTATCTGTCCCTGGCAAAGGGCAATTGGGACAGGCCTTCTTTCCCTTCCCCTGCCAGGTTGCAGCCATCATTAAAGCCATTTTGTTTGGGTAGCTTTTTGTGGCAGCTTGTTTCACTCTCTCCAATACTCTTTCCCTCTCTCGCTCTCCTTCTCTCTTAGCTTTTCTTCCTCTCCCCCCCTTTCTTTTTTCCCTCTCTTCCCCTTTCTCTCACACTCTTTCCCTCTTCGTTAGCTCTCTTTCTCTTTCTTTCCCCCTTCCTCTCTCTCTCTCTCACTCTTTCTCTCTCTCATTTCTTTCTCCCTTTCCCCTTTTCTTTCTTTCCTTCCCCCCTCCCTTTTTCTCTCTCTCCTTTTTGTCCCGGCCCCAGCAGCCATCTGGCACCGTGCCACCCCGGCTCACTGTGAGCTGCCCCGTATGCCAGCCAGCATACGCCACCCTTCTTGTCTGACCCCTCACTAACCTCCTGTCCCCCTGACAAATCCAGCCGGATCCCTCTTTTCAGCCGTAATCTTGCCCGTTGGGGAATGGCCGGAGCCGCGGTTTTGTTCGTCTCTGCGCTGATAGCGGCGTTGTCTGGCTCGATTGTTGGAGGGAAATGCAGCCGGACTGCTGGAATGCGTGCCCGGAGCACTTTTACTTTAACGCGAAGGCGACGTGACCACCTGTTTGCTTTGGCACGAGCAGGTTCACAGCCAGCGTGAGCGCGGTGTGGCAGAGCCGCTAATCGCCCGGAAACCAGAGCCGGCGCCCTGTAACAGGGAACGGGCTAGACACTCTGCCGGCCTGTCTGATGGTGTGGCTGTGGAGAGGCGGAGGGGGAATGGGTTTGAGTCAGAGGATGGGCCGGGGGGGGAGCTCCAGTGAGCCAGACCGGGACATACAGGTGCCTTACAGGGCAGAGGCCGTGGTCTGTAGAGGGTCTCCCGCTGGGCGATGAGCGGCCGTTCAGCGCCAGTGCCTCCAAGCCCTGCACGACAGCCTGACAGGCATCACCGGGATACAGCGCAGTCGAATCGCTCCTGTCGGTTGTCTTTGCCACCCGTCCGCGCTGGGCTGTAATCATTAACCACGGGCTGAGCCCATAATCCAGTTTCGGGTGAAATCCGTGTCACAAGCCGCTCGGCGGTCAGGCGCTAATCCGCAGCGTTGCCGTTTCTTCCTGTTTGGGCCACGGGGCGAAGCCACGCCGACCGCCATTGAGCCGCCGGTTCCGTCTCGAGCGCCGCCGGCTTATCAGGGCCGCCCAGACGGAGCAAGAGTCTCGGCCCACCATTCATCTTCTCCGCAGAACCTGTGCATGGAGAAGCCGTGTGAGCGTGCAGGTGGAGGTGGCAGTCTCCTGGGGCGCCCGTTCTTCTCTCGCACAAAGGCCTAAAATCATGGAGGCGTGCCCTGGAGTGTGCAGTCTCACAGCAAACCGTGGGGAAAACTTTGGTATTAACCTACAAACAGCTCCTTTGTCAAGAGATATGCGCGCATTATACATTTTAATGCGGGTAGGCCTATTGTCATGCTCACATAGTTCTTTCTACCCTTTTCAGAACGAAGCCATTTTCAGAATGAAAGGGTGCACCTTTACCATTGAGTGGTCTATCTGAAAGTACTTAAGTACTAGCTGTTGTACCACAAGACAGACTGGTAGTATCGCAGTTAAAAGGGCACGTCCAGCATCCCCGAGACAAGAGTTCGTTTTTTGTTTTTTTTTTTCCCAAGGTGGCTCACCTTGACCAAAAAAGCTTTGGATATATGCTAGATTTGCATAACCACTAAACTCTGCCATCACATTGGCCGGGATGGAGAAGAATGTGTTGGTATTCCAGAATTAGGTGAGAAGTATGCTTTCTTTAGGGTGGCCATTTCTTGTACCTGCTAAGCTGAGTGGTGTGAGTGCTTTTGAGCCAGTGAGCTGTTGTTCTGGGATGAAAGCTGACTGTTTTTGGTATTGAGTGTTGTCCGGCCTAGCTCAGCTCCGCTCATTGAAACCCCAGGGCACTGTGTCACTCTGTGTTCATGTCTGACTTTGCACGAGCAGGGCGGTGGGGCTTTCTGAGCAACTTGCTTGATCTCGTGTGAAGACTTTTGAGGGGATGAATGACAAATTAATGGGACTCTAATTGCAGATGTCATACTCTCACCCTCCCAATTGTTTCTCACTCTGTGAGTCTCTCCTTCTTTCTGTGGCAGTTCTTGCCATGTCTCTCTCCCCCTTTCTCCCCCGCCAGCCTCCGTCATTCAGTGCTAAGCTCTGTTTGCTAAGTTTTTGTAAAGCCGCAGCGGACTGACTGCTAAAGCTCTTATACCTTACACCATCCCACTGTACACTAATCCCCTTTTACTTATCCCTGCTGATGTGAGTCAATGCCATTATCGTAGTGTAGTGTAGTGTGTGTGTACAGTGTGTGTCAGTACTATAATCGTAGTGTTGTGTGTGTGTGTGTGTGTGTGTGTGTGTGTGTGTGTACACTGTGTGTCAATCAGTGCCATTAGCACAATGCAGTGTGTGTGTACAGTTTGTGACTCAGAAGCTTGTTCCTCTAATCTATATTCTAATCGGTTCAGTCCAGTAATTAGAAAGATTATTTCTCTGCGCATTTAGTTTGCCCTGGTTATGTAGGGGTTTTAAGGCCTGCTTCAGTATGTGCTTGTGTGTATGTGTGAACATTCCTCTGTGTTTGTCCGTGTGTCTGTGTGCGCTTGCGTTTTACACAAATCTCCAGCGCACACTCTGAAAGCAGAGCATGTGTGTGTGGTCAGGTCTGAAAGTGCTGAATGAACTGGTGTTTCCTGGGCCCAGCCCCATCGAGTGTGGCAGGATTAGCTGTAATCCCAGCCCCGCGAAACCAGAGCCGCCTGGGCAGCCGGCCGGATTGACGCAACCTCCCGCAGTCCTAAGGAAGCGAGACCATTAATGAACACAGTGCCCCGGTGTTCTGTCAGGACTCCAGACCTGCAGGGGGCAGCACTGCTGTCCTGCCATCCACCATCATTACATTACATTACTGGCATTAAGCAGACGCTCTGTCACAGCAACTTACATAGGTTACAGTTCTTACATGTTACGCATTTATACAGCTGGATATTTACTGAGGCAATTCTAGGTTAAGTACCTCGCCCAAACAGGATCGAACTAGCAACCTTTTGGTTAAGAGTCCTCCTCCTTACCACTGTGCTGCACTTCTGCCTACCGTCACGTTAAAGTCGTGATCACTGCCGTACGTGTGTTTGTATAATGTTTTGTGTCCTTTTGCTGGATGCTCTTTGTGCTTGACTTCTGGAGTCACTCAGGATAAGAACGTCTGCTTGATGTCAACAGTGTAAATGTGCTATCAAGTGTAGCTACTCATCTTGCACACCGCTATTGAGAAGAGCATCTGCTTGATGTCAACTATGTAAATGTATTGTTAAATGTAGCTGCTCATCCTGTACGTTGCTCTGGATAAGAGCGTCGAGTAAGTGACAAAATGTAAATGTACATAAGGACTAAATGTCCACATTCAAAGTGAACTTCGTAACACTGCTAGCTGGAATAGTCGTTAGCAAACAAAGTCAGGTTCGTGGAGGATACGAGGGGGATACGGTTCTTCTGTTGGCATGGCAACTGCATCTCTGATTCTGGAGACAGCCTCAGCCACAGTTGGTTCTGCCTCTCAAAGTGAGTGAACCAGTTTGATCTGGCTTCTCAAATGCTCTCATAGCCTGTTATTTCTCCTCGTCCGTCTCCAAGGGGGCAGTGACTCAGTGCAATCTTACAGATCATTGCTTCTCTGTTTGGAGTGGAAATCTGCTGGTTTTTTACGGAACAACTCCTTTTGATGCTTCATTTTGTAGAGTGGTGACGTTGCATTGGTTTTAATGGAGTATGCTTTTGAGATCACGCTGCCTCTGGTATTGATGTGCTCCCCTCTTGATAGCTCAGGGTTTCAATCCCAATAGTGCATGCATGTCAGATGAAAGCCTGGGGCATATCAGACGCCAGCTGGAAATGGCCACCATGTGTCACCCAGCAGCCTGTCTGACTTATCAAGACTCTCGGTAAAAGAAGCAGCTGAATACAAACGTAATTTACAAAACGTATGTATCACCGCAGATCGCATTCACAGGTATGCCAGCATTCATATTTCATTTCAGTTTTGAATAACAATGATTTGACAGCGGGCATAAGAAATCAAAACCTTGTTCTTTTGCAAGGATCCAGTAGTATTTCTCTAGTGTGTGGAGAAGCTGGCCAACACCTCTCACAAAAACCACCAGAAGAGAAGAGAAAACATTCTTAAAAAAAAAAAAAAAGCCAACAATTTTAAAAATGACAGAAATTCTACAAACAGGCAAACAAAGAAACCAGCCTGTGCAAACAGTCAGCAGAAACAAAATGAGCCTCCTTGGTTTCCAGCCACACCCCTGTTTTAAATAGGCCTTTGATTAGGCAGGTGTGGCTCATTAACCTATGGGCTGGCTCACAGAGACAAAGACAATTATCACTTGACAAACAATTCACCTGTATGGAATGAAACTGAGCAATGAGCTCAGTTATTTACATGGTTGGAAATGGAGAACTGCAATCCTTACACATTCAAGTGACAGTTTAAAGCTGAAGGTTCTCCTACACATAGCGGAATGGCTGCAGTTTTCTGTTGGGCTGTCGTTGCTGTAGTTCCACAATGTTTGATGGTACCAGAACTCAATAGCATGTTATAATGCTAGAATGGAGTAGCTTTGATGGGCAATGGTAATTGCTCCATGGTAGGCATTGATCTTACAGGTCAGAAAAGCCACGCAGCCTCTAGGTCTGTCTGTGGTGACGGGAAGAAAGAGCCCTGAGGCTCCTGTATTGCACTAGAAAGCCAGTATAACCAAGCTGCTTCATGGCGAAGACCAATAAAAACCTCTGACCCATAAATGTGGAAAGCCCTGACAGCAAAATAAATGTTACTGGGCGTCTAAGAGGAAGTGGATGGAGCGGTCTCTGATGTTCGGTGTCTTCGTGGAAGGCCCAGAGTGCCTCTGTTGGGGAAATGAGTGAAAGGCAGCACAGAGGGGCGTGGCTTGGAGGCCTCCTCTCAGCCTGTCATGTTGCTGAATGTGAGTCCAGCGTAAGTGAGTGGGGGCAGACTAAAGACCCAGCGTAGCCCACCTCTCTCAGAACAAAGAGGAGCTGAGTGCTGGATCCATGAAGAAGTCACAGCTCCTTGTAGCGAAAGAGCTATACCTCATAACTGATATTGTTTAATTGACCATGAAGCACTCTGAATGCTACTTTATGTAGGTACGGTCATCTCATTTTCTGTATTCTTATAGTTATTAACGCCTGTGTATTGTAAAGCATGAAACAGTAATTACTATTTCTTAAAATCCCTTTCTTCATGCAAGTTCATAAGCAATGGCAGTTTCTGTTTATAATAAACTCTGTAAAGAGTGGAGATGTGGAGTGTTCCCTGGTGAAGGGGGGTAGATGGTTGCTCTGTGTGCTTAGTGCTGTGTGTCTGCAGGAGACCTTCACTGCTCACCAAATAGCGATCCAAGACTGTGTGCACTCAAGTGAGGCAAATAGCCCTTCCTAGCTCATTAGCACATATACATATTAATCACTTGTTGTATTATTACACAACTAGGCACATATTAATGACATGTCCATTGGATTATTACATAGATATACAGATATAAATGACTGCTGTCTGACATATGTTGTTTTTCTGTCAGGAGCAAATCCCCTCTGGTATCAGTGCAGTACTGTATTTGTGGATTTCCTGTTTGTGTGAATTTCTGAACATAAGATACTGTGAGTCAGCGAGATTAGTGAGAATCCCCCCGTCTGTGGAAGTGCCTGTAGTGGGTCTGTGGGAGGTCTGACTGAGCAGTTCTACGCTGTTCCTAAAAATGGACAGGAACAGGCCTTGCTCACCTGGTGCCGAAAAAATAGAACCGGGCACAGATCCATCCCCGTAAGGAAGCGGTGACGGAGGAGTGGCCCTCTGGGAGCTGTTTACCTGCCCTTCTGCGCACCTGCGTCATTCTCCCCCCCCCCCCCCTCCTCTCTCTCTCTCTCTCTCTCTCTATCTCTTTCCCTCTCAAAAGGGACTCACCTTCTTGTTCCCTTTCTCCCCTGTGCCTCCATTGCTACCCCCAATCCTGTCTCCGTGTAAACCCTTTTCACACCACAGCCTCTGGCTCGTCTCACCCGCAACACCTCCAGAGCCCCCAGTGACCGTGAGAGCGGGTTTATGTGGCAAATAGCACTTGATTAGGCATCCCCTTCCCCAGAACTCAGAGACCGAGTTCTCCGGCCCTAAGGAGCGCTCTCAGCGTTTCGACTCGAACAGAGGTGTCCATTTAAAGAGCGGCGCGTTCAGTCCCTCCGGGTCCTCTGGCTCTGTTAGTGACAGCTGGCTGTTCCGTTAGATGCTCTCTCTCTCTCAGAGGAGCGGGCCTCGCCTCTTGCCCACCTTTCACACCCTGAGACATGAGTCACTTTTGGCTGCCATCTCAGAGCTGCGCTCTCTACTGAAGAGTTGCTCGGCAGGTCAGTTGTTTTGGTCCGTAACACGTTGGACACACGGACACATTGATTATGCCCATCCAGTGTCGGTGAAAGTGATGTCATCAAAGACCGACCTCTTGCCCGGGGAACTGGCGTTAGGCATTGAGTAAGCAGCAAAGCGGCTGGAAGTCCTGGTTCATTCAGTTTCCTTAAGTGAAGCAGCCAGTGAAGTAGCTGGGAGAGACCTGTTTCGGGAGAAGCAGTTTTTAGAATCTCAAACAGGTCCCATCATTTCATCCTTTATCTGTATTCTTTCTCCTCACTCATTATAGGTTTGGCTCATCCACCATAATTACCTGTCACTGACACTGAATACCTGCCTGTCTACCCCATTTTGCAGGCACAGATGCTTTTCCCCATATTTATGCAGATTCACAAGAAACGTCAAGAGTGTTTAAAATGGCTCATGTGCATGTGATAAACCTGTATCTCAGGACATTAAAAGTGGGAAGAGAAGATTTCAGAGTTCCATGTGCTTGGGGTTGATGAAACTCTCTAAACACTCATAGTCTCTCCGTAAGAACAGTAAGGAAGCCCCACGCAACGTCCTCTGGCTTTTCCACTTTGCAGACGCGCCATGTGGTAATCACGCTTTTCCTTCGCTTCTCATTTCATTTCATCCCCCTGGGGAAATACGCAGTCTATCGCCTTATCAGTGTCTCTTCTGCGCCTGAAAACCGCGTCTTTCATCTAATGAGACAGAGATGGGAATCTTAACATGCCCCCCCTCCCCTCTTTTGCTAATTGCTTGACATCTCCGCTTGCGGTGGTTAATTATCGCTAATTATTGGGGCCGGGGTGAAATGCTGCTGAGGCTCGTTATCTAATCCCGGAAGATGGAGGCTTGGACCGAAAAGTCTGCTGTTTCGAGAAAAAAGGAGTCACAGTTTTGATATAAAATCAGGAGCAAAAAATCTCCAGAAATCAAGCCTGACCTGCTTTATGAAGGGGATCAGGTTCTTGACTGGATGTGCAGTGAAACCTAGGATACGGTGTTTTTCTTTTACCACCAATCATATGATGTACAATTATCAGAGGAGTGCTTTTGTGTGTGCTGACAGAGGATATTGAGAGCTTTCTCAGTTGATAAATATCTGGAGTCATCTTGCTGCTGTAGAAGCTTGGAATAGACTTTTTAGTTGAAATAGTAGCAGCCTGGTAGAATCAATGCCCCACTGGAGTTCAGCGTGGAATATTACTGTTCTTCTGTGCCAGTGTGTATTTGTTTTTGGGGAGAGATAGGGTCTGCTCTGAGGACGGTCCATACTGTGGCAATGTCAGGGGGTCCTCGCACCTCAAATCACAGTCACTCTCCTGTGGGCTGTACCAGGGTTGATTTGGGCAATGAATCTCACTGCCTGGCTGCACTGGGCATCCTGTCCGGACTGACCCCAGATCAGGCCTCGTGTTGGGAGTAGAGGAGAGCAGATCGCAGATTGTGGTGTAAGTCGAAACCGTCGATCCTGACACTGAACAGGTGGTGAAGTCGTCAGGGCGCCGCGTGGTAACAGGGTGATAATAAGACCTATGAAGTCGTGTGTGTGTGTGTGTGTGTGTGTGTGTGTGTGTGTGTGTGTGTGTGTGTGTGTGTGTGTGTTCATTACTTGCATTTTCAGGTCTCGGGATGTTCCTGAAGCAGAGATGAGCATCACTCAAACAAGCTTTCAGCAGCAGGGCGCAGCTTCCCACCCAGGTTCCCCCCTCCTTGCCGTCCATCATAAGTTATTTTTACTCTCCAGCTTGATATTAATTAAAAAAGTTCTCCCAGAGTAACCTAACAGTAGATTTCTACGCCAGGCTTATCGTGCCTTGTGAAGGCATCGGTTATACAGGCTAGTAATCAGCAGCCTGTTCCTTTTGGATTTCCTTGATGTCTCCTTTGGACAGCTCCATCACTCCAATCATTCAGACATGGTCTGAAGACACATCTCTTCAGACTATCTGGACTGACCTAACACCACCCCCCCCCCCCCCCCCCCCGACCAGATACTTGCCAACTCCTGTCTGTCTCAGCTCCTCATTTGGATCAGTGCTGTTAAAAATTGCTGTGTGCTTTTTGTAGTTGTATAAGTAGTTGTAGTTGTATAAATTAGCTAGTACTGCGTCCTCAGACAGAGAACTACGGTCTCATTGTGGAACTGTACACATCCTGTCCCCGTACTGTTGCTATACTTACTGTATACACTTTTGTACATTGCTTTGGATAAAAGCGTCTGCTAAATGAATAAATGTAAATGTAAATGTGTAATGTGTAAGGGGGTCGATGAAATGACCACAATTGGAATGCCCTAATGAGCCGTTGGAATGGTGCTAGTTCCAGGGTGTGCTGATGACCAGGTGACTGTGTCTGTTTGATGCAGGTAGTGCGGTCAGCATGAGTTTTGACTTGCAGCCCAGTCTGTTCCCCATGGCAGCTCTGCTGGTACATTGGCAGTTTAGCGTAGCCCATTCAGGAGACTTCCTTTATTGTAGCACTCCTCTGGCTAATCCCACCGAGTGATATGCCATGTCAGTGTGCCCTAGACTCCTTACAAAGGCCTGCTGCCTGCCTGCTGGCCATAGCCCCTCCTCCTCTCTCCTCTCTGCTGACTACATTATTATTTTTTCTCTTTGTAATGTAAACTACCCAAAAACAGAAATTCTCCTGCGGATTGTATTGGTTGTTGTTTACTTGTTATGATTTCTTGGTTGTTAATGCTGGTTTTTGTTTTTTTCTTTTCTTCTAATGTTTTTCTCTTTCTGTGTTATATTTAATTCAGAGGAGTATGTATGCGTATGGGGATCCTTTTTCACTGTCAAATAAAGGAGACAAAAAGTAAGAAGTCTCCTCTCCTCTCTCTTATCTCTCTCTCTCTACCTTTCTCTCTCCTCTCCTGACCCTCTCTCTCCTCGCCTCTGTCTGTTTTTCATGTGAGGGTCAGACGCCTCCCTCTGTCCCATGCTCTCCCTAAGCCCCCCTCCCCCTTGGTCCTTTGCGCTTTCTCTGATTAAATTGGCCCGATTTGTTTGATTAATGACTTTTTTATCCGCCTCGCCAGGTCTGCAGTACCATAATGGGTCACTGTCACTGTTGAAATCCAGTTCAGCGTCAGCCAGTGTCACTTTTTGGAGATCGTTTGGGAGCCGTCATGAGCTTCTGTAGGTGCCAGAGTTACACGACCCCCCCCCCCCTTCAGGTGGAAATAGGGGAATTTTATGTCATCTGTAGCTGTAGTGATAGAGCTTACATTGCAGTCATTGCTGCAGTGAGAATCGTAAGCTGAGCTAGTATGCAAGGTGCAGTGTGTCCTTCTACATGAGGTAGTTTGATTGAAGAACCACGGAAAACAGGAAGTTAGGTACATTTTCTGACCTTTTTTGTCATTTCCTGCTAGCGTCGCTCTCCCCACCACTGGTCTGTCTGCCCTTCCTCATCCGCCTCCCTCCTCTCCTTCTCTTATTCACACACTTCAGAACCTCTTCTTTGTTTATTCCAGAATGATCTCTCCTTCTTCTCCTTTTTGTTCTTCTTCTTCCGCTTTTTCTTCTTCTTGGTGAGTTTTTTAAGGTTCACAGCTGAACCTCCACAGCCAGTGAGTTTTTTTTTTTTTTGTTTTCTCTGTGTAAGTGCAAACCCACATGTTCGCAATGGCTGGATTACATCCTGCTGTGCCTATGCATATGTATATGGGGTGGCTTACTGCCATAGTGAAGGCAGATGCCACCCTGGCAGAAGCGATGGGGCAGTGGTGCTCCTACCTTTAAGGTTCCTGCATTTCTTATGTGCGGGTAATGTGTAATATGTCAGTCTGGATAACTGTGCGTGCCAAGCACATAAAAGGTAAACATCAACCTAGTCCCTAGATGTGACATACTTAATAAGTGCAGCGTACAGTAAATTGCATGATGTTGCACAACATTTCATTGCACAGAATTGTTATTAAAATGACAGCAATCCACACAGCTTCAGTAAGCTTTTATTAATATATCTTATTTTATGGCAAAAAAAAACAGTCATTAGTGGGTAGTCTGTGCTGAGGCAGCTCTGACTGAATGTTTTCTGTGGCGGTATAGGTTTACAGAACCTTGTATAGAGAGAGCCTCAGATGGCTGCACTCTATTTGGCGATAACCTGTGTGGTTTTGGGCTGGGTTTCCTTCGGGAAGGTCTTTAATAGCTTAAATCATTTCCTTGCCTTGTTGGCTCTAGAGGTAAAAAACTGACGTAAATCACTGTTTTGCAGCTGCAGAAAAACAGAACTGCCTTGGCTGTGTGGAATGGAGTTGTCAAACTCATTGCAGGGAAATGATTCTTAATCGATGTGCATCACTGAGACTTCCACGCCTGTATGACGTTGCTGCAGAGCCCCCCCCACCACGGTGCCTGCCACCTGCAGTGAAATGGGCACAGTTTTTATGCTTTAGGTGATTTATGGGGTGTGTGCTCCCCACAGCTGTTTCTGTCTGTGTGGTGAATTCACCTGATCTCTGAGGGATGTCATCCAGGGCTGTGCAGTGGTAGGGAATTTGGAGGAGTATTTTGGGGGCTGTGGTTTTCTGCTTGTCACCAGCAGCGGTGAGGCAGTATCACGTTACGCTGAGTGCCTGTGTGTTTGTGATTGGTGCAGGGCGTGACGCATCACTGCGATGACCAGCCGGGGCGGAGGGCATGCACGCGCTCCGGGTCCCTCGTCCCCGCGGCCAGCCGCTGCGCCCAGGCTGCAGGTCCAGCGCTCACAGTCGCGGGAGACGGTTACCGTCCACTTCTCCGCCCTGGGGAAGGAGGAAGAGGAGGAGGAAGAGGAGCTGTATGCCGTCGCTGCCACCTCGCTGCAGGGGGCAGAGGCGGAGTTTGAAGACCAGAGCGTGGTGACCGCTGAGGAGGCCAGCGAGGACCTGTTCGAGGGACGGGGCCTAGACTCTGTGTCCGTGGCAGTGGAGCTTTCGGAATCCTCTAGCATCCCGACGCCAGTGCCAAGCCTTCATCAGGCTGCTTCTCATGCCCCCAGCCCCGCCCCTTCCTCTTCCTCCCACCCTGCCTCCTCCAGCTCCTCCCCCTCCAGGACCCCGCCCTCGAAGCCCTTCATGAGCCTGGTGAAGTCCCTCTCGGTGGAGGTGGAGCCCCGGGAGGGCATGCCTGCGCCCCCCACCATGCGGCACCGCCACCTGATGCGGACGCTGGTGAAGTCGCTGTCCACCGATGCCTCCCGGCAGGACCCGGAGCCTGCCCCGCACCGCGGCACCGACCACTCCCGCCTCAACCTGCAGCTCTTCAAGCAGTTCGCCCAGCCCCGCATCACCGCGACGGCCGCCGCCACCGTCGCCGGCGACTCCAAGACCGCGCCCTCCTCGCCGCTCACCTCCCCGGACGGGCGCTCCTTCTTCAAGGTGCAGGAGGTGGAGGCGCGGCTGGAGGACACCAGGAGAAGGCTCTCGGAGGTCATGTACGAGCCCCTGCAGCTGCTCAGCAAGTTCATAGGCGATGAGGGCGGGGCTTCCGGCGGCCCCGCCCACCGGCCCAAGGCCCTGTCTTCCAGCGCATCCGAGCTCACCAGCCTAGCCGGCCTCAACGGCCACCTGGAGAGCAACAACAACTACAGCATCAAGGAGGAGGAGGACTGCTCGGAGGGCGAGGGCGAGGGCTCACCGGGTGGCTCCGCCTCGAAGGCCGGGTCGCCCTGGAGCCCCGGGTCACCGCGGAGTGCCCGGTCGCCCCCGCTGGCGCTGGAGAGGTGCTCCATGTTGGCGCTGGCCAGGCAGGAGGACGAAGAGTTCTACGAGCTCCACAGCGAGGACTTCGACGTCCGCGAGGACGGGGACGGAGATGGGCGCGGAGCTGTGGCCCGCCGGCCTCGCTTGCCACAGGAGGAGAGCGGCATGGAGATGGAGGAGGAGATAGAGGAGGAGACGCCCAGCGTCCCCCATTGGACACTTTTCGTCCTGACCACTCTGCTCTATGGCTGTTTCGTCCTGCCCCTCCCCGCCTACGTCAGTGCGGTCCTGATGGGCGTGGCCGCCGGCTTCATGCTGGCCATGCTCTTCGTGTGGTTGGCCGCGCCCAGGCGTGGCTCGGCGCGGGGCAGAGGCAAGGCGGAGCTGTGGAACGTGGCACACCTGGACATTCAGGAGCCGGGCATCTTCAAGGTGGGTCGTGCCGTATTCTCCATCTTAACACACAGCGAAAGCTTCGGGCTCTGTCTGCGGCGGAGGGTGATTTTGGCAGTCCGCCCATAGCAGGTTATCTGATATAATAGGATGTTACACAGCGTTTCCAGGGCGATCTGGTCAGGAAGCTGAGGCATACGTGCCTTTCCTTGTCAGCGCACTGTCACCGCACAGCAAAGCGTAACGCAGCAGATCGGCTCAGGCAGAGCCTGAGTCACAGAGGAAGCCCCTCTGTAGTCACATATGTTGCAGTACATTGCACTTCGCTCAGTGATTATTCAAGTCTTAGGCTCCATTAGCACAACACTCACTGCAGCCAGGATCCTCATGTGCGCATAATGAAATATCATATTATCAAACATGTGTCTGGTGTTTATCTGTGCATGCAGCTTGTTTGATTACAAGCTGAAAGGTTACTCTAGAAAAATGTGCTGTCCATGTGTTCACCTCGTGCTTGAAAGATAGTCAGACTGTGAGTGAAAATGGCACTGTTGTCGTGAAAGGCTGCTCTCACAGAAGGAGGCCTGTGATTGGACCTAATAATAACTATTAGAGTAAGTGGCCGTTGCTTTATGGAGAGAAGACTCCAAGTGAGCGCAACAGGGAATCTGTTTCTGATTGGCCGGTCAGAAATCACAGCGTTCTCTGTACTGGTTTTTAAGTCCTTCTGAGGAAGGGGGAGGTGGAGGGGGTGTGGCACTCAGTTGCCTGTCTCTTGTGGCATACTCTGGGCCTTGAGACGTACCTCGTGCCAGGGATGAAGTGGACATACAGCCTGCTGTTTCTGTGACTTGAGTTTTGGCAGTTGCATATTAAGGCTGTGTTTTCTCTGGATGCCTCAGGGAATGAGCAGGTCACCATTTGTTGAAGGGTGTCTGAAAGCTGGTCAGTCAGAGATATTCATCTTCCCAGTTGGAATCAGAGCTCCTCTTGTAATAGGAGCTTCTTTTGATATTACATGCCTTCTGCAAGCAACTTTGATTTATTAATTTTTATGGCTCTAAAGCTGTAATTAGTGCAGTTAGCCTGTCCTGCTTATGGGTTGTTAGCAGCAGAGTAGCGTTCGGACATTAACGCTAGGCCTTATCTTTCACATCCCGGAGAGTTCCTGCCCCAACGTGATCAGGCCCAGATGTGTACAGAGAGCATGCTGGGAAGTGTTTGCGTCATTCCCTCACCTGTCCAGGCCAGGTGTGCTGCACTCTGGGTCCCTGAGGAAGGTCTCTGCAAACGGCTCACCAGATCCCTCCCTGCACAGCAGACAATGGCGTTCCTCAGCGCTAACGCTCTGGCTGAGTGTGAATCCCGCTCCCTAGCTGACTTTTGGCTGCCAGGTCTGGAATCAAACCGTGACATGCCAAGGAGATTGCAGGCTGTTAAAATGGGCCTGAAAATGTGTTTAATGTGTTTTTCTTAACAACAGCCTGTTCCTTAACCTCGTCAGATAGCTGTGGAGTGCTCGCATTGTGTGGGGTGCGGTGCTAATGGACTGGCCTTTTATACGAGGGTAAAGGAAGCTAAACCAAGAGGGAGAGAATGGGATCAACATTAGCCCGACCCAGTGTGACTTGCATAGTGTACAGTTTTTACATGTTGTCAGCTTACACAGCTGGATGTTTACTGAGCCAATTTGGGTTATGTATTTTGCCCAAGAGTACAACAGCAGTGCCCCACCGGGAAACAGAATCAGCAGACTTTTGGGTTGGAAGCCCCATATGATAGTACACTACTGCCACTCCACTCAAATCTACACTTCATGCCTATTACTACTACGACTACCACTATTACTATTACTACTACCACGAAGAAGAAGAAGAATGGATTGTGTTTATGTTGCACCTTCCAGTGATTACAGTTAAAGGGAGGGTGACACACTTCAGCCACCAATGGTATGTAACACCCGCCTGGGTGATGCAGGGGGGCCATTTTACGCAAAAATAGTCACTACACGTCAGATGAGGTGGAGAGGGAGGGACCTATGACCTGGGAAAATGACCCGACCATTTTTTCAGCTGAGCTGTAGGGTTCAGCCACTCGGGACTTTACGTCAGTCCCAATTAATACAGCACTAAACCCACAAACTTAGCCGCGTGGTGCTAACCAGTTAGCCTCGTCCTCAACGTCCCCCAGGGCTGGATGAACGAGATCTGCAACTACGACCCGGAGACGTACCATGCCACCCTGACGCACTCTGTCTTCGTGCGCCTGGAGGGCTCCACCCTGCGGCTGTCCAGGCCCAACCGCAACATCGCCCGGCGGGCCTCCTTCAACGAGCCCAAGCCCGACGTCACCTACGTCAGCCAGAAGATCTACGACCTGACCGACAGCAAGGTGGGTCTCGCCAGTCCCCTCTGTTCGTCTGCTGCGGGCGGCGAACACCTTTAAAGCCTAGTTGGTCGGTCTCTCTTGCGCCCGCTACAAGGTGAGAATATGCACAGCAGCTTTTTTTACACTCAAATAAATAGATGTGCTGTGTTTATCTGAATCTGTGCATTTTCTAGCCTCTCCATTTGCATAACCACTTGTGTGACATTTAAATAACCACAAGAAAATGACATGAAGCACCTCCCTGGGTAAATTTTTTTCTGATTTTGGAGCTCTATTGTGTTGTCATGCTCCTTGTGTGAATTTCAGGCATTATGTGTTATATGTTGCTATAGAAACACATCACGCTGCCAGCAACACACCCCTCACTTCAAATAAGCATGCCCCATGTATGGCTTGTCTGTTTGTCACCAGAGCAAAGGGAACAGTATTTCTTAGCTCTGTACAAGGGGTAGTATGAAGGGTCCTTCTGAACTGCAGCACTTCGCTACAATTTTTTTTTTTGCTTAGCAGATGCTCTCATACAGATCAAGTTGTGTGTCTTCTAATTTTTACATGTTATCTCTTTATATACATATATGTACAGAGGCAAGTCAGATAAAACACCTTACTCACAACTGCCATGGCCCACCTGGGAATTGAACCAGCAACCTTTGGGTTGTGCATTGTGCAAACACACCCTTTTCACTTTAAAAGGCTCTGAGGGTGGTGGCATCCCTGGCTTGAACCTCAGAGTCCTCAGACCCTATACCAGAAACCATGCACAGATCATCCCTAATCCAATGTGTTATTCAGGTTTCACCTGTGAACTCTGAGAGGTCAGTCTGCCGTATGAATGAAAGACACATGATTGGTTGTGTTGCTCCCTTCCTCAGATCTCATTGGTGCCCCAGAGCCTGGCCAGGAAGAGAGTGTGGAACAAGAAGTATCCCATCCGTATCGAGCTGGGCAGGCAGGACGACTTCATGTCCAAGACGCAGCCCGGCAAGGGTGGGGCCGAGGACGACAAGGTGGGGGCAGGAGAGAGAGGGGAGGCGCTCGGGGGAGCCGAGGAGCCCAGGAGATCCTGTGGGATGCCTGAGCAGGGGCGGGGTCCAGCGTCCCGGGAGCAAATACTGTTCCTGTTCGGACGGACGGGGCGAGAGAAGGAGGAGTGGTTCCGGAGAATCTCACTGGCATCGAAACTCAAATCAGAGAACAGGAAGCCCTCCAGCCTCCCAGGAAGTAGGAGTGGTGAGTGAGATCGCCCCCTACTGGCCAACCAGTTCATCACTGCCATAAAAGCACATCTCGGATAAGGGCAGCTGCTCTCTTAGGATCAAACTGATACACAAACTAGCGATCTCCTGTATTTCCGATGGCCAGGCTCCAGTATACCAGTTCCTTAAATAAAACAAATAGTTTAATTTAGTTGGGACAGGAAGCAAAGTTGGTATTTACTGACATGCAGATATGGCTGTAGGGAAAAGGTGCACTTCCCCATCTTCCTGTTGTTGCAGTGCATCTCAGTACAGTTAACATCAGTACAAGAGGTTGGCTGCTGGTCATGACAGCGGAAAGTACTTTGGATAAGTGCTGTGGTCAGGTCTTGCTTTCTCTGTTACCAGGAGATTTGCCAGCCAAGGGGAATGTGGCATTCAAAAGCTGTATTGTAACAAATATATTCAACATTTAGAAAACATCACAATGTTCCTATCTGCTTAATTAACAGACTTGTGTGTGTCTTCTGAGCATGTAGCAGTGTAAACAGTGTAAATAGGTTTCAATAGTGTAAATAGGAAGAGACAGCAGTGTAGAGAGCTGAGATATACAGCAATGACTCACTATCTGTATGACAGCACATTATATATCACTCCATGTGAACTTCCACCTTACAGCTACTTGTGAAGAGTCTCTCTCTCTCACACACACACACACACACACACACACACACACACACACACACAAACACACATAGGATGGTACCAAGGCACTAGTCCTGCAATGGAATATATTTGTGTTCAGTAGCTATCTCTTTTACTGCATACATCTCACTGTACACATGCATTTACGTCCTGCAGACATCTCATGTCATACATGCATGTGTGAACACTGCAGGGCGTAAACTGTGTGTCCCTCTCTGTACTCCCAGCATTCCTGCCCTCCCACAGTCGCAGCAGCAGCCAATCAGGGGGCCTGTCCCACAGCCGCAGCAGCAGCAGGAGCAGCCTGGATGAACTGCTGATGATGTCACAGCCCCGGCAGAAGGAGCTGACAAGCAGCGTGAAGCAGAAGATGCTGCTGGACTACAGCGTCTACATGGCCAAATACGTGCCGCCCCAGCCGGGCTCCCCCTGCAACAGCCCCATCAACAGTGCCGAGAGCAGCCCAGGAGCCAGCAAGAAGGTACAGGGAGAGGGCCCAAATTCACCCTCTAGACTGCTGGCACAGGCTGCTGTGTGGTTCACTCACGGTTCAGCCTAGTGTGGGCTTCATTTGGGGTTCGGATGGCTGTGCGGTTCATTCATAGTTCAGAGTAGTGTATGATTCATTTAAGGGTTCAGACTGCTAAGTGCCTCATTTGGGGTTTGGGCTGTAGCATGCTTCAGTTAGGTTTTGGAGTGCTGTATGGGTCATTTGGGGTTAGCCTGTAATCTGACAGCACAGAGAGGTAAGCAGCTCTCCCGTGTCAGATGATCGGGGTGGTGCTCGCAAGATGGACAGAATGCTAGCGAGGTGGCATTCAGGGATTGATCATCTGCTTCAGGCCCAGCATGAGGACAGGGTATCTGCAGAGTGAGCCAGTTCCTCTGTGCCCAGCAGTTCTCAGTGTCTCTACATTTATATTTATATGTATTCTTGTAGCAGACACTTCCTATATAAAGTGACTTATAAAGTCTACACAGCAAGCAACATCATGTGCAAATAACAAGGGGTAACCACAGGCAACAAAATAGTCAAAAGCAACACAGCTGAGGCTCAGTGCTAAGCTAATGCTCATTTTATGTCCAAGTAAATGTAGCCTGACACACCTTGTTAGTTATTTAATATAAAGTGCTAGAATTATAGTAGCTGAATGTAGTGATAGGACTATGGTATAAATGGTCTGTATCAGTCAGACACCTGCGTAAGGGATCCACCATACTTGGGCTTTTTCTGTAGCCACCTCTCTGAGACCATGCGCCAGATATCAAGCCTCCTGTATGTCAGGGAGACCAGAAACGCTCTGATTGGTTTCCCGAGAAAAGACTGCTCACTTTACACTCCATTTCTGTGCCAGTTGCCAAGCAGCCCGAGAGAGGAGGCGGAGCCAGAGGCCTGGGTCAACGCCTTATTGGGCCGAATCTTCTGGGACTTCCTGGGGGAGAAGTACTGGGCCAACATGGTGTCCAAGAAGATCCAGATGAAGCTCAGTAAAATCAGGGTGGGTATTCTAGATGACATTTAGTAAAATCAGGGTGAGCATTAAAATTGAAGCTTAATGAAATGATGGTGGCTATTCCATAAGAAATTGCATCAGTTGGGTATTGAAGGTCTGACTGGCTTGTGAAGGGTGTATATTCCGCACCGTCGCATTGGCCAGATACGAGCGGCGCTTCAAGGTTAAAGCGATTATGATCCAGCTGTCAGACCTTACATCTTATCCCCTGGTGCTGAGGGTCCTGGCAGGAGTGTGCTGATGTGAGTAAATACATGAGTCAGACTGCATACATCTTTCGTCCCCGTGGACACGGCCGGACAGCTCACTCCCAGGAGGGCATTGTTCATGTTATTTGATGAATTGCGGGGGCCTCTAGTGGTCCTGCAGGTGGCCGTAGTCAAGCACACTCAAGTCGGGCTCTACCTGGTGTGAGGACTCTGCACTGACACTGACAGAATCTCTGTCTCATTTAGGAGACTCCAGATTGACGTTTCTTAATACAGATTATATTACAGATGATTAACAGATGTTCTAATGCAAAAAAACTTCAAAAAAAATTTCAAACAAAAAAATCTAATCTATGTGTATATGTTATACATGTACTGATACAATTGGCGCCTTGTCCAAGATCACAACAGTAATGACCCACCTGGGAATCAAACCAGTAATCTTTAGAATATGAGCCCTGTCCCTTATCACTACACCACACAGTTGACTACCTGACTACCGTGACCTGTAGCTAGAGGTTTAGCTTCAGGAATACTCTGTTTTGTCAGGGTATATGGGAAGTTGACTGTGTCACATGCGTTGCAGTTGCCATACTTCATGAACGAGCTGACCCTGACGGAGCTGGACATGGGTGTGGCCATTCCCAAGATCCTGCAGGCGTCCAAACCCTCAGTGGACCACCAAGGTAAGGTACCATGGTCCCCCAGGCAGCCTTAATCGGGCCAGGCAGCCTTCAGACAGCTCCACCGTCCTCACTGTTAAACCAGTTAGTGAGCTGAGCCACCCCACCAAGTGAAAAGTTTTTTAGAAGAGAAGTGTGTTATGTGACATGATGTGGACTGGAAAAGATGAACAGGAAAGGGAAGTTAGGGGGCAGGGAAAAAAAGAGAGTCTGACTGAAATAATAGATCAACATAGGAAAGAACTGAGAACTGAACCTGGCTTTACCTCCTGTCAGACACAGAGAATCAGACCGAGTCAGCGTCTTGCTTTAGGCTGGGTGCGAATATTGTATGGGTTTTGCAGAGGAGGTAGGGCTGTTTCAAGCATGTGCCTTAGAACCATAGTCAGAGTCTCAAAACTCAAACAGAGCACACTGGCACCCCGGGATACGGGCCGCAGAAAAGGACACCGCGGTCACACCCATGTCTGGAGCGTGCCTCTCACGGTGGCCCCCGCGATCAGCAGGGTTTGCTAAACCCCAGCAACCTCCACCCCGTCTATTTACGACCCTGTGAATTACCACCGTGTCACGGCACCGGAGTTTAATTTAAACTCAAGGATTCCGGGGAGGGAGCCTCATCAATTCCTGACATGGGCCCCCGCGGGGGTGCGAGAGGTGGACCGGGGCCATTGTATCGATCCGTCTGTCAGCCCGCGCTCTCGTGGCCTCGGACACACTGCCCGACAGCCGGGGGTGGGGGGTCTGTAATCCAGCCGACCAGACCCTACAGAGCAGCCCTTAATTTTGCTAGCTCATCTCCCATGGTTTCCTCTACTTGCTTTTCTTTACTGGTTGATAATGTATAGATCATCTCCATAGATACATAGATCTCTCCCAAATTCTCTCACAAAGAAATGCTGTTTTCTCGTGCAAGGTGTCTGCTGTTTAGGCCATGAACACCGTAACCTGGGCTTTCATCCAGTAAGCTTCCTCCTGATATCATTGGTTTGTGATGCTGTAATGGGTGTGGCTGGGGTCATTTTGGGGCTTTGGTTTATTCTCTGCTCTCCTGTGGAGACAAGTGTCTGTGACTCTTTCCATGTTTTGTTAGCACTGATTGGGAGCCTCTGCCCCCTGGCGTTATCATGCAGACTGATCTCAGGTCCACACACTGCTTTGGCCAG
The DNA here is from genome assembly GCF_013368585.1 of Megalops cyprinoides. Lineage (NCBI taxonomy): Eukaryota > Metazoa > Chordata > Actinopteri > Elopiformes > Megalopidae > Megalops > Megalops cyprinoides. The sequence continues at coordinate 20,925,694 of NC_050601.1, forward strand.
CCTGCTGTGCTGAGACCTCTGCCTTCTATATAGTAGACACATGCTCTTATTCAGTATTTATGTACTAATTCAGTATTGTATGTATGCTATATGTATATATTCAGTATTCGTTGCACTGTTCTCTATAAGCACCATCATCAACCTTGTGAAATGACATGCACCGAGCTCCATTGTGCTGAGTCATGGTTCTGTGGTGGTCAGCACCAGGCTGCATTGTGCTGAGTCATGGCTCTGTGGCAGTGCCAGCCAACGCTCCATCAGTGAAAATACTAGAAGGAGGACCTCACTGGTGAGATCAGTTGGCAAAAGCTCTCACTCTGAGGGCAGGCTGGTTCCTCCAGCTCAGGATATCACAAATGGGTTGTCATTTGTCGGCTGTGAGTGTCTCAGCTACAGGGGTAGGATGGGTTTTGTTGGCCAGGGTCCCCTTTTCGCGCCCATTGACCTCCTCTAGTGAGGTACCTGTGGGTCACTTCGCTGATGTTGAAGAGATGTCCCTGTCCTCCTGTTTGGTGTTTGCTCTCTTGGTGCAGTGTGGGACTTGTAGTGTTTGTGTGCTTAGTTGTGTATTTGAGGATTGCATCCACTCCACTCCAGCCCCCTTAACAAGTACAGTGAGTGGTTAGAGTGGTAAAGGGGTGGGGGGGCGTTAATAATTAAACAAATAAAGACAGAAATAAACAAAAACACAAATAAATTAATCTCTTTATTCATCACATTCATCTTCAGTAAAATGGGAACAGCTGGCTTCTCAGTTTCAGTTGTCACACACCTATTTTCAAGCACATTTGCTTAGAATGGGGTAACTCATTAGCCAGTTGCTGGCATCCTTTTCCCCACACATACACACACACAAACATACACACAATGGCAATCATACAGTGTGAAATCATGTTGATGGAACAGGTGTGTTATTGATAACTTTCTTAATGAACACTGAATTAAATTAAATATTAAATTAAACATTTAAACATTCATATCACTCATCAGTCTCAGCTGATACACAGGTGAACCAGTCACAGTTTGAGTGTAGGGTGAGGGCTCGTTCATCAATGTAGCTGGTACGGCCTGAGTGGCTCTTTACATTGCAGGAGCTTCTGCCGTATATATGTCAATTATTGTGCCAGAAGTGCGTTGCTGTACACAATACTTCTATGACCTGTAAAACAGAGGTTAGCAGGAGCAGTCTTATCTGAAGAGAGGAAATTGCATGTTACTTCTGTGACCTGTACAGCTGAGGTTTTCAACAGGAGTGAGGCTCTGTTATTACTCTCTGAACCGGGTCAAGTCCTGAATCCTCTTAGTGCAGAGTCCTCTTGTGTGACAAGTGAAATGCATCAGGAAGGACTCAGGGGAGAGTGGGCCTGCAGCATTTCCAGTGTATCTCTCCTTGGACTGAACTTTAAAGGGCCGGCCTCCGCCATGCTCCAGAGGTCACTCATATTGTGGATCAGTGGTAGCATTACAGCCACAGTGGAAAGGGTCGGGTTTCATCTCCAGCAGACTCACACAGTGATGGCAAGTACTTTAAACAGTCACACACAAAGCCACTCACACACAGAGCATGTACGCATGCATGCACACACACACACAAACACACACACACAAGGAGCGAAGGACAAGGTGTATTAGCTCAAAGGGCTATCAGGTGCTTGATTCAGATAAAGTTAATTGAGATGTAGGAAGCATCAGAGGCTCAGTGATAATTGAATTCTGCTCCTCCTCAGTACTTTGCCGTCTGATGGGCGCTTCAGAGATGACAGCTGCTCAGCGCGGAAGCCGCGAGCCTCCCGGTGGCGTGCGCATATTTGGATCAACGCCGCGATTTAATTGGACAGCCATGCAAAAGAGCATTGCCACGCTGCGAGCTTTGGAGCCTCAAAGAAAAGGGGAAAATGATGCAGAAAGCAGAAAGCAGTCACAGTGTGGGGGGGAACTAGATTACGATTCCTATAGCTAACAACTTGCAGCTCAAGTGACTCCGCCTCCCTTTGTGAGGTCATAATATCGAGGATGCTGGAGTCAGAGCAGGGGTGCTGTTATCCAGGGCGGGCTGCATCCACTCCTGCTGGTGGGCCCGTTTGCTGCCCAGCTCAGAACCCGGGCCAGACAGATACCAGCACATTCGCATGCGTGTCCAGCCAGGCGGTCGGCCCGACAGCGCACAGGGCACAGGCAGGACTCCGCTTCTTATCACGGGGCATGCTGATAACACTTAATGGGGGGAAAATGGAAACCGACTCGGCCAGTCTCGGCAAAGGGGAGGATATAAGCAGGATGAGACACCTTCCGGGGAGCCGATAAATGGGGCCAGCGCAATGGGGCTCTTTTTCTTTCCTTTTCCAGCCAGGGACCAGTTATCGCATAACATTCTTATTTCCAACCAACATAGCTGGGTGGTGTGATACGACACGAGCTTTTTCATTGATTAGCATAGACAGACAGATTGGCGCATTTATAAATGTGTATTTGAAAGCCCTTCGCACTTCCCCGGGCAGAATGAAGCCTGTCAGCTTTGCACATCAATCAGCTTCACAGAGGGAGGGCTGAGCTTCATTGTGAATACTGCTTCCCTAACTCACCCTATCAGAGAATACTACGTCCCTATCTCACCCTATCAGAGAAGAGGATGCTGTAGTAAAGCCCTGTGTGGGGTGGGGGGGGTGGGGTACAAACTGTGTCAGAATGTCACCTGCTTCACAGTGAAAATGTACCTGCCAGCTCTGCCTGAGTTGTTTTATCGAAACGAGTTCAGAGAGCAATTATCTGGGCCAGCAATTAGGACAGACCTTTATGGCCAACACCGATGCGTGTATATGTACACTCCAGTTTTTTGTAACCCTGTATACTTCGTTGCTGTTCTGTCCTGCCTTGGAGGTTCAGTTCTAATCTGGTTCTGGTTCGATTCTAAATAACATCAATACATAAATACATGTTAGGCTTGTGAGACACAACAGCACGAATATTGACTCACCAGAAGCTAGAGAGACCACAGTGCTTTTCAGGTTTACCCTCCATGGCTTCCTGTTGCTCCTTGAATGTGAGATGTCAGAGTGCAGTTGATCTCCCGTCAATCGTATCGCCTCAAAATTTGTAAATCTGCATACCACCTGGTGGCAGTTGTTGGTTTTACAGCTGAAAACCTAGACAAACAATGTCAGCATGGCATGTTGATCTCAATCCTAGCGTTGAAATATGAATGTGTGTTGTACATATACACAAAGTGTAACTCTATTGAAAGATTTTTTTCTGGATTCCTAAGGCTCTGTTCTGGTTCTGCTCTGTTCTCCACAGGCTTGTGGTTCGACCTGGACATCTCCTACAACGGCTCATTCCTCATGACCCTGGAGACCAAGATGAACCTGGCCCGGCTCGGCAAGGAGGGGGAGGGTCTGCGGTTCGGCGAAGCCGGCAAGGACGGGTAAGGTCTTTCAGCCCAAGCCAGCAGCTTGCTCCCCATTGGACGGAACAGGAGGATTTAGGAGTTTAGGAATGCGGCCTTTGAGGATCGCAGCTTTAGTGCAGAGGTCTTTAGGGAGAATAATCTGTTTCTGTGGCGACATATCTCACCTGTTCTCCCGGGCTACTTACTCCTCTGGGTTTTATCGCAAAAAAGATTTGCGCCTTCGACTTTTTTGGTGTCAGCCACACAGAAAAGGCTCAGACAGCTCTTAGTTTTAAGGATCAGAGGTTTTTTTCCCTTCCTTCCTGCGGGAGTGTTTTGATTTGAGAACTTCGCCGAGCTCCAGCATGCTAATGAGGAGATTATCCCTGCCGTGCGTGTCTGGGGTTGGCAATGTGCCGTTACATCACACGCCATATTTTCTTAGGAGACGCTTTCACCCAGAATGACTCGCACAGCTCACAGCGTTTGCACGTTAGCCAGTTGTACAGCTGGATATTTACTGAGGGTATTCGGAATAAGCATCGGGTCCAAGGGGTACAGCAGCGGTGCCCCACCTGGGAGCTGACCCCCTCACCCTTTGGGTTGTGTGCTCAGCTGTTTCACCTTAACGTGAGCGTCTCTCCCCGCTCTCTCTCCTCCTTCCCTCCTTCCTCTGCCCTCGGACGCCTCCCGGCCGCGGATGGCCCCTCTCTTCCTGGTGAGTGAGTGTTACGCGAGTTTGCTCATTTGCTTTGACACCTTGTTCCCATGAGTTCCCACTGACATTCAGCTGAGGCTGCTTCATTCCTGGCCGCTGCTGAGGAGCCTGTAGCGTCTGAGCCAGGAATGCTTCGGCCTCCTGAAAGGTTGACTTCAATGGAGCGGCCTGCTTGGTGTGTGAAGAATAGTGAATCCCCTTTAGAGGGGCGTAATAACAGCGAGCAGGAGCAATCTGGCAGCTAGCGTACAGATTGCAGTCAAAGTCCTGGGCACAGAGCTATCCTTTGCTGTCCTTTGCTAATGGATAGTACTAGCATTTGCAATGGTGTAGAGGGTGTGGCTAGCTCACTAGGGTGCCACTGCTGCTAGTGTGAGGAAGACGTGCAAGCAGAGCCTCCATTGGATGAGACTTGTTCAGAGCCAGTTTCACTGCTCTGCTCTGTGTGCTTCCCCTGCATGAACATGAACATGCAGCCAATTTTTTTTTCTGCTGGGGTGTGGCTGAACCCAGCGTGTGCGTCCCTCTGCTGAGTCATGGGTGCATGTCAGAATGCAGGCGTGGACTGTGCCAGCATGCAGCACCCTAACACCCCCCCCCCACGCCCGCCCCCCCACCACCACCACCATGCAGCGGCCACACCATGCCCTCCTCCACGCCTCACAGCGAGGGCTGATGGGGCACGCCAAGGCTGCCCTCTCTGATCTCTGTACCACTCCTATTTAAAAAGGAAAAAGCTTTGAATTGATTCATTTTGGAAAAATTGATTTTCCTGGTTAAAGCACACTTTGGACGCACAGAACTGTGCCTAATGGCCTCGGGCTAATGGCTTTATTGAAAGCTCTCCAGTGTTGTCACCTGTCACCTCGCTGCGCCGTGATCGCTGCTTCCATTGCTACCCTGCCAGACCCATGTGCAGTAAGGCTAAAAGATGCCACTCGTCCTGTAAGGTGCTTTCCCACAAGCCCCTGGCTGCTCACCCTATCCTGAACCCCCCCCTCCCCAACATGCCTGTCAACACGGTGGTAAAGGACCTGAAGGACCACTGGTACGATTTGATTCGTTCATCGAAGACATGGTACTCCTAAAAGATGCTTGTCTGTATCTAATAATCCACATGAATGAGTCTGAATGAAATTTTTGTTCTTGGAAAATTCTTGTCCAGACAAAAATTTGATTTGAACCTGATGTGGTTATTAAAATAACAACAAGCCAAAACTGGAGTCCACACAACTTTCGCTAAGTCTTGGTTGTGTTGGTAAGCGACTTTTGTCTCCACCTTTATTCTTTGAGTGTCTGCCAAAATGCCACATGAGCTAAGCATTCATCCCATCATACGGTGAATGTGCCTGGTTTTGATTGGTTAGACACATCCGGATACTTCCATGTGGGCATGTGCGATTGGCCAATTCGCATGCATGCATTTCAGACCCAGACCGCGGACGTACTGCCTGGCAGACAGCGATGAGGAGTCATCCAGCGCGGGGTCGTCGGACGAAGAGGACCCACCCGAAATCCCCGCTGAAAAGAACCTGCTACCTGGGGCAGAGGGGTGAGACGCACCTGGCCTCATTTATTACCCCTCTCTTGTGGTTTGCTCCTCCCTTCATCCCATTTTTGTGATTTCCCTGTCCTTTCTATGGGATCTGAATATACACATGCTCTTATGATATAACTGGACACAGACACACCTTCAGTCATTGGGCTAGAGTCCCTTGTCATGTATGACATTATTGTCATTTAGCAGACGCTCTTATCCAGAGCGACTTACATAGGTTACAGTATTATCCATTTATACAGCTGGATATTTACTGAGGCAACTGTAGGTTAAGTACCTTGCCCAAGGGTACAACAGAAATGTTCCATTGGGGAACCAAACCAACAGCCTTTTAGTTAAAAGCCCTCAGGCTGTACAGAGACCTTTGGTCATCCCTTATTACAGGCAGGATCAAGGTTAATGGTTGAGTGACAGTCTTGACTCACTCTTTGCATATTAAAGATGCTCCTCCAGGTGTTGTGTGGGGGACAGGTAAGTAGTGTTAGCTTTAATGATGATGCTGTGAAACTGTTAGCTTTAAATGCAGAAGAAGACAGATACGCCAGATACTGCTATGAATACAGTTCTTCCATTCAGAGAGGCTTGACTACTTGGACGTGGTGTGGTCACAGTCAGGGCGCTGACCCACGCTCTTCCCCCTCTCTCTCTCTCCTCCACAGTTACGTCGGGGGACACAGGCCCAGTAAGATCATGCGCTTTGTGGACAAGATCACCAAGTCCAAGTACTTCCAGAAGGCCACAGAGACGGAGTTCATCAAGAAGAAGATGGAGGAGGTGTCCAACACACCCCTGCTGCTGACGGTGGAGGTGCAGGAGTGCTGCGGGAAGCTGGCGGTCAATATCCCCCCTCCCCCCACGGACAGGATATGGTACGCTCCGCCCCAGGACTGGCTCCACTCAATCAGAGCTAATGCTAAACAGTTAGCGATGCCCCCCCCCCACCCTAAACAACTTACCTCAGTCTGCTGGGGTGTGTCTTGCAACAGCCATAATCTTAAAATAGAGAAATTTCATTCATTTCCTGGAAAAGACTGCATAACCCTTTCTCACAACATATTTAAAAATAACTTCTGTTATCAGGAAGTAGAGTGACCCCATTCTCTCCTTCCATTTACTTTTACATTAACTTCCATTCTGCTGTATGTTAAGTGATTTTCTGTCTCCTCTTTGCTCATCTTCTTGCTTAGTTTGCGGTTCTCATGCCCCCTTGTGGTGATAAAGGAACAAGAAGTTATCAACCTCTGCAATTTGTGTAAGAGGTGCAAATGTTACAGGGATTGAAAAAGGGGGGTCATTAAGCTAAGACCTTGATATTGTCTTGGAGCTGAAGGATAGTGCAGACACCAGGTTTGCTGATATGGCTCCAGTATGACAGACGGTGCTGTACCCCCTGATTTGCAGGTACGGCTTCAGGACTCCTCCCCACCTGGAGCTGAAGGCCCGCCCCAAACTGGGGGAACGGGAGGTGACGCTGGTGCACGTGACAGACTGGATTGAGAAGAAACTGGAGCAGGAGTTTCAGGTGAGGGGATGGAGCAGGTTCCCCCTGCTTATGGAGGCTGCCTCTTTTCTCTACTGTCTATTCTTTGTAGTCTGTCTGTACTCTCCCCTCTGTGCTCCGTACCGCCCCTCCTCGCTACTCTGACTTTTCTCTTCCTGCTCTGCTTAAGTCTGTGAACTCAGGGATGTCTTAGATAATGTGTGCTTTCCTGTCATGGAACCCATCAGTGAATGGAAACAGTCCACATCATGATCTTCAACTGATCACATGGTATAAGCCACCTATAGAACCATTCAAAATGCACGTCCACCATTGCGACATCGCCACGTCCTCCAGAAACCCCATTCCACCCCACCATCTCTGCAGCTGACACAGTGTCACCGATGAGACTGCTATGTGCGTCCGCTCTTTCACAAAATGAAAGACACATTCAGTCACCGATTCAGTCTGAAGTGATGGCCAGTGCCAGAGTTGAAGGGGTTAAAAAAAAAAGGAGGCCCAATCTCTAAACCCTACGGGGTCTCGGGCACATGAGGACATTGATATTGCTACTCAGGCATTTCATCAGAGGATTGTGCAGGATTTAAGAGGCCCTGCTGGTCTGGGATCAGTCATGAGTTCTGCATTTCTCCATCCCTCGCACGTCATGACGGGATTACAGTGCGAATACCGCGCGGCGTCACCTCGCCCATTTCATTCCTGAAAATGCCCAGGGGAGTGAGAAAATATAAATCCCAGGGAGAGTGTTTTGTTGGATGTGCCAAACATTTCTAAACCTCCCACAAAGGGTTACCTAACTGGAAAGCACTTGGTGCACTCAGCTAGACAGTAACATGTTTGTTTTAAAATAGTAAATTTAGTTTTTCCAAACAACATCAAATTAAGATTAAATGAGATATTAAGATTAAATGAGATGAGCCCAGTGAAGATGACACTTAAGCTAAGGTAGGAGAGGTGTGATTTTATAAGCGTTATTTGGATTAGTCTTCAACTTGAATGGATACACTTATGTTCTATTGTGTGGGAAGTCGCTCTGTATAAGAGCGACTGCTAAATTAATGTAATGTAATACAGGCTGGAGCTCACCTCTCTGGTGCAGATTGTATTGTACATCTGTCAAAATCCTGTAATACTCATGCTCCTAGTTCCTGTCATGAATTATAGGTATTTCCTCTATGAAATTATGACTAGAATAAGGATGCCAGTTGTTTTAAAAATTTCAAGTTGTGATTTTATGTGTTAAAGATGTAACAGGATGTTTTTGCTCTTACTTTGTGTCAATGTTAACAGTCAACACAGTTGCTACTTTTTAAGACCTGCTTCCTGAATGAAAACACCTCTTGCAAATGGCAGGCATTATATTTGAATGGTAACATTACTCTCTATAGATTCTCGTGTTCAGATGCATGAACATTTTCACCACATCGACATCCTCCTTGTGCTCTTTAGAATGAAGTTAGGATTGTTTGTCTTACACTTTTCTGTAATTCCTGTACTGTTTACTTTACAGCAATCCACAAAAAAATCTGTATTTTTTATCACCCCCCCCCCCCCACAGAAAATATTTGTCATGCCAAACATGGACGATGTTTGGCTTCCCATCATGCACTCCGCCATGGACGCACGTTCCAATGCCAGCTCGGTCGCCATGACGACAGACACCCCAAAGGAGTTGGAGGGGCCAACTCAGAGTGACATGTGAAGACCTGACCCGCCCACAGTATTAAGGGAGGAGAGAGGTCATCCCCTAAGCTACGTGAGAGGGACCAGAGGCCTCATCCCCCCTAAACCACTGGTGCCACATTCCTGCTGGTGGGGCCGTGTGTCAGGCCGAGTGCCTGGTGACCGCCCCCTCGCTCTCTCTCCGGGCGAGCAAGACCAAGCGGCTCTTGCCACCAAGTGAAGGACAAAAAAAAAGACAAAGAAGACACTGGCATGGCTCTCTCTAAGCTGTGAGATAGGAAAACATGGACTTTGAAACGTGCAATGTCATTGTGTCCGGTAATGAAGGGAAACAGAATGGGGGGGTTGAGGGGTGTCTGTCTGTGAGACACCTGGCACATGCATTCACCTGTCACCTTATGTCCTGAGAAGAGCTGGAGGGGTTAACGGAGCCATTCGGGATAGAGAACTCCTATTCAAAAAGAGGAGAACGTGTAGCTGAAGCCGCTTTGGTGTTGGGGACGCAGGGAAAAAGAGGTGGTTGCTGCCAGTGTGTTAAACGTACTCTTTAAGGGCCCGCACTGTGGAACTGGGGCAGCAGCCCTGACAAGCAGTATCTGACAAATAAGACTAACACGCTAAAGGCATTCAGAGGGGGCATCAGAGTTTGTCACTCCTGAACACTACGCTGCCTGTGCTTCTGAGGAGCTGAGCGCCCCCTGCTGTGGGGATGGGGGACTGCAGGAGCGCGGCATCCCTCATAACACCTGAGAGTACCTTGTGCGTGTGTGCTTGAGTGTGTACATGTGCTTGTGCTTGAGTGTGTGAGTGTGTGTGTGTATATATGCGTGTTTGCTTGCGTGCTCGGGCGTGTCAGGTGTCCATATGATTGTCTGTGTAACCTTTAGCATCCGACACACACTCGAGCACGCTTCAGCCACTAATGCAGGCTTGTCCTAAGACGCAGCCAGTCTGCTAGCTCACCCCCTCCACACACACACACACACACACAGTATTGCCTGAGCCATCGCTGTACCATTGCAATATGCAAACTGACTGATCTGATCAGCGCCACTGTGTCCCTAAACCCCAGCACCACTGTGCTGCTGCCCAAAACCAGCTACACCCACACACTAAAAGCGCTCTTACTGACATAGGCAAATGTAAATTAGTAAGCAGGCAGCTTTCAAGAGGTAGGCCGTGTGTGCTCTGCCCACCAACAGGCTATCAAGATGCACTGTATAACTGCAGAAAAACCCAGTGTGTTCATCACTAAGCTGTGTATGGCTAAAAAAGATGTATATAGAGGCCTTTTAATGAATGTATGATTATTCCTTAGCCATTTAAATGTGCAGTTTCTAAATGCAGATCTTAATCAAAGGTGTAAATGACAGAGATGGTGATTGGGGGGGGGAAACAGTTTGTCTGTGAGATTGAGATTATGTGGATTTTTTTGTATGAATACCCTTCATATAGATGTGAAATGGCCGTCAGATTGGCAATATTATTCCCACACTTTTCTGAAGGCAGTTCAATCCTCTGCAGAATCCCTTCCTGTCACAGCATGTAGATCAGGTGTCATACGGCTTCACTCTCACCCACAGATGATTCTCACAATTGAGCAGCCAGTGACTTTAAAAGAGCCATAATTGAGACATTAGCCATATTACACAAATCACCTTCACAGTGAGCCATGGAGAAAAGGCAATCTATGCCTCTCTGATTTTTTTTTTTTTTAATGAAGCCAAACCATTCCTTGTACAAAGGGTACCAAACTATCCGGATTACTGTGCAGAGAGGAAAGGCATAATCCAGCATCGTGGATACCAGTGTCGTACTCTGAAAAACTGGCAAAGTGTATTTGTGTTTTATACTGGGGCTGTGTGAGATTATTTATTTCATCCAAGTTGAAGTCGTATTTTCACAGCATTAACTTTGTTCATGTTTACATGCGTTTTTGAGTGTCTTGTGGTTCTCCTTGCCATGTTTCTTTTATAACAACAAAACAAAGCAACAGAATTGTCTTTCAGGCACAAGTGCCTTTAAAGTACTATCTCCTACACCCCCTGGTAATAGCTAGGCATTGGTGTTGACTGACAGTTTCTTTCAAAGTTGCACTCACCTTAAAGACGTCTGAAGGAAATTGGTGCCAACTTATGTGTATGTGTGTTTGAAGGGGAAAGAGAAACAAATACCTGGTTAATCTTAACTTGTGGGATTTTTCTCTCCTTGTATTTTTGCCATGTTATTTTCTTTTGCATATGTATGCTGGTGACAAATCAGACGCCATCACCTTTTCCTTGGTTTACTGATCAGAGAGGCATCTACAGCACCCGTTGTGACAGAGCTAAATTTACTTTCTCCTCAGCGAGTGAATGATTTTTTTTTTTTTTAACAATTGTGCAGTAAGGGGAAGCATACCTGCTTTTAAAAGAAGTCTTCAGCACATATAGTGTGAGAAAAAGAAGGTTGATTTTCCTGCAGACAATGACAGCAAAAGATGGGGTACAATACACAGCACACCAGGGTTCTGAAGGCCCTTGGAGAGTGTTTGTATGTCAGAGACCTCATGCCATGTGCAGGCCTCAGTGCACGAAGAATGACAAGTTGCATAAAAATACAACCTATAATGTCAGTAACTGCAAGAAAATACAGCACAGGCTTTAACAGATACTGACTTACTAACCCTAAGGGGTTTATGTTGGTTCAGAATAATTGACAGTATAATCATTTGAAGGGCCATGCCTAATCCCAAATGCTTTAGATTTGGCATCTACTGTGAATATTCATGGATGTGTTCTGGCATCAGTATGAGCAAGCTTCCGTGAAAACACATAAGCTGCCTCACATTTTCAGTGTAGTTTGACATGCATCAGTTTTACTTGATTTTTTAAGTGTCACTGACATATCTGTATATGTTAAACCAGTCATCTGTTCACAAGAAGCCTTTTTTTTTGTCATGACAGATTACTTATTATGCAGAGAACATCTTTGTTAAATGTGCTGTCCTTTATAAGTAATGATATAAAATTAAGGGCATTTCAGCTGTGTACATTTTTGTGGGCCTGTTTGATCTTTTGAGTTGCATGTCTTTAAAATCAATCTCCAGAATGCCGTGTTTTCTGTGTGCAATAACTTCTAGAAGCGTGGGGATGAAATGCACTACATTCAAGTATATGGATTATCGTATCAAAGTTCACACATGGGGAATTAAGGCTGGCTGTTATAATAAAGTTGCTCTGTTTTTTCCCTTTATGACTTGTTACCATTTGCATCAATAGATCCTTGTCTCACTGCAGTGGCCAATGAGCTGGAGAACAGGGCTCGTCTGGAAGGATTCCTGTAACCGGACGCTTTGAACATCCAAATTCAAATGAACACCATGTTTTATGTATGAATAAATACAATCATATTTTTGGAATGGACTACAGCTTTTTGGACTTTTTTTTTCAAATGTGCATGCTTAACAGCTGGTTTATGACCCAAAATTAAGGGTCTCTTCCACAGCAGTATGTTTACAGTGAACAATACACAGCTAGATATAATCTGACAAACTGCATCTTGCCTTTAAGTTTGATCAAGTCTCAAATGGCGCAGGCTGAACAGAGTAAGCGCAAGAAAACTAACAGGGGCCTGGGGGTCAACATATCATTTTTATCTCATAGCAAGGGAACCTACACTGTTATGAAAACAAAGGCTTTGATTTTGACCGACCAATTTCAGCAGAGCATTTTTGCATAAGTCCTACCAAGCAGCTTCCTTTTGTGACGTCTCACCTTAAAGTCCCTGTCAGGTTTGTTCTACGGGAAGTAATAGGAAAGAGGCGAAGGGGCCAAAACAGTTTGTGTAGCTCCTATGCCATCGCATACTGCCACGGTCTTTATTTCCACATCCACATTTGTAAGCCTATGAGTGTGGTTACAAGTTGGGTTTGCAGCTCATTTTTGTTTTGCAGTTACCAAACTTATCTGTAATCAGAATGACTGGACCAACTGCTGACCACCACTTACCAAATCCAACAAGTCAAGAACACTTTTGGTCAAACCAGGTTACCACCACCACAATTGCTGACCAATGAGGGGTTATTAAAACTGGCAGAGATCCAGCGTGGGACTGCTTCAGCTACAGCAAACGTCAGCCTTTAAAGCAACTGTACAGACACAGCAGCATTCATCCCACAGCGAGTAGCAGTGATGAACTGTGACTTGCTTTTAAAAGAGCAGCTTGGGTAGATGCCAAGAAGCCCCAGTTATAACAAGCCTGGTTTAGTCTTGCACTGTTGCTTGGCCTATGAAACCACAGAGGAGACTCCACAGGTTCAAAGACAGTGCATAACAGAATCCACTCAAAGGACACTCAAATGATGAAAGGAGTCAAATTACAGGGTTATTCCTTTTATTTGTATTCAAAAAAAAAAAAAAAGTCTCCTCCCCTGAAGCTCAGCAGCAGACCCAGTTGGACTGGGTTTTCCTTTTCGACTTCTGCTTCAAACCAGGAATCCTTTAAAAAAGTAAGCGTGAACAGCCATGGTTAGTAGAACCAAGAGTGGACTGAGACATGTGGCTTGTTACATCAGTTATGTCAGCAACAAAAGTTGACTTCATTATTTCAATCAGAAGTCTAACGCGTTAAAAACATCATTCATAACATTCTGTAGCAGAAAGTTAAGTCTGTAATCACGCGATGACGTTACCTCTCTTTGCCCAGAATTATTCCTGCTGCTGCATAAGGACGTGGGGCCTAGCTGCCGACCACGTGCGTCCCACGTGCTGCTGCGCTGATCATTTCTTGCAGAAGAAATTAGACTCTCTAGACAAATGCTCAGCTGCAAAAAGGGTTACTGCCGTTTTACACAAAACGCACAATATCCCTTATTCTTTACCCCCGAAAATTTCGATAGCGCTTCTGCCTACCGGTACAAGCAGAATTCTTCTAGCTAGGATTCCAAATCCTCATAGTCCACGCAAATACTATTAGCCCGGCAGCCTCGTTTCTCGTAGAGACATATTTTGTGTGACTCTGCATGTTTAACTTCGTATCCGCGTAAGATCTAAATTTCACCAAGTACAATCACCGCCACTACCTTCCCTTTCTCCACTACTGCAGACTGACAACCCGATTGCAGAATAAAGCTTTATATAGGCACGTACTTCCGCTGATCTGACGTAAACTGTGCTGTCACTTCCGTCACGTTTAAAAAGTGTTGCCTTTTCAAGTTAATGAAATAACGATGGGTGTTACTGAGTGCTGAAAACACTTGAAAGTGGTTTTCAATTTTGAATTATATTCATCTTTGAATAGGCTATGTATTCAAAACCGTAATTTGCTGGAACGTTCATAAGATCATGTTTTTGTCAGTCTCCACGCCTACGTTAAAAACTTGCCATCAAATGCCTTGTAGAAGAAGATATAACAAAAACAACATATAGCAAGCCCCATCTCTTGTAATCTCATCCGCGCAATTTATCCGAATACAGTAAATGTCTTTTTCTCTTCAGCAAGGAGTGACCTCATTGCAATAAAATATGGCACATAGTGAAAAATGACTGGCTCAAAAAATATGGTTTTCTGGATTATCTGACCAAGATGCACTTTCAACTAAAAAGAACATATCATCTATGTAATGTAATCATAAATCATAACATATATCATTATTTTGTATCCAAAAAGGACATAAAATAAATGTTGTAACGCTAACAAATAAATGCTCTAAATTAACATGACAGTTATTTACAAAATTCAAATATTAATGTTATACTGTTTTGGTATTAAAAGCTGTATTTGAAGATTCATTTACAGGAATGCTATGTCTCAAAACATTACAATTAGATGGATATATTTTGACTCAACTTTGAAGTGGTCCCAAGCTGAGCATGAGACATACAGTATGTAGCTAGCCTCTTTCATCCCAGGCATTTTTTCTTAAATCTATTGCATTGACCTTTAAAATAATCATTTTTCACCACATCAGTCATTGTCATTTTTTCTATGGTGATATTGTGCTTATGCATACTATAGAGTTTGAGAGTAAGTACCAATTAGTACAATTAGTGTATGTTATAGATGCATTACACCACTCTGCATATTGCTGTTATACAGTATTCTCAAACAAGTGTGATTGTAATAGGTGGGTTTGTTCTACTTTAGCCTCATCAGGTGACACTATTGACCTAACTGGGCACTGGCAATGAAAGTGAATTGGCATCCTCTTCCAGCTCAGAGCCACAGTGTAAATCACACTGAACTGATTTATCTTCAGAGTCAACTGACAAGGGTTTACACCTACTCAACTCCACACTGCCATGGAGAGGGCTTTAACAAAGAAGTCAATGGGAGTTAAGCATATAACTCCATAGGCCCCCAGTGGTCATCCCTCCAGCCAGTTAAGTCACTTGATTGATGTAGTGAACTGTAGGATGCTCTCATTTAAAATCCATCATTTCTTCCTATTCCTATTTGCAACATCTTCAATGCTTCCTGAAATATTTCTTCTTCGTCATGTCAAGAAATAATTCCCCATATGATGATGATGATGATTATTATTATTATTGTTGTTGTTGTTGTTGTTGTTGTTATTATTATCCCTGGAAAACGTACTCTGTCCAGCAGGTTGGGACACATCTATTCCGAAAATTTCATTCATTGACTGGTAATCACCAACAATTGTCTAGGTGCGATGCATCCTGTTCCCAACAGATGGCGCCCTTTTCCTGGAATGTAGTAACTTTCCAGCTGTATACCTCTCCTCACCAACGACATCTGTGTTAAGTGCAGTATCAATAAATCAATCAAACTGTGCTTGGCAAAGCACGAAAACTGTAGTTAAAGCAAGGAGAAGTAAATCAACTATACTTGATGTTAGGGAATGATACGTCTTAATGTAATGCTTAATAGTTGTAGTAGTAGTATAGTAATGGTAGTACAGTATCATCTGTACTATTTGTTCTTTACAGGAAAAAAAAGTTTATTAATGGGGGAAAAAAGTGGAGAAATTCACCTCCATCTCCTAATGGCAACCAAAGACAACCTTTAGGCAAATGTATTTGTGTTGATAGCTCACAATATTCAGCTAACTTGAAAAGGAAAAGTAAACTGATAATTTAATAATAAATCATTAATAACAGCATTACCAGTTATGAACAACTGAGACAGGGAAGCAACTGTCATTGCACAGGTTCTCTGTACTGATGTGGGGTTTGGGTCCATTGCTTGGGTCTGATATAAAGTATTTTAAGCTTTGAAGTAGACGTGTGACAGCATCAGGCAGGAAATGATCTCCAATGAAGGAGGAAAGGGAGGCTGCAGGCCCCTGTGTAGTAAGTGACAGATAACAGACATTAAATTGGGTGGCTTCATGGTATTGCAATTCAGCCTACACCAAGGTGACATCAGGGAGTCTAATCAGCAGCTGCTAAGATATGGCTACATAGCTGTGGATAGAAACAGCTCACACTTGAGGGGGGAAGGGTTTAATCATTATAAAGGCTGAAGGGGTGGGATTGTAATCTGGATTTAGATGCTGAGGTCGTCTCTGACTCCCGTATGTGATGAGGTAAGACACCCCATAATATTCTGCCACCTGCAATTGCTAGAACGTGCTTACTGAGTTTAGGGATATTGGTTTTCCAGTATGTATGTGTGTATCCTAAATAATTTCTTAAATTGGGGTGTTTTGGTGAGGGGTATTGTCAGGTTTGAATTTTTTCACTCATAAAAAAGATTGACCCAATGTAAAATTGTCTAAATTTGATGAAAATGATGGAGATAATACATATCAAAAAACTTATGACCACCCCTCATTTCGTCATTACATTTGATTTCGTTAAACATCACTTTAGCTGTTAACGTTTACATATAATGCTTGCCTGGTTACGTCACAGTCTTCATCACACCATTGTGTATAACGTCCCATAATAGGAAAAGCGTTTTATAATATGCAATTTCAAGCTTGCATCGAGCTCTGAGAAAGTAGAGTACTTTAAGAAGAGCAGCCGCATCAACAGCATTTTCTACTATGCCAGACAGCGAGTTTAGTAGACCTTTAGTGGAACTTGTGGAACACATATTTCTGCCTGCTCCAAGAAAGAGGCAGAGAGGAGGAAGAGGAGCCTGTAGTTGGCAAGTTGTTAATGAGTAGGACTTTCCTGGTGTAGTTTTACGTCACTCCATAGGCGCAGCCCACCTACCGCACACACGCTCAGCCTCAGGAAGAAGCCGGAGTCGCATGGAGAGACTCATGGATGTGACAATAACACACGGCGCAGGATCACAAGTTACTACGATCGGCAGTGCGCCCGTTTTCTACTAACGTTTGAACTCTTTGATTGCCTTCCTCTCTATGCGAAGTCGTGCCGTCCGCGGACTGACTTTGGCGTCGGTGTGAACGATGAACCGGACAGTATGGAGCGGCGCGGTTGTGTGGTGTGTTTTCATCCTGCTCACACACAATATTGACCCTTCAAGATCGGTAAGCAGGTGGAAGTTCACAATCAGACATAGTTTTGTCATTGCATTGTGGTAGTTAGATAGGCGGGTTGGTTGCGCTGTCTTGGCAGATAAGTTACCCAGATAGCTAGACTAAGTTACTAAACGTAGAAGTAGCTAGCATGCTAACTAGGAGTTTCGTATTCTGGTCTATGTCCGTGGCTAGCTTGTTTCAGGATGAACTATGAACTAAAGAGCTAGTTACTAGCTAGAAATCAGTTACCTCTTTCTAAACAAGCTAGGACATGCGGTGACACTAACGTTTGAGTCAGTATAGCTAAGGTTAGCTAGGTCCCTGAAATCAATTCGCTAGACCTCGAGTGGATGTTTTACAGTAGTTAGCTAGCTAGGCTACCTATTCATCAGCACTCTGCTTCTTAAGGTACGCGAGCTGTCCTGTCATCGACAAACGACTCACTTAGCAAACTACTTAGTTTCCTTGCTAAATGCATATTTTGGAACCAGTAGGACTGAGAATCCAAACATGTTAATAACAGGTATTTTTTATTCCCAGACAAGCCTGTATTGTGGTGAAATATTCGCTAGCTTTTGTTGGTTTGGTTCGGTCCATGTGGACAGTATCATGGAATGGGCCAGTGTCGGATGTGGCAGTTTCTTCAAAGCCCAGGTCAATCGATACGGTGTACCTAACGCACGCTGTGTGTGTCGTAAGCAGGGGGAGAGTGCAGGGTACATTTGTTTAAAGTTTTAAGTACCCCAGATTACACATCCATCTGAAGTCACTCGAGCTAATCGTATCATACCATATGGTGTAAAGTGCATGGGAGGTATTATCGTCGATAGATCTGCTTAGATGGGATTAAATTAGACCGTCGTATAAAGGGGAAAGAGGTATATCCATAATGTCAGTTACAGATAAATAATCAGTTATGTCTCCTCATTCCCAAAGGACGTTTTGGTAAAATATGCTCAAAATGATATAGCATGG
Source organism: Megalops cyprinoides (assembly GCF_013368585.1). Lineage (NCBI taxonomy): Eukaryota > Metazoa > Chordata > Actinopteri > Elopiformes > Megalopidae > Megalops > Megalops cyprinoides. Next base: position 20,943,951 of record NC_050601.1, read on the forward strand.
TGTTTCACGCATTTATGTGACTAGAGCGAAACTGACATGCTTGTTGTGCAATTATGTGGATTTTTCATTTCAGAGGGGTGCGTAATGTAAATTTGTAGTGTTATTAGGACACGGCACACACTGGACTGCAAATTAAACGAAGGAGGAGGATACACCCCCCCCCCCCCCCCCCCCCCCAGAAAATCTGAATCCTGTCAGATACCTACCAAGGTTTTCCTGCGAAGAATGGAAGCAGAGTTGCACGCATGAGCCTGAACCAGGCGCATACATGTTGGTTGTTGTAACTTGATGTCAGCATTTTCTGGGAAAGGTGGAGCATCGTGCACAGCACCATGCAGAATAATTAATTGCTCTCTATAGCAAAAAGAATGACAGTTGTGTATCTTATCACCATTTCTTCCAGAAAATGCAGACATTGAAAACGCACGGACCTGCTTGCTTTTACCACAGATATGCGAGTACATTCTGATGTGGCACAAAATTGACGATATATTCAAAGAACATGTGGAAACAAAGAATACGTAAACAGTGAGACAATGAGACTCAACTTGCCCTATGTGGCAAGAAATGATTAAACATTCCCTTCCTGCCAGTTCTCCACATGGATGTTGTTGATCAGTTCAAGTGTGTGTTGCTTACATGTGTATTTGTTCTCTCATGGATAGTTGCTACGAACATGGTAGAAACAGCAGAAACTGGTCTGTTGTGTGACAGCGCTACATAACCAGAGCTACACTGTACCAACATAAGGAATGACACCATGAGCTAACACTGTGAGCTAATATGAGGAAAGATCCTATGCGCTAACACTGTGAGTTAACGTAAGGGCAGAGACTAGGAGCTAACATAAGGACAGAGACTATAAGCTAATACCATGAGCTAACATGAGGAAAGAGACTGTGAGCTAACGAAAGGAAAGAGTCTCTGCTGAAATAGCAGTAGCTGGACAGCTCCTCATTCTGAGAGTTGTTTAACATAGATGTTCTTGTTGCTTTAGTGGATAGACACATTTTGAGCCAAACTGAGGCTTTTTGTAGTGTGCTGTAGTTTTTTGTAATTTTTGAGGTATTACCCCAAAAATTGTTCAGTTAAATCAATACAGTAAGCAAAATGTTTCAAATATAATTAATCAAATATTGTGGAATCAGTCTGTTGTGTTTGTTTGCAAATGATATGTACAGTAAAGGGAAAGTTGTTTTTTGCAGATATGCTTTATCTGCCTCTGTAGTACCATATATTTCTACTGGTGGAAGCATCATTACATCACTTTTAAGCAGCAATATAACACAATATTACATTAACACTTTAAAGCAAAATGCATTATTATACCTTAATGTCAAACTGAACTGCATTTGTTAACCTTCAGGGAGCTTTGGAAAGTTGAAAAGACAAATAAAAGAAAAGAACAAAAAGAACAGAGTCAATTTCTTCTTCCAGCCAGACAGGCATTATGGTGAAATCCCAGAAGCCATGGTCTTATATAAGACCTGATTTGTGACAGTAGGTTCCTGTACTGACTTTGTTGCCTGCCTACTACTGATGCACAGTCTTTTACTATGCCCCTTCATGAATATGCATAAAGTGCCAGCAAATGAGTACCCTTTTAGCTTCAGCAATGGCAAAGACAGAGTTTTCAATATTACACACATGCAGCTGGAATCATGTAATCTCTGGGATCTCACGTTGCTTCTCAAAATCATTAATGGTGTAATTTGTTCTCTTTTAACTGGTTGTCAGCAAGCATGCTAACCATTTGCAATAAGCTAGCTGTTAACCAATCACACATACATCTGGCCACCTCAATGTAAAGTTGCTAAACAAGCTGTTACCCTAGTAACATTTTCCAACTACTGTGTACATTTGGTAAGTCTCTCTGAAATGGAATGATAATCTAGAACCAGTTTTAAATTCCATCGAAAGATTGGACAGCACTAGAGTCCACTTGTTATTCTTGACCTCCTCAGAAGTCCTGATTCATATGAAGAATGTAGCTTGTGATCGAGAACAGAGTTGTAGCTCTGCACTCTCTCCTTGCAGTCAAATTCACCAGTATAATCTCATGTAAATGTAACAAAATGCTTTGGTCTATGAACAAATTCTGCGGAAGAAACAGTGCCGGGAGTATGTCGGAGGGCGGGCCTTTGAATCGGGCCGGTGTGTGATGATGTAAGCTGGTGTCGCTGGTGTTCCAGTGGGTTCTCCGTTTTTTTCTGCTGTGTTTCGGTTCCTCCATCATTCGGGTGAGCTCAGTCGCGATTGTGTTCCATTTCCTGTGATTTTTAGCAGCCTCAGCACGCCGTGTGGAAGGTGCCATGCCGCCACATTCCGGTGCCTCCGATTATTACGCGCTCCTCGCCTCTGCAGAAACCGGATTGTTCTGTTATTCCTGGTGTTTCTGTTCCTCTGGAAGCCTGACATGTTTGCTGGTTCAATGCCTTATCACACCTACACCCAACGGATACAGTAGCTGGGACAAAGAATACTGGTTCTCTTTTGGGTCAGGAAAGGGCTAGACTGGAAGTCTAGATTTAGCCTCTTTGCATATCAGAATCAAATCAAGCTCTGATTTATCAGCTTGGACTTCATAACGTGATTCCAAGCACAAAGGCCATGGCTGGTCTTTGCTTACATGCTCTAACATTACCCCAGGACCGGAGGCGTGTTTGTTTGGCCTTCAAGAAGAGACGTTGCCTCACAGGATCGAGGGCTCGAAAGCCGCCAAAGTCATGTTTCACTGTATTCTGGCGGGTTGTGTAATGGGCTTATGCAATGTCTAGCTTTAGCTGTTGAGTGCATTGCAACATAAAAATCAGAGGTGTGGACTCACAGCCCCCTCCCTCCGTTTTTATTGTTTGCATTTTTCACCTTTTTTCATGCAACATTTTGTAGTCACCAGTTCTATGTGCATAAGGCTCACTGAGACCACCTCTGCACCCGCACAGGAGTGCAGACCATAGCAATGCAATCCTCAGATACCCCCGCATGCCATCCATGACTAATTTCCACAAGTCCCATAATGCACCAGGGGAGGGAAACAGAGAATAGGCAAATCTCCTTGACACTATCTGTGCAACTCATAGGAGCCCCTCCGGACATGCACACCCTGCTATAATGAAGTGAGCTTGTTCTGCTGCTGTCGGCTGGTGCTCACTATCAGCAGATGACACGGCGGGGCTCGAACCCAAGCCACAGAGCACAGCCTGTGCTCAGAACAAGCATCTTGTCTGTCTGTCTTGACTGTCTGAGCCACTGTGGGAAGTATGCCTATCCTGTCTTAATGGAAAAACTAAATGAAACCACATACAGTGGTTTATGCTCATATGGGCATTATGCTCGTGTGGGCTTTGCATGCATTGCCAGGTGTCCACGCTTATTTATTTATTTTTTTTATCCAAACATCTGTTACAGACTGTAAAGTGCTGCAGGCGTGACAGTTTTGTTCCCGAAACCGATAAGCTGCTTCATGTTTCTGAGCTATATTTGCCTTTTCAGATGAGACGAGGTTCTGAATTAAATAAGTTACTCTGGATAAGAGCATCTGCTAAATGACTGAACGTGAAAGAAAATGGCCGCGTTAAATTGAGGCAAATTTGAAGACATCGCGCTGTGAGAACAGAAACCGGTGGGCAGTATTGACATAACAGGCATAGGCTTTACACCCTGAGCAGAGCTGAGTGTAGGAGGGTCAGAATGACGGGTAAAACAAAGAGATTTCAGCAGAGGGAAACAAGGCAGTAGGGTGCAAGCCCTTAAAAATCGGCCCTTGAACTTCAAAATGGACGGGCGTCGCAGTGAGGGTGCAGTGGTAAGGGGCAGGGCCTGTAATCCAAAGGTTGCTGGTTCAGTCCCCTCTGTTGACACTGTTGTATACTAGGGGAGGGTGCTCAACTCAGAATCGCTCAGCAAACGTAGAGCTATATAAATGGGTGACGTATAAGAATTGTAATATAAGTTGTTCTGGATAAGAGTGTCTGTGAAGCAACTAAGTGCAAATGTAAAGTGATTGGGTGGATGATTTAGTTGCATCTTGTCTGAGTCAGCAGGAACATGCTCTGGCCCATGGGCATCCTGTATCAGCCTGCAGGATGTTTTCCTCTGGATTCTCACAATCATTGTGTTCAAATGCTGGGAAAGAGGCACCTGATAATTGCACACCAGTGAGGTGCTTGCAGACCAGTGAAGGCCAGCAGTGTGGAAAGGGGCAAGGTACTTAACCCACAGTTGCCTCTCTAAGTATCCAGTTGTATAAATGAATTATGTAAAAACTGTAGTCTATATAATTCCCTCTGGATAAGAGTGTCTGCTAAATGATAATAATGTGTTGTGCTGGATTGGGTGTCGTAAGACCTCACCAACCTGCTTATGCTTGGATACAGATTTATAGCTAAGGACCTCCCCCTTCCTGTTTGGCAATAAGTTCTGCAAAGCTGAGACATCATGCCCACTGCCTGAGGGTTGATATTTTGCAATATAGACCCCCCCCCCCTAGTATTTCCATGCTAAGATGCAACCTCAGTGTATCAGCATCATGTTTGCCCCAACAACCATGCCACAGAGCAGGATCACTCTGGCCCAGGCCCTCAGCCAGCTGGGAGGGAACAGGCCTGGAACCGAGAGGCCAGTCAGAGTTCAGCTCAGTCTCCCACACAAGGAGCAAGGTGGCGGTCAGCCCTCAGACACGCTGGGGTCACGGAGGGCTTCACCTCTTAATGGCCATTTTGGCTAGGTGTCTCAGGAAGGTCTGAGGAACTGAGAAATCTCACGGCGTGAAGCTCCATTTCCTGTCACACCAGGGTGGTGAAACACACTCAGACTTCACTGCGGCTCTGGTCGGGATAAGAATCTGCTAATTAAGGAGCAAAACCTTCTCTTCTGTGCAGCCTGCTCCCCTGCAGTAACCCGCAGGAGATAAGCTACCATTTGAGAGAAGATTTAACTCCTCCTTACAGCACCACACATAGGAATTAAAGAGGGTGGCGCTCTGCTGAGCTTCGTGGTGAGTCAGCTTCAGGCACAAGACTGAGCACATATAGGCCTAGTGGTTTTACCCAGACCATCTTCAGTAGAAAAACCTCAAACCCTTACCAGTTGGTGTTAATATTGCACACGTTATTTGAAATGCATACGCGGTCATAAATGGCTTACTGCTGTTCATCCATTTTGTAGATACAAGTCTACATGCCGAGCTGGGCCTTGAGACTCTCTGCTAATTCTGAAAGTGGGCTATGGTCAGCGTTTGGTTGTAGTGCGTTCCCTTGTGTAATGAAGGTCATTTGGGCGGCAATGTGTTGTATTGGAAAGGGGCAGGGATCGTAACTGAAACTTTGCTGGTTTGATTTTCCGCTGGGCCACTGCTGTTGTACCCTAGGGCAAAGTACTTAACCCACCCATTTGCCTCAGTAAATATCCAGCTGTATAAGTGATAAAATTGCTCTGGATAAGATTGTCTGCTAAATGACAATAATGTAATGTAATGTTTGGGGCCTCCTCTTGAAGCTGGCTGGTCTGTATCTCTCAGGGCTGCTGTGGGGCAAGCACCGTCTCTGCGCCTGAGAACCTTCTCTTCGTGTCCACCCTGGATGGCAACCTGCATGCCGTCAACAAGAGGTCCGGCTCCATCAAGTGGACCCTGAAGGAAGGTGAGGAGAGGCCGTCCCGTCAGGCTTCGGCTGGTCTGAGGTTTCTGTGCTCAGATTACACCTATACTTTGATCCGCTTCCAGTCAAATAACCTCAAAGCAGCAACCTGTGCACGACCTGTTTTTAAGCCTGTGCAGTGAATCTGATCACCACTTCTTCACAGTTGGGAAATTTTGAGACAGGCAATGCGGTCAAAAGAAGAAGGCCTTTGTTAAAGTTACAGAAAATAGAGCTAGTCACCATGTTACCGTGATTCCATGCACCACGATTTATGGTCCATGTGTTTAATAAGTGGTATAGAGAGGGATTTCATATTGCAAAAGTTTTTTGTTTTTGTTGCACATCCGTTCAACAGATGGAGGAAGAGACATTATCTACCTCAGAGCTAAGGAATAACGTATCAGATCATGATTTTCCTTTTAAAACCAAAGCTTGAACGCACAGGAAAATTTGCTATGTTGCATTAATCACCCTCAGTACTAGCATTACACCAGACAAAGCTGTGATGGAATATTTGTGGCCCAGGCATGTAAGTTTAAGCATTTGACAGATGATCTAAGCTAGCGTTTTGCAAGCGTCTGGCAGAGATTTCTGCCACTCCAGAACCCTGCCTCAGCCGTCCTGCAATCGCTAACTGGTAGCGAGCAGCAGACGTAGCCCGTCCCTGAGGCTGTCCACACAGGCCCGGGCTGGATTGCCCGGCATTGACATCACCCTGCCTGTGTCAAAGAAGCCAGGAGCAGGAGACCATGCCGCCCCCCCTTAGTCCCGCAGAGTGAGACGGCCCACTTCCTGCTGACCTGAGCCTGCAGAGTGTCTCTGCCTCGGGCCGCGTCGCGCTGACCGTCTGACCATGAGTGGGCGCGCTGTCAGAGGGGGCGCCGTTTGTGTAGTATTAACGTTTTATCAGAGCTCTGGCTCGTGTGACCCTCACGCTTTTCTCAAGGATGCAGGGGCCGGTGAAGGCGGCGCCATTCTGTATCGCCTGTATGTTACACTCTGTAGATTGTAGCCACAACTCCACAACTATATAAATAAAAGACATTCTCTTCCCCCTCGCAGTTCACTGAACGTACATGTGGATAGGGTTAATCTGGAAAACTGTTGGCCTTGTGAGAGTCTGTATTACTGGGTATTACTATATTACTGGGTTTTCAGTGTGAAACATTGCAGTAAATGACAGGCTGCAGCTCTATGAGAAGGACCATGATTCACGGGCTGTTGGAAGAAGTGTTTCATACCATGCGTGTCTCCCAGCGCAGGCTACTTACTCCTCAGCAGGATAGTAATGTGGTGCTGCGAATGGTTGCCAGGTGGAAAGCTGCTCCCTGGTAATCGCAGTGTTTCTCCCCTTTCAGATCCGGTGCTTCAGATGGCTGCCCACGTGACGGAGTGAGTCCATCACACATTTAATCAGAATCAAGTACCTCTTACGTTTGAACATAGTCTAGTCTGTCATACATGTCAATAGCGTCTGTTTCCTCACACGCTTGAATAGACTTTGGTGCCTCATACGGTCTAGTGTAGTCTGTCACATGTTTGAACAGAGGAGCTGAAAATTTCTGAGCTTGCCTGTCTGTTCCTGTCCTCTTCACACAACTGAGACACCATGCTTTTCACCTCAGTGAGGAATGGCCAGTCATCTTACCTCATGTCCTCAGTAGTCCTAAAATGGTAAATGTTGTAATGAAGTTTGTGCGCTCATATGTAAGTGAGTGAACCCAGTGTGTGTGTGTGTGTGTGTGTGTGTGTGTGTGTGTGTGTGTGTGTGTGTGTGTGTGTGTGTGTTTGTGTGTGTGTGTGTTTGGGCTGCAGGCCTGCATTTCTGCCCGACCCCAATGATGGCAGCCTGTATTCTCTGGGAGGCCAGAACAACGAAGGACTGATGGTAAGGGGACACACCGCGCACCCTGAAGGAAACCTGAATTACAGTGTCCTGCTGTTCAGAGAAACCTGAATTACAATGTCCTGCTGTTCAGAGAAACCTGAATTACAATGTCCTGCTGTTCAGAGAAACCTGAATTACAATGTCCTGCTGTTCAGATGGACCTGGAACATTAAACATCAACATTAATATGACAATTAATGTGTAATGTGCATATTAATAATCTTTCATCCCTGGTGAAACCTTGCCCTTTTAACGAGGGCACCATGTGAATTTTACCTGTCTGACTGTTCCAGTGACAATGTTGCAGTGTCTTTCATGTCTCTCAGCATGTGCTTGAGAATGACCTGCTCATGTTGGCCCCTCTCTGTCATGGCAGAAACTGCCCTTCACGATCCCCGAGCTGGTCCAGGCGGCACCCTGCAGCACCTCTGATGGCATGCTCTACATGGGTAAGCTATGCCCATTCTTAATGCGTCCAGCCTTAGGAAACGGGAAGAGAACAGTAAGGACAGACAGGTGTTAGCTGTGACACACACAGGTGTTAGCTGTGATGCGCACATGTGTTAGCTGTGATGCGCACATGTGTTAGCTGTGACACACACAGGTGTTAGCTGTGACACACACAGGTGTTAGCTGTGACGTGCACAGGTGTTAGCTGTGATGCACAGATAGCAGTGAGTATTACTTTAGTCTTAGCCTCATCCATTGATTGTAATTCAGTTTGCGTAGCGATCCGTGCACTGTGCTGTTTGGCTCCTGTGCATTCTGTGACAGCTGTCATTTACTGCACGCAGTGATACTGATGAAAGCAGTGACATGTCGGTACACAGAGTCAATGTGAATAAAGGCAGTTGTGGGCGTCTGTTCTCATGTCACCTGACACAACTGTAAAAAACATTTGCCAGCCAAGCCCACTGAACCACAACAAATGAAGCCGTCTTCGGTGAAGTCGAGCGCGTAACCGTGCACTGTCAGGTGCGGAGTGCGGTTTATGTGCTGCAAATCGACTGTGGCATCCCGCTCTGCCGAGTTCTCAGCGGATCTGTTTGTGATGAAGCCCCAGTTTGAAATTTGAGGTCAGCTCATCTGTGATTTCTTGCCTGTTTTTTCCCTGCTCTTCCAATGAATGCACAATGGCTTCTTTACCCTGGAGCGTGCGCCTCCACTCGCTGTTGCCCTTTGCTGATGATGTTTTTTGCCATGGAGTTCCATGCTAATGTCACCTTTGACGCTGCTGCTCGTGAAGCATCGGCAATATATGCTGCCGTCATCACTGAAGCGCCCAACAAATATGCCTTAACAATCACCCCTCTTTCAAAGTCACTGTGGTCTTCTTTTGCAACCATGGTAGCCATGATTACACGCATCCAGGACTGTCCAGCATTTTCCTATATAACCCTATGCATGCTGGAATGTTAATTGCTTAATTAATTGAAGAGCCACGCTTGTAGATGGCTTTACGGTAATAGAAAAATCTAAAGTAGTGAAAATTGCCATTGAAGTAGTGAAAATTATGTTAGAAGACATTGCTAGTCTTTCAGTACTGAAACCACATCATGCATCTTGAGTACAGAAAACATCTACCCAGCATGAAACCAAACAAATATATCACACCTCGGTTTAGTTTGACAGGAATTTTGGATATCAAATGTGTAAGACCAAAGCATTCTGTAAGCTATCCACCACAGCCTAGCTGCAACTGGTCTGCCTCTGTTAGACAAACAGCCATTATGTAGGACTGAAACAAAAGGTGTTGACACAAGAAGTGTGACAGAGGATGTTTGAGGAATCAAGTTCTGAACACTCTACTTAGAGTAAGGTGTCAATGAAGGGAATCTCCTGTAATATGAGTGGTTTAAGCTTCCTCAGGGAACTTGCTGCTACCTTTCTGATGCGAGACAGAGACAGTGGGCCTGAGCTATAAAGCTATTTCCCACTGTAGCCCTGGGGGCCTGGCTCATTATATGCCTTTTCCTCTGCAGAGCTGGAACCAGGCTGGCTCATTATACACCTTTTCCACTGTAGAGCTAGAACCAGCCTGGCTCATTATATCCCTTTTCCACTGCAGAACTGGAACCAGGCTAGACCATTGTATCTCTTCTCCACTGTAGAGCCTGGCTGGCTCACTTAGTTCATGTCCCTGGTGGTTTTCGGTGTGATGTCCTGTGTGTTACAGCTTTGGCTGTGGGTAATGTAATGGAAAAGCAGTTGCTGTATCGGGTCAGTCAGCTTTGGCTCCAGCTTATTCTAACCTGGTTTTAGCTGTAGCTAGATAGATAATACTTTATTGATCCAAAAAGGAAATTGCCTTGCCAACAGTCAAGTATGTTGGGAACAGAGGTACACAACCTAAAATAAAACATAGGACAATAAGGACAATAAATAGAACAATAAATAGAACAACCTGCACCGCTGAAGTGACAGTTGCAGAATTGAAAGTTGAAAAGAAATATTGTACTGTCATTGTGTAGCAAAAGTTTAAAAACAAAGCAATAAATTCTTTATCTATTTAGTAGCTGTATTCTTTCTTAAATTTCATCCAAATGTGGAAATGAAAGTCTGGAAACAGCTTGTTTGATACAGCTCGTTTTTCTAGGCAACAAAGCCTGTGTGTTTGTCAAGGTAATAATGCCTGTGTTATGCATTTGCCCAGGTAAGAAGCAGGACCTCTGGTACGTGGTGGACCTGGTGACAGGGGAGAAGCAGCAGACTCTGACGTCTTCCTTCGCCGAGACGTTCTGTCCGTCCTCCTCCCTACTCTACCTGGGCCGCACAGGTAACCCCTTCGACGTCAACCCCCAGGCCAGGGGGATGAGCTGTAACCAGAGAAGATACAGGCACCGCTCCTCCTGTATCAGATAAGGAGTGTTCCCACACAGTGAGAGCTGGCCCAGTGGGCGTGGCATAAAGGCAGGGCGTCAATGCTCCATTTCCCTCTGTTACTATGGAGATCCTGTTGCGTTGCTTTCCCACAACCAGCAGCTCGTAAAGCTTATGTAAAGGACACTCAGTGTTTCCTCGAGGGACCGTACCCCCCCCCCCCCCCCCCCCCACCACACATGTGCAGGTATAAGCACTGCATGACACGTTTCATTGAAAGTCAAGCACATTCTTCAAGGGCCAGAGAGATAGCAGAGGGTGTTGATGTGGTTTATGAAAATGTATTGGTTTTTAAAGATTCAAAGATTCAGTCTGCAGTATGAATCCTGAGCTGCCAGCTCAGGTTTGTTTCTTTTCTGTCTGAAATATTGAGATGTTCTGTCCGTGGACTGGAATGACGGATTACTCAGTGTTGAATGATGTGCTTTAATGTGCTTAATGCGATGGTGTATTCAATGTTCTGCTGATACAATGATGAAGCGTGCAGTGCTCTCCTGCTGGGACGATGAGGCACTCTGTGTCCACCTGCTCTCCCGCAGAGTACACCATCACCATGTTCGACACCAAGAACGGAGAACTGCGCTGGAATGCCACATACTCGGACTACGCCTCCACCCTGCCAGATGAAGACACCAAATACAGTAAGAGACTAACGCCCAGTCAAATGTAAACATACCAACAGTTTATCACACAAATATGGCGCTTTTGGCATGAAATGCTTTCTGTTTATCCATTTGATTTCTCCCATCAGACAACATCCGCAAATCAGTTTTTTATAGTAGTCTCTGTAGGAATGAATATACCAATTTATCTGTCTGTGTGTTTGTGTCTCCGTGTTTCTGTGCGTGCGTGTGTACATGTGTGTACATGTGTGTGTGTGTGTGTGTGTGTCTTTGTGTGTTTGTGTATGTGCGTGTGTGTCTGTGTGTATGTGTGTATATGTGCGCGCGTGTGTGTGTGTGTGTGTGTGTGTGTGTGTGTGTGTGTGTCTGTCTGTCTGTCTGTCTGTCTGTCTGTGTGTGTGTGTGTGTGTGTGTGTGTGTGTGTGTGTGCAGAAATGGCGCACTTCGTGTCGATGGGGGACGGGCAGGTGGTGACAGTGGACAGCGAGTCGGGGGACGTGCGGTGGGCGCAGAGCTACGGCGCGCCCGTGGTGGCCCTCTACATCTGGCAGCGGGACGGCCTGCGCCGGGTCCCGCACACCAACGTCGCCGCCGAGACGCTGCGCCACCTCGCCTACACGTCCGGCGGGGCTGGCCGAGTCTCGCGCTGGAAGCACCCCTTCCCGAAAGAGACCAAGCCCAAGAGCAAGCTCACGTGAGTGGCTCCGCCCGTTCGGAAAGACGCTTCGCCCCGGAACATTCAAACTCAGCTGACACAGTAACTGGCATTTTTAAGCTTAGCTTTTTCCCTTCACCACTGACCTCCTGATCTTTAAGCAGACAGAGCTCCGTTTGCTAGAATGTAAGTTTCCCTGATTTGACTCCCATTAGCTAGTAATTGTTAACACAGGAGGACTTGAGCTACTTATGTAGTCAGAACATGAGAACAAATTAAGTCGAATTAAGTACCCATTACAATACTTAATGGATTCACTAGTTACATTATTCTCGTTATGTAGTGCTTATGTAGTGGGTTCTCTTTAGCGTCATCCCTGGTACCTCAGGGAGATTTGTCCTGCTGATGCTGCATTAATACGTCTGTTTATGGGTAACCTGGTACTGTCCTGCTGATGTCATATTCGTGTTTCTTTTTAGGGCAGCTCTCTACGTGGGCAAGTACTCCACCAGCCTGTACGCCTCCCCGTCTTTGGTGCACGAAGGCGTCACTGTGTTGGTGAGTCAGATGTACCCAGCAAGGCCTCTAAATCACTCATAAAGGACCTTTAAATGGGTCAGCGGTAGCTGTAAAATACGAAAAAACAAACCACCCCACCTCTCCCCCAGTCTGTGAGTCACTGTGACCCTGTCCCGAGTCCGGTGATCTGGCCAGTCGTCAAGGCTGACCGTCTCCATGGCTTCATCTGTGACGCTGATGTAGAGGATCATCAAAAAAAACAGAACTGTCTGTCTGGGTATAAATTTTTCATATTAGTTCCCAAGATGCAGTCTGCAGCCATGGATAGATTTATACTGTGACGTTTCTTTGCAAATTTCCCATGATGACTTGATTTAATTTAAACAGAAGGCCTTGTGTTGTCTGTCAAGGGACTGCTTTTGACAAAAGAGTTGGTGCACGCGCGTGTGTATGTTTGTGTGTGCGTATGTGTAATTTGCGTATGGGTACATACGTGTGTGTGTGTGTGTTCTATTTCTAACTCTATTGTTGCTTGTTGTGTGATGTAGCCACAGGGCAGTGCCTTCCCCCTGCTGGAGGGTCCCAGTACTGCGGAGGCGTTCGGAGAAGACAAAGAGTGCGTCATCACCCCCAGTACCAACGTCAAGTTCTCTGCCACCCTGAAGGAGCGCAACCGCGTCAACTTCATGAGGAACCGCTTGCTCCTAATAGGTAATACTGCAAGGCACCAGGAAGTGGGCTTCTACCTTACTCTGTGGAGAGATGCTGCCCTCTGTTGGATTTAAAACGAATTGCGAGGTACATTGTTGAAGAGTGTTTTAATTAGTGTGGGACAGACTGTGTCTTAACTCCAGTGTTTCCACCCTGTATACCAATACATGGGAGCTACAGTCTTGACTTCAGGCTCCATTTACATATAATTAATGTGTATGCATGGCAGATCTGGGTGATTTAGAATATGTGCCACAGATTAATACTTCTGTGACATGAGAGGGAGAGTGTGGGTAGAAACTATGAGGAAGGGGTGGAGGGTTCCCCCTCCGGGGGTAGTGACAAGCCTCTTCTCCCCCAGGCCACCATGAGATGCCCCCTGAGGCCCACAACAAGATCCTGGACAGGTTCCCTGAGAACATCCACCGGAATCAAGCCAATGTCATCCCTCCCAGCACTGAGCAGACCAGCGAGGAGGTGTGTGTGTGCATGTGTGTGTGTGTGCCTGTGTGTGTGTGTGTGCATATGCGTGTGTGTGTGCGCGTGTGCACGTGTGTGTGTGTGGACACGTGTGTGTCAGTCACACTGTTTGATTACATTTTTTACCACAGTAAAAAGTAAGTTGTTTTTTGCCATTGTTATTAGCTGAGCTGACGTTGTTATTTAGATCAATTTACATGTCCTACATTTAATTTATTGCGTACTGAAGCAGTTGGGGTTAAGTGGCCTGCCTTTGGAGGCCAACGTCAGTTCTTTAACTTTCTGTAACCTGGAAACCCATGATGTGGAACAGTGACGTGTAAGGATCTGCTGTTTCTGTGTGTCCGGCCTGCCTGTGCTGTTAAACGCCTGCTGTTTCTGTGTGTCCGGCCTGCCTGTGCTGTTAAACGCCTGCTGTTTCTGTGTGTCTGGCCTGCCTGTGCTGTTAAACGCCTGCTGTTTCTGTGTGTCTGGCCTGCCTGTGCTGTTAAACGCCTGCTGTTTCTGTGTGTCCGGCCTGCCTGTGCTGTTAAACACCTGCTGTTTTCTCTGTGTGCTGGAGAAGGTGACTGACAGTGGCACGGATGATAGCGGCGCTCTTCCTCCGGTCACCTCTGTCCAGGAGAAGCCGGGTCGGATGGTCCGCCCAGAGGCGCCTGTGGACTCCATGCTGAAGGACTTGGCCACCATCATCTTCAGCACCTTCCTCCTGGCTGGCTGGGTGGCCTTCATCATCATATACCCTAAGGTGACTACTTAGGTGACCATTTAGAACATCATGTATTTTAAAGTGACAGCTTAGAATATCATATACCCTAAAGTCAGCACTTACAACATAATATACTTAAGGTGACTGCTTGGAACATCGTACATCCTAAAGTGACCACTCATGACATCATATACCCTAAGGTGACTGCTTATGACATCAATGCGAAGTGCATCAATAACAGTGACTCTCAACTTTGTGTGTGTTTGTGTGTGTGTATGTGTGTGTATGTGTGTGTCTGTGTTTGGGTGTGTGTGTGTGTGTGTGTGTGTGTGTGTGTGTGTGTCTGTGTTTGGGTGTGTGTGTGTGTGTGTGTGTGTGTGTGTGTGTGTGTGTGTGTGTGTGTCTGTGTTTGGGTGTGTGTGTGTGTGTGTCTGTGTTTGGGTGTGTGTGTGTGTGTGTGTGTGTGTGTGTGTGTGTGTGTCTGTGTGTGTGTGTGTGTGTGTGTGTGTGTGTGTGTGTGTGTCTGTGTGTCTGTGTGTGTGTGTCTGTGTGTGTGTGTCTGTGTTTGGGTGTGTGTGTGTGTGTGTCTGTGTGTCTGTGTGTGTGTGTGTGTGTGTGTGTGTGTGTGTCTGTGTGTCTGTGTGTGTGTGTCTGTGTTTGGGTGTGTGTGTATGTGTGTGTATGTGTGTGTCTGTGTTTGGGTGTGTGTGTGTGTGTGTGTGTGTGTCTGTGTGTGTCTGTGTTTGGGTGTGTGTGTGTGTGTGTGTGTGTGTGTGTGTGTGCGCGCACGTTCTTGTCTGTCCGCAGAGTGTGCGCATGCAGCAGCACCAGCAGTTCCAGAGGCAGATGGAGGAGAAGCTGGAGCTCCTACAGAAACAGCAGCTGCTCTTCCAGCCGCCGGCGGACTCGCCGCTGGACACCGACTTCCTGGACACAGCGCGGGCGCAGGCAGAGAGCTCCAACAACAGCAGCTCCAACCTCACCCCCCGCACCTCCACCCACTCCAACGCCTCAGTGTGTGACAATGGTGGCTCCGCCGCAGAGCATGAGGAAGGAGGTACTGCCACCTGCTGTCTGCGGAGTGAAAGAGCAACAGCAGTGTGTTGCATATCTGAGAGCTAATTAAGAATGTAATGTAGTTTTTACTATAGCCCAAAATGCTAGCCTAATATTATAATGTCCAATTGACAAGCAACAGCAGCAAAGTCAACCATTAACGGCCTTGGGTGCTTGGGTGAGTCTAATATGAGCTGTATGAGGAAGCTGATGTTTCTCATGGTCCCTTTTAATAATAATATATTTTATTTACATAATTCCTTTTGGCTTACTCTTTATGCATAGCTAGCTAGCTAGCTAATGAGTGGTTAATGAGTGTTTCAGAAGTGGTAAGCAACCTAGGGGGACTTGAAGCATTTTCCAGCTTCTGTTTACATCTTGGGCCTTTGATGACACTGGCTTCTTGTGCTAAGGTCTGCTAATATAGCTAACAACCAATCTAGCTATATTGTTAGCACGGATACTAACACTAACCCTTACCTATGAAAATAAATCCAGTTGACGGGGTATCTACAGTATATTCTATTACCAGGTATCTATAATACCACTACTAATACAGTGAACTCCGCGTATCTTGTATGATTACATTAGACTCAAGCAGGTGAGCAGACTGACAAATTAATGGGGTAAATTGATATTCATCTTGCATGCAGTGTTTTTCTTCTGCTTAGGTGAGAAATGAGAAAAGCTGTTTAATTGAGAAAAGTCTAAATGCTTCCTGCTTCAAATGTATTTCAATGTACAGTATTATTATACAGTTTTATTAAGTGAAATATGAATAGTTTCTGAGCCATGATTGTCTCTTTTGCGTTCTTTTGTCAGGTGAAAACAATATTGTCAGAGTGGGAAACATTACATTCAACCCCAAAAATGTTCTGGGACACGGTGCAGAAGGAACTATTGTGTACAAGTAAGTATATGTACAGTCCCCCCAAAAATCAACTGCTGACACAAAAGCACTTGAAATGGTTTGTGTATTTGAATTTGTATTGGCTGAATTGTAGAACCAGAAGCTTTGGATCTGCACACCCATGGAGCTCCCAGTATGCATCAGGCACATAGGTCTTAGCTGATTGGCCCATTCAAAATCATATTGAACCAAATGCAATAGAAAATGATATTCCATACAAAGACATCTATGCATATTGACATTATACCTAATACCGTATCTGTCAAGTTATTATAGTATATTATAGTAGACACTGTACTTTATCTGTTAACATAACTGTGTTTTTCTAATGAAAATACTGGGAAAATATGTTTAAAATGTGCGACAACTGAACATTATTTAGTGCGTGTCTTACAGAATTAATACAGTAATTAACTATTTAATTATAAGAGTGGTAAAAACATTTAAATTCTGTAACAGAGTTTAGAATGCATTTATAAAAATCACAGGAACACAGACACAGAGTGGCATTGATGATTCGTTTAGTAAAGCCGTGCGACTCGGGTCCTCGGCTCCTGCCCTTGTGTGAGTGAATGAAGGTGACGCGCGGGGCTGACCTGCGCTGGCTCCGTGTCCCGCAGGGGTCACTTTGACAGGCGGCCCGTGGCGGTGAAGAGGATCCTGCCGGAGTGCTTCAGCTTCGCCGACCGCGAGGTGCAGCTGCTGCGCGAGTCGGACGAGCACCCCAACGTCATCCGCTACTTCTGCACCGAGAGGGACCGGCAGTTCCAGTACATCGCCATCGAGCTGTGCGCCGCCACGCTGAGGGAGGTGCGCTTACGCGCTCGCGACGGGGCGGGGGGCGGGGGGCAGGGAAGGGGGGGTGGGCGGGGGCGGGGCCCGCGCGGTCGCCCGGGAGGAGTACAGTGGGGGGTACAGCCTGGGGGCCAAAAATGAGCTCTGCTCATGACCTCACATTTACCCTCTCATACACACACTAGTAAAGAACAAAATGGTCACAAATGTTTTTTACCCAGATATCCTGGAGTGAAATGTTGTTTTTACCTAATTGAGTTAATTAACTAATTGATTTGTTTGAATTGTACCATGCTGCTTCTGGAGACACTTTATTATCTCTAACACCAATTTGCAAACTTCACACGAGATGGTCCAAATAATAAAAAATTTGTTGAATATTGTTAAATCACAGGTACACATATGTCATTAATCAGTGCAGTTCCTCTGTGTTGATGGACATCCTCCACTGTGTGTGGGTAATAAATGAGCACTGATAGCTCTGTTTTTTCCAGTACGTGGAGCAGAAGGACTTTGACAGGCAAGGCCTGGAGCCAGTGAGCGTCCTGCAGCAGACCATGTCCGGGCTGGCGCATCTGCACTCTCTGAACATCGGTAATAACCCCGACACATCCCCCTCACCTGCGCTCTCTGAACATCGGTAATAACCCCGACACATCCCCCTCACCTGCGCTCTCTGAACATCGGTAATAACCCTGACACGTCCCCCTCACCTGTGCTCTCTGAACATCGGTAATAACCCAGACACGTCCCCCTCACCTGCGCTCTCTGAACATCGGTAATAACCCAACACATCCCCCTCACCTGCACTCTCTGGACATTGGTAATAACCCCAACACATCCCCCTCACCTGCGCTCTCTGAACATCAGTAATAACCCGACACATCCCCCTCACCTGCGCTCTCTGAATATCAGTAATAACCCCGACACATCCCCCTCACCTGCGCTCTCTGAACATCGGTAATAACCCCGACACATCCCCCTCACCTGCGCTCTCTGAACATCGGTAATAACCCGACACATCCCCCTCACCTGTGCTCTCTGAACATCGGTAATAACCTCGACACGTCCCCCTCACCTGTGCTCTCTGAACATCGGTAATAACCCCGACACATCCCCCTCACCTGCACTCTCTGAACATCGGTAATAACCCCAACACATCCCCCTCACCTGCGCTCTCTGAATATCAGTAATAACCCCAACACATCCCCCTCACCTGCGCTCTCTGAACATCGGTAATAACCCTGACACATCCCCCTCACCTGAGCTCTCTGAATATCGGTAATAACCCCGACACATCCCCCTCACCTGCGCTCTCTGAATATCAGTAATAACCCCGACACGTCCCCCTCACCTGTGCTCTCTGAATATCGGTAATAACCCCGACACATCCCCCTCACCTGCGCTCTCTGAACATCAGTAATAACCCCGACACATCCCCCTCACCTGCGCTCTCTGAATATCAGTAATAACCCCAACACATCCCCCTCACCTGTGCTCTCTGAACATCGGTAATAACCCCGACACATCCCCCTCACCTGTGCTCTCTGAACATCGGTAATAACCTCGACACATCCCCCTCACCTGTGCTCTCTGAACATCGGTAATAACCCTGACACATCCCTGTCACCTGTGCTCTCTGAATATCGGTAATAACCCCGACACATCCCCCTCACCTGCGCTCTCTGAATATCGGTAATAACCCCGACACGTCCCTGTCACCTGCGCTCTCTGAACATCGGTAATAACCCCGACACGTCCCTGTCACCTGCGCTCTCTGAACATCGGTAATAACCCCGACACGTCCCCCTCACCTGCACTCTCTGAACATTGGTAATAACCCCGACACATCCCCCTCACCTGTGCTCTCTGAACATCGGTAATAACCCCGACACGTCCCTGTCACCTGTGCTCTCTGAACATCGGTAATAACCCCGACACATCCCTGTCACCTGTGCTCTCTGAACATCGGTAATAACCCCGACACATCCCTGTCACCTGTGCTCTCTGAATATCAGTAATAACCCCGACACATCCTTGTCACCTGAGCTCTCTGAATATCAGTAATAACCCCGACACATCCTTGTCACCTGAGCTCTCTGAATATCAGTAATAACCCCGACACATCCTTGTCACCTGAGCTCTCTGAATATCAGTAATAATTCTCATTTCTCCTCCATACTTGCTCATTATGATCAGCGTGACCAACGTGGAGATCGGTGAGCACATTTTCAGTACCAGTTTCCCTCCAGTTCCCTGCACTTGACACCATGTCTCTCTCAGTGCACAGGGACCTGAAGCCTCACAACATCCTGGTGTCCATGCGCGGCCCTCAGGGCCGGAGGCGGGCCATGATCTCCGACTTCGGGCTCTGTAAGAAGCTGGCCGCGGGTCGGCACAGCTTCAGCAGGAGGTCCGGGGTTCCCGGCACCGAGGGCTGGATCGCCCCGGAGGTGCTGAATGAGGACAGCGCGCGTAACCCGGTGAGTGCTCTACACCATGTGCCTCCAGAGAGAGCTTCAGAAACATGACAACCCGCACCCACATGATCCTGGTCAGGTTAAGATCTGTTTATGGATAAAAAATCCAATTCAGTGAGCAGCGTGGGTTAGCAAACCATCTTCAGATGCAGTAGTTAACTGTCTCCATTCTTAATAATGCTCTCCCGTTCATTCACAAAGAAATATGTAGCAAATTACACACGCTGTCCCTGCTGTTCTCCAGACGTGTGCTGTGGACATATTCTCCGCCGGCTGTGTCTTCTACTACACGGTGTCACAGGGCAGCCACCCCTTTGGGAAGTCCCTGCAGAGGCAAGCCAATATCCTACTGGGGGCTTACAGCTTGGACTGCTTACAGCCAGACAAACACGGTGAGTCTGTCACTCGCACCACTGCAGACTTTATGTCCTGAGTAAGAAAGAACTCATACCTGACTTCTGAACACCTCTTAATGTAGGGCTTTGAGATTATTTAGAGTATCAGCTTTTAGCACTATGATTTATGGGAAATGTTTTTTTATAACAGCATTCAAGTATGTTTTCGTGAATCATTTCTAATCATTGAGCCCCTTAAACCATTTGGTAATGCAGAGATGATTTTCCTTTATTAATTGGTTATTAATTAGTAATTAGCTGTTCAATGTGGCTTAGTGCAAGTAATAGACTACCTGATGAAACTTAATCTAGACAGCTATACCATATTTGGTCAAGTGGCAGAAATGGATAAATTTATGTTTAGTAAACAACTTAATCTTTATATTACTACAAACACGTCACATATTATTGCATTTTAATTACATTGTAATGTTTTAATGCCAAAAGCACATTCAGTTAACAGCTCAGTCAGACCAAGCTAATTAAGCTCACCTGCAACCACTAGTAAACCAGCATACACTAGAAACTGATTTAGAGTGATTTTCAGTGCACTTATTTTTGGAATCATGAAAAATAAATCCTAAATTAGTGAGACCAGATCTACAGATCTGCCAGGGTCATAGAATGTTCTTGAACAGTCCAGAGGAAGACCTGAAGGCGTGTCAGTTTGATGGGTCTTTGCCTGTGTCCCATCCAGAGGACCTCATCGCCAGGGACCTGATGGAGCAGATGCTGAGCATGGAGCCCCAGAGACGGCCGTCGGCGGAGAGCGTGCTGAAGCACCCCTTCTTCTGGAGCCTGGAGAAGCAACTGCACTTCTTCCAGGTCCCACGAAATCTCTGAACCCCTTTCGCTGCCCCTCATAAAGTAAACCCAGCGTTGTGGGTGCAGTGCAGGACAGACTGGTTCGTGGCAGAGAGTGTAAGTACCTCCTGCCGGCTATGGAGGCGTTGTCGTCACGGCGCTGCGTGTCTCCCTCCAGGACGTCAGCGACCGCATCGAGAAGGAGTCGCTGGACGGAGCCGTGGTGCGGCAGCTGGAGCGAGGGGGCCGGGCGGTGGTGAAGGGGGACTGGAGGGAGCACATCACCGTCCCTCTGCAGACAGGCAAGACTACAAGTCCCATCAAGCACCACTGCCTCTGCTGTCAGAACGTCTTCCACAGTTACAGTCCTCCGCTTGGGACTCTATTTAGGGATACCGTATAGCACACATAATGCATAGTCAGTTTGACCTGGTCCTAGTAAAACCTGGGATGGCTCGATGTACCACAGTTGGGCTGCTTCTACTCTAGCACACTGAGTACTGCCAATAGTAAGACCTGGCTCAAACTGCTGTGCACTGGGAATGGCTCCATCTGCTATTTCCATCTCTGCATGGATACCGAGGGTAAATTTATTCTGCATGGATACCTAATCTAAATTTCACTGTCCAGCACATCCATGCTGTTTGCAGATTTGCAAGTTTTGAGTATTTCCATCAAACAGTATTCCTCACTCCTACCATATTAGTATGTAAAAATATTTTTAATGTAACATCAGACTGTGTTATCACACTGCGGTTTGCATGAATTTCCTCATTTGCGAGAATATCTAGAATGTACTTCCCCTTTCAGACCGTGGAAAACTGGAACTTCACAGTGTGAATCAGTGTGCAGGATTGCCTGCTATAATTGGCCCACTAACATTCTCTGTAAAAAACATGTCAGTTTGCATTTTGGCCTGGAATGATTGCTTGTTTATTTTTTATGGTTCTGTTTTCGGCAGACCTGCGGAAATTTCGATCATACAAAGGGGGGTCAGTGCGAGACCTGCTCCGTGCCATGCGGAACAAGGTGGGTCCAGAAAGCAGGAGAACTGGAAATTCAGGAATTGAAGGACAGGGCACCAGCATACATCTACATACTAACTACAGTGAGGATATAAGATAAGATATAAGATATACTTAAGATGGAGACAGTGTCACAGTGACAGACAGTACGATTATGTGTTCATTTATAAAGAATGTACACTAAGCCTAGATTGAACTGTGTGGTTTTGTTCTGTTTAAATGATGTAAAGGCATTTGATGCTATTGTGAGGCTAGTCTCTCCAGTCCTTTATCTGGCATGACACAGGACATACCCAAAGCAGCAGTGGGCATGTTTTTAATGAGAAAATGTGAAATGAGGAAAAAGGCTGATTTCGGTCCTACATACTTCTCATAAGTAAACAGTGCAGCAATGAAAGGTATTTGCTTGTTGTCGTGTTGCATTACTTTTAAGTGCTAATGGAGAGGACGTTGTGGTAACACGTGTCATTTCCCTGACCACGTGACAATGCACAGCACTCCTTCATAGACACAGAGCTCATTTAGAAACACACCTTGCAGAACTGAGCAAAAGTGACGTGCACTCACACGCTATTGGGAAAACTATGTTCATTAAAGTATTGTTGTAACTAATTACCTAACATGGAAACCCTGTACTGGAGCGGCAGTGTAGCATAGTGGTTAAGGAGCAGTACTCATAACTGAAAGGGTGTTGGCTCGATTCCCCGCTGGGGCGCTGCTGCTGTACTCTTGGGCAAGGGTACCTAACCTACAGTTGCCTCAGTAAATATCCTGCTGTGAAAATGGATAACATTGTAAAAACAAAAAAGAAACCCTGTATTTCTTCATGAGAAAATTTGAACTACATTAGAAACTATACTCCAGTGCTAATTGCATATGAGCTGACAAAAAGAAATCAAGTAGGGTTTGAGAACATCCACTGTTCACAAAAAGTTATGCAACAGGGCAGGATACTTGGAGTTTCCTCTTTGTTTTTGCTTTGTTCATTTTCAAAAATTGCCTCCAAATAGAAAACTGTATTTTGAAAAAAATTCTACACCATTTTTTTCTTTGAGAGGGGCAGATAATATAAGCATTACACTTTTGTGCTGTATCAACAGCTGATGTGTAGGGGCGGAGTTAGGGACAGGTGATCTCTGACACTGCTGGAACAGATCCGGGGTCATCCACACCTGTAGGAACGCGCTGAAAACACAAGCCACCATTTGATCGAATATGGCTGACACTGTCTCCTGCACCTGGATGTAGCCAATTCGAAGGAGGCGTTGTATCACTGTCCCCCATTCAGCATAGAAAAAAGCTGCTGTGTGTTTGTAACCTGCCAGTAGGTGAGGTTGCTGACGACTGCCTTTGTCCCCATGTCTCCCCTGCAGAAGCACCACTACAGAGAGCTGCCGGCACAGGTGCAGGAGACGCTGGGCTCCGTCCCTGAGGGCTTCGTGTGCTACTTCACCTCCCGCTTCCCACGGCTGCTGTTGCACACCTACCAGGCCATGCACACCTGTGCCCGAGAGCGGCCCTTCCTGCACTACTACCCCAGCACAGAGACACCTGCACAGACCCAGCACACAGCCCTACAGACCGAGCCGCCCAACGGCACAGAGACATCTGCACAGACCCAGCACACAGCCCCACAGACTGAGCCGCCCAACGGCACAGAGACATCTGCACAGACCCAGCACACAGCCCCACAGACTGAGCCGCCCAACAGCACAGAGACACCTGCACAGACCCAGCACACAGGCCTAGGGATTAAGCCACCCAACAGCACAGCAACACCCCAACACACCCAGCACACAGCCCCACAGACTGAGCCGCCCAACAGCACAGAGACACCTGCACAGACCCAGCAAACAGCCCCACAGACTGAGCCGCCCAACGGCACAGAGACACCTGCACAGACCCAGCAAACAGCCCCACAGACTGAGCCGCCCAACGGCACAGAGACACCTGCACAGACCCAGCACACAGCCCCACAGACTGAGCCGCCCAACAGCACAGAGACATCTGCACAGACCCAGCACACAGCCCCACAGACTGAGCCGCCCAACAGCACAGAGACACCTGCACAGACCCAGCACACAGGCCTAGGGACTAAGCCACCCAACAGCACAGCAACACCCCAACACACCCAGCACACAGGCCCACAGACTGAGCCACCCAACAGCACAGAGACACCTGCACAGACCCAGCAAAGAGGCCTAGAATCTGAACTACCCAGACACACCCAGCGAACCCACCCAAAGGCTGAGCCACCCAGAGACACTCAGCTGACACGCCCAGAGTCTGACATGCTGTCCGAGGGTGCTAATCCTGTGCGATAGAGGCGGGGGAACAGTGGCCGTGACTTTCAGTGCCGTTGCCTTCTGAGGCAACACATCTCAGGGCTGGCAGCCTTCCTCTGTGACGCTGAGGTCTGGGCCTGCAGTGCTCTGACCCCTCAGCAGGGGGAGCACCTCTCCCTACCCACAGTGCCTTTGCTTCTCAACCAAGGCAGCGACAGCCCAGTGAGGAGCAGTGCTGTCTCAACAGGAGCTGGAGGAGAAGAATCACAGAGAACACCAAAGGATTCAGTGTTACAGTGTCCATTTCTGATAAAGCAAAGTGTTCTGAAGTAGTATTTGAAGTGTCATTCTGTCATCCCCAGAGATTAGTGGGGGTCTGTTCCATCACAAAAAGAGTGTGGAATCTTTTTCCAGAAATTACCTGTTGCACACTTAAAGTTGACAATGGTCATTTTACTGTGCAATGTTCTTTCTCAACGAGTTTATTGACTATAAACGGTATGTTTTTTGCACTAACTGAACACAGATAGCATATGGGAGGGCCATATTTAAGATCTCTGTGCCATGCTTTTCACTGCGGTAATTCAGTGAACATTTCTGCTTTTACCAATGACTCATCATGTTTGTCTGTATGTATGTCATATTTGTATACCCAGGACGTATGTACACCCAATATGGCCTTGATTGATGATATATAGATATTGTGGACAATGGTTCATTTTTTCCTGGTGCCTCACCCACAATGTTGTGAGCTAATGAAATTAAACCCATATTCTACAGGATACCAACAGGTTACCTGCATTCCGTTTTAAACTGGTTTTCTACTTGGTGTTTTTGTGTTATACAGGCAGTCTGTGTGTTTGTTGTGTATCTTCACAACCAAAGGTGGAAATGATTTAATTATGGTGTTGTCTGTGCAACACCCACAGCGTCTTTCTATTTTTATACTTGAACTTTCCTACGTCAGGAGTAATATAATGCTTTAGGGCGTTTGGTACTGTAAGGATTTTACTGCTCGCTGAGTATGCATTTAAATAGATTAATTTAAATAAGCATCATGTGAATCAGATGTTCATCCAAATGATCTCGCTTGTTATGAGCATTCTTACAATAAGTGTGCTTCTTAATATGTATATATTTTTTCTTTTTACATACCGTTTTTCTTTTCATTTATTTGTAATGAATGATATTGCCGCTTTTTCAGCAGAAGAGTTGGAATAAAGTTATATCACTTTATTTCTTCCGTCCAGGTTTTTATAATTTGTATTTTTGCGTGTTTTCATACGAAATAAATAAACGGTTTTCGAATGGATATGTTTGTATCTGTTCTCACAGGGTTAATATTGTACAATGCATGTGCCCACTCTTTATTTACTATGAAATTTCGCGTGTACAATATGAACTTGACTACAAATAGATACTTGGATATTTCCCTGACTTGGGTGTGAGGTTGGACTTGAGATTTTTGTCCATGGATCTCCTGTCTATAGAGGGAGCTTTCCCTGACTTTCGTTTTCAGGAAATCGAAACTTAGCAGGCCCGGTACTGCTAGCGCTTCCTTTACAAAGTAGTTTTCATAGGGTGTTCGTTGCTAGGCTTGTCTGCAAGCGGTCTGACTGGCCCGTACAATGAGCGTTTCTTCCTGAAATGAGAAAATCACGTAGCTCTCCAGATTCAATGCGAATTACTTCCTAGCCGATCGCCAACCCATTTGTACAAATTCAGATGGAGACATTTAGTGTTTAATGCAACAGTGATTACGGTCGCATTCGAGTATTGGGCTACGTGATGATTCCATGTCTTTTGACAAATAAGGTGAGTTTTATTTCGCCACATTTTTTCCATTAAATTTGAAGTCTCGTCAATGTCAAGATCCAAGGAATAGCAATGCTTTAGCTTCTAACTTGACAGTCGGAAACGTCACTGAAAAACATCACTGTAAACTGAAAAATCCGAACGCTGTCGTTATAGTTGATTTCTAAAGATTTAAATGTTTTTATTAAGGTGGTCTTGTTTAAATCGATGTGATCGGTCGCTGTTACTGTGTTATTATTCGTTTAGGCCTCATCTTCTACAGTGAAATCCGACTCCGCCGTCAACATTGTTTGCTACATTTCATTATCGGGGTGTAACTCTCCGATCGCAAAAAATAATATTTCTGAAATTATATTTGTGGTCCCAAAAAGTTGTAAGTAAATGTATCTTCCCCTTCCAGACATGCTGTGCACTACGTGTAACGTTAGGCTAATAATCATGTATTCACTTAGTTATTCTATGTGTACACATATAACACATATAACTCATTTTATTGGCTTTGTAGCTAATGATGTTCATTAAAGGCAAATGTCCAACAATAATCTTTCGTTCACAAGTATGCCTGTCTTTTCCTGCGCGGTACTGATAAGCTTATCTTGCCACTATGTACTGCATTATAGAGGCTTGCTAAATGAAAAAACAACCGCATATTTACACTGTGACACTGTAATGGAATTTTTGGAGCGCACACAGACGTGCCCCTCTCATGCAAGACTTTGTTCTTAGCTGGTTCTGGTTTCAGAGCAGACTGCGCTGACACTGAAGTGATTGTAAAGAAAATTATGCCTGTTGGGCAGAGTTTGAACTTCTATTGTAGTTAGACACCAAGCCACAGGAAAAGAGAATTTAAGGTCACGATTATAGTTAATTTAAGATGAATAGTGGTGAGTTTTGCAATAGCCGTGGTTGTATCAACCTGTAGCTCAAGGCAATGGGAACAAGGTGTTAAGCCAGGTATACTTGTAACTATTAGGACAGTGTAAGACTGTCATGTCGGGGAATGATCCTCAGACCACACCCTCATTGAGTCATCCTGGCTCAACCCTGCTCCTTTCAGATCTAAGCCCTGCCTCACTGTGCAGCAGACATTACCTTGCTAGCTAATGTTACCTAAATAGTACATGTGGCAAGGCTTCTTCATCACTAACAAAAAGAAGAGAAATGTCATACTGCTATTTCTGGTTATGGAATCTATGCTTCATGTTAAGTTTAAGAAACATTGTAGCAGTTACAGATCGATACCTTGCTGACTTATGATCCGGGTTTACGGATCTAAAGGAGATATTGCCTTACCTGGTGTGTATGTTGTGTGGGGGTATATGAAAAGGAAAAAAATCAGGCAAAACATGCAGGCACCTAAACCCTTCCACTGGAACTCTCTCAGTCTTTCTGACTCCTGGTCGAACTGGGCCAGCTTGGTCTGGTCCTCGACAGGGCCTTGAAAGGGTTATAATCGTACAGGTTTATTTCTTAAACCCAACCCAAAGTATGCAGGTGTACATTATGTGAGTGTGAGATCATGTTTGACACATTTATAAGTGTTACAGTATTATTCTAAGAGAGAAAGGTTTCACATTCATAAATAATTTTATGATAAGCATAATACTACTGTATATAATAAACACAGATGTCTCTTCAAGTGTATCCCAAGTTAGTTTTTAGCTAGGTGTAGAACCTAAAGTACAAATTTTACATAATTAACCCTGCACATTTCCTTGAGCAAGTGTTTCCAGTTTGGACATTGATTTATACAGGACATATTGTGTTCCTGTACGTTTAACCATTGATACAAGATCTATTCAGCATATATTTATTTAAGGATAGAAACAGCAAATTAGCTTAAGTAAATAAATTAAATAATCCTTTAAATTATCAGGTTTGTGTGGTTTGAAGATTCTGCACTTATCATGCACTTATGTCAAAGTATCGGTGGCCATGACTACCATATATTCATTGCCTTTTTTTACGCAATTGATTACTGAATCTTAAATATTTTACATTTTTAAATGGATTGTATGTTTTGCCATTTTACTTGTTCATTTACCTGTCCTTACTTAATAGAATGTTGTCAAAAGGTATGCAGTTTAGGGTCTTGAGCAGCTCAGTAGTGAGGTTAAGGTACTCACTTTAGGCGTATGCTGAGCTCTGTGGTGCAGGTTCAATCCAAACCATATCCTCAGCCAACAATGACTGAGAACCCACAGCGGTCGAACAAATCGGCATTGTTCTTCCAGAGAGAGAGGTGGGTATTTCAGAGCTGCTTGTCTTATCATGCTGTGCAAGTCATCAGGTGCCTGTGAGTTGCTTGGATGATGTCAGAGGAGTACAGGAGCACCTATCCTCCAATGAGCACCCACTCCACTGCAGTGTGCTGTGTGACTTTAGGTGTTGGTGACTGTATTGAAAGATTGCATTCATCTCACCACAGCACCCCAGTTCCAGTGCAGAGGCTGTTGTGGTGAGACAAGCCAAGTATACAATTGGCCATTGCAAAATATGCTTGCATAAAGGGGGAAGAACCAATTACAAAGTTTTTCCTTTTATGAGGGAATGAAGGTGAATAAATATTTTTATTTTTCAGACTGTATGGAGGTCTTAATGCTTGGACCTTTTCCTTCAGATGAACACATCCATCTGTAAATAATGGGTAATTATGGAATTTTAAGTACCCTTTCCATTTAAAAAAATATGTAAACACAGTGCTGTCAATTGCTTCTGCCTGTACTGCCATGAAGGACAGTATGGGGCACCAAATCTATCTATCTGTCTATCTGGCTGTCTGTCTGCCTCCCTGCCTGTCTGTCTGTCTGTCTATCTATCTATCTATCTATCTATCTGTCTGTCTGTCTGTCTGTCTTTCTGTCTATTTGTCTGTCTCAAGAGATTAATTTCAGAAGGTAACAAAAGAATACATTCTCTAATATTGATATGGGTGTTTAGCTAGGTGGCTAACATGTTAGGTATCATCAAAGTAACACAGTGGTACATACATATGGTTCTAGCTGTTAATATATCAATATAACAAGTATGACATAAATATTAAATTAATTAAACCAGAAGTAAACCTGTACCTGATATTCAGCCCATCCCACATAAAGTTTATCACTGAAATCAGGTCAACTGCACAGTGTCATGATTTTATATCTCCTATTGTATTTTTCTTCCTTGCTTAGCTGAAACACATGACAACCTACCAATTGAGAAGTGGACAGAATCTCATGTGAGCTCCTGGCTGAGGTCCATAGGAGTGAAGGAGCAGTACATTAAGAAACTACATGAGGAGGAAGTTGATGGACAAATCCTAAAGGAGCTATCAGAAGACTTTCTGAAAAAAGAGACTGGAATGAAATCTGGCCCAGCTCTCTTGATCATAAAGAAAAGAAATGAGCTGGTTGAGTCTTTGAAAGGACGCAAAGTTCAAAAAGACAATAGAGCACATCAAACCAGTAACAGTGGAAAGGGAAGTCAAAATGAGCAGCAAGCAACAGGTCAGGAGAGCACTGGTGCAGAGATAGATGAAACCCACCCAGAGACAAAGACACAGGCAGACAAGGACCAGCCAGTGACTGGCCTGTTGACAAAGAGAGACTGTAAACCACGGCCATTTGGCAAAGAAGGCATTGACTTCACATATGTCAAGCACAGCGTTCTGCAGCCTGAATCAGGTGTAATCGACCTCATCTCCCCTTGTCATGAGTACAAATCATTATCCATAGCCGCTAAATTAGACCGGACAAGGCTACAAGCTAAGTTTGCCAAGGAGGTTCTGAAATTTGGCACTGGGTGCATGAACATCCGATCAAACGGTACGATACACTTTGGCGTAATGGACAGTAGGGACGACGCTGGCTACGTACACGGGGAGATCATTGGTGTTCCTGTGACAGAGAAGGACATCTACGTTGACGCGCTGGACCACATAGAAAGGTGCTTTTCAAGTGCTGACAGCGAACATGTACGACAGTGTATACGTCCACCACAGTTCATCGAGGTCATGGACATGAACAGCACAGAGAAATTTTATGTTGTGGAGGTCGACATTGTGCCCTCCGTAAGCATTGTGAGGAACCGAGTGTACTCCGTCCGTCTACCGAATTTCAAAGAAAAGGCAAACAAGGTTGAGCATGAAAAGGACACAGTCTACCGCAGAGTAGGCTCCAAAACGGAACCAGTCAGTGACCAAAACGAATTCTACCAACGCGTGAGAGACCGAGATGCTCAAAGAGAAGAGGCAGAACATTCACATTTTCTCAACGCGCCAGATTTCTGTGAAGACCTGGGAAGGAAACTGACGATGTTGGTGACCAGTGGGAAAAAATTCATAGAAAAGGAAAAGTGGTACATTCTCATCACAAACAAATTTCAGCAAGATGATCTGAGCAGCATTGACTTTCTACTGAACATGAAGATTTTCTGCGTGTTTGATTTCGACCCTGATTCAAAAGTGTCTGGATTCTGTGGGAAGTACCTGCAGCACCATGCTGCAAACCTGCATTTCATGCAGAACTACAAAATTCCAAGTGGCATGAGCATCGGGGACTTTGTGAGTCATTTGCACTTGTTTGAACAGACCAGCTGGATATTTTGCAACGGGCGGAATGACTATCATGGGAGTGAAACCCCTTGTGATGAAATGACGTGGATTAAAACTAAAATCACCCTCCTAAGGGAATCCGTGTCACTGATCTGCAAACAGCTCTTGCCTAAGGGTGCCTTCTCGGTGATCTTTCTTCTCACTTCCCCTGTTGAGAAGCCTCTCTTGCATATATTTTATGAGTTCTACACAGACATGGAAGGCCATGAAGACATCATTTGCATCTCAGAATGTGAAGAAAACTACCAGAAGTGGAAAAGCTTTGCGGAGGCATACTGTGACACGGCGACAGTGAACCGTTCCAGTGTTGTGGGGATGAGAATGAGCCACGTGAATGCAACCCTGCAGCGCATTCAGCCTGTCACGACTCGTGCCACTAAGCACCTGTCCGTTTTCACTAAAGGAGAATGCCTGCTGGAAACCCGCGAAGAGGAACGGATGTACTCCTTAGAGATCCTGAGCGTTGACCAGTGTGAGGAAACCAGTAATGACTTCATTGAAGCTGAAAAGGATCACATCGAAAGACACTTCTACCATGGCAGTAAAGTGAGCTGGCTGAACTTTTGGCTGGCGGAGAAGAAATTTGTTGGGGATGTTATTCAGAGAGATGCATATAGGGAAGTTTCAGAACTTCTCAGTGGCATTCTTAAAAGGAGTGCAGACCAAATGCCTGTGAACAGCATCAATATATACCATCATCCAGGTAGTGGCGGGAGCACTGTTGCTCGACAGGTACTCTGGAACCATAGAAAAGACCTCAGATGTGCAGTTGTGAAGCCATCATATTCTGCAGCTGTTGTTTCTGAACATGCTGTTCACCTTCGTGAGTA
Organism: Megalops cyprinoides; assembly: GCF_013368585.1. NCBI lineage: Eukaryota > Metazoa > Chordata > Actinopteri > Elopiformes > Megalopidae > Megalops > Megalops cyprinoides. The sequence continues at coordinate 20,975,044 of NC_050601.1, forward strand.
TGAAGAAAAAGACCTCCAGAAATGCCTCCCAGTACTCTTACTGGTGGAAGACTGTGACAATGAATACCTGGATGATCTGCGGCATGAAGTAGAGGTTGCTGTCAACACCAAGAAAATCGTACAAGGGACAGTCTGTTTCATTCTGCTGAGCTGTAGACGGTCACACACTCCAGAGAAAATGTGCAAGGAGTCACCTCTCCAGAATGTTGCTGTGACTCACAAACTGTCAGAAGAGGAGAAGAGGCAGTTCGCCGGGAAACGGAAGAAGCTTGAGGAGCATTACCAGCCTGAGTTCATCTTGACATTCGTCTTGATGAGTGAAGAATTTGAGCCACAGTACGTGAAAGATTTTGTGGAACATTTACTGCAAGGCATTGACCACACATCTGTTGTCACACGCCTCATTCATTATGTGGCATTGCTCAACACATATGTGCAGAACTCCTTCATCTCCCAGTCCCACTGTGAAGCTCTGTTGGCACTGACTATCCACCTGGATAGGTTCCGCCAACACAACTTTGAGAGATCTTTAAGTGAGCAGGCTAAACTTGTTTTCATTCACTTGAGAGATGAGAAAACATACATTGAGTCAATCCGTATAATCCATCCATTAGTTGCAAAGGAAATTCTCCAGCAGCTCCTAGGCAGCCAACAGCAACAAAGTGCAGTTGCTATGGATCTTCTCCATGAAGATGTGCTTTTTGAGCACAGGTTTGGAAAAGAGGAGTATGTGAAGTTTCTCCGGGCTTTGTTCATGAGGCGCTGCAGAATAAGTAAGGGTGATGAATCAGACAGTTTTTTCTCCCCTCTTATTGAACATGTGAGAGAAAATGAAAGCCCAGACAAAGCTATTGAGCTTCTAAAAGAAGCATATGCACGGTTCAACAAAGATGCTTTCTTTGCTCAGCAGCTTGCCAGACTGATCTACCGCTATGACAGGTTTGAAGAGGCAATACAATGGGCAGAAATAGCAGCAAAAAAGATGCCCAGAAACTCCTATATCCTGGACACAAAAGGTCAAGTGTATAGGAGATGGTTCCTTGCCAAATGCAAAGTGATTGAAAATGTGACGAAGACCCCAGAGAACACAGCAGATGCTATTCAGACGGCACTTACAGCCATGGAATGCTTTGAAGCCTGTGAGGTGGCATCCGTCTCCGATCTTGACACCGTGAACAATTCAGGTTTTTTTGCCGCAGTAGAAGTAGGGTGCAACTTGTTGAAGCTCATTTTTTCGCTGCAGATGTTTTCAAATAAAACCGTTGGACGCACTGAGTGCCTGAAGTACCTAGTCACAGACTACATCCCTGAAAAGGTGAATAAACCTTGGGAGTGTTTCCATAGCAAACTGAAAAGCCTCCAGGTAACAATGCATGGAGCCTTGGAATGGATCTCAGAAGACTTGAGCTACTTTCAGACTGACATAAGTGCAGATGAGGAAGAAACAGCTGAAACTGAGATGAAAATAAACAACCCAAAGAATTGGCTAGTAAATAAGTCATCTGTGTATGGGAAGTATTTCAGTGGTGTTCCTCTCAACACAGTTCAGCAGTCACGCGATTCGAGTACAGGTACCATGACTCCATTCATGAAACGCATGCTCATTTACCGCCTTGGAGGTGGGAATATAACTACAATCTTCTCCCTCCTGCATGACCAGAAAGATGGGGATCAAATCAAAGTACTGGAAGAGATCATATCCCTGTACCCCAGTGATCCACTGAAGGCAAGACTGGAGCAAATGGATCTTGTGAACTACATAGCGTCACAGATTGCTTTAGGTTGCCTTTCAACACAGTCTTCAAAGCTCGTAGCTCTTCAAAACCTTCAGAATCTCTGCCAGCAGTTTCCAAATGACAAAAGAAAATGCCTGTCTAGTGCTCTTTTCTTACTCACCTTGCTTTTCTGGCCAGAAGACAGTGATCCTGACAAAGAAAACAAGTATGAAATTGTCATGGCAGCTGTTGAATACCTCAAAAGAAGCTATTGGACAAAAATGAAAGATATACCACAGAGGAAGAGGAGAATTTACACTCACTTTTTCCTGAGCAATGGGAGTGGGTGGGACAAGATTGTGCACAAGAGCAAAGTGGAAAGTCTCACAAAGCTCCTCTCAGTGTCTGAAAAGAGAATGAAGTGGCTCCGTGGAGAGGTATGGAAAATGCCAGAAATTGCAACCCTTTTGAAGAGTGTTCACGGGTGGACAGAAGATGGCACAGTTTTCCTTCTGGGTCCTCAGAAGAAGTTCAATATCCCAGCTTTGAATTCAGCTTCAGTGCCCTATGGCAATGAAAATGTCACATTCTACTTGGGCTTCACATTCAGAGGACCTGTTGCCTACAACATCACTGTAATAAAGTAAAGGGAAAAAAAAACAGGAAATGAGCAGTGGTTTGATCACAGCGATTTGAACCAACACTTGTAAATATGTTCATATTTCACAAGAATGCAAATAATATGATGTGACCCTCTCTAATATTGAAGTTCATGCTCCAGGTACATCAAACACTTGAATGTCTGTTTTAGAAATGTAATGCAAAGGGAATATGTCAACATTTTGATTGTTATTTTTTACATTATATTACATTGGCATTTAGGAAATGCTCTTATCCAGAGCGACTTACATAGGTTACATTTTTTTACATTATCCATTTATACAGTTCATTTATTTCGTTTTGGATCATTTATACTGCCAGATGAATAAATGTAAATGTAATACAGCCGGATATTTACTGAGGCAATTCGGCAATTCTAGGTGTAGTACTTTGCCCAGGGGTACAACAGCAGTGCCCCGGGGGGAATCAAACTGGCAACCTTTCAGTTATGAGTCCTGTGCCTTACCACTATGATATGCACTGTTGTTTTTATCTGTTTTGCTTAATAGTAATTACCATTTCCAGTTAATCATGTAAATAATTTTCTATCATGCCTGCGATTCATTTCATACAATATGTGCTACTCTGACATGTTGATTCCAGGTGAATAATTTTAATACATGGAGCATAATTAAAAGACAATATATAATCATATAGTATATTGAATAAACATTTGATCATTGAACCATGAACAACTAAAAATGTTGAAACAAATCTGTTACTTGAAACTGAAAACTTAAAACATGCAAATAAATGTCTGAAAAGCAATTCTTTTTTGTTTGGATTTTTGTAACATCTTATGAACACTGTAGCCACCCAATAGTGTGAGTATGTCTGAGATGCAGAAGTTAACAACCCTGCAATGCCAGATTATTGTGGTTTGAATCTTTGTCATTCCAAGTTTGCACGGGGAAACTAGAAGAGGAACTGATTATAGGTGTAATCAAAACTCGCTCTAATATAGGGCTGCAACTAACGACTATTTTAATAGTCGAATAATCTATCGATTATTGAAATGAATAATTGACTATTCGGATTATAAAATACTCAATGGCTCTTATTTGTCTATCACCTTTTAAATTTAGCTTGAGGTTGGACTAATTCAGTGAGGGCACTTGCTTGCTGTGGAGTACAAGTCTGCTTCCTTTGAAAAAAGCCATTCATGGAGATCCAAACAACCCATATGCTAACTCAATCGAATTAAGACCTGATGTCATTGTGCTTTACAACATCTCTCTCTCTCTCTCTCTGTGATACGTTTGGTCACAACTCCTGCTCCTTAACCACGATGCTACACTGAATGAATTTGGGGCAGGCAGTGGAATTTGGGCGCAACTATAAAAACAACGCCTCTCAAGAACGACTCGGATCTCTTCGTTCGTACCAGTGGGTCGCGAACGTAACATCACTACTTCGAATGCAACCCACATTGGGCACGCACACATAGACACGAGTTATAGAAATCTTTCGCGATTTAGTAAGTGTCAAATTCTCCGGTGTTCTCTAAACTTGTGCACTCGGCAGCAACACTATCTCTAGCCATAAACGTCGCCATGACAATGATGCAACGTTTAAGCAGAGACGGTAAAGTTAGGGCAGATTTGGAATGTGAACAGGATCGGTATGAATAAGAGGTTATTATTTGCTACACTGTATGTTCAACGTCATTAATAATTTATTGATCAAGAGAAAATGTATTTAAAAATAGAACAATTAGTTACAGCTCGTAACGTGAAGTAACATGGCTTTTAACATTAACATTGGCTATGCTAGCTAGCTAGCTAACTTAACGAGACGAGTCTTCATCATCCAGAGAGCCAACGTGCTCAAGCATAACTGATGTGTTCTCATGCCAGGCAAGGTCAGGTTTGCAAATGTTTCCGTTGACAACCTTCTTGGCAGAATTAACCCTTTCGCGCGTACGGTCACACCGGTGTGATTAGCCGTTTAGAGCTTATGCTAAAACCGGTGCGATTAGAAAACTAGACTGGAAAAATTCTAGCTAATTTTAGCTTTGAGGAAACAGCGATTTAACATTAAAAAATATATAGCAAATGCTAACTGAAAAGTATGAGAAGCTTAATAAGGCTAATGAAAACATAAGAACTGAGAACGATGAGAACGTAAAAAAAGTAAGTTACGTGCGAAACGGTTAAGAGTGAAATGCTGCCACACTTTTGAGGTCTTTGGTCTTGAAGATGTTGCCATCTGTATTGTTCACTCCAGTAAAGCAACGCATCTTAGGCGATGACGTCACCAACTAGAAGAAATGCAAGCAGTGAAGAAGAAAACCAGGTGCTGTGGGTTCTGCTGAGAAGTTCCTCAATGTTATTACCTCAAATTTAATTGATATTGAAAACATAATCACAAGTTATGTTATTCAGAAATATCTCCCATTGGTACAGGAGAGGATGGTCATATTACAGTAACTTGCTAAATTGATACAAATCTTGAATCCTCTCTTTTCATAATGGATTTTACTACCAAGAATTTTTCCATACCTTGTGCCACTGAATGTGGAGTTGGATCAGCTCTATGCATTTTGCAGGGCTGGTTATGAAATGATTTCTGAATTTTACAGAAGGAAATCATTGTAATGAGAACTGTCAATTGTTTTATGGTCCATCCATGTATACGTTTGCATGTGAAATCTGTTTTTATTTTATGTGTGAAACTATGAGGTGATAGAATGGCTGTTTTGCCCAAAATACATTCCTGTTTCATTAGTCTTATGTCTCTGGTGGCAGGATGACACTCACACATGAGTTCATTTCTGCTCACATGAAGCCTTAGGGCCACCACTGCTGTAGACAGTTCCTCAGGACCTGCATTTTCAGTTCTTATTCAGTTTTTCACTGAAAGATGCCTGTATTTTTGGAAACGATCACATCGGATTGGACTGGCGAAGGCCCATCATGCTCTGTTTTCAACAGTGTTTTCAAACAAGAGTGTCTGATTAATTAACAGGTTAGGTTATCTTACAGCGCCATCTATCTGAGAAATCTTGCTTGAATCAGTGTTCATTATTAAAAATAATATGGCAGTACTTTTGGCTTCATGCACTTCATATTTATCAAAATGTTTTTCACCTAGATTTATACATGTTTGAATATTTGCAAACCTCTGTTCATACAATTAAAATAGAGACAAGATACATTCCCATAGTTCAGAAGTAAAAAGGAAAAACACTGGGCCTGTGTAGCATAATGGCTCAGGTAGTAGAAGCATGCGGAGCTATTAGTCCACCTCAAATATTACTTCAGCTAATACTCCACCTCAAATAACTACTCCAACTATTGCAGGTATAATTATGTCATCGTAACTGCCACAAGGCAACATCTAGAGAGAGTTGACTATCCAGAGAAACTTACCTATGGTTTTATCAAATTAAACAGATGGATATAGGCAGTTGTGGGTTCAAGTGCCCCAGAGGGGTAGTGTTGTATTACAAAAGTGAAAAGACTTCTATTGAGACTTGAGACCTGAAACTCATGATGTGAGTTTCGACTCTGCTGACTTTTGGAACTTGACTACTGTGATTCAGGACTTAAGATTCAGAAGTAAAGACTTGACTGGAACTCAAATACAGTAAGTGTGACTTGGTCCCATGTCTGGTACTTTTTAATCACGTTGGTCAGGGGAGGTTTTAAAGGTAACTACAGTTGATGGCAATACCCTTTCTTAGGCTAGGACCATGAAAACAGAGCCCTAAGCATGTTCACATTATTTCTTCTCAAGGACTTTCAGATGAGCCCGCAAAAATGACCAAAAGTCCCCACATTCAGACTTTTCCAGAGACGGTATCAAATGAATCATGACTCATGTCATGATTAATTTGAGGAAGGTCTTGAGCACCTTTCTCCAGGTTAGCATAGATTTTACATTTTACACATTTATCAGTTTGTGCCACTGGATGTTCACAAAAGTAGTCATTACAATTATCTTCATTAAGGGTACATCACCTGTGTCTTATGCAGAATTAAATTTCCAACCTAATAATATATATAAATAAAATAATATAAATATATCTGAGCAGCGTGTAGTGCTTTACCTTTCATCGTCTCCTCTTTTCTGTACATGAAATGTAAAACAGCTGCGATTTTCCATTTCCATTTAAATGTTTATTCGCCTCAGATTCACCATCCCTTCGCCTGTGCTCGATCTGTGTACTAAAAACCGGTTTTCGATAGGTTTGTCCATAACGAGACCCCGTCGTTTCAATGTATTGGTCTGGGTAGTACGCCGAAAGTACTTTCACTCGCTGCTAATCTTGTAAGTTTCTGTTGCAAATTCGGTTATGCAAACTTGTGTTTATGATCAAATGTAGGCTATGACAACGCAATTTTAGAGTAAAAACCAATCTGAATGATTGCTGCTATTAAGGTAGCTGTTTTCACTTCCTCATTGACATAGTTGTGAATGTGAAACATAACTTGCAGAGAGGTACGTCACATTCTTGCAACAATATGAAGTTATGTGCATCAGATTAATTAGTGAGGTTAAATTCTTGTTACAGCTAATAGCACATCAACTTGTATTTAAAGGTTATTACAGCATTCCGTTGCGGCAGCTATACCTTAGGGAGTGTAGCTAGCAAGTTAGATAAGTCGGTGGCTGCTCGCTAAAAAAAACTACATAATCACATGTACTGCATAATGCACTGACCTTTATGCAGTTTTGCGCTCAGTCGTTGCCTTTGTCTTTTCAGGTATGTGGACTGAGATGATCGGTCTTCAGCCATGTGGGCTCCTAGCCTGTAGTTTTGGTTGACTCTCCTTACATTGTGCACATGGGGTGGGGGTGTGTATGACCTACCGGGTACATCAGAGAGATGGCGAGTGTCACCCTGTCCCTCTGGCACGCACTCTTAGTGCTGACCCTGTCACTGTCCGCATGCCTCGTATATCTGCGCATTTCTGAACGTACAGCCACACTGAGCAAACGAACAGTACAAGAATCAGAGATAAATTTCGGAGGCAACCAAAATCCAAAAAACTTACGGAGCAGGCAGCATGTCCTCTCCCGCTCTGCACTGGCATCCCCTACGACCGATCCCGAAACACGCGTAACGTTAGAATGTCAGATGCCCCCGGAGAACCGTTTTGACTGCGCCCGGGACAGGACGTTGAGCCGGGCGGAGTGCGAGGCGCGGGGCTGCTGCTACGTCCCGCTGAGAGACGGCCTCTCCGGGGGACCGCCGTGGTGCTTTTACCCTGCATCCTACCCGGGGTACAAGATGGGACCGCTCTCTCCCACCCCTAGCGGTCAGACTGCCACTTTGACCCGCTCCACGCCCTCCTACCTCCCCCGAGACATCTCCACACTGCGACTCGAGGTTATGGCGGAGACGGAGGGCCGCCTTCACGTCACCGTGAGTGAAATATCAGTGGACATCAGTCTGGGCTGTGTCTTAGATGCATTTGTGCGTTTTTCAGTGTGCATTAGCTGGGTGTTCAATTTTTGTCATGCTCGTATTACGTTACATCACATTGCATGCATTTAGCAGACGCTCTTGTCTAGAGCGATTTCCAACACAATACAGCATAAGTGTATCCATTGAAGTTAAATGAATACCAGTGTCAGAACAGGCTACCAACACTCCCAAACTAGTCACATCTTTGCCTGTAGCTGAAGGATCCTGCCTTTTCCCGCTATGAAGTTCCCCTGTCTGTGGCCAAGTCCAACAAGGACACGCCAACCCGAGACTCCCTCTACAGCACTGAATTCCTCCCTGACCCATTTGGATTCATAGTGCGCCGCAAATCCAATGGCCGTGTGCTGTAAGTCCAGTCTTCTGTTCTACAGTGGTAGAAGGATTTTTCCCCAGTCATGTCCAACATTTGTGAAGATTCATGCCCGATGTCATTGTCCGTGTGTTTCCATATCTGTTCATTTGTTCCAGTGGCTGTGTGTGTACTTTTCCTCTGTGCCTGGTCTTGTGTCAGTGTGCCTGTGTATGCTCCTGTGCCTTCGAGTGCGTTTGTTCATGTGCGTCTCAGAGTGTTTCTGTCTGCATGTTCTGCGCATCTCAGTGTGTGGTAATGACACCCGGTTTTTGTGTCCGTCTCAGTGTGAACACCACAGTGGCCCCGCTGCTCTTTGCTGACCAGTACCTGCAGCTGTCCACCTCCCTGCCCTCCGCTCTGGTGTCTGGCCTGGGAGAGCACTACACTCCCCTCGCCCTGGACCTCAACTGGACCAGGGTCTCTCTGTGGAACCGGGACATGGCGCCCCACGTGAGCCCGACGCCGTCGTGTCTGCCTTCCTCTTCGTCTTACTCGCCTTAGCTGCTGCCATCTTCACGGCTCATTGCTGTGACCGGCAGGCACCTGTGAGATTCTTCCCTTTCTTACAGAGCGATGCCAACCTGTATGGATCCCACCCGTTCTATCTGGTGCAGGAAGGGGACGGCCTAGCTCACGGAGTCTTCCTCCTCAACAGCAACGCCATGGGTGAGGGGTGGGAGGGGGTGGGGCAGGCCAAACCTGGTCATACCTCTTATTATAACTTTGTTGTCGTTTTCATTTATAATTGCTAGCTGGGAAACATGTTGCGCTACCGATTCACTCATTTTTAAAGACGGATGTGTGTTGTGGCACTGCAGTGTAACGGGGAACGCGTCCATGTGATTCTGTTTCTCTCCCTCTCTGCGCAGAGGTGGCGTTGCAGCCCACCCCGGCTCTCACCTGGGTGGCGATTGGAGGGGTTCTGGACCTGTACGTCTTCCTGGGCCCTGACCCGCAGAGCGTCGTGCAGCAGTACCACCAGGTCATCGGTAAGACCCGGCTGGGTCTCCTCAGAAACGCTCCAGGCAGATGCGTTTGAACAATCATAAAAACCAAGCTTGTTTATTTCTTCTTGCATTCACTGTTTGTAAAGTAGGGCGAGTTCTGTCTGTATCACCCAGGATATCCCATGATGCCTCCCTACTGGTCTCTGGGATTCCACCTCTGCCGTTGGGGCTACCTCACCACCAACGCTACCCGAGCTGTGGTCCAGCGCATGCATGCTGCAGATTTTCCCTTGGTACTGTCCCTGCGTTGTATGGTGCTCTTGGCACAGTCTTTCAACCTGCTCTGGAAATTCAGTCTGAAGCCAGTGTTCCTGTTTGCCAGGATGTGCAGTGGAATGATCTTGACTACGCTGACAAGCGCCGAGTTTTCACCTTTGACCCGCAGCGGTTCGGGGATCTCCCTGAAATGGTGAAGGAGTTCCACCAGGAGGGGCTTAAGTACATCCTTATACTGGTGAGAGGGCACATGATAGCTCAGACCAGAACATTTTCAATCAAGCTTTCGGCACTCATGCAATTCATCCCATAGCCACTAGGTGGCAACAAAAGCTAACCTGTGTCATCCGGTCCAGTATTATAACCTAGTTTGTCCATTATTTCCTTGTGTCTCAGGACCCAGGGATCAGCAGTGCGAGTCCTCCTGGTTCCTACAGGCCATTTGATGAGGGGTTACGGAGGGGTGTGTTCATCAAAAACGCCACTGGGCAGCCTCTTATTGGAAAGGTACTGTCTCCACCTCCTGTGTGCTACACCCAGTTGTGCTCAATAGATACTGAAAACTCCAGCTCCTCTCATGCACTGTAGTTGTCATTTTCGGTGACAAAGCATATGAACTTCATGCATAAGAAATATTCCATTGTGAATATGCGAGTTAGATTCTGTTCCTATTTCTTTCCCTGTTTTTGGTGAAATACATTGCAAACTGAGTTTGCTTATTGATAAAAAAAAAATTATGTTCGTCTGTGGCTTCAAACCATCCTCCAAACGAATCACAAGCAGCCTAAATCAATACCAGTCACTGTAATAGAGAATAAATTGAAATTTATGCATTTGTGTGCACTGTCTCTACCACTTTCTAGCTGATTCCTGTGTGTGATAGCAGTCCTGTTTCTCACCCCAGAGAACCTACACAGTGCAGTAGGTGCACAGCTAATACGGAGGACTTGAGGCTGGGGTCCTCACAGTGGTACACTGCAAAAAATAGCCCATCAAAAATAAGAAATAAAATAATCAATACAAGGTGTTTTTTGCTAGTAATAAGTGAAAAAATCTGCCAATGGAACTAGTGGAAATACACAGATATTCAAGATGCACCGTCTAAAAACAAGTCCTTGTAGCTCGAGGAAATTTTGCTTGTTTGGTGACTGTGTCTTATATTAAGTGTGAAAAGATATTTTGACTTGAAAAGAGACAAATATGCTTGGTGAGATTTGGATTTTTTGCAGTGTAGACCAGCTGTTCACCAGTATGGCACAGATTTTCTATTTATGGACCAGATAGTCAGCTCTGTGCATCACACTGAAAGTTTTGTCTCTACTATTGTCGGAAGCAAGGAGTGTTCTGGTTGGCTGGCTCGTTGTAAACACTCCTGTAAGGGGCATGGTCTAAAGTGAAACATCCACAGTCAGCATTGGAATGCCGACAGCACCGGAACCTCCAGCTACTAACTGGACCCTCCTAGATGGAAAACTGAAGGAATGCTGGAGCCGAATCTCTGGATGTAATAGAGTATCTGCAATCTTGGTGTCATGTGCCCTCCGAACTGCTCACTCTCCATCTCCTGACTGCTCCCTCCCTCTATCTGTGTGACTGCCTAGGTGTGGCCGGGCCCGACCGCCTTCCCTGACTTCACCAACCCGGAGGCAAGGAGCTGGTGGGAGGACAACATCCGTGACTTCCACAGCAAAGTCGCCTTCGACGGCCTGTGGATTGTGAGTGTCCCTGCGGTCCCCCTGCTCCCTTTAATCAAAAGAAATGTCAAGATTCTTTCTGTCGTACCTCAGCAAAAGTTGTCCTGGCGAGGAAGCTAACAAAAAAAGACACAAGCGAACTCAACAGCTGCTGTTAAAGCCACGTGATGTACCTTAACACCAAAATAAATACAGAACATATATACCTGCTTTATAGCACTTTCTGACTGCCCACAGTCACTGCCACATTCATTGTCCGTGTTGTATTGCTTCATTCATTGCTATCTTTTTGTGTGTTTATTGCTGTTGCTTGTGTTGCAGTGCTTAGTGCAGTGCTGTTTTACGCACTGTAATCGGCCTAATGTTTAACTACTGTTTTCTTGATTATTGTATAACTTTATAAGTCTCTTCAGTACCACACTATGGTTATTGTGGCACTGTATTATCCATAAACACTTTTAGCTCTTATGTGTTACAGATGGTTTCAGGATCTGTACTGTCCTTCATGTGACCTTATCATGTGCACAGTTGTACTCGCTGTGTGAGTTGCTCTTGATCTGAGTGTCTGCCTAATGAGTAATTGTTAATGTAAATTTTAGCTTCTTTATCTTTTAGTGTAATCTGTGCAGGCCAGGCTGGGTGATAGCATTGCACAGGTGGGTTAGTAATTACAGCAGTGTAGAATGCTTTTGTCCAGGAGAGGATGTTAATTGCAGCTGCGCACACTGAAATGATTGGTTTTGACTTGCCATAGGTGTCCTAACTGCCTGTAACATATGTTATTCGAATTCTTTAATCTTGGTTTGAGATCATCTGGTAAAAGGCCCCTCAGCTTCTTAAGAGTGATTGAGACCTTGAGACTATGCTTCGCACAGCACAGGAGCTAAAACTCTATGATTATGCTGTACCTCTGTGGCAGAGGATGATGGGAGCTGTGCTTTGGTCATGCAAGCTGATGCCTCCCTTGTTGTCTCACTGTCTGTACTCAGGACATGAATGAACCTGCCAGCTTCGTACAGGGCTCTGTGGACGGGTGCCCAGACTCTGACCTGGAGAGCCCCCCCTTTGTGCCAGGTCAGGTAACTGCAGCTGCGTGGTTGCTGTGACGTCTGCAAGAGTGCATGACCTTTGACCTCCATCACTCACCCCCTAAGGTGAGGAGTACCTTTCTCGCCTGTAAAACAGTAACTGTGACCGCCTTCCTCTCTGCATACAGGAGTGATTGGAGGCAGCCTGAGCTCGGGCACTCTCTGCATGTCTGGCCAGCAGAACCTCTCCTCCCACTACAACCTTCACAACCTCTATGGGCTGACGGAGGCCAGCGCCACCCACAGGTCAGACAGGGAACTGCAAAGGAACCAGGAGAACTTAGCAGTTGCCCTTAGACTGTGATTTCTAGACAAAATTAAATCAGTTTGTTTCATAAATCAAAAGTCCGTTTTCTCTCACTTCTAAATTGTTTGCTTGACCTTGTAGTGTTAGACACACCTCATGCACTGTACGATCAAGAAATGCGGTAAGCTGTGATTTTGTGACCCTTTGACCCTCCCTTAGCGCCCTGGTAAAGGTGCGGGGATCGCGGCCCTTCGTCCTGTCCCGCTCATCCTTCCCCGGGCTCGGCCGGTTCTCGGGTCACTGGACAGGGGACGTGCGCAGTGACTGGGAGCAGCTGCGGTGCTCCATTCCTGGTGAGGGGAAACGCCCACTGGAAGCTGTACACCTGCTGTCTGTGCAGTGATGTGGGCATTGGCCTGTCCAGCTCTGCAGTGTGCCCGGTGTCTGCGCTGCACTCTGCTGACGTCAGTTAAATAGCATACAAGGGTTAAATGTGAACAGTGATGGAAGCCAGCCCCTTGTCTGTCTCTCTCCCCCAGGGATACTGCTGTTTGGACTCTATGGGGTCCCCCTAGTGGGGGCATATGTGTGTTGGTTTGGGGATGACACCACTGAGGAGTTATGCGTGCGCTGGACCCAGCTGGGTGCATTCTACCCCTTCATGAGGAACCACAACGACAAGCCCAACATGGTGAGACACTGGCCCTGTGTGTGTGTGTGTGTGTGTGTGTTGGGGCGGGGGGAGGGGGGGGTATAGATGTATAGATGAATGGAACAGTACTAAATGATGTATAGTACAATAGTGAATGCAGTGATATTCCTGTGAGTCCTGATAGGGTAATGTTATTGTGGTACAGTAATGGGACAGTGGAAGCAGTAATGTTACTGTTACCTCAGTAATGTTACTGAGGATGTAGTAATGTTACTATGGATGCAGTAATGTTAAAATGGATATAGTAATAGTGCTGTTCATTCTCTCTGTCTCTCAGCCCCAGGAGCCCTATGTGTTTGGGCAGCAGGCCCAGGCGGCCATGCGGAGCGCGGTGACCCTACGCTACTCCCTCCTGCCCCTGCTCTACACGCTGTTCCACCACGCCCACACCTCCGCCAGCACCGTGGCCAGGCCCCTCTTCCTGGAGTACGACGTCCGCAGCACGGAATATCTGAATAATTCAACCGACACAGCACATCCACCGATAACCAGAAACTGCCTTTTTGACGTTGTTTTATTTACTCCGATCTAAGACATCTAAATCACATGAATGCAAAAAAGAGAGTACGTTTTGCATGCTGCTGAATAGATGATGTGTTGGACTGTTTGAACATCACAAAGGGATGAATCTGAGTTACGGCACTACCAAATAGTAAAAATGTTTGCCATGATCAGCATGCAAGGTTTCAGAAGGAAAATATGGAACCGACACTGCTGTAGCCTGTCTGTGTGCATCTCTGTCTCTCTCTGTCCATCGCTGCCAGGTTCCCCTCGGATCCCAACTGTCAGACGATCGACAGGCAGTTCCTATGGGGGAGCTCTCTGCTGGTCAGTCCTGTCCTGGAGCAGGGGGCTGTGGAGTTGGCCGCCTACCTCCCCCCAGGGACTTGGTACAGCCTGCACGATGTAAGCCAGGCCTCTCGTCTCTCGTGAGACTCCGCCAAGCCCCCCCGCCCGCACTCTCTGCCCTCGCTCACCCTCCCCTTTCCCCTCTCGCCGCCCAGGGTCAGCCCTTCTACAGCAGGGGGCAGTACCTGCTGCTGCCCGCCCCCCTGGATACCATCAACGTCCACGTGCGGGAGGGCCACGTCATCCCCCAGCAGGTCGGTCGCCGTGTCCGTCACACGCGTGTGCCACGCTCATCTGTGCGTGTGTCACCCTGTGCCTCACGCCCGCGTGTCTGTTCCAGGAGCCGGCGCTGACCACCTCGGCCTCCCGCAGCAAGCCCTTCCTCCTCACGGTGGCGCTGTCCGAGGGGGGGTGGGCGAGGGGCGAGCTGTTCTGGGATGACGGCGACAGTCTGGACACTTTCGAGAAGGGGGACTACTCCTACGTGATCTTCATTGTCGGACAGGTGCGGTTTGGGATCGCTGTTGCAGTAATTCAGTGCACACGGCACAGTGAAATCTCCCATGATGCTCTTCAAGTGTTCAGCTAGGCTTTGCTTCACAGTATTTGTATTTATTGCCTATGTTTTAAAGCAAAGCTAAAGAGGTCTGATGCTTCTTATCTGTTCATTCTATAAGGCAGAAGTAACCTCTGTGTGCTGGGTGCAGGTGGTTCCCCTATCTCTGTATTCATTGTGTAACACAGGAGTAACCTCTGTGTAATGGGCTGTATGGGATTGCCCTCCCCTCTTCCCCTCCAGGCTGAGCTGGTGAGTCAGCCCATCAAGATAAACGGGGCTCTGGACGGGCTTCTGCTGGGCGGGGTGCGTGTTTTCGGGGTTCCCACCCCACCCCGTGATGTGCGAGCCAACGGCGAGAAAGTGAAGGATTTCTCCTACCGCTCCGACACCAAGGTGAGCATACCTGAGAACTGGGCACTGGACACATCAGTTTCCTCAGCGCTGTCCATTCATTACCATACATTATACAATCATTTAGTAGTCACTCCTATCCAGAACGACTTACATAGGTTGAAATTTGTACATCTTATCCAACTGTACAACTGGATATAAATGAGGCATTGCTGAGGCATTTTTTTGGTTAAGTACATTGCCCAAGGGTACAATAGCAGTGCACCAGGGGGGAATCGAACTGGCAACCTTTCAGTTACGAGCCCTGCTCCTTACCACTACACCACACTGCTATGTTCATCTGCTGTCCTGTCCACTCCTGTAGGTGCTGACCGTGTCCGGACTGACCCTGCCCATGGCTGAGGCCTTCACTGTCCAGTGGACCCTGTAACACCTGACCTCGTACCCGCGGCGCTCCCGTGTTTCTGACCTGATCCTCGTACAGCAGAGTCACGCATCAGAAACGTGGTGTCTCTCTCATCTTTGCCTTCTCCAAAAGGGGCCGCTTAGCTGGGCTGGGCCAGGTTAATGGTGGGATGTTTCTCTCCATGCTGTTTGTGTCTGATTTGCACTACACTGTGCTTTTTTAAATCATGTGATTTCTCTTGGTATTAAATCTATTTTTATTAAATTAATAGAAATGTTTTTTAAAAAATATTCAGTTTGGAATTTTCATTTAGTGCATGAATTGAGTTTAGTATACATGTTTTTTCAGGGTTGTTTTTTATGTTTTAAACGGACATAACATTCAAGTACCATACTTTCACAGACAACCTCAGCTACCACATATTAGCTGAAGACTATAATAACTAAAGCACAAGGCAATTTATTCCACAGTGTGGAATACAGCACAGGTTTGCAGAGTCAAATGCAGTAATCCATTAAGAAAACATTTCTGCAATAGTTGAATAATTGGACCGGTAACAAAACACGGTGACATAACCACAATGACATGTAAGTTAAGCGCACATCTTCAGTTTTGAAAGACCTGTCTGGAACTCTGCCAGGATAGATTGTGATGTATAACCAGGGGTTTTCGAATTGCCTTTTTTCCTTAAGGGATGCTTGCACGCACCTGACACAGAAGATATCAGTTTGCGTTTGTCATTGTCTAAGCCACTGTTAAACAGCCCATGAGAGATGCTAAGAGCCTCAAGGACGATAGTGAACCGTGTTTTGGAAACTGTTGCAGTTTCATTTTGTCACATGCTCACAAGGAACTCTGCATTTTTTATTTTCTCATCGTTGGAGGCCCTGGTCCCAAACAAAGCACGCACGTACGCTACTTAAATTTAAACCAAGGCCGCAATGTCACTGTTCTGTCCAGCGGTAGAACTTTATTTCTATCTTTGCACCACACAGAATCCACCTATGTGACACTTTTCCCCCTGTCCCGTAGATCAGTGTGTACTTCAACCCTGGTCTTGAAGTCATGTATTTCAGCTGGGCAGTTTGCACTGAGTTCAGTTAGTTTGTACTAATCTGCATTTGCCATGTGGATTTCTGGAGTCTGGATTTGCCATCTCTTAACAAGCGTGTGCAATAAGTTTTTAATAGACATAGGTTGTGCGTGGGTTATAGGTTATTTTTAGGTTGTTTGGTCTAACAGAAGGATGTAAGTAAATGTGTGCCTGTTGGTAATTACTGTTTATCTGAGGATGTGAGCCATTTCCCCTGTTGTCTCCTCCAGTGAAGGATGCATTCTCATGTGGTAGAGTTTTTCAAGGACCCGTGATACAAACGAACACGCATTTTCACATTCCATGCATTCTTTCATAAAGAACACATCTGCCTTCAAGGGGGAGGGGGTTGCTGTTAAATGCCATATGGAATTGAGAGAGTTTAATTAATCAGGGACATTACGTCATTATATTTGTCAGTGTAGCGTAGTGGTAAGGGGCAGGGCTTGTAACCTAAAGGTTGCTGGTTCAATTCCCTGCTATGTCATTACTGTTTTACTCTTGGGCAAGGTACTTAACCCACTATTGCTTCAGTAAATTTCCAGCTGTTGGATAAAATTGTAACCTGTGTAAGTCACCCCAGTTAAGAGCATCTGCTAAATGCCAATAAGGTAATGTTTGGAGCCACCTTATTATCTGCTCATTATGTTTTGGCAAGGAATTAGGGAAGAAATGCGAAGGCTTATTTATAAAGTAATGGAAAGCACCCCTGGTTTCTCCAGAAGGTCTCCTAATTCTCACCAGCCCCCTTTCACCAAGCAGGAGAGGGTAAGAAGGTAATATGGCTGCCGGTACAACATGCTTAGAGGTTTGCAAAATAATACCACTCAGTGTAATACTCATAACAATTGTGAATGCAAGCATGCATGGAGGCACTCCAAAGTTTATCAATTGATATGGATAGATACAGGTCTAAACCTGTCCATATCAATTGATTCATCCAGTCCTCCTTCTCCCTCTCTGTTTCCCATGGGCCTCTGGCGCATTCCCTCAATTTGAGGGAACTTTAACCTCAGTGGTAATAAGGATGTGAAAGAGACCAGATGTGTGCAGTTTATCTTAAGCTATAACACAGTGGGAGTGAAAAAGGTAGAATCGGTGGGAGCTGTGCGCTTTTAGATCTCACTGGCTTTAATGTCAACCCCCCTGTAGTTCTGGTATAAAAATGTTTAGCTGAGTGACAATGTAGAGACTGCTTCCTGTGTTGTTTCACCATCTTGTGGATGGTGAAATTTAAAAAGTACATTTTACATTAATTTAAAAGGTAAGAGCAGACTAGAGTCTCAACAAGAGGTGCAGTGTTTTACTGGAGAAATGGACACTTATTATAATAACCATTATATCAACATCTGATTAACTGTATGGTCACCTGTCCTGTCTGGTCACATCTAGTCATCTGTGTATCGTGTTCACTATCATGAGAACTCTGATGAGGCCATTTTTGTCTCTATGCTCTGTCATCAGTCTGTCTTTGAAGAGAGAAGATCCATCATCAGCTAATGAAATTGCCATATCAATGGAAGCTTTTATATATATAACAACAAGGGGTACACTGACTGAGACCAAATCAGAGATCCAATGCTTAGCTAGCAGTGTTAAAGGCAAGATGAGCAAATTTAAAGGTATAGCAAGTAATATTAAAGGGATATCAAGCAATGTTAAAAGGATAAGGAGCAACATTTAAAGGGATATCAACAACATCACCTCAAAATGAGTGACAAAGATGCAAAAAAAAAAATTAGAGTATAAACTCTAATCCTGTCCTGTGAAGTTGTAGGCCTTCATATGTTGTAAACACCCAAATAACCTCATTTTAAAACTTATGTGAATAATTTAAGCTTTTTGTCACTGAATGTCACTGATTCATTTGTTCCTCATGGAATCGTTTCTATAATTGTTTCATTGTTTCTGTGAGGAATATTCAATATTAAATGGTGTGCTTGGTGAGTAAGCATTGAATTCATTATTGTATTTGTTCATTTGTTATTTGTTATTCAAACCATGAAGATAGGACAGCATTTCAATAAATTGTAAATACAGGCCTGGTCCACATTTTAGCTTGAGGGATTATATGAAGCTGATTGCGCTTCTTCAGAGAGGAGGTGACAATCAGGAAGCATAGGAAGTTGTGGCTGAACATTTCCAGAGTCCTTCACTTTCCCTTGTGTCATATAAAAAATCATTTGGCTGGATCCTGACCCACAAATAACACATACAGATAGTCTCACTTCTGTGAATGAAAGGAAATCCATTCTTACATATTTCCTCCCTTCAGAAATGCAATGAGTTGGAATGTGGTATTGTTAATGTACCATCTATCCCCACTCTTTTTGAAGAATCACATTTTGGGTGATGTCTGTTCCTGTGCTTCTTTCCTGTTCAAACCTAGGCATGGGGACCACTTGGGGGAAACGTCACAGATAAATGTAGCATGCTGCCTTTGTCGGATCATCCTTGGGGAAACCGGGCTGATCTGAATGGTCTGAAATAAACCAAACACATTATTTGTTTGAAAAAGTTTAGTGGCCATTCTTTTAATTGAAAGCTAGAGTAAAGCTTGTGAACAAACACAGTCTTCACGTTACAGAGGTGATAAATATCAAAGGTTGCAGTAATATCAAAGGTTGCAGACGAGAATAAAGAATATAGCTTCAGTGTTACTATCACGGGGTTTAATGGATTAGGATATTCCCGTTCCTGAGTTGTGTCTGCCCACGTTCATACAGCCAGGGACAGTGTAGTGTAATAGGTTAGTGTAATATGGATACATTAATGTATCCATAGTAACATTACTACATCCTCAGTAACATTACTGAGGTAACAGTAACATTACTGCTTCCACTGTCCCATTACTGTACCACAGTAACATCAGGACTCAGGTTAGTGTAATACAGGTTAGTGTAATAATAATAGCAATAATAATAAAAGAAGAAGAAGAATCATCATCATCATCATCATCATACAAATTGTATTCGTGAATTAGATAAAATGGTTCAGTGAAAAATAATATTTTCTTTTCAGATTATTTTAAGTATGTCAATGTACCGGAGATCTGCTAAACAATTCAACAACTCGATATCTGTAACTGCCACACTTGCAAATATAACTATTGTACTGTTGCAGATGTTTCAGGCTCTGAAGGTTTCATTCAATACGTTGCTACTGACGATTCATAATTCCTGTCGCCTGTGTTGTCGGTTTGATTTCATAACCCCTCAGATAGCGTGACTGCTCTACGCTCCCCATCCCATTACATTCGCTGAACTCTCGTCCGGGCAGTTATACAGAGAGGAAACGGACTGCCATCCCGGAAGCAGCGGAATTTTGGGGGTTGGGATAAACGATGGCAGCAACGTGTAGTAGGGAGCTGCACGGATAAACACACACTCAGCGTAATAAAACACGGGAGTGGAGGTTACATACGGCGCCAACAGAGACCAAAAATTACCGCATCGCAATGGAGATGGACGAGAGGAACTGACAGCAGTTACGAGCGGCACAGGGTGAGAGGACTGGATTGCACGTATATAGCTAGTATCTCATTATGTCGCTAACGTTAAATAGCTAGATACTTAATATTTATTGCCTCCTTGGACAGGTGTATTTGAAAAGGCATGGGGTCATAATGAGCGCGTATCTCTTACGGCGGATAAACCAGTATAGTTCCACATTCCCTCATTCACGTTCAAGTAGCATTAGTGTTTCTCCGTGCTTGGAAGTTGAAAGGGATGGTGACGCGATAGCTGGGGATTCTGGGGGGGGATATGGAATAATTTACCCATAGCTCTATAGCTAGCGAGCTCGCCTTGCTACAATATGTAGCTATCTGACGTCACATAACAACCGTAGCTGCGACCGTAACCACGGCTTCATCGGAATGAAATAAAACAAGTGATACTAGTTTGAGCATTAAGGAGATCGCGGGAAAGAGTTCCCCTTCACCCCGCGTCAAGGGGACGTGTAAAGAGACTCCTGTTACAGGATACATTAGCTAGGATAGCTAGCCAGCTACCCTCAGCTACCAACGCTCTTGAGGATACTGTAACCATGATGAGAAGAGGGGGGATATCATTTTTCATGATCTTATAGAATAAAGCTTACTGAACGTCAGGACATATTTGTTTTTGTTTTTTAAGATTTCGAATTATTTTAGCTAAATCACATGTAAGAAGTATAATAAGTCAGCAGTTGTGGGAAAGCAGTTGGGTGACTGGCTAATTTTATTTGCAGAGTAGAGTATTTGTGTGTGCTTAACGTGAGCACTAAATGTCAGCAAACCTGTTTTACTCACATTCATTTAAGTGTAATATCTTCTGTGCGCTAGTGAATGGAGCGGGGGGTTCAGGTTTGACCTGCAGGGTTTATGCATAAAAGAGGAACCAGACAGACGGTTCATTTCATGAATTTGTAATTCCACAGGACGACTTATGCAAATGTGGAAAGAATACGGCGAGAAAGAAAGAATACTTGAAAGTAACGAGAAAGGAAGCTTTCAGACTATAAAGTTTGCTGAGCAAACTTTGCTGTAGCGATTACGTGTCCCTAATATCCAATAACAGGTGTAAAATATTTGCATGCAAACGATGTAGTGTTACTACACAGCTAGACTACAGCTTGTGAGCGCAAAGACACTCAGTTAGTTGTGACCTGTACGCTGACGTTGCTTATTTGGCTGAATAGACAAAACTCACTTAAGTCATGCAAATGGTAACTGCACCTTTTCCTCCCCAAAGACGTTCATTTACAGGGGAAATATGTACATTGATATAGTGCTCAAAGTACGTTCTCCCTGCTTAAACATTAAATGTACCTATCGGTCCAAATTCATTTGCCTTGTATATCTTTAAACCTTCTCCTGGAAATAAATACATGTTGCATAGCTTCTGTGTCTTTGAGAAAGGTACTTAACTTTCTGTAAATATGAAGTTGTATAAATGAGTAACATTATCAGAATTTGTATACCATGTATATTTGTATAACATATTGAAATGGCATCAATAAAGTGTTTGTCAGAAAACATAAAGAGATAAGTGAATCAATGAATGATAATAAAGTAATAACAATAAGAACATTGGTCGGCTCATGTGACATGAGAGCTAAACCCTGCTTTTAATCATTTGATCACTGTTGTGAAAAATGATTCAAATGCACTGAGTACTGTAGAACAAAGGAAGGTTTTCAGAAATCGAGCAATGTGGATTAACATGGCCTGCTAAAAATGCGGTGGGAATGTATTATTTTGTCCCAGTGAGGCTGTGCTCTCACTTGCATTCTCGTCCGTGATGTTTCCGGAACCTTCCCTCCGCCAGCCTCATCTGGTGCTTGGACGTGGCCGGCGTGAGGCGAGAAGGGTCTCCGGGGGAGAGCCTGACAGCTCGGTGGAGGGTTGTGATGAGGACATCGACCGCTGCGGCGGCGGGAACGCGGGGCCTGGGGTGTTGACAGCAGGGGTGTGAGAGAGACTGAGAAGCTGTCAAGGCTGCGTGCTGGATCAGCCAATTTGTTTGCTTAGTCACAGACTCAGGATAGAGCAGTGAGACTCTCCTTCTGTCGCCTGCAGTTATGTGAGCTCCTTAATGAGAACAGAGAGAGAGGGAGAGCTATGCTCCTTTCAAACTCCCACTATGTTACAAGTACCATGTCACTCATGGTTAACGCAACAGTCTGCCACCTTGAGTGTTACCTCTACTTGAAAATTGTCAAGCGGGCTGGTTTTGGTTGCAGTAACCTCCTCTTTTTGTTGGACATCGCTAAAGTTGAAAGGGATGTTGACATTATCGACTGGGATTCTGGGGATTGAAGAATAATTTACCATAGCTCTCTGCCTTGCAAGATAGCCTTGCTGTGGTATTTAATAATCTGTTGTCACATGACAGCTGGAGGAAGGACTGTAACTGCAGCCTTATTGGAATGGAATGAAGTGACACTAGTTGAGCGATCACTTTGGATTTGACAGCAGCAGAGGGTAGCAGTGTTTAGATAGCACGGTCGCTAATTTGCAATTTGAAGAGTCTCAGAAGAGCAGGCGGTTGGTGTGATGGCCTTGCTGTGTGCTACTTGGGGTGGAAGAAGGGTGTCGTGCCGGGCGTTGTAAGGAGAGGGCGAGAATGGGACTCTGTAACAAATGGCTGAGTGCTCTGTAGGACTGTGCCAGCTTCCCTCAGCCCGTTCCAGAGTGCTGGACTTGAGGGCATCCTGTGTAATCCTTTGCTACAGGAAGCCATGAGGTACTTTAGTCAGAGGGAGGGATCCTGAGTTTTCCTCTGAGGAAAAAGGAAAGAGGACTGTGGCTTTCCTGAGCGAGCAGGGTGAGAGAGAGCCCGTTCTGGGTTGAAAGCACAGGGGCGCTGGAACGGGGCCGACTGTGAGCTTGTGGGGGTTTCGGGGAAACGTTGGCGTGTACGTTTCACCGGCCGGAAGGAACCCTGTGTCATGTTCATAATTTTCTCAGAAGTCATTTTTGAAATGTGAGCGGCTTTAACTTTGAAACCTGTTGGAACCCTTTTTAACTGCCGCTCTGACAACCCACCAATTTCCCTCAAAGCAGGAGGCGGTGAGCCAAGTCATGACAATTTCTTTGTAGATCCAATTGAACAGGATCTGAGAAAGTATCGACTTAAAGACATGAAACACCAGTGTTTGAATCCAAAATGTAGTAGTGTAAACCATTTGGAAATAGTTATCAAGAACTTTGACCATTATAAAAGCTGCTAACAGTAAGATTTATTTTACTGTAACCTTCCTCATTGTCTATCTTTCAATTGTGTATATGCACAAAAGCCATGGTTTCATGTATCTGCCGGGTACAATACAATTTTATGTTGTGGTCTTGGCACACTAAAACCCTCAGGCAGACTATAACTTCAAGGGGTTGTTGACTTGACATGAAATAACCCTTACAGACAGTGTTTATTTAAGGAGGGACGCCACATGTCGTCAGGTCCAGATAACAGGACCTACGAGCTGAGTCACACATTGCGTGTAGTGCAGTCCAAAAACACCATAATAGGTGTACAGTACTCTCTGAATATACAGTGTATTACCTACATACTGACAGACATGCAGCCCAATCTTAAACTAGGCCCATACAAACTGATACCGTATTGTATATTTGGCGACATAATGTGGCCTATAAATGAAAATGGCCACTTGTGTTTCTGGAGCCTGACCCGTTTTCATTTCACAGCTGTAAAACTGTACTGAAATGCTGTGCAAAAGAACAGCTCTTGCCAGCACTGCATTGCCTCTTGTAATGGCTGAAATGGTTTGCTTTCATATAGAAATGACTGAGGGTGATTCCTTGCCTCAAGAAAATTCAATAAGGGGATTTTGGCGCTGCTGGGTTCGAAAGTTATAATCTTTATTGACCGAGCTGTGCTCAAACAAAAAGTGTAAATTGTATACATTCACCAGATCTCTGCAGCCCTGTTTCACAATCAGCAGTTGTACTCTGGGCTCGTCTCCACAATAACCCCTGAACTCGTGCAGGAGTACTGAGGAAAAATAAATTCAGTCCTCCAATGCACTCACACAGAGCCAATGGTTATTTGTCACACAACGTGTCACACGGCACACTACAATGGAGAATAGGCGCCACCCCACTGATGTCATCGAATCAGGTGCTTGATGAATTTCAAGGTGCCTGAGGGTGGCAAGACAAGGAACCCCTTGCTGACACACCCACCCCTATCCCTGGCAGAGCAAAGTGTGTTCCACTACTGTGCACTCCCAGTTATTGTCAGCTGATGACATAGCTGGAGTTGAACCTGGGCTGTAGACCTCTGCCTGTGCTGGAGGCGGGCACCATAACCAATAACCAGACTTTTAAGGAGAGAAAGTAAAAAAGAAATAACAGAAAAATGCAGAAATCTGGGAGGCTGTCTGAGAGGGGCTTGGAAGCGGTTTTAATTAAGGCTCACCTTTTCACTTCTGGGGGGTTTAGTTATTTAAGTTTAAATCCTCGGGTAAGCCTCCCCCAAGAATTGTTTGAATTTGAAAATTCCATTGTCTTGAACATTTTAGGACGTTTTTGGTCAAACCACACGACTTATATTCTTTGGGCAGATGCTGGTGGACATTTAAGAAAAATTAAATATTTCTGTTGGCTGCTCATTTGGTATTTTTGGTAAATGGATGAAGCTGATTTTATTGTGTTGAAGCAGTGCTGGTGGGCACTTTGTGGAGCTGTGGGACTCATGAAAAGGGCAACTGTCTTGAAATGGTCACAGCCCGGTGTTGGCGTGTGCCGTGTTTTCATATGGCCACAGTTTGACCTGCTTTTGTCTTTAACACGACACACTGAGAGAGAACAAAAGGTAGATTATTTTGTTAATTTTACGGTACGTGCTTTTGAGCATTACTGCCAATGAAAACTTTTGTCAAAGCTTTCTGTAAATATGCCCAAAGCTTTTGTCTTTGTATATTTACAGAAGCCTCAAGGCAGGCCATTCCAGGTGAAAACAACTTTGGCTCAAACCTCTCATATTTTCTCAGTTCGGTTGGCACAACTCTCCCGGTGAAACAGCTGAGGCAAACTTCGCATTTGTGTCTGAAATGGTTTTTTGATGTGGCAAAGTGGAGTCATTGTCTTTTGCTATTTATGTAGGCGTCCTCACAGACATGGTAAAGAATCATAACCGAGTCTGACTCTCTCACTGCCTCTCTCTCTTATATTTGCTCTGCTTTTTTAGTATGACCATTTATAATACAATTTACACAAGCAGCCATTCAACAAACATTAACATAAATGTGAAAAGCACAGATTGACCATTCATAATCAACAAATACATATACATTAACACAGACACAGTAGCAGTCAAGATATTCCTGGCCTTGGTCCCTGTTTATGGCTGTTCAGTATCTCTCAGGCTCTGATAAGCAAAAACACACTACAGCCGGTGCTGCATTTCCCCCTTTCTGAGGGAGATTGAGAGTTTTTTTTCCTTATCTCTCATTTTAGTAGAAATTAGCAATGAGGAATTTGGTTTTCAGAAACCAGTGTTTTTTTTTTTGTATTTTTGAGTATTTCTCACTATATAGGAAGAAGTCCACCTTTGTCGCTACCTCACCTGTCCTCTGGTCTCTCTCTCACACTCTGCGCATGTCTTTCTTGTCCACTCTTTCTCTCTCCCTCTCGGTCTCAGAGGATGGGAGCAGTCTCCAGGTTTTGGGGGAGATGTCTCTGGGTCGACTTTTGCGACGCGCCTCCTCAAAGGCCTCTGACCTCCTGACCTTCAACGCCGGGTCGGGGGGGTCGCGGAGCGTGCTGGATGGCGAGATCATCTTCTCGAAGAACAATGTTTGTGTGCACCCCACGGAACCCCTGCCAGGTCTCGCCGAGCACCACCCAGGTACGACCAGGTGACCATGCCCACCTCTCACTCTGTCACTGTGTCCCCTTCTTTCCAGCTGTAGAGCTGGAACCAGGATGGCTCATTATACTCCTGTTCCACTATAGAGCTGGAATCTGGCTGGCTCATAATATCGCTTTTCCACTGCAGAGTTGGAATCAGGCTAGCACAAGCTGTAGCCAAAGCCAGCTGACCAGCAGATGGTGTAACTGTTTTTCCATTGCTTTTACCCACAGCCAAAAGTGTATCATGATGTCACGCTGAAAGCTGACATCTGTTTTAATCAAGACAGCTGTTTGGATTTTTTCTGCATTCCAAGGCTAAGACTTTTTTGAAAAAAAAATCCTCCACATAGCCTATGTCTACATCTTGCTGTTTGCTATGATCAACAATGGCTACACCAGTAACGTAACGGGTCATACTAAATGCACAGAGCCTGGAGTAGTGTAAGAAAATTTGTGTGGGTACAGTAGGTACTGTAGTGGAAACTACAGTGGGTACTATAGTGGAAAAAATGTATCAGTGTTTGAATTCCTCCTTCCCTGCTAGTGTATGAGTATATGCGGGTACCTGTGTCTCAGTGCTGTTCTCCTGTCTGTCAGGGTACCTGTGTCTCAGTGCTGTTCTCCTGTCTGTCAGGGTACCTGTGTCTCAGTGCTGTTCTCCTGTCTGTCAGGGTACCTGTGTCTCAGTGCTGTTCTCCTGTCTGTCAGGGTACCTGTGTCTCAGTGCTGTTCTCCTGTCTGTCAGGGTACCTGTGTGTGCACTTGGAGAAGGATGAGGCCCTGGGCAGCACGCTGATCCTCACCTGGGTTCCCAACTCGCGAATCCAGCGGCAAGACGAGGAGGCGCTGCGCTACATCACGCCCGAGAGCTCGCCCGTCCGCCGGAACCCGCGGCGCCACCCGCGCCGCGCCCACTCCCGCCCCCCGCCCGCCGAGGAAGAGGAGGAGGAGGAGGGGGGAGGGGCAGGGGAGAACCTGAACTCTGAGCTGCAGCAGCAGGAGGAGGGGGACGAAGGCTCCTGTGATCTGTCAGCTGACGAGGTGAGCCGCGACAGCACCCTGGGCTCCGACTCGGACACGTTCTCCTCGCCGTTCTGCCTGTCGCCCGTCAGCGAGGCCCTGGCCGAGAGCAGCGGCTCGGTGTTCCTGGACAACGAGAGCAGGTGAGAGGGAAGCTGGGAATGAGAGGAAGATGATGAAGGCGATGAGATCTTTTATCCTTCAAGTAAAACGCTAGCCAGGATTCACAGGCTGCAGGAACGCACAGTGCCCCCATTTTCTCCACCAGATGGCGCACTTTGATGGTTGTTGCATACACCTCTCTGTCTAGGAGTTCTTGCAAGGCACATGTAAAATGATATATTTTCCTGCTACAGCTCAGAAATAGTTTCTTAACTCTGAGTATTACTGTGCACATGCAGAAACTACTACTACAAGCAAAGCAATTTCTCTGTAGTTTCATCTTATAGAATGCCATCTTTTGAGAAGTTGCTGAACCAAAAGAAGAAAAAAGATTCGCCATTTACAATGTGTAGATGCAGAAGCCCAGTGACCATAGCAGTTGCAACCATTTACCTGTAGACAACACCGTATTGGAGCCAAAGTGCTACTTTTTCCTGTGAGTGCTTTGCTAACTCAAAAACAGATCAGTATAAGATACTGCACTGTCTGTAAGAAGACAATGCTGTTCCGCAAGAGCAAGCAACAGAAATGCGTTGTACTGCATGACTGGGCTGCGGAAACGAGCAGGAATTGTTCTAACACACACCCCCACTTGTTTGGCATGGATTCTTTATGCTGTACATGAGATCGCAGTTGCAGGGCTTGCTCACAGACATTGGCACCAGGCAAATGCTTGCACATCCACCTGTGCTGATGTCATCTGGGCAGGCTTGCTGGCAGTAGGTACACATGACTGGATTGGTGCATCCATTTCTTATCAAGGTCATTTAATCCATATTACCTTTTGTAAGCTAGCAGTCTTTTACAGAGGACTACCAGGAAGTTTTAGTGTAAGTCTGCACTGCTCATGTCGTGATACTGTAACCTGTCGAGATAAGGTCTCGACGTGTATTTGATATGATCGGTATGTTTTTTTATGCAAATGTTAAGGTATATTGGTATTGAGAAGCAAAAATAAGACCAAGGGGAATTCCATGGGGTCAAATACTTCGTTTAATTTCAGACTAATTTTGTATTTATGTTAAAGTGGAAATGATATGACAGTTCCTGTTATAAATCTTTAAAGACGCTGTTATGCTTCATTTTTGAATGCAGAAGATGAATTTCTAATTACTTTACAAATTAAGGCCTTCAGAAGATATAGAAGCCGGTGTTTAGATTCAGTGAGAGGAAATTAAATATAGTCTCTCAACATTGTCTCCTGATGATGGTAAGCGAAAGGTTTTTGTTTGGTAGGTAATCTTCCATTTTCAACTCATCATAAAAAAGGCAAACCAAACAGTATTTTTTTTATCTAAAAGCCTCTATGAACGAGTTATTTACTCTGTGTTGATCAGTGTTTACTCAAGAGTGACGCATTTTAATCCTCATTGCTGACATTTATGAAAGATGGGCGCAACCCCCATGAGCTCATGTCAAATATTTGTTTCCAAATGTTGCGCCAATCCCAGTTCTGACCGAACACCAGTGAGACCAGGAAGTACATGGGGCCAGTTTTGTCAGATGGAAGTGATCAAGGCCGTGTATGTGCTGCCTCCAAACCACTCCCCTTTCAGAGGAATTGAACTCACAAATTCAAACCACTGATTTGCTTGTTAAACTGGGCAGGAATTCCGTTTAAGTGGAATTTGTTTTGTGGAAATGTGCCAGGACAACTTTTGTGTCTCGCTGAGTCGTGACTGTATGGCCAAAGCCTTCAGGAAACCTACACAGATAACTCCTCCATTGACAGGGCCTTGATTTGCTTCTAATACCAGAGGGTGGCCATTTTCAGTATTTGCATCTGTGTGTGGGATGTCTCTTGGACTTAGTAAGTGAAAAAACGTGGAACTCAGTCGTCCATTTCACTTCTGACAAACTTCTGAAGCGGCCCATCTGACCTTGCCTGGCCTGTAACTCTGACTGTCATACCTAGTTATGAAAATGTGTTTGCCTTCATTTCCTCTTGACACTTTGTATAGTCAGGGCAGTTCTTCCAAGAGTGCAAGGCACAGCAGTGACCACACGGGGGCGGCAGAGAGAAGAAGATGACGGGGGAGGTTGAGAGACACTGGGTGGAAATAGTGAGGGAGGGAAAGCAAGTGTTATCCATGATGGGGTGGGGAAGAGTGTGTGTGTGCGCTACACTACAGTGTAGAAAGTGACAGGTTCACTCATTTGGTTTGTGGAGGTGGTGTCTCCTGGTTCTTAAAATCACAATGGTGAGGCTCACAGGAAAAAGAACAGGCTCACTTTCACAATCTCTCATCATAGGTGTCGTGGACATCCTGATGTAAACAGTGAACTAAACTCTGAGACAGAGGCGGCTTCTCCTGCGCTGACCCTCAGATGACCCAGGAAGGTGTGAAAGCACATATTATGGGGGGGGGGGGGGGGGGGGGGGGGGGAGAGACTCCTAACAAGTCAATCTCCGGACAGTGCACCACGGGCTGCAGACGACAGCAGTTTATGGGAAATACGGTCCTTAAAAAAGGCAACATTTTTAACATTTTCAGCTCAAGAGTTCAGATTTAACCGTGTTCCGTCATGCTTGGCTGCTAATACACATTGGTGCCTTGAATTTTGAAATGTCAGCTGAAATGTAAGGCCTTTCAGTTAACCAGTCCTGCAACAAAATTTCATCTTGAATGTCAAATGTCTTAAGCATCAAAACATCACAATAATGGAGTGGTATCTTCTGTTCATTTTTTCATTTAGTTTAATGTGCTTATCAGCATACTCCTAACAGGGTGCAACAAATAACTAAAAAACACTGCATATAAATATAGCTCTTTTCTCAATCCCAAAGGTCTGTAAGACCATGATATACCTTTATAGACCATTATCATGGTACCAAGCATGGCGGAGAATGGACCAGAGCCTATAACAGCTTTAGAAATCATGGAAGATATAGTCAGGGGGATCAAACTGTAACAATAGAAACCAGGGTTGTCTCTACAATAACTAGATCAGAGCCGGCTTCATTCAGATAAAGGCTACATTTCCTGGTGAGGAATTCATTAAGGCAGGAATTGTACTGCAGTAAATGACAGATACCAGCAATTTCATTGGATAATAACCTCCTAGAGCCAAGCCAAAGGAGTGGGTGTCCATTTGGACCAATTCACCCAGCCGTGACCAAATCCACTCTCGCCCGCTGCAAGCCGAAACCTACAGCCGTGATTTAATTTCCTCTGAAAAGGCCTCCTGCAGAGCTGTGTATGAGACATCATGAAGGCCAGTGTTTCGTCACAGTGGAAGTCTCCATAAGTGGGCAGAGCCACTTCAGGTGGATATACTGACCGAAAAGTAATATGGTGGATTCAGACTGTAGACTCACAAACTTGGACATACAGCATCAAGGGTCTACATTTCAGTCTTTCCCACAGAATGTTGCTGTGGCAACTCTTATTAAACAGAAGGGAGGAAAGGCCCAACAGAAGAGAGATGCACCCTTTTATGGAAACTGGGTAACTGGGTAGAAGGGAACCCCCTATCTGTTTGTGAGCCGTAAATGGTTTAGTGTTTCTGGTAGGAAATGAAGGGGAAAAAGACAAAATGAAATAGGATTATGTGTTAAAAATAATAATAGCAATAGTTATTCTTGTTCATGAATTTGAATCAGCGTTCTGGCACCCTGAAAACATAATCCACCCTCTTGCAAAAAATACTGCAATTGGGTAGTGAAGGATAGTGGTGATTATTTAGTGATCATTCACCGAAAAGCCAACAGTAGCATTTTAAAATGGTAAAGGATAAGAACAGATTTTCTGATATATGATTTCCTGATCATATGCAGGGTAAGGAGGACATGGAGGCTGCCTTTATGCTAACCTCTTAAATGATTAAATGAAATGTCTGTTCCTGGTCATGATTGTGGGTGATGGGATCTCAAAGTCCTTACAGATGAGGGGGTGGGGGGGGCTCACCTAATCTACCACATAATGTGTAGGACCCATGTGGGTATCAGAGTCATCACTATGGAAGACCGTCGCACAATAGCAGCATATATTTCATATATTAACAAGACTAGCTACTAGACAAGACTATTTGTATTGGATGTGTTCCTGAAACAGAAACTTGTTGTTGAATATAAGTAAAAAATTAAATGCTATATTTTTATGATCAAATAAATGTGTAAATATAGATTAAATCAAAGGTTTTTGTTTGGAAGAAAATGGTTGCTGTAGTTACGATTAAGACACCAGTTATAGAGGGCATTGGTCCCCATCTGAACTGAGTTTGTGAAAATCATAGCTTCACAAGAATTCAGAAAGCAGACCTTGCTAATAAAGCAGACCTAAAAAGCACATAAGCCAAGTTTCATAAAAGAAAGGGCCTGAGGAAGGAGACAAACTGAAGTATCTCTGCATCATATTTAAGTTGATTTTGAGCTTATAGTTATTTTATGATGACAGAGTCGACTTGAAAGATAAGCTTGTTAATTGCTCTTGTGGACTGCTGTGTAAGATAGCTCGCTACATTAGCTAATGTTAGCTACATTAGCTAACAACAACAAAAAATGTATAGTTTAGCTAGATACTGTGTTGTTACTTTACCAGCTATCTCAAGAGGGGCATTGAGTATGCCTTTAGTAATTGCTGAAAAAAATTACATTCTAAGAAGTTTCACTTTGTAAGCTGGCTACATTAGCCACACTATTTACAGGGAGCAACTAGTCTGTAAATAATATTAGCAAAATAATCCATTATGAATAATCTGTTTCATGGCCTTATTCTCCTTTTTCTTTGCAGCGTCTGCCTGCACCTTCCTGAGAAATGGAAGCATTTGTTCAATTTTACCTGATAAATTGCAACCGTCTATAAATGTTGACTCTGTCACGGTTAGCCCTCTAATCCATTCATGGATTATTGAGAATTTGAGTGTCTGCTCTTTTTTTTTCCCAGGCATCAGATGTGGAATAACCCCCACACTAACATATTATAATGGGAGGTTGAAGTGATGAATCTTGATAGTAAATGTCAAGTGAAAGAGGCATCACAGAGATATAAATTTATAATCTCACAGTAAAAGTGCATGGTTACGTATTCAGAGTTTTAAATTAGCATTAACATTTCATAGTTTTTTTTTAAATAAAAGTATATGTAAAACTTTTAGTTCTCCTTTTCTCTCCTTTAAATTCCCTCTCCTCCCCCTTCTCCCCTTCCTCCTCCTCCTCTTAAGCCCTCTACTCGTCCTCATAGCTACTCCTCCTCCTCACCCCACTCCTCCTTTTCTCTCCCCATCCTCCTTTTACCCCCTTCCCCTCCATCTTCCTCTTCTTCTTACTTTTGCTGCCTCATTCCCTCTCTTCCTCCTCCTCCTCTTCTCTGGGTGCTTGTGGGAGATGGTCCTCCCTGAGCTGCTTGTACACCGGGCCCCCGGTCCCTGCGTGACGTTCACATGCTGTCCTGAGAGTGGGGTGCATCACCCAGGTGGGGACCTCAGCCCCTCTCCAGGCTTGTGTCAATACCAGGCCCTGGGCTCGCCGCAGTGAGAGGAACGTTATTAAATATTTCATGAGCAAGCGCTTTGTACAGCGTCTCTGAACGCTCACCCCCTCAGTGAGCACGGAGCTCAAACAGCTGCTGACAGTATAGTGCAGACTCTAATGTGCTACACTTTCAGTGTAATGTAATTTGTATACTTGTGTATTTGTATTAAGCATGCATTTTTCCTTTTTTGCTTTTGGCGTTTTGGCTCCCTTTTATGTTTTATGGCATTTCAGTGGTGGAAGGTGAGACGAGTTGTTTCGTTTCAGACCCACTAAGACAGTTATTGTTTCAGATACACATTGTTTAAAATTTTAAACATTTTGTTGTAAATATTGCACGGTTTGATGTCTACCTGCTGCATGGTTGCTATCATTAAAGTTACAGTGCTTTCCACAAATACTGGTGCAGTCAAATCTATTTTTTCTTCTTGTTATAACGCTGCATGTAGGCCATAGTGAAACTATTTGGAATTGACCGAATCAGAGGATTAATACGGGCAACAGACGAACACGTCTGTTGTAATTAAGCCTTGGCAAAGCGTCACTAATTAACACAGGCTACACTGTTGTAGAGCTGAAGCTGATGTCAGCGCTAATTTATTGCAGTGCAAAGCAGGCAGATCAGGCGAATCAGGTAGGCCGAACGGTGACACCACCTCCACTTTTGTATTTTCAGGTCAGCAAGTGTGAAAATCCAATTTCACAGCTGTATGTTGCTGGAAATGGCATTAGTTGCCTCAGAGCTGTGGCTTCCAGCTCAGGTTGCTCTGGCTGTGGCCTGCATATAGTCACAGTTATATCTGGGGTGTAAGTACTACCACAAGTTCATCAGTACATACGTTTTCCTTAATTATTAATGTAATGTGTTTAAGAAAAGAGTGTTTTTTCAATGTCACAAAAAGTATTGATTTTAAGTGTTGACAGGTGGTGTTAATTCTGAGTGATTTTTAATTGCTTGTTTTCTTCAGTGGAGCTAACTAACGTTTTTTTAACCAATATCAGACTTGATGAAGTCAAGCTGTGATTGATTTCTTATGGAACTACCCCTGCTGTGAATCCTCTGTGGAGCAAAACCAAAAATAAACTGTTTAGAATTCATGAACTTGATTGCATTTTAAAATTTCCAAACAAAACTGTCAAAATCGTTTTTATTTTTGCAGCTCTTAGTCAATTGAATAAGCTGTGGGTGAACACTGTAGGTATGCTGTGGGTGAACTGAATGTTCTCTATACTCTATATAACACAGCAGTACACTTGTTTCAGTACACTTTGTTTTTAAGCCAACTGTAATGAAATACAGATACCCTCAAAGCTTGCAGAAATATTTCGCCTGTGATATCCACGATTATCACTGTACTTCCACACCAGAAACTCACAGCTGATGTTATTTCATTGGGGAAGTAGGGCTGTGGGAAGCTCCTGTGTGGATTCCTATCCGGACAGGTTTGATATTGGCAAGCTGCAAGACAGGAATCTCACCAAGCCTGTCGTCTGCACAGAGAAAAAGGTCCCAAATGGACCACTGCCTTACGGTGTTTGTTTAACAAAAGTTGTATGAGCTTGGAGGTGGTTTCTCTTCAGACCTCATTCTTTCATTAATTTAGAAAGTAGTTGCATAACTTTTAACGAAAGGCCAAGATGAGGCAACATCAGAATTAAATGCCCTTGTTTTTATGAGTTTGGGGTGAATGTATGTTTGATATGTTTGAGAGAGAGAGCTTTGTGATCTTTATGTCTTGCTGCTTGACCCGCTGCTGTGTTGGTTTGCTGTAAATTAAAATGCCAGCAAATTCAGAACCACATTTTGGGTGTTTTCTTCAGCGATTGTATGCTGGTTAGAATGGGGATGGTGTGTTGAAATGGCAGGGGTTTGAGAGGGGCAGAGTATAACCGTTGAACTGCTCCGTTGTCTAGGGACATGTGCGACGAATCCATGACCCATTCAGCTAGCTCCGCCTCCAGCCTCGACAGCCACGCCCCATCCGAGAACAGCCACTCACAGGGGGTCAGGTGGGAGGAGCAACAGAAAGTGATGGCCCTGGAGCAGCTGTGTGGAGTGTTTCGGGTTGACCTTGGTCACATGAGGTCCCTGCGTCTCTTCTTCAGGTCAGGCATGCCCCACCCCAGACACCCTGTTTTCACTCACATTGTTTTTTCTTTCCCTCTAGCAGATTCTGTCTTCTCCAATGGTAGTCAGAACCTCCGTTGCTGTGAAACTTACTCTGCACCTGCTCATAGTTAAGTGATCACAATGTCTTGTCCCACATTTGCACAAAAATGTGCCCTAGTAGGAATCTATAGAAAACCGATGGATGTGTTTAAACTAAACTGGATTTCATGACATAAAATTACATTGATTTATCATTTAGCATGTATCCAAAATCATGCTGGGATGATCTGTTCCACAGGAAAACTGTGAATATTCAGATGATGTTTCCCAGTCCCACTCTTTATAGTTTAGTAGCCTAACTTGTGTCTGTAGCAGTGCTGTTTAGAGAGCGTAACCTGCCTGTTGCTGTGGCAGGGTTAATGTTGCTGACGGTGCCGTTGCGGTGTTGTTGCAGTGACGAGGCGTGCACCAGCGGTCAGCTGGTTATCGCCAGCAGGGAGAGCCAGTACAAGATCCTGCACTTCCACCACGCCGGGCTGGACAAGCTGGCAGAGGTCTTCCAACAGTGGAAGTGCTGCCGGGAGACTCAGCTCAAAGACCAGGTACAGCAGCCGCACACTACAGCTGCGCTGTCATTCTAGACCATACTGTGCTGTCACTGTAGTCCATAACTGCACTAATCACCCCGCACTAATCGCACCAATCGCTCTACACTATAACTGCTCTGTCATTAACTGCACTAATCACCCCACACTACACTAACTGCACTAATTACCCCACATTATAACTTCACTAATCACTCCACAATGACCACTGTCATCTGCCTGCTTTGCACTGCAATAGGCACACAATCACACACACACTAATGACCCCCCACTGGCCATTCCACTAATCACTGCAGGGATGAGCAGGTCTGCTCACATGGATAAGGAGGTCACTATAGAGAAGGAAAAATATAGCGAGTGAAGTGGCTGACAGTGTTTGAGTTTTAAGGTGTGCACAAAATAGGTGCAGAGAAACATTGTCTGTGATTGGCACACCTGGAATTGGAAAGCCGGGAAAGCTAGCACACAAGAAGACAGATAAAATACAAAAAAAGAACCAAAGACGATTGAATAAGAAACCGACAGCAGAACTGGCAGAAGGCTCCATTCCCAAGTGTCCGTGCATTAACAGAGCAAAGATTACTCTAGATTTCAGTCACAAGCACAGATGAACGAGAGAAAAAAAATCTAAATTAAAAGTGAAGTATGTAAGCATTGTCTGGGGAGCCGCCTGTGCAGTTTGCAGTGGCCGTGTCAGGTGGAGTCTCTGTAAGACCGGCTCTGGTGGCAGGTGCAGCCAGCAGTCGGCCCTGTCGCGGGGACAGGCGACCCTCGGCCGTGGAAAGAGGCGGCACGTGGTGCTCTTTATCGCCTCCCAGGCAGTTCGGGGCGCTCCTCGGGTGCGTCGCCGGGCTGCGTTCACCCCGCCGGCCGCTCCAGATGGAGGCAGTGCAGACATACGTGTCCGCTGGGCACCGCGTGCAGCGTGCTGTTAATGCGTGATATCTCTCCCTTTGTGTCCTTCATGCATATGACTGATCTAAGCACATTTTTTAATGGGGGATTTTATGGGGACTGCGGTGATGATACTTGTGAGACCAAGGTAATCAATGATCAATAATCAATGTTCTTGTGATGAATACTGAGATTAGTTGGGGTAACAAAACTAGCATAAGCTTTCTCAGTGGCTGGAAATTGGCTAGTTTGGCCAGTAGTAGTTTAATGTAGTGGGTCGTATCACGAGACTTAGTGGTACCGTTTCTCACAATAGCGCTGTTTCCAGGATGGCATTAATGATTCAGTATCTGTACGGCTACATTTTTAACCATGTTGAATCAACTTTCTGCAAGTCATTAGGATAACAGCACTTGTCAGATGAATACGTGTATGTGTAAAATTGAACATGAGAGAGGAATTAATTCCATGTAAAGAAGAGTTGGAAAGAATCACACAAAGACCCATCTTGCTAATTTATGATAAATAAGTAGTTTGAATCAAAAATAGCAGTGACACGTACAGTGAAGCCCAAAATTATTCATACCCAAGCCAAATTTTGATTTATAGTGAATTTTTATATGACCAATAGGTTTCATCTGGCTGGAAATGGCATATGACAGAAGACAGTAAGACATTGTGTTAGAGATGTTATTGATAAATTTGAACTATTTCTATGTTTTTTTTTTTACATTTTTACGAAAAATGCCATGTCCAAAACTATTCATACCCTTTCTCAGTAATCAACGGCAAAGCCTTTATTTGCCATCACAGCAATCAAACAGTTCTTATAATTGCTAACAAGCTTTTTTGCATGTCTCAATTCACTATATTCACTATAAATCAAAATTTAGCTTGGGTATGAATAATTTTGGGCTTCACTGTATGCAAAAACAAATATGGCAATAATAAGAGGAGTTGCCAGCTAAATCAGGCCAATTAACAGTCAACAGGAAAACAGATCAAATCCATGAAGGCTGAAACCAATATGTCTAAAAAAGCTGTTTAACACCCGGGTTCAAGCGGTGACAATAAAGGGTCCACATTTTATTTATTTATTTTATTTAATTACACTTTGTTTTTCCACCTTCTATCTCTGCTTTCTCTTAATTAATTACTTATTGCTGCATCCACCAGGCGGTTAGTGGGCCACAGCTGTTCTGATTTTGCTTGCACTTATCAGACACCTGCTGTTCAAAGCCTTATGTTGGAAGTTGAAGGATGGAGATGAGCTGCTATATTAAATTCTGAAAGCTGAAAGAAGCTGTAATTTTGATTAAATGCTAGATGCTGCACAGATTTGTTTGTGTTAGGGTGTGTGTGTGTGTGTGTGTGTGTGTGTGTGCGCGCGTGTGTGAGGGTGTGTGTGAGTGTGCACGTGAGTGAATGTGCTTGCCTGTGTGTGTGCGTGTGTGTAGCCATGTGTATGTGTGCATATGAATGTATGAGTGTGAGTGCATGCTTGTGTGCGTATGTGTGTGCGTCTGTGTCTGTGGCAGCGCTCATGCTCTGACCTATTTGTCGGTCTCTGTTATTATTCTGCTCTTCTCATATCCAGGGTTTAATAATAAAAAAGTCAATGTCAGGAAATGATGTTTGTAATCGGTGTCCTGCACGGAGGCTGTTATTAAACTGTTGCTCTTAGAGCCTCTGTACAGAGCGCTAATAATGGGTGATATTCAGCACCACAGGCGGTATTATATTAAACCCTTAAACGCCCGGCTGCATTCTGTTTCACGATCTCCCTCCGCCTGCCCCCCTTTCGCTGCTCCCTGACCGTGAGGTGTGCATTATTCAGGTGCCTTTTCATTCAGCGATCCCGCGGATGTTACATATTGATGAGTCGGCTCCTTGCGCGTCAGATTGAAAGCTCCGTCTATGCCGCCACCGAAGCTGTAAGCGTTTTCTCTCTCTCTCTCTCTCTCTCTCTTCCTCTCTCCCCCTCTCTCTCCGCCAGGTGTCGGACGAGAAGTCGTGCATGCAGTTCTCGATCCGCCGGCCCACGTTGCCGTCGGCGGAGACCCACCCCGAGGAGCGGCTGTACCGCCGGCTGGACGTGGCCACCTGGCTGAGGCACCTGAACCACAGCGGGCAGGTGGAGGAGGAGTACAAGCTGCGCAAGGTAAAGGGGGGGAGGGGGGGGGGGTGCCCCTGTCGCAGGCGCTGCGCCCCTGTCGCAGGCGCTGCGCATCACCGCAGCTGCAGTGGCTGCCTGTACACAGTCCAGGGATCATGCGCAGCCAGCTATGTTCACCTGCGCATACATGTGTATGCATACAGTCCATACACACGCTGTCCTGACTGAAGTGTTAAATTTACATGCAGACAAGCACATTTATAGGTAAATACACATAGACACGGACAGGTGCACACACACTCTCGCAAACAGCCGGACAAATACACACACGTACACAGAGACAGACACACAAACACACACAACCCCATACGCACGCACACATACATACACATGGGCACACACTGACATACACTCATACACGGTGACAGGCACACACTAACACACGTGCGCACACGGAGACATATACACGCATACGCATGCACGCACGCACGCACACGCTCTCATACACGTCTGTCTCTGCCAGGCCATCTTCTTCGGGGGGATTGACCCGGCCATCCGAGGGGAGGTGTGGCCCTTTCTGCTGCACTACTACAGCTGTGACTCCACCTCGGAGGAGCGCGAGGCCTGGAGGATGCAGAAACGGAGCGAGTACCAGGAGATCCAGCAGAGGAGGTGAGATACAGAAACACAGCGAGTACCAGGAGATCCAGCAGAGGAGGTGAGATACAGGGACACAGCGAGTACCAGGAGATCCAGCAGAGGAGGTGAGATACAGGGACACAGCGAGTACCAGGAGATCCAGCAGAGGAGGTGAGATACAGGAACACAGCGAGTACCAGGAGATCCAGCAGAGGAGGTGAGATACAGGAACACAGCGAGTACCAGGAGATCCAGCAGAGGAGGTGAGATACAGGAACACAGCGAGTACCAGGAGATCCAGCAGAGGAGGTGAGATACAGGAACACAGCGAGTATCAGGAGATCCAGCAGAGGAGGTGAGATACAGGAACACAGCGAGTACCAGGAGATCCAGCAGAGGAGGTGAGATACAGGAACACAGCGAGTATCAGGAGATCCAGCAGAGGAGGTGAGATACAGGAACACAGCGAGTATCAGGAGATCCAGCAGAGGAGGTGAGATACAGGGACACAGCGAGTACCAGGAGATCCAGCAGAGGAGGTGAGATACAGGAACACAGCGAGTACCAGGAGATCCAGCAGAGGAGGTGAGATACAGAAACACAGCGAGTATCAGGAGATCCAGCAGAGGAGGTGAGATACAGGAACACAGCGAGTATCAGGAGATCCAGCAGAGGAGGTGAGATACAGGGACACAGCGAGTACCAGGAGATCCAGCAGAGGAGGTGAGATACAGGAACACAGCGAGTACCAGGAGATCCAGCAGAGGAGGTGAGATGCAGGAACACAGCGAGTATCAGGAGATCCAGCAGAGGAGGTGAGATACAGGAACACAGCGAGTACCAGGAGATCCAGCAGAGGAGGTGAGATACAGGAACACAGCGAATATCAGGAGATCCAGCAGAGGAGGTGAGATACAGGAACACAGCGAGTACCAGGAGATCCAGCAGAGGAGGTGAGATACAGGAACACAGCGAGTACCAGGAGATCCAGCAGAGGAGGTGAGATACAGGAACACAGCGAGTATCAGGAGATCCAGCAGAGGAGGTGAGATACAGGAACACAGCGAGTACCAGGAGATCCAGCAGAGGAGGTGAGATACAGGGACACAGCGAGTACCAGGAGATCCAGCAGAGGAGGTGAGATACAGAAACACAGCGAGTATCAGGAGATCCAGCAGAGGAGGTGAGATACAGGAACACAGCGAGTACCAGGAGATCCAGCAGAGGAGGTGAGATACAGGAACACAGCGAGTATCAGGAGATCCAGCAGAGGAGGTGAGATACAGGAACACAGCGAGTACCAGGAGATCCAGCAGAGGAGGTGAGATACAGGAACACAGCGAGTACCAGGAGATCCAGCAGAGGAGGTGAGATGCAGGAACACAGCAAGTATCAGGACCATATCCCCAAAATATTATCATAGCCCATGGCATGGGGGCTGGTTTACATAGCGCCTCACTAGAGATTAGGGTTAGTCTTATTATCTCAGTTTAGTGACCTACACCACACAGTATCCTATGATGGTGTCTATCCCATTTTTCACCTCTAATGTATCCAGATATCCTCTGAAGGATCCATGTAGAATATTTGTTTGATGTCACATCCTACACAGTTTGCATTCTTATCATTATTACTTAGGTTACTTTCATGTGCAGAGATACCCCTCCTCCTCTGTTAGTTCTGTCCTGTCTGATCAGTTTATATCCAGCTATGTTGTACTCATTACTGTCCCATTCAGCCAATCTCTGCAATGCCGGTTATGGTCTGGTGTTTCAGGTCTGTTGTTTAAATACTCCTCAGCTCCTCTGAGCTTATGTCAGGCCAGTGAGTCTGTGGACTATACAGATCTGCTGCTACGAATATCAGGGATGACGCGTGTTCGTGTGACACGCGCACTGTCCCTATGTGCAATGCCTTGTCATTAGTTTGCATTGCAGAATCGGGCAAACAGCTTACAGTAATCAATAAAAGTGTCTTTAGAGCCGCTGTTATATTCCAGGAGTGTGCTTTTTTCGGGAAAACAGTTCCCCTGGGGGTGTAAGCCAGTCAAAGCGTGTCATGTTGTATCAGTGCCATCACAGAGCTTTACAAAACGAATTTGAGTGTTGGCAGATTTCGAGGTTGAATTGTGAAGGTATTAAAGTTTCCCGAAACAAAGAGCTGATGGAGGTCATCAGTCCGTCTCGGCTTTATAAAGACTGAAAGTGATGTTTTACTGAAATCTGTTTCTTAGCTGTACAGTATGTGCATTTATGTGGTTTTGGCTTTGTTGGCAGTAGACTATGTTTCCAGGAAAGTTTGTCACGGGTTCATTCCGCTGAACTTCTACAAAGGTGTGAATAGCTGCCCTGAGCTTTTGTCTCTCAAGCTTAGTCACAATATGTATAAAATGATGTAATGAAGTAAACTTTCTGGAAAAGTGACTATTCAGAGTTTAATGCCTTAGTCAATAGTGGTTCGCAATGGTCCAACAAAGCAGTTTCTGCCAGTCCTGTTAAACAACCAGACTAGCGTAGGATTGGTCTTCCAAGTCTGCCATCCAAAAATGAATGACTGTACAATAACATGTAAAAACTTGTCTGTTACCTATTCACTCAAGGTCATTTTAGAAAACGGAAATGGCTGGAGTTCAAGAAGAATAAACTGCGGAAACTGTCAGCGGCCCATAAATCAGAAAGGGACTATGTCTTTATAAACCGGTTCCATCTCGCCATGACCATGCTCCTCTTTCTCGGTTTGCCATCGGGGAGCTGGATTGTGTT
Organism: Megalops cyprinoides; assembly: GCF_013368585.1. NCBI lineage: Eukaryota > Metazoa > Chordata > Actinopteri > Elopiformes > Megalopidae > Megalops > Megalops cyprinoides. The sequence goes on from NC_050601.1 coordinate 21,016,563, forward strand.
TTTGTGAGGTGGGATGAAAGAGGCTGGGCGTCTCATTGGCGAGAGCCTGCTTGTTGGGAGCCTGGAGCTCTCAGAGCCGGTGCAGTTCAGCAGCTGGTCCCCAGGGGGAGACAGAGGGGCAAACGCCTGGGGGCTTGGGGGACACTCACGGTCTCACGAACCACATTATTGCGTGGAGTTGCATCAGGCAGGCTGTTTTTTCCTCACAACGCTTAGGAAAATAAACAGTGTCACCAAAGCCCCCCCGCCCCCCCCCAACTCCCTCGTTACGGCAGCTGGGGGCCCTGTGCTACACCTGGCTCAGGTCGAAGCCTCTAATGTGAGATGTTAAGCGCTCAGACATGAGTCTGTACTTGGAAAAGGTCCCCTTAACTCTAATTCCCTGAACCTTGATCCTCACCCCAACCCCAGCACTCCTAACCCTGACCCTGTCCCTGTCCCTGACGATACTTACCCCAACCCTGACACTACCTAATCCTTACCCTAAACTTAACACTACCTAACCCTATCCCTAACCAATATCCTAACCCTAACCATAATCCTAACCCTAACCCTAAAACCACCTAATCCTAACCCCCTTGGCCCTAACTCTAAAGCCAACTCTGACCCTGACTTGGACACTGACCCTGACCCGGGCCCTAACCCTGACCATGACCGGGATACTGACCCTGACCCCCCATTCCTGTGTCCTGCTCTCAGGTTGTCCATGAGTCCGGAGGAGCACAGTGAGTTCTGGAGGAAGGTGCAGTTCACCGTGGACAAGGACGTGGTGCGGACTGACCGCAGCAACCACTTCTTCAGGGGCGAGAACAACCCCAATGTGGAGAGCATGAGGTTCGAGGCGCATTCCGCCAGCTGTGTCTCTGATTGTCTCTCCTTCTGTCTGTGTTCAGTTTCTGTCCGTCCGTCTGTCTGTCCTCATTCCCAGTCTCCTGCTCACTGTCTGTCTCTCCATCTGTCCATCTGTCGGTGCTCATTGTCTGTGTCTCTGTCTGTCACTATCTGTCTCAGAGACTCCCACTACCTTACCTCATCTCTGCGCTTGGCAAGCGATTTGTAATCATAATTTGTGGTCAGGTCATCCCAGTGACTACATATTTTCCCAGTGGCCTTCTGAATGGTTTAAAAGTCATTGAAGTTAGTTTCAAATGCTAATTCTTAAACTCTAAAATGTAACCTTAAATTCCATTTATAAATGAATATCCAACATAATGAACTGTATGAATTTGGGGTTTCTTACTCAGTTTCATACTTCATACTTTCAATCTCCTGTGGTGAAGACATACTGTATATATTAATGTTGACTTTGATCGGATTGTGACCCCTCTTTAACTTCTTAAATATTGCATTTTCAATAATGGTTCAAAATCGTAATCAGTTTGGAGAACCACTGAACTCACTGTGTTGTGCAAGCAGCAAAGGTATAAATACACTTTCTTCACAGGTGCTGTTTAGAGGTCAGGTCAAACCGCAGTGTGACTGGATCAAAAGCCAGGCTAAGCGTTTGAGTATCGGGATTAAAAAGCGCAGCTCCGGGGTTGTGGTGAGCTCATAGGCCTTGTTGTGGTGGTGTCTGTGTCTTAGGCGCGTCCTGCTGAACTACGCCGTGTTCAACCCGGACATGGGCTACTGCCAGGGCATGTCGGACCTGGTGGCCCCGCTGCTGGCCGAGGTGCAGGACGAGAGCGACACTTTCTGGTGCTTCGTGGGCCTGATGGAGAACACCATCTTCATCAGCTCGCCCCGGGATGAGGACATGGAGAGGCAGCTGGTGAGACCCGAGCTGCACGCCCTCTGTGTAGGGCGTGCGCAGTTACGCGCAGACACTGGCAGATGTGAGCAGACATGGGAGAGATGTGTGCAGACATGAGCGGACATGTAGATAGACCCTCAGGCATGTGCACCGCTTTTGTGACCGCGCTTGTGTGCAGTCAGCGCTGCGTTTGTGTCCCGGTGCAGATGTACCTGCGGGAGCTGCTGAGGGTCATGGTGCCCCGCTTCCACCAGCACCTGACCCAGCTGGGAGAGGACGGCCTCCAGCTGCTCTTCTGCCACCGCTGGGTGCTGCTCTGCTTCAAGAGGGAGTTCCCCGACACCGAGGCCCTGCGCATGTGGGAGGCCTGCTGGGCGCACTACCAGGTAAACACCCCCTCAGTTATATACACCACCAGGTAAACACCCCCTCAGTTATATACACCACCAGCTAAACACCCCCTCAGTTATATACACCACCAGGTAAACACCCCCTCAGTTATATACACCACCAGCTAAACACCCCCTCAGTTATATACACCACCAGCTAAACACCCCCTCAGTTATATACACACCAGCTAAACACCCCCTCAGTTATATACACCACCAGGTAAACACCCCCTCAGTTATATACACCACCAGCTAAATACCCCCTCAGTTATATACACCACCAGCTAAACACCCGCTCAGTTATATACACCACCAGGTAAACACCCCCTCAGTTATATACACCACCAGCTAAACACCCGCTTAGTTATATACACCACCAGGTAAGCACCCCCTCAGTTATATACACCACCAGGTAAACACCCCCTCAGTTATATACACCACCAGGTAAACACCCCCTCAGTTATATACACCACCAGGTAAACACCCCCTCAGTTATATACACCACCAAGTAAAAACACCCCCTCAGTTATATACACTACCAGGTAGATACACCCCCTCAGTTATATACACTACCAGGTAAACGCATTCCTTCAGGTACACACGCTACCAGGTAAATACGCACTCTCAGGTGTTAAAGATGACAGGTAAACAGACACCTTTAGGTACACACACTACCAGGTAAACACGTACCCTCAGGTACATACACTGTGAATGGCTTAGTTAAAAGCTAAAAGGGTTTGATGTTTCAAGTGCAAGGCTGGGCCCTGAAGCCTGTTCTCAGTCCCGGCCGTGCCCCAGCCATGCTATCAGCTGATGACTGGGAGGCCACAGCGGCAGAACAAATTGGATTTTTTCCGCCGGGGATAAAGAGGTGGGTTGGTCAGCAAGGGGCTTCTGCATCCCTGACTCATCAGCGACCCCCACTGGTCAGTCAGTCAACCCTGATCTGCCTATATAAAGCTGTGTAAAGTGTCTTCTGCTGACTCAGAACTCATGAGAGCATGTGTTTCTCGCCCTCACAGATTGTCAGTGGGGGTTTTGGCAATTGAGTGATTGGCATTTCTATAACACAGTTTAGCATTCCAAATTGGGCTAAAGCACCAGACATATAAATTTAGATATAGGCATAAGAAATATAGCATTTCTCAGGGACTGCTAGTTGTTACATGTCTGTGCTGATTTTTCTCAAGATTCCACTCAAACAGATGGCCTGACTAATATGTGACAGTGACCTTTCAATAGATAAAACACAACCACAATGCCAGCAATGTTCCCCTTAAACGGCAGCTTCACAGTGCATAATCATCTAGTATCATTACACAGTGGCTTCTTAACCACAGTTTAGACATAGTTAGTCACTAAACAGCCATGACTTAGTTTCACCCTTGACCTTTTACCTTTGAAATCTGGGATCCAAAATGAGACAAATACTCTGTCTCAGCCAGACCAGATCTTTTATGTCAGTGGTTTCTATGGACCATCAGTAAGACTAAATGAACACAGAGCTATTTCAGCGTTTCAGCATAGTTCAGCGTGTCCTGTATGTGGTGGATGCGTGAAAGCTGTTGTTAAGGGTAGTGTTCCAAACTTTGCTTACGCCAGCGGGGGCTGTTAATTCAAGTGTAATCAATGACGTGTCTCACACCGCAGTCATAATGCATCCTCAGGCCCTTAGTGTCTCCCTGACTTTTAAAGTTCAATTGTAGATTTCTCACAAGTCACAAGTTATGTTTTGTCCTTATCCCACCGCCAGTGTGTCTGCACATCATAAGAGGCCTTATATTGATATATCAACCCTGTGATGGCCCGGGCTTCCTAACCAATGATCGCCTTGACTTCCTAGCCAGTGATTGTCTGGGCTTCCAAACCAGTGATTGCCTGGGCTTCCTAACAGAAGGGTTGTCCCGTGATGGGGGGTGAATGCTCTTTGGGGCAGCCTGTTTGTAATACACCTCCACTGTGAGACTAACAGATGAATCAGGTCAATTCACACTCAAAACGTCAGTGGTCAGGAATTAGAGGTGGCCATTCTGCAGAGGGCACCGATCTTCCTGAACGCCCAGTGCTGCCCTCTCGTGCCCCCTCCAGCCAATCAGGGCCAGCGTTACTAAAGGACCTTTACCTTTAAGCCAGGAACGTGTCTCTTTGTTTCCCTAGAGTCTCAGATGCTGCATCTGACACATCATACAAGTGTGACCGTTCCCATAGCAACCGCTGAACTCGCTCTGACCCGCATATTCACGGCGTTATCTCCACGGCCGGGCTCACGGGCTCGATTTACAGCTAATGCGCGAGGGTGAGACTTTCCCAGCATCCTCTGCAGGTGAGGCAGGGCTCAGGGCCGCTCTGCTCTGCGGGCCTGACCTTGGAGCAGATTCCCATCCGGTGCAGATTCCCATCCAGGTGCGCACGCTCTCAGCTGAGTAAAGGCAAAGCTGCATCAAAGAAAGGGCAGCTCCAGTATCACAGGTGTCAGCCATGCGTTCAAGTGTCGACACACGCTACCGGTTAAGCACCTGATCATGATGAGGCAGGGCACCGCCAGGTAAACACACTCAGGTGTAGACGCGCCGCCAGGTAAACACGCTCAGGTGTGGACGCACTGTCTGTGAATGTGATCAGACAGTGCCAGGTAAACACATGGCCAGGTGTAAAATAAACATGGATGTTCACACTCACTGACTCTCATACCTGCCTATTTCTTCGCCTACCTGTCCTTACCTGGAGGGACAGGGGTTACGTAAGAGTTACGGCCAATAGATATGGCGGAGATATAAAGAACCATGGGTGCGTTTTTAGCAAATGTGTCACGTTCCTGGAAATTCCAGGTTATTATGAGCCATAAGTGGTGTCACACATGACGGAGGCATTTGGCTGAGCTCAGGAGAATTTTCATGACAGGTTTTTTTCCGCTATTGGCGGTGCCACATGCTGAAATATGGGTCATTCCATGCCAACTCACCTAGAACCTCCCAGTTCATGTCATGGATTTTCTCGAAAAAATTAATGTAAAAACTTCTATTAAATTCATGGGACCTTGCAAAATCCTATAGCTCTACTCCAAATACTTTTTTAGTTATGAATTTTTGAAGTTTGGTCCTGGAACCTAAATTCCGTCATTTTTGCGATTCTTTGTATGTGTATTATAAGCCTCACCAATTGCTTATTTTTTGGGTTGGGTTGAAATCTGTACTGAACATCCAAGAAACCGTAAGGAGAATTTGCAACATGTATTCATGTAAGTTGTGCTGAATGTTTTACAGTAATCAAATTAATAAAAATATTTTTTACCTGAACGAAGAATCTACAATTTTTAGATATTAATTGCACCACTAGTTTTCACTTTCTTGCAACCAAATTTTGATTCTGTGTAATATTAATATAGTTATATCACATCTAGAAGTTATTTGGTCCTGCATAAAAAATTGAGTGCCACAGATATTGCTACATATAGCTTCGGAGCTTAAAAACCCACTTTTTAAGATATTTTGACTGTATATTTTCCCAAGCAGGATTTTTTTAATTTCCTTGAAACTTTTTTTATGGGAAAGTGTTAATATTAATTGCAGATATATAAAAAAAATTAAGATGTTACATTACTCCATCATTTAATAATTTTTTGAAAATAGCTAATTTTTCGTACTTTTCACAGGGTCATTCCTATGTTCCCAGTGTCCTATGTTCCCAGGGTCCTTTGTTCCCCAGCTCTATATAGCACATAATGGGAACCTGAAAATGTTCTGTAAAGCTCTGTATTCGCTTAATATGACATGGCTAATGCTTCCAAGGGCCCAAATGGAGGTTCAGGTTAGGGTTAGCTTTAGCATTAGCTCTAGGGTTAGCATTAGCTTTAGCTTTCCAGTTAGCATTACCATTAATGTCAGATTTAGCCTTGAAATTTGGGTGAGAGTCAGGTTCAGGTTAGGGTTAGGGTTAGGGTTTAGAGAGTTCAGGTTAGGGTTAAGGTTAGGGTTGTTAGCATTAGCATTAGGGTTAGCATTAGCATGTGGGTAAGTGTTAGCATTAGCATTTCGGTTACTATTAACTTTAGCATTAGATGCAAGGTAAGCATTAGCTGGTGTGTTAACAGAATATTGACCTGGGGAACGTAGGACCCTGGGAATATGGATATGCTCCCATTATCACTGGCTGTAATATTACATTCCGTTTTTTTATTTCATGGGTAGGTATTTGTACTATGTTGACTTCACAGTTTTCTATCTCTGTGTGATACCTATTGAGCCTGTTCAGGAAATTTGCAAGTTACGGCTTGTACTGGCTTGGTTTCTTGCATACTAGACGATGTCATCTTGTTCCGCGTGTCTGGACAAAATATTAATCTTAGTTCCTTAGCTGAATACACATATATCCCCCCGCAGACGGACTACTTCCACCTGTTCCTGTGCGTGGCCATCATCGTGCTGTACGGCGACGATGTCACCGAGCAGCAGCTGGCCACCGACCAGATGCTCCTGCACTTCAGCAACCTGTCCATGCACATGAACGGCGAGCTGGTGCTGCGCAAGGTGAGGCCCCGCCCCCGCACCCCGCCGCTCCTATCGGGGGGGGAGGGGGGTTGTCGCTGCTGTTGCCGCGGAAACCTGCGGCGGGGTTTGCCCGTTTGTCAGTGCCCTTTTGGAATTGCATTCTTTGCAATGTTGAATATTAGTCATAACGATGATAATACAGCTTTGTGGGTATTCCATGGAAACTGACGCTTCAGCTGTTAATTGCCTGCAGCCGTAGGCACGGCTCTTTGTACCCTTTAAAAGCAGACTTTTTTTCCAGTGGCTTTCTGATTAAAACTGAGAGGAAGTTATTGAGTGCTGCTAAATGGGGCTTCCAGTCACTATGTTGACCTCTTTGTTTGATAAAACAAAGAGGCATCCATGGTCAAGTCCAGGAGCAGACACATCCAGATATTTGTCTGTGTTTCATCTAATTTTTTATGATGTTTATGATGTATGAAAAGAAAATGTTCTTTTTAATGGCTTTTCTGTGTCCTGTTCCCTGTACTGTCTTTCTCTCCTGTCTGGATTTTTCCTCTTCTGTCTCTCCTCCCCTTTTCTCTCTCCTCCTCAGGCCCGCAGTCTGCTTTACCAGTTCCGCCTCCTTCCCAGAATCCCTTGCAGTCTGCACGACCTGTGCAAGCTGTGCGGCCCGGGCATGTGGGACAGCCGCTACATCCCAGCGGTGGAGTGTTCCGGGGAGCACCCCGACCCCCAGAGCTGCCCCTATGGAGGCACCGCCACGCCCCTGCCGCCGCCCTCCCCCCAACCTGCCCCGCCCGCCGAGGGCAAGAAGGGCTCCAAGACGAGGGACATCTTCAACTTCCGCAAGCCGTCCTGAGCGCTGGCGCGGAGGAGGTGCAACCAAAAAAAAAAAAAAGAAACTGAAGCGATGACTCGTCCTGCCCGGCCGCAGAGGTTCCGCCGCCGTGCTGTAACTATGGCGGATACGCTTTTACGCCCAGCCCATCCTCGCACCCGGGACGGAGGAGTGTCCTTCCCCATTGATTTGCTTTTTTTCAGTACAGGACACTGCCTTATTAAGAGCGACACGTTTAGGACACTTTGCCGACCATGACTGCCCCTGCTCGGACTCTGACCTCCAACACCCCGCAGAGGCTGCTGTGTGCTTAGCATGTCAGGGGGGGAAAAAGGACAATCTTCACTGTATTTTCTTACTTTCTTTAATATGGCAGGGGTCTGTGTGTCAGGGATGAGGCCCAGAGAATGGAATAGGAGTGAAAAGGGAATTGGACAGGAGTAAAAAGGGAATTAATAGGAATCCAGTAAGTCTGGGCTTGGCTCTGGCTGCTGGCTAATTTGTATTCCAACAATATAATAAAACCTCATACGTACACATACACGTCTGAACCCATAAATCTATCATAGGACTTATCTAATACGTGGGTTCTTTTTCGTTTGGTTTTTTGGCTTTTCTTGTAAAGCAAGTGTGTGTATATGCTTACAGTGTGCGACATATTTTATTCTGGATAATTTTTAGTCCTAACTGCATGAAATAAATCTTTAGCGGAGAATACACGACTTGTTTGTTGACCAACTGAGCGATTAATCTTAAATCAAGGAGGGAGACCGTTTAGTTTATGCAACAGATTCCCTCAATAGAACAAGGCCCTTGTTTCTCTTTCTCTTATCAGATTGCAGACGACAGTCAGAAAAGCTGAACATGCCTTTTCTGGTTCCTAAACTGTAGCTGTTTTCGCGAGCGGCCGCTCAGGGGAAGGAAAGGGATTATCTCGCTGCAGGAGAGTGGAAGAGCACAATGACTGCTTAGAGCAATATTAACATTACATTTAAGCTTTGGTAAGATTGTTCACTTCAGGAACCCAGAGTGGGGACGGTAACCGTGGAGGCCTGGCAATGCAACGGAGGCCGGGTTCGCTCCTCTGGGGGATTGGGAGGGACTTTTGAACGCACACCCGGGTGGAGGTCATTAGATATAATCGTGCTGTCTTTTTTCTGCTAAACCAAAGGCCTCATCTTCACTGTCACTGCGGGAAAAAAGTGATTATAGTGTTTAAGTACCAAGGTCCTTCTTTAGGTTTATTCGTTGGTGCTGTGGGGAGGGGAGCCGAGCACACCGACCCTATGTTACCGAATCATTTCCTCTTTTTTGTTGGATTCCTGCCAAATCACTATGTGAGTTTTGTGTGCAGGAAATCATTTATACATTGTTTTTGGTTACTGTATCTTTAGAGCTGAGCTGTATAACGGTCATATTCAGGCAGGAGGCATCTCAGGGCTTCTGAAAGCAGCTGCAGAAGACACAGGGATTGTCATCGTCCTTAACTGTACCTGTACGCCGTGGAGGGAGAAAGATGTGTGAGGCTTCATTTAATTAGGCCTCTCTGTAATAGGACAGGAAATGGATTTATGTGCGTTCCACCCACACAGCAGCGATAAATCAATCTGCATTTTGCTGAAGCCGGAGGGATGAGGACGGTCTTTTCGATAAGGGGGCCCCCGGCATGTGTTTAAGTGCCACTCCGAGGGGGAAAAACATTGCAGAAACACAGCGTTAATAACCAAAAAGCTCTGCACTCTCGATATGCCGTCTCTTCAAATGGCTTGCGCTGGAGAGAGGCTCCTCTCAGCCATTAGTCACTCCGGCTGTGAGGGAGAGCAGCTAAAAACAGGACCCCAAATGCCCCCAGAGGAACAGCTTACAGTACACAGCTCTGTAGGGCTTTCTGACCAGTGGGAGAAATTCTGGGATGCCGGGCCGGTACCATGGGCCGGTTTTTACGTTTTTGTGTGTGTGTGTGTGTGTGTGTGTGTGTGTGTGTAATCATATGTGCTCACACTCATATGAATAAGCTTCCGTTCCGGTATTTTGTGAATCTGGAGTGGTGTTGGTGTGTGTGTGTGTGTGTGTGTGTGTGTGTGTGTGTTTATCTTTGCTACCATTCCATAGCAATGGTGTGAATAACAGACTGATCAGATACCAATGTCCAGGTGTCCATGGACAATGTGGATGTCCTGTTCTCACTGTGCATCCTTCATGGGTGTTGTGTTAAGACTTTTCATTGGGGAGACTTCATAGCTAGCAATAGCCAGCAGAGAGCTCTACTGTTGGACTCTCTGTATACACGTTGCCTAGGCAACCACTTGATTGGCAGGCATGTACATGCTCATATAACCATTGCCTCCATTTGCAGACAACTGTGTGATTGTATTTCACACATATGTGAGTCTGTTTGGCCCAACAACAAGGTGTGTTTTTGTTAGCTGAGGGTAAGGTGACACTGAGAGGATATTGGGAGAGGTTTTTGAGTCTTCTTTAGTCCAGGACGAGCAGGTTTTGGGCAAGGTCTGTGAGATGTGAGTCTATCAGCGTGACATGGAGAGACAGCAGGTGAAAGTGGCACCATCCTACACAAAGTCATTACCTCTTCCTGCTTGTTCTGGGTGTGTGTCTATGTGTGAGTATGAGTGTGACTGTGTGTATATCAGCCAGATTATATGGGCCAGGGCAGGGATTTCTCTGTGTGAGAGAGAGAGGGTGTGAGGGAGACCTTCTTGGCAGTCTGTTTTTTGGACTGACCCTCACATAGTCCCCCACCCTTGTTAAAAAGGCTTCTGTTGGCATTCTTTTCCGTTAAGGCAAGCGCGAGGAACAACCCATCTCTTCAGCCGAATTTCAGCCTGACACTCTGCTCTCCACATCTGCTGAGGCGGGAAACAGTGTCGTGACTGACAGATGGGCGGTCCCGCCTCCCAGCGGAGTGGGACATTAAATTACGTGTCGGAGAAAATGTCATTGGAGCAGGGATGAAGAGGCAACCTTGATTTCCCTTCCTGGATAACCCCTACCTTGATTAACCTGCAGATTCTCTTTATTCAGAGGGTTGGAGCCACAGTTGCACTACAGTTGCTACAGTGGGAGACTGATGTCTCCTCTTAGGGAGTTCAGCTGCAGAGAATCAATCCGTCAAATAAAAAGCTAGTGCCGTCCACTCGGGCCGTTCATCTTTTGATGAGCGGGACTTACTACCCAATGTCCCCTCTGGGGCTTAGAGGGTGTTCGCTAAAATGTTGACTCCATTCAAAATCCATAATTTGATTTTATGTATACGATGTATGAACCATTACCTCACTGACCAAGAATGGTCAGAGTTAAACTGTGATGTCACTGGAAGGAAGACATCTCTAAGCTGTTGCTGTTAGGATGTTAGGATGTGGGATGTTATTTACCAAAAAATACGGAAATTCACCTCTCAAAAGGTCATACATATACCCGGTTCAAGACTGTTTACGGCCTTGAGGTGTCCACGTAATTTTCAGCTTCTTCTTGCTTGACTTGAAGCCACAGTTTAGGACTGCTCTGTGTCTCTGATTCTGGCTTGGACTATGGAACTGCACTTTGGAAACCGCGTTGTAGGTCATCACACCAGTACTACCACCAGTACTACATCACTATTATGATGTCAAAGGATAGGTTGTGTAGAAACTGTTGACTTTTTACCTGAGCTGGTGCTGGCAGAGTTCTCAGAGGTTGAGGTAGGGTAGTGTGCAGTGTAAGAGAAGAGCAGTTTTAGAGGTGTTCCTCCTCCGTGTTCTCACCCACAGATGCGCTGATAGTGTTGCCCGCGTCAGTGCGTCTTGTCTCCCCGCTCGTGATTCACTTTCTCTGTGGTGCCTTCGCTGGCAGGGGACCACGAGGTCATAATTGCAGCTCCTCCGCTGATAAGATCTCCCTGCGGTCTAACTGTAAGGGCTGCGTCTCGGATGGAGGATGTGAGCTGAACCCGTGCCGGCAAACCCCGCTGAGATAAGGGGACACGTCAGAGGGAGAGCCGCGTGCCCGTGTGCGCTCGCGCGTGTGTTCAAACGTGTGTGTGTGTGTGTGTGTGTGTGTGTATCTGTGTTTTTGCCCTTGTGTTCTCTGAGGCATCAAATGTATGCGTGTCTCTTGCCTGCTGTTTCAGTGATACCCACGTGGGTGTGGCTGAGTATGACTGTGCCTGCTTGTTTGCACCGTATCATTTGGTTTTGTGTTTGGGCTTGAGTTGTGTTTGTGTGCATGCAGCTGGGGAGTCCCTGGAAGGGGGGGGGGGCAGGAGGGGTGTTAGTGCCAGGTTGTGTTCTGCAATGAGAGTACAGCTGCGGGGCCTGGACACTCCCCCGGGGGAGGGGCCAGGACCACTGTCCACTCTGTTACTGTGCTTTAATTATCAATTATGTGGACAGGGTCTCGCAGAGCAAGGCAGATGGGTTGGTTATGAGCTGAGGCTGCTGGGGTGTTGGGCTGCTGGGCGGGGCCGCTGGGCCCTGTCTGAAGGTCTCCCGCGGTCAGGCGCTGGCTGAGGTGTTAATGAAACCCGGAACCCGTGCCAGCACAGACGCCGTCACCTGCCTGTCATGCGGCACGGCGTCTTTTCTCGCTCGACACCCCCACCCCCCCAACCCCCCACCCAGATTTATTGCAGATTTATTGGCATTCACAGAGAGCGATGGCAAAAGTCATGGCCTGCACATCTTTTCTCACCTTTAAAATATGCCGGATCCATTTGCCATATGATGACCCGGTCTGGCTCCCGGTGCAGAATGCAAATGGTCTGTTAACTACGTGTCCAAATGCTGTTTGTGACAGCTGTGGGGTGTCTCTCGCATGAAGCTCAGCTCCCTGAGTCTGGACTGCCCCACACTGCGGAAAACACAGGCCAGGACACACCTGCTGCTGCTGCTGCTGCCGCATGCATCACTATAGCTCAACACACTCGCAGTTCCTCATTAGAAAATGTGCCACTGTGTTCCCTGCAGTTTAATGTGTCATTAATAGTGAAGTCAGAAAGACTGGGGTTCAGTGTCATGCATGGGTTTCACGTTGCCACCCATCTGCTGTTTAAATGGGATGGAATTTGCCATTCTAAACGTTCTAAAAGACAGAGACTGTTCTCATTCTCACTGACTCCATCCATTCACCAGTCCACCTCTATTAAAGAAGCAAGAGATTGTTTAAATACCATCTAAGTAAATCAGAGTCTGTGATTTTGTATTGTGTTTGTAGTTTTGTTTATCAGGACTATAACTAATGTGGTCTTTAACTTGGCTGTCGTTTCGACGTGCAGTATAGACTCAATGGTGCTGTTGTAAGGCAAGATGGAAGAAAGCTGTACATTTAGGTTTTTGAAATGTCCTGTCTGGCCAAGGTCAGTGAGGGTCCGTGTCCTGGTGCTTCTGCATCTCACAAGAGCAGATATCACCCTCTCATTCATTTGAGGGCAGCTGTTGGGGAACAAAACAGGCAACCCGCTGTGCCCTGTGGGCGACTGTAAGCCTTAAGCGGTCCCTCTGTAGGGTGGAAAATGGAGAGGCCTGGTGTAGTATTCTGACTCAGACCTCAAAGTCAAAGGTGCAGAGTTAACCTCTGGGGCTGCCACTGCCTCCTCCCAGATGTCGGCTATTGGCACAGAACATCATACCAGCCTGATTAAAAAAAGGTTAATTTTATATTTTGTAAGGTTTCTTGTGAGCACAGTCACAGTCCTGAGGGCATTTCACGCACTATTTTCTTGATGAATGTATTTTGTTTTCTATGCATCTGGCACACTGCCGTTACCAGTTGGTTATTCAGTGTTGTAAAGTCCATCAGTGTTGACAGATGCCTCTTTTCCAAAGGCTTCTTGGAGAGTGAGACCACAACAGCTTCAGCTGGTATCACATGGATTGGCAGGGTGCTGCAGTGAAAGTTTGTGTTGGGTAATAGCCTTCCCTTAGCACCAAGAGACCAGGGGGCTGCTTTCATGTGAAAGTGCTTTTAGTGAAAGGAGGCTGCTCCTTTTTTCATCCCTGCTTTTTTTGTGTGTGAGTGCGTGCGTCTGCGTGCATCTGTGTGTGTGTGTGTGTGAGGGAGAGAGTGCGCCTGCCTGCACTAGGCACTGTATTAGGGTTAGACCTACAGCTGTAACAGCTCTGAGGGAATGTTTCAGAACACTCCGTTCTGGCCACCACATCCACTGCCGTGGTTACAGGAAAACACAGTGTCTGTTAAAACACTATCCAACACTATGATGACCTTTGACCTCACTGCCAGCACTATACAGACTCTTCAGAGGGTTGGCGGGGAGAGAGTTTAGCCCACCACACAGAACAGTGCATGACAAATTCATGGTTGTGACACACACACACACACACACTCACACACACAGTCACATCCTCTCAACACCTCAGTAGGCCTCGATGATACTGTTATTCAAAGTTACAACTTCACAGGGTTGTCAACCACTTTTTATACCTTAGTTCCAGTTCAGACCTGTAAAAAATGTCATTATGAATTTTGAAAACAAAATAAAAGCAATGAAGAAAATGAAATCTAAAGGATATGTGTTTTCCTCTGTCAGTGTCCTTTCATTCGCTGGTTTGAACATTTTATTGTATGGTAGACGATAGAACAGCTGTTTGCTTGTTTCACATTTTCATTCATAGAAAAAGCCAGGAGCTTGTACTAAATGTCTTAATTTGCTGTCACTACTCAGTACTTTCCCATCTCCATTTAAATCTGACGCAAAGTGTTGAGTTTGACAGAAGGTGAAGGTAAAAAGGTTTTTTTTGTTTTTTGTGTTGCAGCCCAGTTTAAATGTGGGTGATTTTCTCATTCAGCATCAATGGGCCAATATGAAGAAAGTCTCTCTTAAATTTGTGCTGAGACAACGTTTTAATTATTTCCCACACCTTCCTGTGCTCTTTTTGTGCCACTTAATTCATTCCTCTGTGACATGCCAGTCTGACTTGTTCTGCCAGCTAATGAACAGGTGGGTAAGTGATCCTGTTCTTCTTGTTCGTTCAGCTTTTTGTTTGTTTTTTTTTCCCCTCAGCATTATTCATAAGCTTGCTATGAATGTCATACTAAAGCCAAGTACCATGACTTGAGCAATTGGTATTTTCGATCTCAGATACAATTGACAAAAATGTGTGCTACAGTGCTCGTGACAGAGATATTGGGAAAGATTACATATAGCTCAGGGACATTGTTTGACTGTGATCGACTGTGAGTAAGATGCTTAGAATTTAGGCAAAAAAATACATACATACTGCCCGCCAAACAAAACAGTTTGTGTCATTTCATGCCATGTTTTTCAATGGTCAATTTTTCCCTTGTTAGTTTGACTATACATTTGAACGCAGGCGGTGATAGCCCCTCAGCTGTTCAGGCAAAGGCAGTGCATAGAGCAGTTCCTGTAGTCTTCACGCTTCGTCTTACCATGGCTCACTCAATGCGGCCGCTGACATGTTTGTATGCTTAGTTCATGCTCAGTGAATGTACTACATGGTGGAGTCAGAAGGAAGGGAAAAAAATGTTCATTCCTTAGTAGTTTCAAGTGTAACATGAATACTGGAGTCTTACTGTATTAGTAGAGGAATTAGTAGAGTAGAGTGTTCTTTGGGACTATCTGCTCCATAACACAAAATGCCAGTCGATTGTATTAGGTCTCTTTCCAGTTAATATAAATGTAAGATAGCAAGCCCATTTCTTTCAGTTACCATACATTGAGAATATCTATGCATGTCATATGATTTAAAAAAAGAGTTCTAGATGCTCTATACCTTTATGGTATAGACATGGGACACTAACTTTTCTGACTTCAGAAAAGAATCAGTATTTTAGCCTCTTCCCACATAACAGTTGGACTCGCTGTCTTTCTCACACACACACACACACACACACACACACAGTGGGAGTCTTGTTCAGAGATCTATTACTGCGATTAGCCATAAATGGTAACGTGTCTTGGCCAATGTTGGGTCTATGGATCAACAAACACCATTCCAGTGTCCTTAGTCCTTGATTGGGACGATCGTACACTGTGATTACAGTCAGATCAGGTGTCTCCCCATGGTGCCATGTGCCAGACCCACTGACTGGAGTGTCTTATTTTGGTCTAGAGAGAATCACAGTGTCCAAGATGAGTGGATGTGGCAGACATGGCCTTGGGTAAGAGGGTTTATCAGCGGAGGTGTCAAAAGCTGGAAAATGCAGATACACAGATGCATATACGTACACAGTCAGCACGTGTGAGGAGAAAAACACAGGGCCCATGGGGACCTGCAGAGTAGGCTGTGTCCTCTGTGTGTGTGCGGGGGGAGGAGGTGCCACTGGCAGGCAGATGGGGAGAGGCTGCACATTGTCACAGCCTCTCAAACTGCATCTCCAGCGCAAGTGCCCCCCCCCCCCCCCCCCCCCACCACCTCCAGATGGTACAGTCTGTCTCTGCCACCCGCTGTATCCCACTTACATCACTGGAATCAACGTTGTGTTTCTAATGCGCAGCACCTGCATGCTGGGATAGAACAGCAACATGTCGTAATGTCCCTGTGGGAATGCCACCCCCTTCTGAGTACGCAGCACGCATGTTTGAGACCAGCTTACTTCCTGTGCATGACCCAAGTTTCCCTGGTGTGCCAACTGGCAACTGGCCTGTCATGGATGAAACACAAGCTGGGCTCAGAAAGGTTTGGGGGGGCGGAGAGGAGAGACTGTTTTCCAAAGTAAACATGGCAGAAGGGTAGGTTTTTTTTTATATGAGAGATTTTCATAAACGCTGTCCCAAATATTCAAGCGCATTGGGCAGCCAGCAGAGCATACAGTGACATGTACAAAGCCCAGTTAGGCCCTCATCCCTAACAGTCACTTTTCCAAATATGGACTGAAATAAATACGCTTGTTATGGCTACTATGTCAAACAGAATAGACTAAAAATGCGTGGGCTAAGACAAGTCATGGAATTCATGCAGCCAAGTTTGTCTTCCTTTTTTATGACCAGAGGTGTTTGCTGAATATTAATGTAACATTTCCTGTGACACTGATTGTAGCAACAGAAATACACATGGTTTCATATACAGAGAGAAATGTAGCTTTTTTTTAGCATTCCCGTCCAGCTCCCTTCAGGCCCTTCCTGTAAAATCTCTCTTGTTGTCTGGAACCACTAGCCTGATGAGTCACCTGACCGGCAACATGAAGCAGTGAAGCAGCAGATTTCACCTTTAATGAGAGAGCTCGTGCTGAGGAAAGGAAAGGGAAGCACTATAGATGTGTCACAGACATCTCTGGAACAGCGAGCCGGCAAACTGGTGAAATCGACTGGCTCATGAATCGGATGACCCCTCCTGCTAAAACGTTAGCAAAGGTGGCATGGCTGATCTGGGACTTCACAGCGCGATTGGACTTGGTAACACTGGGAGTGCTAAGTGCCGGCATGTCAAGAGGAAGCAGAACTAGCACAAAACCCTGCCTCAACCTTTCCCTCAGCACCACTGCTGTTCTCCATATACTGTACTTTCATTTGCTCTTCTGTATTCTTGAATTTACAGAGTAACCCCCTACCTCCACATACACAATGCGATTTCAGTTTTCTTTTTCAGGGTCGACCTGCCTAATTAGATGGCACAAACATACAGTGTATATACACTACAAATGTGAAAGAGATCAAAATGTCGATTGCACAACAAATCAATTCCAACCAGGGAGAATGCATACCCTGAGAGCACAACTGATTGTCAGTTGAAGGTTAATCAAGGCTTGAGCCATTCAGCATTTTCACTGAAAAACATTAATGTAATGGACTATTGAATACCAATGCAGTATGGAAAAGTGGCAGCAGTGTATCATAGTGGTAAGGAGCAGGATCAAATATGTATCATAACCAAAATGTTGCCAGTTCCATTTCCCACTGGGGCACTGTTGTTGTACCCTTAAGCAAGGTACTTAACCCAGAATTGCCTCAGTAAATGTGTGAAAAAATGTGTGAAAAAATTAACCAATGTAAGTTTCTCTGGATAAGAGTGTCTGCTAAATGCTAATAACGTAATGTAATGGAAACATGAAAAGACAAGGAAATGAGACACAGAACTCTATGGCCATGGCTCCGGGAAGACTGTGGGAAGATGAAGATACAGTATATCTGGGGGAAAATGGATGCCACACTCTGATAGTGTGGTATCTACGAACACTTTACCCTATAACGTTTCTCTATTCAGGGCAATTATCAGCATGTTCAAAGCACCCGGGAGCCGATGTCATTTCCAGTTTGTCTGATATGTTTTGGTCATTTGTCACCTCAGGCTGTGGTTAGTGGTCATCCACAATCTTCTCGATGTGTGGCAAGACAAAGATGTTATCACAAGGAAACTACTCATCAGATAGTGTTACATCTCCATGACAGCAGTAGACCCTTACCTAAAGCCCACAGCTATGTGTCTGATGATGTGGCACACTGTCCTTCTGCATTGCTAAAAGTGTATTTTCACTTTACATTTTATAGACTTTTGTTTTGTTTTTGAACATGTATGTGTTCACATACATTATAAGAAAGGACTTTGTCCTGTATGAAACAGATCAACATCTCTGATTGCTGTTCAGTCACAATGCAGTGAGCCTGTAGTCACAACAGGCACTGTAATGCTGCCACTGCCAGTCTGAGCAAATAAATAATCAAATTGGAGCTGAGTGTGGGAAAATGTACAGCTCAGTCATGAAGAAACAGAATATTAAACGTAATTACTCTTACAAATTGAATGTTCACTGAACTGCCCTCTCAATAAATTCTTCCTCCAATGCTTGTTTGCAATTTCCTTTGGCACGCGCTCTAGCGATTGATGCATCGCCTCTCTAACATACCAAAGGTCATGGGGCAGATGTGCTACATTCTGCCAGGGAAAAAAAGCTGTCCAGGAGGTACGTCCTGGCTCCCCGCTACCGTTCTTCTGAAAAGGGCTTGTGGGAAACTCCCAGAGGCTCAAGGACCTGCCTTGTCAGCAGACTCAGTAGGGACACTGCTGCTATGACTCTCCTGCAGTTTCTGTCAGTAGAAATTGGGTGGCTTTTAGGAGGAAGGCCACAAAGACTTCACACAGTGCGCCAGTTCAAACTCCCAAAGTCAGTTTTAGCTACATTTAAGCTGTACACTCAGGCTCAGCACACGTCTCCTTTTGGAAAAGCTGTTGCAGAACGTGACAGACAGGGAGACCTTCACAGAGAATGAAACTCATATTCAGACAAAAAGCCTTGGTAAAATTAGTCTTCCCGGTGGCTGTATACCATGTAAACAATCAAACAAGTACATCTCTGATAAGCCAAGATCCTGATTACCAGTCAGCTGTGAAAAGGTGTTAAATTACAATGTTCTAGTCTAGTTGGCACAGTAAGATTGTGGGCTTGGTCAATATGTTTAACTGACTCACATGATTTACCTACAGTATAAGCAAGAACAAAGTATTTTTTCAGACTTTTCATTATTATTGTTGTTACTGTTGTTGTTCTTCATGTTGAAAAATGGGTTGGTGGCTCTGGCAGGGTCAAAAAATTTTTAAATGCTATTCATGTTGTTTTTTGGGGACACTGCATGCAAAAAGGGCAATATTATTTTTAATATACAATATTACTGGGTGTTCCACAGAGATTAATCCTTGGCCCTTTACTCATTATAAATTATCTTTCTCCCTCAGAGTTCTTAGGAAACATGATGTGGATCTCCATAATTATGCTGATGATACGCAACTGTACACATCTGTGTTATCTGGTGATGAAAGTGCTGTCAACTCCCTTAAGGGCTGTCATACAAATATTGTCACAAAGCCATGTCCAACTGGACCATGACAAAACAGAGGGACAGACAGAGACAGACAACTTAAAATCCTAAGACCTCTGGTTCTCAACAACAAACCTCATAAGAATTCTACGGGTCATTTTAGATGTTGACGTAGATGTCATCAATACAGAAATTTAAATTAAAATTAAATGAAAACATTTTTTAAAGATTTCCTTCAGAGCAGCTGTTCTTACTTCTTTTTTTCCAGTGTCTTTTAATTCTTTTCTCTTATTTCTCCTTATGTTTCTGATTTTAGTGTTTTTTTTAAAACTTGTTTTTGTTATATAATGTTTTATCTATAATACTTTGCTAAACACCTTGGGTTGCTAAATGTTTGAAAGATGCTATATAAATAAAATGTGTCATTATTATTGTACCTCCAATAAAAACCCTCATTAGTTTGAATTGTTGTTGAAATGTGCAAGCCAAAATTGCACATTGGCTTAGCTGTGTAGGTCCTGTATTTTCTCAGGCTTGTACAGACTATAATGACACCTCCAACCAGCACCTACAAGCTGCTTCAGTTTCTTGTCAGTGAGGACCTTTTACCAGGAACTGCATTTGGTGTTAGGTTTCACAATCCAAGCTACTGAAGAAGGCCTGCTAATGACAAATGACCAGTAAACAAAGTTATGTGCCAATAATCATTTCCTGTAGAGTCAAGACAACATGGAGAAGGTGTAGAGGAGCTCAGGGAGGGGGGGGGGGGGGGTGGCACTCAGGTGCCTCTGTATGAGGCTTTTTATCAGTCCCCTTTCAGTCAGTCAATAATATTCTAACGATGTATTCTCCCCTTTGTAGTTCTTTTAGTGTGCTTTGTTTTCACATTGTATCTGTTTTTAAGATGGGATCAATATATTGTATGTGCTCAGCAGACAGAAAGACTAACACAGCGTCCTTTTTATGTAAGTGATCCATTCACACAGCCAGACATTTAGAACAGGAGAAGAACAGAACAGGAAGATGGGGGATAAGACTGCAGAGGGGCAAACCAGTGTAAATTCAGGTTAAGTATCTCACAAGGAGTGAGAAGCAGCGGCTCCACCTGGGAATCCAACCAGCAGCCTTTGGGCTACAAGCCCTGTTCCCGACCACTACACTGCCACCTCCTTTTCCACATACCCTCCTCAAACATGTCAAATGTGGATTATAGATACACCACGGCCTCTCACTTCACTGCTTACCAAGCATGCACTCCCGGTGGAAGTAACATCAACCCCCCCCCGCCCCCCCAAATAACAGGGCGGTGAGACCACACTCTCTAATCAAATTGGAAATGATAATTCAATGCAAATGAACTAAAAACAGTCTCATGGGAGGGGGCACCAGTTTAATGGGGTGTTGTCTAGTGGAGAAGTGGTTAAGCAGATATAACCCAAAGGTTGCAGGTTCAATTCCCAGTTGCAAGACACTTGATCTGAATCTCTTCAGTGAATATTCAGCTGTGCAAAAGGATAATGAGCAGCCTTAAGCCCCCCCCCCCCCCCCCCCCCCCCCAACAGTATGGAACCTGATACATTTAAATATGTCATATCTGTAATATTTGTTTTTTTTTCCTGAAATGTAACAAAAATAAAATAAAATAAAATAAAATAAATAAATAAATATATGGCTTTTGCTATTTTTATCTTAAATATATCATTTTGGGACAGTATATTTAATATCTATAGTTGTTATTTAATGCTGCTGAAATCAACACAAATGACCAAAATTTCAGTATTGTTCTCACATAAGGGGACAAAATGTAACATTTAAAACGTATGTGATTTAGGTTACCTCTGGCACCCTATATTCTGTCATATTGATGACAGGTTTAGAGTCCAAGATGCACAGTATGCATAATTAGCACGAATTGGCAAAATCTTGGCTGACGTTGCATTAAGAATGGTCTAGTTTATGAGCCCGTTTGCGTACGCGCAGTAATACATTACCTACGCACTCGAATACCCATTCTGAGATATGCTGCAATATTAGCCAGAGTTGGGCACAGCGCTATATTTTTCTCCTTTGATAATAAGAGCCTCAACAATAATAGGCACAGGGCAAACGATGATGAGGAAGGTGGGGATGATGAAACCGCCCAGGCTCTCGCTGCAACGCGTCCCCATGCAAAAGCGACGAAGTGATGTAACGGTGTCGCGCTGTTAAGGGTTAAGACACCGGGGCGAGTGGCTCTCCCTCGACGCAAGAGCGAGTGTCCAAGGAGCACCGAATGACGCAAACGGGGGCCCTTTGCGCGAACCTGCAAGTAAACAAATCCGCGGTGCGTGTCAAAAGCAGCAGAACGAGGGGAACAGATCCGGGGACGTGCGCAGATAAATGGCTGGATGAGAAGGGCGTGATTATAAGGAGCCCCCCTTTTTTGAGAGGATTTTATTTTTTCGTAACATTATTTAAATTCATTTTGTGCACTACCTGACACTAACCTCCAATCGCCAATCCTGAAAGTACCTAAGAATGTGCCGCCATCCCAGTTATAATTATTGTTTGTATGTATTTAAAATTTTCATTTTTACGTTCTTTGGGACATGTCGATATTGTGTCAATTTAAAGTCGCACTAATTTAATCTAATAATCTCCATTGCCCAAGGACTGTAATAACATCCAAGTTTGAATTGTATTGAATTTTGAATTGAATTAACCGAAATAAAGATATTAAACGAAATAAAAAGCTAAAGGGCACATCAGTAGTTTTTTTTTTTTTTTCAGATTTCATATTCTGTGTGTGATCTCAGTAACCTGCCTGGTAAGCAGTCCTGGCAGTTGGCTGTTAAAGGCCTCCCTGCCAAACAATCTCAAGAATGTGTGTATAACAGTGTAATGGGAGGAAGAAAAACCAGCAACAATAACAGTAATGAGAATGTTTACAGTAATAACAGCAGGAATGGCAAAAATAGCTTCCTTCCCTGTGATGTGCGGTCCAGGCTGTTTGCGCACTGTCCCACGGGCGGCCGCGTGCTGTGCAGCCAACGGTGCCGTGCGCCCCTCCCCCAGCGGGACCGGCCGTTTGTCTTCATCACTTCTTTGAAATGGGGTAGAGAGAACCGAAACTTAGCTAAATATTGCAATGGCGCTGCAATGATTTCGCAATGCAGGAGGAAGTGCATCTATGTTTCTGCCCTACCTGAGTCTCAGTGGCCACAGAGCCTCTCCTCACTTGACTTTTCATAATACCCTCCCCCCTCCTCAACAGCTAGCCTGTGCTTGTTCACCATCAGTCTCTTTACTTCTCGCTATGAAGATACCTGGTTATTAGATTCTTTATCCAGGGCTGTTTTCACAACAGACTCTGTCCCACCTTCTGAAGAACACAGCATTGCTGTCTTTCTCGAGTTACTGATCCCAGGTCAGGAAGCAACTTGGTGCATTAGGCTGGCTGCTCCTGATCGTTTCTCCTACAGCGAGGAGAGGCTGTGATGCTGGCGCATGTTTTAGAGTTCCTAAGAGTGGCTCAGCTGTTAAGGCGTTTGCCTTGAATGCAAGTTGAGCCCTACAGACCTGGCTCGAGCTTAGCCTTGTTATCAGTCAACAATGACCAGGAGCCTATAGAGTGGGCTGAAGCTGGCAGGGGGTTTCTCATCTTGCCTCTTTAAGGAACCATGTAGCTCACCTGGTGCCTGCAGTTCACTCAGATATTGTTAACAAAGCCATTCTCCTGTTGGTACCCTCTTTTCTGTAGTGCACTGGGTGATTTGTCGTGTATAAAATTGTTGACACATGGGAGTGGTTTTGTCTTTGTCTTTCCAATTGCTACTTTTTCAGGCCATTTTAAATCAGTTGCATCCAAACTGGTTAATTGTTTAATTATAGTTGTTCATTGTCTATATAATTGTGTGGCTCTGTCAGAGCAGCCATTGGTTAATGAGCAACACTTGTCTGTGACTAAATACAGGTGTGTGTGGTTGCATAGCAGGACGCTCACTCACTTCTTAAGTAGTTAGGCTGTGGCTGCAGTAAGTTCTGGCTGTGACTGTTTGTGTTGTCTTTGAATTAATGGATTTCTGTAAGACTTTACTCCTGTTCATGTGAGAAGCTTTCACCAGTTTCTTAACAGAGGATGAAAGAAATCAGCGACAATAATAAATGTTTGCAATAATAACAGCAAAAATAATGGCAAAAATAGCTTTCTTCCCTGTGATGTGAGGTCCAGGCTGTTTGCTCACTGTCCCACAGGCTGCCACGTGCTGTGTAGCCAACGGTGCCGTGTGCCCCTCCCCCAGCGGGGGTAGAGGGATGAAATGGAGTAGAGAGAACCGAAACTTAGCCAAATATTGCAATGGCGCTACAATGACTTTGCAGTGCAGGAGGAAGCCCATCTATGTTTCTGCCTTACCTGAGTCTCAGTGGCCACAGAGCCTCTCCACTTTGGTTATATGACTTTTCATATACCCCCCAGCCATCAGAGCCATGCCTGTACTTGGGCAGTATCTGTCTCTGCTTTGGCAGTGAAAATGCAGTTGTATTTGTAGTGGTTCCACATCCCACTTCATAATAGTTTTAGTGTTTTTTTCACCTTTTGATTTGCTCTGATTTGTGTCTTGGTTTCAGAGCTGGTCTGAGCCCACTGTGTGTCAGCATAGCAATTTTTTGTTAGTAAGTCTCTGTCTCTCCCATTCTGTCCTTGCTGTCTATTTCCCTCTGTGCACTTCTATTTCACTGTTCCTCTCTCTTTCCATCTATCGCCCTCTTTTTTCACTCTCTCCCTCCCTCTCTGCCTCTCCCTCACTTCCTCTATCCCTTTCTTTCTCTCTCTCTTTCCCTCTCTTCCCTCTTGTTTGCCTCTCCCTTTACACCATGTTTTCAGTCTCTCTTCTCTCTCCCTCTGTCGTCCTCTTTCCATTTCTTTCCCTCTTTCTTTCCCTCTCTCTCACGTGCTTTCTTCTCTCTTGGTTTGTTACTCTCTTTACCCCTCTCTTTCAGTCCCCTTTCCTCTCCTTTCTCTCCCTCTGTCTTCTTTTCTCCCTTTCTTTCCCTGTATCTCACAGCTGGCAGCCGCAGCAGGTGAAGGCTTCGGAGCGTGTTGGACAGTGTGTGATCTGTCTGAGTGCTGCAGTGCTCTCCAAAGTATTATCACACTGAGGCAGCGAGAAACATGGCGAGCTCAGCTGGGACCACTGCCCCTCTTGAGCAGCTGTTTGCCTTCACAGATGCAGCTCACCAAAAGTATCACCAACAAACATGCTGTTCATGTAGGGTCTGGTTTCTATGCTTGCCAGAGTTTTGCTGTGGCTATACAATGGCCTGGTTGTATAAGAAAAATCTCAATGATTCATATATTCGATCATTGCAAAAACTAAATCAGACCAGTTGTTAAACAGCTAATGACAGAACCTAAAACAATCTGACTCACTCGTTAGAAGGGATTCTGTGATACAGTCTCCATATGGGGTTTATCATCCACTAACCACTGTTTTCTGTTTGCTTCCTATCCCTGCTCCGGGCTCCTGTCCGGAGCTGTAGCCCAAGCATCTCATCCCGTTTTCCAGTCCTGCTACCTCGCTGCCCTGCCCATCAAAGCCTACTGCGTTCCAAGAACCGGACATCCTAGGAGACATTCTTATAATCACTCTGCTGTTAACTACTATTGTCTGTCAATCGTAAATGTCTAGAGTACATCACATAACTTGTCTCTAACTCTATCTGCCCAGTGCCGGCCAGAAGCAGATGGGCCCCCCCTATGAGCCCGGTTCTGCTCAAGGTTTCTTCCTGATAGGGAGTTTTTCCTTGCCACTGTTGCCTTAGGCTTGCTCTCAGGGGGTCTCAGGCCTGGGAACAATGTAGAGCTGCTTTGTGACAAACTTGTGTTGTAAAAAGCGCTATACAAATAAAAATGAATTGAATTGAATTGAATTGAATATGGGGAGCCCAGGAGAGGTGTTTTACCAGCAGTGGATGAAAAGCAGTCATAGATGGACAGTGAGAAAGGGGAAGGAGTCATAGATGGACAGTGAAAGAGGGGAAGGAGTCATAGATGGACAGTGAAAGAGGGGAAGGAGTCAGATGGACAGTGAGAGAAGAACAGAACAGGAAGATGGGGGGATAAGACTGCAGAGGGGCAAACCAGTGTAAATGTGTGAGACATTTGAAGATGATGTGGGCCTGAATTAAAGGAGACCAATGGCTGTAGCGGGTGGGGCAGGTGAGGACCAATCAGGCAACAGGGCTGTGGATGATTTAAAGGGGCTGAGGTCTAGACAGTGCTGGCAGGTCATGTGGGTGGGAAGGACTAACAGTAACTCAGTGCAAGCCAGAGAGCACTTCAGTGTGGATCTGCGGCTGGAGCGTGGTTTAGGAGGAGGATGAGAGGGAGCCCCCCCAGGGCTTAGGACAGGGAGAATCCCCGGGGCCGCCACAGTCACGCAGTGTCCCAGGAGAAGGCGAGGGTCAGCAGATGCCTTCAGCCAACCTGGAAGGGGTTGACTCAGCAGTAACCAGGGAAATGGTAAGGAGTTGGACCAGTGAGGCAGTCCCTATAGAGGCCAATGAAGCCTGACTCGGGGAAGTTGAGCTTGAAGCGGAAGGCGACCATCCGGGCAAAGCTCACATTGATGTTCCCTCAGACAGATCTGGGCCGTATGGAACCCCTGGGATGTGCCGGAGGGGGAGATCAGCTTAACTGCTGGAGAGACCAGCCTTCTCAGAATGTTCCAAACTTAATGCTAGCAATACAACGTTTCCCAGCCATTTCACAGGTAGCCCTCTGAATTATAGAAAAAAAGAAAAACATTTGAGATGATGAACAACTGTAATGAAGATTACGAAAACAATAATGGCAGGGAATGTTGTTGTTGGTCTACTGTTGCTGACAAGATTATGGTGTTTCTGTTCCTCAGAACACAGGAATATCGTGTCCGTGTCTGTGCACTTCCATTCAGAGGTGAGCGAGTGAGTTACAGACCATGCAGGGGGATTAGGATGAGTGGCACTAGGAGCAAATTTCAGGTATATGACAGTCACAGAAAAATTGCAGTATTGCTCATAAAACTGGTCGTGTGGACATTGATAGGCTGGCAGACGAGTTTGTCAGGGAGATGGTAACCTGGTGGACCTCCCTCCACGCCGGCCTCGTCGCTAATGCAGCCGCACGAGGCCAGCATGTGCCACTGTCATCATCACACAGGAGCTTTGTAAGTCAGCAGGGCCTCAGGCTGCAAAACCAGCTGGTCACTGGGCTGGAGAGCTTGGAAGACGGGGTGTGGCAGCGCAAAAATGTCTCGTCGTTCCAAGAGGAGGCTTTTCACCGTGCGAGAATATGATGAAGAACCGGTCGGTCATGTTGCTGTGTGTGTGGTGTGTGTAGGCATGAGATTCAAGTGTGTGCTTTTTGATATTTTTCACTGCTTAAACATATGTTCAAGAAACGAATATGGAATTATTGTTTGTAATGACGCTATAGCCAACGGGCAGTGCTGACAGGGGACAACTTTGGTAGACACATGACTCACTGCCAAGCCTTTTAATTATTATATTTAATAAATAATCTAGCAAAACTGGTTAACTGGAGGATTACCAAGCAGAGTCCTAGCTGTTTCCAGCACCCCTGTGCTGGAAGTAAGGTGTTCATTGATGTGAGAGACAGTCTTGCTTCACACCTGGAGTATCGATCGGCGGCCCCTAACACAACACCAACTCTGTCAGAACTGCTCAGAATCTGCGCCGCTGCCGTCATGGCCTAAGAGGGTTGCTTTAACCACAGAGAGCCTGGGTTTGCCAGACCAACAAGACCTGCTCCTCTCTCACTCACCACAGCAATGCGGCTGTCCCTGTTTCTCTGGGAAGGGGACAGTTCAGACACGTCCCGGTGTGTGTTGGTCAGTCCACATTCACTATAGTGCACACAACTGTAACAACAACAAGGCATCAGTGCATAGTATGCCATTGTATCAATACACCTAAATCACTTCTACATTCAAAGGAGGTGGAAGGAATAAAGTTAGTAATTGCCATGACATACAATGAGTCCATGGTCTGTTTTAACTCGCCACCGAGTTTGGCACACAACAGGCTTTGGTGGGTAAGACAATGTAGCGATCTCAGCTGTGGAGCCACAGCAGCCAACCTGGCAGGCAGGCCCTGTGGACTGCCTGCCGTCGCAGGCACACCACCCATTATTAAAACATCCCAAATCCAACTTGTTCTCCTCATCGAATGACACAATTTTGTTACAAATTGTCTCACCAGTTGTGTGTTTCTCATCAGTAACCACCTCCTCTATTGATGCTAGCAAGCACTCCTTGACAGTCTCCGCATCCCTAAATGGCCTTTTCTTTTTTGCTAATATCCATGCCAATCGAGTGATGCAGATGTAGCTCCCTCTTGCTCTGTAAAAGCCTGCAAAATGGTGCTAAGTCTTTACTCACAACAGGAAGTTAGGAAATGTCTCTGTAAGTTATATTCTTTTGTCAGTGATATGCACTCATTGCATAGTAAACACACGGGCCCCGTGCCAACTGATATAAACATATACTTCTCTGTCCAATGACTATTAAGTTGCTTGTTTTCTGTGTCAACGTTTTGCTTTTTAAAGTAGAAAGTGACATTTTGGTGGTGAAAATAGCTAGCAACAGGTGCCGAGAGAATACGCTGGGGACAGCAGAGATCGAAATGTTTGGAATGTTGAGACGGAGATGAAACGTTAGATGAGAGCAGAACGAGGCAGCCTGCATCCGCCAGGGATGGCTTGTTTACGTTGATCGGGGCGCTACAAACAGGAATATCTGACACAGGACCGTATCGAAATTATGAACCGGAATTATTTTATTTTTCTTTTGATTAATTGACAAGAAGTACTTAAAGTGCCGGTGCAAATTACTTTGCGGGCTGGACCCGGCCCGTGAGCCACTATTTGAATAGGCCTGGTTGCGAGACTTCATGTCATCTAAACCAGGCCTAATTCAAATGTCAAAAAAGAATAAATTGTGTTAATCCATGGAGAAGCACATAAAGATAGCACCCTCTGAACGTAAACGCAGTGTAACTGTGAATCATAAAAGGATGCTGGAACGCTGGATCAGCCGCTCGAGGAACGATACTGCACCCCAAACCTTCAGATGAGAGGATGTGGTTTCCCTGTTACGGCAGCTGTTTTAATGATCACCCGTATTGTGAGTGGTGCTTTTGTTTCTGCTTGATCGACATAGTTTAGAATTTGCAGGAAGCTGTCCCTCAGGACAGCATGTATTTGCATGTGTGTGCATATGTGTGCTTGTGTGTGTTCCTGCTAAAGGACGCTTGACACACGACTCATCGGCACAGCAATGGGCAGCGATGCTAATACAGTAGGTAAAATGAAATGTGTTAATTTATTCATTTTTGACATTTCCATTTCCCTTGAAAACCCCAGAGGTCGTGACCAAGGTTTACCGATGCCTCGTGTTATGAATAGCATTACTGACGGGATGATGTTTCACCGCGGGAGACGGCTCTGCAGGCTTTTCTTCTGTGAATTAATTTCCTCTGTCTCTTTTCCCTGATAGAGGAGAGCCACCGGCCCCCACAGCCATCCAACAATTCAGACAAGTCACACACACACACACACACACACACCAACAAACACAGATGCTCACAAATATGCAGATAAAAACACGCATGCACACACACACACACACACTCACAAATCCACACACATTTATACACATATGCACAGACACTCACACACATACACTCAAACACACAACAGCAATCATATATATATTCGCAGCTCCCCCCACACACAAGCACACCCACACAGGCCTCACTTTCTCACAGATGCAGTGTTTGTGTGGCCAGTGCCACTCTGGACTGCTCTCTGTAATTGTCTGGAGCAGAGGGCAGGATAGAGGGCAGGGCTGACAGACAGTAAGCGCTGCTGTTCTGTGGGGTATGATGCTTTAATGGACACAGACCAGGGCCCCGAACCCGTGACCCCCGCACCCCTTTCGGCATGATCCGACATCTCTCTCTTTCATCACCATTATCACCTCGCTCCCTTCTCATACCCTTTAATTCCACCCCTCCGATCTCTGACCTCATTTCCTCTCCGGCTTTCCCGCAGTGCTAGTTTCGCTCCGAGTTCTCGTGGCTCACTCGCGGGTTCCGCCGGTGTATCCACAGGAGCGGGTGGACACTGGCCATGCTAGAAGGGCCGCTAGCCTACGGACACCGTGGTAACGAAAACCAAAGGCAACAGCAAACGGACACCACCTCGTGCGTCCTCCTGAAATCACTGTAGCGAATGATCCCAACACCGCTGCTGCGACTGGTGGGAATTCCAGGTGTATGTCCCTTCACGAGGGCGAGCCCCATGGTTTGCTTGCACATGATGCAGAGTGTCTGCACTTGGCTCAAAGCGCCCCAACAGCCCTCCAAACTGTCATCAGTCACCACTGATTAACTGATCAAATGCATCACATTCAGCCTCAGGATTAAACGTCTCCTGTCAGGCGGCACTTCAGTACCTCTGACTTCCATTACCTGGACCTGATGGCCTGTTGGTGTAGAAGCCTGGTGGTGTGTTAAGTTTGTCAGTCTGGTAACCTGCTACTGAAGAAGTCTGTTGCCGTGGAAGCCCGTTGGTATGGAGGCCCATTGGTGTAGAAGACTGTTGCCGTGGAAATCTGTTGGAATGGAAGGAAGCCTATTGGTGTGGAAGCCCCTTGGCATGGAGGCCGGTTGGAATGGAAGCAGGCCTATTGGTGTGAAGGTCCAACACTGTGGAAGTTGGTTGGAGTGGACGTCTGGTATAGGGGCAGATTAGTATGGTTGGAGTGGAAGCTCTGGAGGGGCGGAAGACAGGAAAACAAGGTGCTATGGGACTGGCTGACTGGGAATGTGAAAAACACAGCTTTCACAGACAGAGCCCAAAGAGCCAACATCAAGCTCCCATCGCCCAGCAGTGATCATCCTCTGTGATGAAATAAGCTTAAGAAGATGTTTAGGTACATGTGGCATGAAACCATGTCAGCTGGGAGTCTTTCATGAGAGCAGCATCTGGAACCGCCTGGAGCTGGAAGCCACCCTCCCTGTGTCTCATGCAGTAGGAAAGCTCTGTATAACACGTGTCACACTAATGGCTTTAATGTGCTCATAAATTGAAATCAGACAAACTTTAGTGTCAACATCAAATAAAAAGACGGAGGGCCAAGCGTTTATGTGTGGTGATTTCACAGTCTGTCAACTGCATGCAACTTAACTTGTGTCTGTGCGTGTGTGTGTGTGTTTGAAAGCTTGCATGTGTTTGTGGCTGTATGTGCATGTGCTTAGGCATGTACAAGAGTGTTTGTGTGCGCCTCTGTGTGCGTGTGAGTGAGCATGTCTCGTGGGAGCAGCCAGTGGATCTGTGTACTGGTCTGCAGGGTTCCTGTTAACCTGTGTCTCCAGCTCATTAGGACTGCGTCTGTGTTTTGCCTTCTCCTTCTATTAGGGGAGTGAGATTAACATGACATTTGCATGTGAAAGCGGGAGCCGCTCCTCCGTGTTGTGTGGGCAGAGGAGGGGGCGGGGGGTGCAGGTTACCCACAGAGAGGAGCTAATAAGAAGCCCACAGCCCCACCCACAGCTCTGTGTAATCAGCCATTTAATGAGAGCCAAGCCGTATTTAATGGACCAGGGCAAGGCCAGAACACAGGAGACCTGTGAACTCTGCCTGCCCACAGCCGAGTCCTGAGAGGCTGCACCCTGCAAAGTGGACACTAATGAGAAAATGATCTGCGCGGTCGTTCGTTACCTTTACTGCTTATTTAAAAGCTGCCAAAAAAAAAAATCTTTACGAGAACAGTGGCCAGCCCGAAACACAAGGTGTGTTGCCAGATTTGGCACATTCTTTGGATTTGGTTTCTCTGAGCAGATTCTGGGCGGGTAAAGTGATAGCTTGTTTTTCAGCTCCAGGTCCCCATATTTAATGTTTAATAAACAGGCGCTGGTAACACTGAGACCCGTGGGGTGGGAGGAGGGTAGAAAGAGAGAGTGATAGACTGAGGGGGAGGGGGAGGGAAAAAAGAAATATAGTTTGCGGCTGCATACAACTGAAACCACCTCCGTCAGGGAGAGAACGCAAAATGTAAAAATGTCAAGCCGCGTGTGTGTGTGTGTGTGTGGGGGGGGGGGGGGGCACAGGGATGGATGAATGGATGGCGTCATGTGTTGTTTTCGAAGGCAGATGTGCGCTCCCGTAATGGGCCCGCGTACGTAGTGCCGCCGCCGGAGTGGGCTGTAGGACGCATGACTCACCGCTTCTCTGACTCACCGCCAAGAGAGAGAGCTAAGGAGACCGCCGGCCCCGCCGAGCAGCGCAGGTCCTGCGGAATCCAGACGGTCGGCGTGCCTAGTGCCACGGTCCGGCTGTCCAGCTCAGGTCCTACGGCGCACAGATCCTGCAGTAGATTTTCATCCTAACAAACCTTCCGCTGTCGGGAAGAATAATAGAAATGAATATTAATGTAGAGAGAGCAACTAACAGATTGAAATCTCTGTGCTGGAAACAACAAGCAGAATAACTGAAAGAAGCCCTTTTCTAAATCGTGCAAACGCCTGCAGGATGACGCAGACTCGCTTTTCTTTTTTTAATTGATCAGCATGCTCTCATTAGCATACAGTATACATTGGCAAGATTGGTTTCTTTGGTA
This sequence comes from Megalops cyprinoides, assembly GCF_013368585.1. Lineage (NCBI taxonomy): Eukaryota > Metazoa > Chordata > Actinopteri > Elopiformes > Megalopidae > Megalops > Megalops cyprinoides. Next base: position 21,048,420 of record NC_050601.1, read on the forward strand.
ACTGCCTTGGTACAACAGTGACCCTTAATGAATTCCCACCTCGTGTTAATTTTTTATGTGAATGAAAATTTTCCACTTGCACACAAACCTTGTGGAACTTTATTGTGGCAACAGCCTATGCTAGATACACTTACACTTGCAAAGAAAACCTAAGTTCGTTTACACAGCCTCATAATAAAATAAATATGCGTTGATATGTATTTTTAAATCAACTTATGTATGCCTGGGGTTTTCCAATCCTGCTGTTTTGTGGTTTGAAAATAAATGTAGGCTAAACATTACATTTTCATTACTCGAATTTTTTTTTTCATATCTGTCTAAATTACAGGCGAGTTTTGGCCATTATTTTTTCTTTGTTATCCAGTCTTATGGGCAAACCCCAAATGTGGTGTGAATGAATTCCACCCTTTTCAGACCGTCTCACAGCGCCTTTGAACGTGCAGAAACGTCCTCGTCATTCGACAGCAGCACGAGCAGGCCCTCGCCGTATGAAAGATTAGCGCTGCACAGATGAGACAAAGTCTGCTGGAGACAGAATCTGTTATAAGAAGGAGGAGGGGGGTGCTGGCATCACGCTCTGGTGTGTTAGATTGTAATCAAGCCCCCGCCTACTCACTCGCCCTGACAGATTCTCTACCCGCACATCGGAGGAAGGAAGCAGCTACAGCGAGCGTAAGCGCGAAGGTAGGAGCAGCGAGCACGCTCATCGGAACGTCTCTCCGCGGGTGTCACGGACGCCGCTTCTTCCACCAAGTAACGTAACTCAGATATTAGATATACCCCCCTGAAACCGCCAGCTGCTGGGAACGTGATCTACAGAGACGAATGCAAAGCTGCAGCCGTTTGTAGCAGCAGGCACTCACGCTGCGAAAGCAACGTTCCCTCAGATACAGCCTAAAGCCATTTCCAGCGGTCCTAGCATTTAGACAGACACTGTACTCCACAACCCTCTAACACAAAAGGACAGACATGTAAACCTTGACAATTGTACAGCTACAGTCACGTATTTCTACAGCACAGGTTCACAGAAACATCCAACACAGACAGCTCACCCCACCAGCTGAATTCAGCTGATTTTGTGCATACAGGACCACTAAGTTACAAGTTGGAATAAACACAACTGTTATGAAGGTGCATGTGTCAGATGGGCATTGAGAGGGTGGACTGTGTCTGTATGCTGTGTCCAAGAGACGGAGGAGTTTGGAGGGGGGGGGGGGGGGGGGGGGGGGATTGGGCAGCCTCCATGTAGCCGCCAGTGCCATTTAACTGTCTGCTCAGGCTTGTGAGGGATGGAAAAAGTGAGTCGGCCCCGCCCCCTTGACTCTTGTTTGGACAGCACCGACACCCAGCAGCGGAGGCGGGTGGACACAGAGGAAGAAGCGGACGTCTTCAGCGGGTCACGTGACCACCTTGGGGAAGGTGAATCAGTTTTTCCATGTGGCTGTGAAAAGGCCAAGCGTACGTTTGCGCAGATGCTGTAGCACTGCGACGTCACAGTGCTGCAGCAACGGCCCCCTCTGTAAACAACACGCTTTTATTCCTGTGCTTGAGTGGCTGATCTTTTTTTTTCCCCTGGAAGAGTTCTAAACCCATGATGAGAGGTCCTTACAAGATGCTGTTCTGGCACTAAATGAGTGAAATGTCTGTCACAGAAATATGACTTGTTATATCATATCTTAACAGTGTGGTGTAGTGGTAAGGAGTACAGCTCCTAACCGAAAGGTTGCTGGTTCGACATTTGCTGTTGTACCCTTGGACAAGGTAATTAACCCAGAACCGCCTCGGTAAATATCCAGCTGTATAAATGGATAGCATGTAAAACTGTAACCTATGTAAGCTGCTCTGGATAAGAGCATCAGTTAAATGACAATAAATGTAATGTAAAGTAAATGTTTCCTACTACACAAACAAGTAGTGGCCTTTCACTATTAATTACACTGGGGTACAGTGCGCATCGCAGGGAACGGGAGGTTTGTAATTAAGGCCTTTTTGGGTGAGTTAGAGCAGAATGTGCATATTAGTAATCTAACCTGCAGTGCATTCTGGGAAGTACTCCAACATCACACACATCCGTGAGGGTCAAGAGTCATTCCTAATGTGTGGCACGCAGCAAAGCAGTGGATGGAATTAATGCTGCCTCCCACCAGCGGGGTTAAAAGAGGAGAGGCCTCCCCACCACCTCGTTCTCATTCGCGTCACCTCTGAAAGGACCGCCGACGTGGGCTGCGACACCTCCAGGGCCGCCTGGCCTCTCCTCCGGGGAGTCAAGGTCTTTGCAGGGATGAGTCTCAGGAATCGCGGCGGAGGATGGAGGCACAGGAGTGACCTGCGGGTGCACTGTGACGCTGGGAGTGTGGGCGGCTGGTAACAAAGGCTGTGTTCCTGTGAACTGAACCGTACCTGAGTCACTGCGCTCCTCCATCTCCTCCACCCGAAGCTTCAGCAGACAGAGAATCTGCAGAGTGGGCTGACAGAATGAGGATGAAGCCAGTAAATCTGCTCTTTATGGCAGGACGGCCCACACACAACAGCGGCATTTTCAAGAGATTTAACATGGGGCTACATATTTACATTATTGTCACTAGTCATTGTGAAGTAGCTCTAAAACTGTTGAAGGCAAAATGAGACATAAAATTCAAATATTGTAATATGCATTTCTGCACAACATTTAAGGTATAAGTATCACTATTTACCTCACATATGATAAAAAATTGCAATTATTATATATTCAATATTAAAATAAATATTATTTTAATATATATAGTATATTCCATAAAGCATTCACAAAATTATTCAGTTAACATAGAGTATTAAGCTATTTTTTATTTTGCATTTTCTGTATGAAATAAATTATGTAATGTTTAATAAATACATTTAGTAAATCTGAAATACTTATGTATTCAATACCTTAAAATATTCCATAATATTATAGTAATATCTCATGACTGGTATTAAAAGCATTTTATATTGAAATGAAAGTTTTACATGAATAAATACAGCCATAGCGAGTGATAATGTGATAGGTTGAAACTTTTGAAGCTGTTAAATTATTTGCCTGTATCATAGTGGTCAAATTTTCCGTCTGCATTTTGGAATGAATAAGCTGAACTGATAGGAGGCTGGGGATCTGGCACTGTGAATTTTGAGCATTTTTATACTACAAAATATGTATCACCAATGCATAGAATTTCAGGTGATCAGGGGCATTTCACACTCATGTTTCACAGTAGCGTGTGGTATTTTATTTGTTAGAGTCTGAAGAATGTTTGGATGTAGTCAGCTGTATCCTATCTGTGCTGTCTTTTGTGCAATTTTATTAGATAGTACTCCTTTGTAATTCAGATACGAGTGCCTGTTAGGTGATAAAATATAAATATATTTGGCATGCAGAAACCACTGTCTGAACTGAATATCATTCTCCTCTCTCTCCCTGTCCTTCCACATCAGAGGGAAATCTTCAAAGTGCAGAATTCAGAGGTGACTTCCATTGCCCCCTACCCCCATCCCATCATGAAGAGAGTACACTAGAAAACAGCACAGAGGGAAACACTATAACACTATCAGAGAAATATCAGAGAAATACCTCTATACAACCCCTCCCCCCACCACACACACACAAAGCAGGTAATAAAAATGCATACCATCTACCCTATGCCAAACAAGTGTGGGAGTCTCCATGCAGACAACACCTGGCCCTAACTGGCTCTTGTACCACATTCCACACAGGCAAGTCTGTGTGTGTGTTGGTGTTGTCACTCATGTGTATATTAATGCTGTGTGTGTGTGTGTGTGTGCACGTTTAGAGACAATCAGAGCACAGCTGTAGAAGTTGTAGAAATGTTTCAGTGCGGCTTCACTCCCCAAAAGTTCAAGCCCTCTGTTGTGACTACATGTAGAATGTGTACGAGTGGGACCATGTAATTAAGTCGTAACAATGGGGGTGTGGTCAAAAACAGGTCAAATTAGTCGGCTGGCTCGACGCTTTGGGCTTGAACTCACCCTTAGAGGTGGCGTGAAAAAAAACGTTGAAAGCAATTGTTTTTTTTTTTCTTTGTTTGAAAATGAGGTGTTATTTATAGACTATGGGGAATGCAGGGAGAGGCCTGAAGGCCAGTTAGAATAAGTGCCTTTCCACTGAGAAGACAGGGCTCAATACACTTGTTCACAAAGACCCCTTTCACTGCTGTGTTTGTCAATGCGGTATGCTCTTAGCATACATAATTACAATGTACCAAAAATGTGATCATCTCTCATTTATGTGTTTTGTTTGTTTGTGTATCAAATAAAAATTTTATTATTACTATTATATGCTACATTGAGTCAACAGCCAGTTGACGAAGTGAGAATACCATATCCAGCACATGTCTAAATAGCAATAAGAAGCAAAACAGGATGAATCATATGCAGTGTTTCATCAATATGGCAACATTTCTATTGGTTTACGAGAAGCCTGTATGTAATAGAGGAATGAGAACTAGCGAATGGCCATGGTATTGATTTACCATTAAGTTCAATGGAGGGAAAAAAATCCATAACAACCACCACACATATCATTTTGAAATATATTATATATATATATATATATATGTGTGTGTAAAGAAAAAAAACCCAAAGTATACACCCTGAATACTGGTTCTGAATAACCAATGCCCATACCCTTTAATATGATGATTGCTTCTGACACGGCGCTGTTGAGAAGGTTATCCAGTGCAACCTGGCATTAAACACAGTGACAAGACTATTGTGAAAGAAAATCTACAAAAAGATATCACATTTTAACTAAATTAAGACAAATCATTAACATAGAAGCAAAATATATGTTAGCTATTTTGACAAAATTATAACAATACTAATGATGGTGGTGATAGTAAAACTATATTTTGTAATGAAAAACATGCGGCTACATAACAATGCTTTCAGACATTAATCTCAGTGTTGATGCAGCTGGATGTGTGCTGTATATCCACAGATATTCCTGTATACACAGGTCTCTGTGTGTGAACGGCAGAGAGAGAGAGACAATCAGAAATAATCTGACAATTTGAAACATTTGTTTGAATTGCTTTAATAGGACTTCATAGAGCATAAACAGGCGGAGCTCAACCAACCTCCATCAACACAGTGCAGCGATAGCATGGCAGAACGTACTGATAAGGTAAAGGAAAACCTGTCACCATAAAAACATGTTTAAGTCCAAGGGTTCACAAACGTACTGCCCTCTTATCAGCCTTTACTATATGAAGGCATCAGATCAAGGCTGCAAATGAGCTGGAAATCTTCCATCCACGAAGCTTGGGACTTGTGGAAAAGGTTTTTAGGTCCAACTCAAGTGCCAAGTTTACATTTTCCCTCCCTCGGACCATGCAAATCCTTTTGCAGATCCGCCATCTCTGCTGACTTATTGGGAGGGGTGAGGTTAACATATTTCCATCCTGGCTGAACGTTGAAATTTTGCTGTGGATTTCAGATGTGCGCGGTGCCCAGCGGCTGAACCATCTTTATCTCTGCTCTGTCCTCTCCTTCATTCTCTCTGTTGCTCATGGAAACCCAATCAACCCCAAGAGGTCACATAAAGCAGGGCAGCATCGCATGGAACAGTACTCACAGATAGACACTGTGACTGTGTGCACCACCTCTGCCTGTACGTCATGACTGAAAGACATCGTCATGCTCTGCAGCTCAGTCTCTGGTGCTGTCCCCGGTCCCCCCCTTCCGGTCCAGCTTGGGTCATTTTCAGCTGTGGATGACCCCACCAGACGAGCTGTCTCACAGTCGCCTTTAGCTGCCAGCTCGCATGGAATATGTGGCTCCCTAGAGCGACTGCACAGGCCGGTTTTATTGACTGAAAAGCTGTCTCTACCAGAAGATCAGCCTCATTGGCTGAAAATCTGTCTCTGTAAACGGGTCAGCTTTATTGGCTAAACACTGTCTCCATTTACAGATCAGCTTTATTGGTTAAAAGCCGTCTCTCAAATGGAGGATAGGGCCCCTCTCCACCGCAGCCCTATTGTAAATTAAAATTCAATTAAAATAGGCAAATTAGCTCTCTCGTGGGATGCCTTTGAGAGAGGAAAGAAAACAGAGCAAGGTACTCCAACAAAACGCCTGTTCATTTGCATTACACAGGAGCTGGAAGCAGGAACACAGGAAAACGGAGTTGACTGGAAGATGCCTGTTTGGCGGTGTGGCAGAGCCAAACACACTGCAGGGGCTGTAGTAAAATTAGCAGAGACACAGTGGACACAGCGGCATGTTTGTGTAGGTGTGAGATGTGTGTGTGTGTGTGTGTGTGTTAACAGCTCTGTCATTACGCAGGGAGAGCAGGAGACACGTGGCCCTGCAGAACCAGAGGAGAGCACTATGGAGAGCTCAATATAGTATTGATGGGTTCACTAGCACAACCTGCAGACCTCCACTGTGTCCCCAGGAGCCTGGCAGTTTATATCGACCCCTCCCCCTCCACTCCCCCGTCTCCTGAACACCCCCCCCCCCCCCATTAGCCTGCCTTCTCAAACAATGACAATGACACAAGGACGAGGATTTCAGAATGATTACAGTCATAAAATGCATACAACACAAAGGCGTCCTCTTTGTTATTAGCTTTATTTACAGTGCCGTCGCTGTATCATCATTGTTGCGATCATGAATACGTGTACCGTTTATGCTATTGACAGAATTTGCAGAACGTTAGTGGTCGTTCTCACAACGATTGAATCTAACCCTGCTTTGTGTCACGGAGACTTACCTTTGTATGGTTGACAGATTTTCCAGAAACTATTTTAAATGCTCCTGCGCAGCAAAACAGGACTAACGTGGGGTTATAAATATGACAGACTGCCTTTCTCAGTTAAATTTCCACGACTGACAACGTCACTGCCTAGACATCGTGTTAGGTAATGGTCCTTCTCCGCGTCTGAGTGTGCCTCAGGCTGTTAACTCGAGTAGCTCAATGAACTGCTGTTCGACTTTCTTAAAATGGCCGTGGGCCTCTCTTCCTATTGCTGCAGTACGATCGACAACTCCGTAGGATCGAATTAGAAGAGCGGCGATGCTGCCGGTGCTATTTTATCCCGTCCTCGTACCCGGTGTTTCTGGGCCAGTCAGTTCAATTAACGCGCCTCTGTTCTCACCTGTTTCTCTGGGGTCAAAAGCGAGTAACATCATGGAACACGCAACCGTCATCGCGGAGGACAGGTGTTAACCACTAAACATAGGGAGCATCCACTGTGACCACAGTACATGATAAATTCGTTTTAGTGTATAAATATAAACTACATCACAGTAGGCTACACATTCTGCTGAGGAGAGTGACGTGTTGTTGCCCCCTGGGAAATGCCACATCACGGTCAGAGGGCAAAAGACACATCTTGTCTGTCATACAACATCGCAATATTCTGTAATACATCCGTCCGTTTGGTCATGTAAAAATGTGTTTTGTTTTCACCAGCGTTTAAATAAAACACAGGCAACTGCATCAGTACAGTTCAATATAATGAGGTTACAATGTCAGACGTGGGATATGACGTCAGGCTTGAGGTGGCAGTGATGGTCGAGTTAATTAGCCTGTAACGGCAAGTCAAGATTGATCGGTCTTTGTTTTACTTCGGTGGACAAGTCACCGCCCGACGACGAGGAGAGAGCACTATAAAAAGAAAATTTCCCCCCACAACGGATCGTCAGTTCGTTTAGTATTCATGTCATATGCGTTACCTGCCGCTGACGTACTAGGAGTATTAAGCGAATTAAACGTAGCATCCCGGAGACCAGTGACTCATGTCGGCTGTTTGCACCAGCTGCAAGGATACGTGTTAGCAACATGAGCTCGTGTCGTGACCGACAGAACTGCTGATGTTCATGAATCCACGCAGTCGCTGAACCATGACGCACATTGTCCACTTTCCCTTAAACTGAGCTTTAGTAAATACCCACCGACCTTTATGCTCGTGATTCCTAGAAACACAAATGCGCCACGGGCAAAGAATCTTGTCATTCCAAAAGCACTCCCTTTTAATATTCCTGAAAGGAAAAGGGGGAATGTGTCCAGCAAATGACTGTCTTATGTACTGTTTGCGTTTGGGACTACAATGACAAGTACAATGCGATTGCCGCAGGAACGGCTCGTTTGGTACAATTGTTTGGAGACAGGTTGCTAATAAGGTGTCCAGAGTATGACTGCGCAACAGCTCGTCCATTGTTTTTATCCCCTAATGAAATACACACACAAATTTGCTCAGAGACTATATACAGATGCTTCCCGCACGTCCCTGCGGCTAATGATGTCGACTAATGCGCTGGTGTTGGTTAGGTAAGACATAAATACCTTTGAATTCCTTGTGTCAATAGTATTACAATTGTAACACTTCACAGGTCTCTTAAAGTTAACTCCCAAAGTTTACGGGCAGCTGTTCTCTGAAGTCTACGTGTTTTCATATTTGTAGACATGGAATTAACGTCTTATTTATAGTGAATACCATAAAGTGTTGAATTATACATACATCGCACATACCAAGTCACTCATAAAAATCATTAAGCTGGTATTAAAATGCATAATGCTTTCAGTGGAACACATCCTTCCCTGTTACACCACACCTTTCTTCTCTTCGATTTACGTGTTTCACATGTACATCATCCATGTAAACACCTTACTGAGGGATAAAACGCCAATGCCCTATCGGGATAGTACCGACAAACCCCTGAATACAAACTTAACCATTGAGTTACTCCTTCAACCATCTTTTAAAGAAAAAAGTTCTGAAGAATATTTGCTCGATTAATATAATTAATATAATTGTGCAAATTCGATGACAAACCCGAATTACACATTATAAGTAGTAATACGTTTCATATATTAGTCAAATGAATACATGCAAATTAAAGTTACAAAGAACAATGATATCAGATATAAATAAATATCAATGTGTAATATACGCAGTCTGCACTGATTATTTTGCGGACATGAGTCAATTTGGTTGAAGCTTCCTAGAAGTTACTCATGATTTTATTCCAAGGAAAGATGCGGCCGAGCATAATCGTTTATTGCAGTGTCCAGACAGGGCATTGATAGTTCGTTTGATTTAGGTGCACCTGGGATTGTGTAGCCTATGAGTAATATCGCGCTGGACAGCCCCACCCGCACTTCTGTCGTGTAAGATTTATATTTCAGGCAGAATGTAACTACATGCTAACAATGGACAATTTCGCCCCCGTGATGACATTGTAGAAATCGAATATTAATGTCGAAAGAAGCCCACGTTGCTCTCATCTAGTGTCGATGAGACCAAGAAATGAAAACAAAAAGGAAAGCGAAAGACTCAAATTCTTCTTGGGGTGATCTGGCCAGGAAAGGAACATGCTCAGCATAACAGGAGCCAAGATAACCTTTCAACAGGTTGGATAGGTGCTGGTGTTTTTAAGTGGCCCAGAGAGTGACACCAAATGGTGTTAGAACGCCTGAACACGTTAAGCACTGGAGGTTATTAACTGGTCAGGGACAACGTCGACCAAATCCAAAATCAGGTCAATCTAAAAACTGTTAATCAATATATAAGCAATATCACAGCTCCACACTGCTATTAAAAGTTGTGTATAGCCTACCCAATCAATCCATTGTATTTGTTATTCGCCTCAGTGAAATGTAGCCTATTTTTATCAGTACTGTTTTATCTTCAGTATATGATGTTCACCAGTACAATATAAACTATTCCGCTTCTTAACAGCATATAATTCCTTTATGTTTTTCTGTCATAACGCATTTTATAGTTGTTTTGAATATGTTGTGTACATATATATTAAATTGGAGTTAAACATGATTGACTGTATGAGAAATACCTAGCTTCTGTTTCAGGACTGTAATACATTGGAAGATCAGAAGCCCACTGTATGGTATCGAACATTAAATCCATACTGGCATTTTACAGCCAGGCAACTAAGATTCCGTGCCTGTTTGCTGCCAAGCCCGATAAAGACGCTCGTGATCAGCATTCCGTAGAACCTTATCTGAGCATATTTTTAAGTTTGCGCAGTTCACCTCAAGCACAGATCAAGGGCACTGTAAATAAAACGGTGGACCATTTTACCAACTGGAACCTTCTTCTGCCGTTGCCCAACATGAATCGCGTGACACGTGAAAGGACATTCGCAAGTTTTAAGTACACAGTGAAATTGAGCAACGTTAATTTATCTGATCATTTTATCCTTCCGCTGTTAGATTTGAAAAACATGCTTTTCACATTTAAGAGGAAGCATACTTCCATAATAAATCTTCTGTGCCAGTTGGAACAAATGTGTCATTTTAAACGGGAATGTTTTGTTAGGAACTGTCCCTTATTTAAAGAAAAACACTTTCCAAAAATTGTTCACAGCTGGGCGTATTTTCCACAAACAGAATTCCGTCAGTGCATGACACATAAGCACCCGGATCTAGCAATCTACATTCATATTGTCTTTACATTACCTGCATAATTTTCAGTTAGAACCTCCCAATCATGTATGAGCTGAGGGAAAATTAACCCCAAATAAATGTCGTTTGACATTTAGCCCCCATTTCTGTTCATTGCCTTATATGGAAAGGCAGGGCAATGTCGTGCATGCGTACAATTGGCTGACTGTTGCCGCCCGTATGGAAGACTGCATTTAACCCTTCCCGTGCTTAATTTCATAGATTGATAAACACGACATTCGAAACGCTGCGCATTTCTCATCGAGTGCGCGTGCTCTGTGACGTTCTAACGGATTTTGAAATATTAAATGTGCACATGCAAAATGGTGTTGTCCAAACACAGTCAAAGACGCGCTAACGCATGCTGATCATGTGTAGATTTAAGTACATCTCATGTCTACTGCAATCAGAAACCAGTGGAACATATCTCTCGTGCAAACCATCGGTTGGTGTTCGCCGGAATTTTGGTGGCAATGAACAAAAATGCTGGTAGAAACACCAGTGAGTTTAAAGATTTACTGATGTGACCTACATACGTGTTCCAACAAAGGAAACCTACCGATGTGCGTTTGATGTCTCCACATTACCCACAGCCAGCATATGCCTAGAAGATCGCATAATCCTGCCAATATTAAAGTGTATAAAACGGTGGAGGAATATTCTACAATCTGTTGACCTCCCACCTCAATTAACTCTGCTGAAATAAACAATAACCTACTACCCCGCTGCATTCTATTGGACGACTGCGGTCTTAATCGTAAAACAGAGCTCACCGTATGGTCTTAAAACATTGTTATCTCGTTGAAATCCCGTAGTGACTACGCGGAATTCGAGCCACAGGCATCGGTTAATTAACCCGGCAATAATGACAGAAGTCATTAATGTGAGATCTATGGGCTGTCCCTCTCCTAAAATGATCTGAAATATTCAGGTGGCTGGCGTTTTCAGCACAGCCTTGCAGTGAAACTGTCGCGGCATCTCCCCACGAGGTGATTCAAATTAGTCCGAAATGGATGATCTCCCCTCAAATCGTGCAAGGTTCCTTCATCAATCTCGTATTGCGCTGTTCGGTTGAAATTCATTTCGTTTTCGTGTTTCCTGTTGCAAAGCTTATCTTTCTTTCATCCTCGTAAGATTATCGGTGAGGCGGGGGCAAAAGGAAACAGTCAATATCCCTGACTCACACATGTATGATCTATCTTAAATTACTTCGTCAGCTGTGTGCCAATCAATCGCTTTATTAAACTCAATTGATATTGTGTATTGCCACCACACCATCTTGGGTATGACTCACGTTGTGTTTAAGCCACCGAAGATAAGGTATTAAAATTTACATAAAATTTGTGTAGGCTATATATTGACGTGTCTCTGCAGTAAAAGTAAAGTCCGCGATGTTCTTTGATGTCAGCACCAGCAAATGAGCACCTGCTGCTTACGTTTTGAATTTCTGTGGGCAAACGTCTTTCAAAAGTAGCGTATTTTTACACCATAAAATTTCGATGGAGTTGTACGTAATCATGGCATTTTACAACTGGGCTTGTGTTTAATTGTTTCAAAACTGGGAAGTGTTTCTTTTTAGAGTTTTTTTATTATCGCATCTACGTGTTATTAGGAAGAATGAATCAATAAAATGGAAATATGAAGAATAACTTGAATGTATTTCCGAAAAATATTTTAAATGTATAAACCATCTCTGGAAATGATTTTGATATGTATGTTTTCCAAGGCAGTTTATGAAATGGAAATGATCAGACAAAATGTCCCTTAGGGAAAATTCTACAATGTGGAGATACCCACAGCAGTCCCATTTTGGCCATCATGTAGACTATAATGGGGAGGGCCTACACTAGGTTTTGTAAGAAATGGGTTCTTCTATTTGTTCTAATATGCCGCACACGTTCGACGGTATGTTATTTTCAAAATGTTATATTGCAGTTTCCATAGCTCCCTCTTGGCGTTCAATTCCGCGCTACATCCAACAGCTCCGGGATAAAACCTTGTACCCAGCCCTTAACCTCCCCCTCTTGTTTTTGACGTCATGGCCCTGGCTATTGCATGAACTGTCTATTGCAGCTTCTCAGGCGTGCACATCTCGCTGCGTATTGCCAACGAACACCAAAGCTAGCTAGAGGGAGCAGAGAGAGAGAGAGGGTGAGAGAGAGAGAGAGAGGACGAGAGCGGGGACAGAGAGAAAGAGAGAGGGGGAGAGTGAGAGAGAGGAGAGGGAGGGAACACATTTTTTCTTCAAACAAGAGAATAATTGCCAGTCGCATAACGCATCGAGCGATAGCCTCGGTCCGCGGATTTCAAGCCTTGCGTCGCTGGGTAGGTCCGACCTGATCGGAGCGAGAATGGAGCTACCTGCCGCAGGAGAACACGTCTTTGCGGTGGAGAGCATCGAAAAGAAACGCATACGAAAGGTATGACCCTTTCCACAGACAAACCCGTCAAGGATTTCGGTGGTTACGGGCTGATTACTAACGCTACGGGAAGCGCCTTATTCTGCAGTGATGTCGAACGTCTTATCAAACCCCGCTTCCCTTCTTGTTTTTGCAGGGCAAAATAGAATACCTTGTGAAGTGGACAGGGTGGTCTTCTAAGTAAGTCTGTTCAGTTTCCCCCGTTTTTTCTTGCTTTTTTGGGGTAAATTCTGCAGTCGACTAGACCGCTTTCTGAATTCTGTTGCCAACTATGGTTTTGTGAAATCCGAAATGTGCGTGCGCGCGCGATAGGTCTCACTGTAGCTACGAATGCCATCACTAATTTATGCAAGGGAAGGGAGAGAGTATGGCCATCTAATCCGGTTTTAATTATTTTTTCCTCTCTGTCGTACATATATATAAATGAGTTTTGTGGGGGGTGGGGGGCGTTGTACACTCGAGATTATCCACCGTCTCAGTAATATGCATGTCTGTTTCGTCACCATTTCTTTCCCTTTTAGTTCCACAGGAAACCTAATTTTCTGTGGAATACGGGTTTTATGTATTGACGCTAAGGTACAAAAGGGACATCTAAGCACTGTATGGGCCACCACTGAAGGGAGTAGCCCATTAACACTGTATTAACATACATTAGAAGTTATCATCACTAACAAATGGCTTTAACAACAAATAGCTAATGTGAGTTTATACAGGCCGAGCAGTCAACATGCAAACAGATTTTTTTGGAACCACGTATGGAATATTAAAGCTCTCACGAATAGCTAGTGTGCGTCGCAGACATTTTAACCAAAATGCCGACAACTTTGTGTTGCATATGTTTAGATAGAGAGCAGTAATGACTTTAGGTAGTGTAGCAGAGTACCTCTGCCTCACACTGTTTGGAACTGTGAATCAAGTTAATAAATCGGCTGCTTATAAAATAACATGTTTGTCTTTTTTTCGCTCCCTTGGTAGATACAACACGTGGGAACCAGAGGAAAACATCCTTGACCCGCGACTGCTCGTAGCTTTTCAAAACAGGTGAGATAAGCAGCCAGCCTCGTCTTGAGAAGCTTTCCTTATATAGTCATAAGTAAAGGGGCGGGGCTGTCAGTACTCCTTTTCAGGCGGGGGGGGGCAGCAGGTCTGTAAACACAACGGTAAATTCAAACTCTTCTGGCACGATATGACTGCTTTTAAAAGTAAATTTCTCTGGAGATGTATGTAAATATTAGCTTTCAAATACTGCGTGCCCTTTAATAACATAGAGGAAGTGAGAAAGATACACTGGTTATTCAGTTATTCAAGCTGACCTTTTCAAAACAGTCTAGCAAGATCTATTTACATTCACACATCTGCAATAATATAATTTATATTTAAGTATTCTATACAAACACACAGGCACACAAACACACACGTGTCCAAACACACACACTTGTGGCAGGTGTAAAGTAATGACACATGTCCTTAAAGTCTGAGTGTGTCAGTGATGCATATTTTAAAAAATAACAGGAGTGAGTGTCCCATGTTATGTGGGAGTAGGCAAGAGAAGATGAACAGCTGGTTACTAATAGGCCTCACTGAGTCAGCACTTTTGAGCCAAAGCCTAAATTTACTAACTCTGTGACTGAATGTAACTAACAAACCCTCCAACCTGTGCCCTTTCTGGTGCACTGAACCCGTACACAAGGAATGGTGAAGTATACGGGTCTCACAGATGCATGGGTAACTAGTTCAGTGAGTAGCTACCCCCCAGCGTCAGTCATAGTCATGCACACTCTGGAGCAGTATTACAGTGAGGGAGTTGAAGCGCAAGAAAATGTCAGATCAAGCCTTGGCGTTAATGTGTCACATTCTATAGAAGCAATTTAAATAACAGGTACTGACTTTCACCATTTCCTGTTGACTACTGATGACTGCGGTCACTGACAGGTTGACTGGTTAAAACCCAAACAAACTCATGAAAGATGTTATTGACGACTGACTTCTGTTTGTCAGGATTGCAATGTATAAACTTGCCGCTGCAGTTTGTCAGAGCAATTTTTGGCTAGGCCGCAAAAATGCTTTCTAAGTCAGTCATTCCTGTCCCGAGGAATCACGCACTACAATTGCTCATTCTGGTACTGTCCTCTGCTGAATGCAGCCAGCTCACTCAAGAGAGGATTCAGTCAAAATTTTGCCGATGGTTCTTTGCATGGACTTGCGGCTCGGCATCTTCTAATTTCCTGTGTCTGCTCCTCTGAATACCGGTACGGGAAACAAGGGGAGAGCCACAGGCATCGTGGCTGTAATCAGCATTGAAACTGATGCCAAGTGCTCTGGGGTTTCTATAGTAATAGGTGACACCGCAGTGAAATTACCCCGGCATTTTATTAAGCCTGGAGTTGATCGGCCTGCCGGCTCTCCGTGGAGAGTGGGGGGAAGGGATTAGCAAATGGGAGGATGTAATTACCTCTTCCTTAAGAGGGAAGCTCCACGCTTGACGTGGCATGGTGCATATCCATGGGCTACACATGGATGAAGCAGGGAGTTTGCCTTGGATCCATGTGTTTCCATATTAGCGTTACTGCAGTGTTCGCCCCTCCCCAGCCAAGGCATAACCAGCGTGTATTAACCGGTTACATTACATTACGACAGCCTCCGTGTAATGGCACAAGGTCAACACTATTTTCAAGTGAAGGATTTTTTTAGCTGACAGCTTTGCTCTCTGGAGAACCTGATTGGCTTTAAATACGGAGCTATAAAAATATCCAGAGCCCTGAGTCTAATTAGGGTTTTGGTGTGACTGAAAAGGGAGAGGTGAATGGGGGAGGGTGGAAGGAATGGATTTTTTCCTTTGCGCTAATTGAATTCCCTTCACTATAGGTGTGAGGAATAGGTTCATAAGTACTAAGACTGAGCTACACTCATAGGTAATGACACCGAGTATGGAACGTGAGAGACATTTTGTCCTTGAATTTTTCGTATTATCCAAAATTTGAACTGATGTTTGTGAAATTGTAAAATTGCCATGACAACAGTAGTTGTCATATCTGTTGAGATATCATGATAAAACAACTTGTTCATCACATTGCAAGTTCATATTCAACATTTGGAATATGTCCACATTGTTTGCATACTCATGGTTTGTGCTTGCTACTTGGCAACAGCTCTTGGCAGCAGTCCCTGTGAGTTTTCACAATGTAAAACATTTGAACAGTATATGTGGTGTTCATTTGATTCACTTGACAGAGACACTAAAACATTAGTTGAATATTTTTTCATCAAACATGAAAATACTCATCAGTTAGGTTGAGAATGTCTGTATGGTTAATTTTTTTTCTAAGCATTCAAAGCAGGAATACTCAGAACACAATGTTCCTGCAGTAGCCCATTTTAAAAGGCTGCCAGAAGCAATTTGAAAAAGGAATATTAAACTACACATGCATAACATTGGTGTTGTATCTGTTCAAAGGAGTGCTATATGCAGTCAAATCAAGTTGGAATTTGCAGTCTAGTTAGTATGTATTAATGTAATCAGTTCAGGGTTCATTTTAATGTACATATACTGTGGAAATTTTACCCACTCTCATCATGTCACAGATTTAGATTAATTAGAATTATCTTTAATTTCGAACAAGGATGTTATTGATTTGATTGAGTTTTTAAAACTCTTATGAGATATGAGCATTTCTGGTATGAATCAACTGAAGTGACATGCTCCACCCTCTAAACATTCCAGATCTACGGGTCTGTCATATCTCTGTGCCGTTCGTCAGGCGTGCTGTGATTGTCTGTGTTTTGTGTAAAATGAGTACTTTATAATGTTGTTCATTTCACAGGGAGAGACAGGAGCAGCTGATGGGGTATCGCAAACGAGGACCCAAACCAAAACACCTCTTTGTCCAGGTAACTTTTCCAAAATGTATCACTGCAGAGCAGCTGACTAAGAGCGCATTACTTTCTGATGGCATAGAAAGATCACCACAGTGGTAGCGAGACGTGGGCCCGCTGACCGTAAGATAAGGTCAGGTGCGTGACAGGTGCTCTTCTCCTTTCGTTCCTGGTGATTTGGGGGCGAGCCTGCAGGGACGGAGGGGCGGTGGCGTGTTGCACTGCTACGACATGTCGCATACTCCTCACAAAAACGTAAAAAGAAGGAGGTGGTGTCGCACTGCGTTTTCCTGTGTTCACCATCATGTTTAGACTTTGTGAATTAGAATGCACAGTAATTATTATGGAAGTGAATTGTCAGCTTGCTGGTTAATTTGAGAGAGGCATACCAGAGTGATGGCTGTGGGTTTTTGTTGTTTCTGTTGAGTTTTGGGCTTGCTTGTTCAATGCAGGCCCACAGTTGATAGACTTGAAGCAGTAGAGAAGTGCAGATCAATGCATGACATACATGTTCCTCTTTGTTTTGGATGCTGACCTCTGAAACCCCAGGAATGTTTCTGTATAGACATGCGGCCATGTTTCTAGCTTGAATCTAGTCTGGGGAACTAAAGGGCAAACATCCAGACAGTGTGGTTTTCAGACTTGGTTTTCAGAAACTTAGAGTTAAGTGGAACCCTAGGGTTTGAGTCCCCCTCAGGGAGGCAGGGGGTGTGATTCACGGTCAGACACACATGTGGTGTAAATGCAGTGATGAGGCATGACAGGGCCTCTGTTTGCGGTGCTCTGAAATATCACTGTGATGTAATAGAAACAGGGCCCTGGGGGGAGGGGTCATGGGGGTTGAATAGTGTGTGGAGTCAGATAGCTGGGCATTGGTTGGATGCCTTGTATGGACCAGATTCCAGTCTATTTCCTGCTGGCCTAGGCAAGGGCCACCATTGTTGAGGTCAGTAATGGGAAATGAAGAAAGGGAGAGAGCAACAGATATTAAAATAGGACATGATTTATCTGCCGTTTCTCAGGTAAAGACCTCCTCAGACCCTGCATAAGGGCTGGGAGTGCAACGTTTGCATTGAGCAGTAATAGTCGTTTTAGCTTTTCCTCTCATTTTCGTCTCATTGATGTTGATTATGATGTTGCTGCCTCTCTTATTTCATTCCAGCTTCCTTCCTTTGCACGGAGATCCAGTGTCCTCTCTGGGTTTCGGGAGATGTCCGTGGATGAGGACAGCCGCCCCAAACTAGACCCCATCCTGATGCAGAGGTCACAGACACAGCACTATCAGCTGAACAGCAAGAGGCACCACCAGTACCTACCAAATGCCCCAGAGAGCCAGATGGAGCAGCAGACCAATGGGAAAAAGAAATACTTCTACCAGCTCAACAGCAAAAAGCACCACCACTATCAGCCAGACCCCAAGATGTACGACGTGCAGTTTCAGAGAGCGAAGGAGGTCAAAGGTCAGGAAGCCACCAATCACAGGCAGAGCCCCCCGCCTGCACCGCAGCAGAAGTGGGTCCCAAGCAAAGACTCGGTCTGCTCGAGCAAAGCGCACAGCGATCCCTCTTCGGAGCCACCGAAGCCGCAGGCCCCGCTGAGCGGCGCCGAGCCGGCTGCCGCCCCAGGCGCAGAGGACGCTGCCCTTCCCAGCGTCGTCAGCAGCAAGATGAAGATCATCAAGAACAAAAACAAGAACGGCCGGATCGTCATCGTCATGAGCAAGTACATGGAGAATGGCTCGCAGCCAGCCAAGGTCAAAAAGGTGGACACGAGGGGGATGGGGAAACCAGAGCAAGGGGACAGCAGAGAGGAGAGCCCCTTTAACAGGACTAAAGGGGTAGAGGGAGAGAAGGATGGGCTCACGAAAGACACCAGCAGTGGGGTATGCTCTGCTGACTGTGGACGGGCTGGAATGCACCCCTCAGTGGAGCTGGGGAACTCTCCAAAGGAGGAGCCCAGTGTGCCGGAGCAGAACAAAACGGAGGAGGCTATGAGTCAAGTGGAGCTGCCTGAGGACCAGCCTCTGCAGCTGACCACCAAGCCCAACCTGACCCCCTGGCCCTTCGAGATGGGCGTCCTGTCACGCCTGGACCAGCGGAGGAACCAGCCGGCCCCGAGCTTGCTACACCCCCGCAAACGGCCCTTCCCCGCACCGGAAGAGGGCAGGGTAGGGCGCAAAAGGTTTGCGGGGCCCAGGATCATCATCGCCCCCGGCGACACCCTCCCTCTGCCCCAGGACAAACCTGTGGACCTCCATCTCCCCAGCGACCACCTCAGTGGTGGGCAGAGCTGTGACTCAAATCCTGAGGAACCAATTGACCTGAGCCTGGTGAAGCCGAGACCACAGGTGACTCCGCCCACCAAGGAGGTGGGGCCAGAAAGGGAGAGGGAGGAGTCAGAGGCAAGGTCAGCTCAGGATGAAGAGACCCGCCTCCATTTTAAACCTTTCCTGGGGAACATTGTTATCACAGACGTCACGACAAACTGTCTCACTGTCACCTTTAAGGAGTACATCTCGGTTTAACAGTGACATGGCAGCAGAGAACTACTGATTTCCTGGAGGATTTGTACATAAACCCAGATTGAAATTTGTACATATGAAAAAATAGAATTTATCATAAAGAGCAATGTAATTGTTACTGATGTTTTACACTCAAATGCTTCTTCAGTGCAGTAGATAAGCAAGAATCCGCATGTTTCCAAGATATTGCATTAAACAGAGTAACATCACACGGCTTTTAAAACTCCTGCTTCATCCAGCAAACTACTTTGTGGAATAGATGTGACTTTTATTATACAGCAGTTTATACCGAACTCGGACTACTAAGAGAACACACAGTGAACTTTGGAGATTCTTGAGTAGTTACTGACCTCTGATACTTCTAATAAGCCTTGCAGGCAATGCCTGTTTACAGCAGATATCAGGGCTCAGATTAAAAAGCACTTACATACAGTTCAATGTATACGAGTATGCCTTCTTCATCTGTATTGGGAGAGTTTTATATGATTTCCATTGGTCGGTTTCATTCTCGCTCTATAAATGGCGTTTCAACCAAAACGAGTTCCCGCGGGAGTTATTGTGTCACCTCTCCTTCTCTGAGGGGAAAGCCAATGTCACGCTGAAGATAAGGAAGATATGAGCCTCGAAATGCATGCATAATAAAGAGGGCATACACACCCCCTTGTGGCACTGCCACACTCGGCTCAACCGAGCCACAAAAATGCTTCGGGGAATGGTGTTTTCTTTGGAGTGAACTGAGCTTCTTGTAATGCCACACATAATGAATACCAACAGAGTAGGAGTCAAAATGGAAGTCGCACTATTCTGTTTTTCTGGTGGGGGTTGGCGGATGGGGGGCGGGGTGGGGTAGATTACTGCTTCAGCAGTAGATGATGTTGTTGTTCTGTTTATCATTTGTTGTAAATGTTGAAATAGATACTAGATGATCTGTATCGGTCGAATTCAATAAGCACGTTCTCAGACGCGATTTTCGCCCATGAGAGTCAGTGCCTTATGCTCCGATTTTGTTTGTTTGTAAGGACCTGAGTGTTTTTAGCATTACCACTACCGCTTCATTCAAGATCCATATACTGACAGGTTTTTTCACCATCTTGGTCATCTTTTCACCATCATTTTTGTGCGAAGGAAAAGTACTTCATTCAGTTGCGTAACGTGTGGGGGTTGGCAGAATAGTTTTTTGTAATGTAATCATATGAAGATAACTTATTTTGACTGCTGCTAAGATATGTGCGTGCATGCATGTATGTACGCATGTGAGTGTATATAAAACAAACTTTTGTTTTTTATTACAACTGCCGTAGATGCATACTTCTTCAATTTGGAAAGTCAACGCAAATAATGTGGCCATCCTGGAGTTTTTATAGTTGGCCACCTTACTTCATGTCAGGAGTCCAGAGGCTTAAGAGCCAAGCCCACGTCTTCCTCCTTTTCTGTTCATGAATATATGTTCCTCAAGTGGCTGTAATCTTTTTAAAGGAGGGGTGAGACAGCTGCCTCTGAAGTGTTTAAGGAATAAACAATAACGCACGTTTTCAAAATGACACAATGAGGCCATCTGATTATGACAATGGCCCAATGCATTGTGGGTCATGATGGAACTCTAAATAACTGCCGCCTTGCTTCATTGACATAATGTGAAAAACCCTTAGCTAAAGG
Organism: Megalops cyprinoides; assembly: GCF_013368585.1. Classification (NCBI taxonomy): domain Eukaryota; kingdom Metazoa; phylum Chordata; class Actinopteri; order Elopiformes; family Megalopidae; genus Megalops; species Megalops cyprinoides. The sequence continues at coordinate 21,069,328 of NC_050601.1, forward strand.
CAACGGAGTCTGAGAATCTGGATGGATGTGGGAATCTATTATATGAGGCCAATAATCTCAGTCCATTAGAACTTGCAAGGAGAAGAGGTGCGAATCAGAGCATTTGATCTTTATCCTGATCCTCAGTTGGTCCTTTACCATTGTTTTAGGCTTGCTTGTGTTTCAGTGTTGCAGGAAATACGATTTCCAGAAGTAGAACTGCCTATTTTGCAGCTAGCTGATCAAAAACTGGACCTTTCAGCAAGCCTTGAAAAAAGCCTGTGAAATTTTCAAAGAAATGTATTAGTCTGATTTAACTGATTTTATTATTCAAAGCTATTCATGCAACCCTAATATCCGAGGAGGAAAAATGAAAGTACGTTTTATACTGAAGGGAAGGGATCAGCAGGCGAACTAAATTATGTTGGCATTAGCTGCTATTAAGTCAGTTTGCAGCTGCATACTAACTAGGGAATCAACCTGTGTTAATCTTCACTTTCCATCGTGTTGCGTTCGCTCCCATGTGACTGATTTCACTTGCCCTGCACACGAGCAGAGGTTCAGTAATAGCTACAGCAGTAATCTCACTTCCTGCTCTGCAGGTTCAGCGCTGCTTAAGACTCAACAGCCTCTGTCGCTCTCCCTTTCAACAGACGTAAACCATTTTTCACGCTTACGCACTAGATTACAATGTCATTGGTGTATACTGCTTTACATTGATACACATTAGTATACACTGTTATACACTAGTATATACCGACATGCACTGTTATTCAGATTTTTATGTATTCCCATACTGCAACTCAGAATCATGCAGCTTTTGTCAGTGGAACCTCCCAGTCCCAGTCCCAATGTAATCACAGTTATAAAAGTGATATGAATATAATAAAAATATTAGTAGTAGTAACATTACTAATGCTGATATGTATGGTAATGGTTGTAATGGTTGTAGTTACAAAGTGGTTTTCTTAAAGGACTTTACAGATGGTGATATCATCCATAGTTGTGGGTGGAACAGCATGGTTCCTTAAATGCATCAGTGGGATTCATCTCTTACAGACAGCCGTGTCTCACACAGACCTGTCTACACACACAGAGGTAACTCACCTTGCATCCTACAGTGGCACGTCTCCCAGTGCAAGTGACTGCATTTCCTAGGAGACGGTGCTTCCTGTACCCCATTCCATCTTTATTTTTTAAGAATTGCACAGAGCTGGATAGCATCTTAAAGCTACCAAATTTCAGAGGTACTTTGGATTATGTACTAATCGTACATAATTTGTCTTTCATAATATATATTTGAAATATTTTTTTGAAAAAATTTTTTTTTATGGAAGTGTCTTCACTTAACAGTGGAGAAAAGGGAATCACCAGCACATAAATCACCAGGACATAAATTATGAAGATAAACAGATACTGTCTTCGCTGCATGTTATGTATAATTAAACGTGTTTGCTCACATTAGAGGTTTCATATTATAGTGTTAGAATCCCAGGGGAGGTTTTGAATGCACTAACAAAAACTTCATTTAGAATGCGATCAAGGAGACATATAATACTTTAAGGCATTTAAAAAGCAACATTTATATCCAACCCAGCACTCTCCCAGAATTACAGACATTTAGTTAGCAGTTCCAGACATTTTTCTCAGCTGGTAATTATGCACTGGTAATGAACATAATAAGCCAGGGAAAGCTTTCATTCTAGGCCACGGGTAAGCAAGCTCAGTCCTGGAGTGCCAGGGATGTTTCTGGTTTCTGTTCCTTCTGAGCTCCTAACCATCACTGATAGAGAACACAGGCCAAACCAAAACCTCACTCTATGAAATACAGACCTTGCTGGTCATTGATGAGGTTTTCATTCATCGCAGACAGCTGAGATAAACGAACCGCAGTAGTACAGGAATTAAGTACCTTACATTTTGCATGATAAATGCAAATGTCTACACCTAATCTCCTTTTGCATAAATTTACATATGTTACATATTTCAGTGGTAATTGCTCAAAAACTAGCAGTAGAAATAAGAAATAATTACGTGGTTAACAGCCAATCAGCACAGTCATGTTAAAACTGTACTGTCACTGTCCAACATGAACCAATCAGCGCAGTCATGTTAAAACTGAGCCGTCACTGTCCAGTGAGAATCAGTCTGCACTGTCGTGTTTTCTGGACAGACCTGTTCCTCAACTGCCTTAAATAGAAGTTTGGCTCACATTACATACTGTTCACATGCAAACAAAACAGTGTCCAGGAAGAAAACTTTGCCAGTGCGTTTGCCACAAACACCATGTGGCTACCCATTCTGCAGTTTTAACTTTTCATTGTTTCATGTACGTACTATAGGTAGTGTGGTTAATGACCTCTCTCTAGTGACAAGCCTAATCCCTGCCTCAACGATGATGTAAGGAAACCAGAGGCTGATGCCAGATCAGTGATTTAGACGATGAGATGATTCAGAGATGAATCAGTATATTGATGAGTGGGCAGGGGGGTAGGGCAAGGGTCTGTCAAACTGTGCATGGTTTTGAGGTTAATCTTAATGGAAAAACCCCCATGAGATTTTTATTCAGGGTAAACTGAAAAACTTTTCGTGAAACCCAAGTGGGAAAAATCACTGGAATTCGTGGTGTTTGGTTCTGAAGGTATATCTTATGATTAACTTATTGTGGGTGAGATATAAATGTAAATTCCATTAGGAATAACGGGTAGTACTCAGGAGAAACATGCTGTTGGATTTAAATGATTACCTAACGGTCTAATCATGAAGAATTACAGTGTTACAGTGAAAAACTGATAGTGGTTTAACATGAGCCCCACGAAGAACTGACCGATCAATCAAAATGTATTTGTTATAGTGCATTTTTTTCAGTTGCTCTCTCACAGACAGCTGGATGGAATGCATCCAGATTGAATCGAAAGCCCGGACAACCCAGATCCATTTGAGGGAAAACTGAGAAATTATTCCCTGACCCCAAGAAAAGGTGGTGGAGATACAACCACTGTAGCGAAAGGTGAGAGCAGACACCCCACCCGGCCTCGAACCCGGATGGGGTGACCGCTCTCGCCCATTGCTACAAATGGTGTCAGAAGTGGGATGGCTTGCCGCGAGGCCATCGGAGGCGTGCCCAGTGCGTGAGCCGTATGAGGGACCCCAAGGTTCTGTTGTCCCTGTTGTGTGAGGGACCCCAGAGATGGGTGAAGCACAGTGTGAGGGACCCCAGAGATGGGTGCAGCATGGTGTGAGGGACCCCAGAGATGGGTGAAGCACCAGTGAGTGGGGCATCCTGGGATGGGAGAAGTACGGTGGGAGATGCGCGAGGGACGCCTTGGTGCGTGAAGCGCGTGGGCGCACTTCCCGAAGGGGAGGGCAGTGTGACGGAGTGCCGTCACTACGGTTGAGTATGCACTCTGACTGCCATACCAACGAGCTTGGCTCTTTGGCGTCGCGGTCAAAGTCGCATGGCCGGGTGGGCTGACTGCTCTCGCCCTTCGCTACAACCACAAAAGGGTGACATACAGCACGAGCAGTGGAACAGAAAGGCATGCAATCCTCAGGATAGTCAATTCGGTGGTTCAAACAGCGATTATGTCTCGTTGCAGCAGTGTGGCAAACCAAAGGCTGCAATGTCAATTCCCAGAGGCAGCCACTGCTTCAGTGCTGTTAAGCAAGGTACATAACTTGGATTGCCTCCAGCCAGCCAAATGACTCATATGTAAAAACTCTGTTATGCCAGTCACTCTGTATAAGAGCACCTGCAAAGCAAATGTCATAATTGCCATAGTAGTGCAGAGTAGTGTAGAGTAGTGCCTCTACAGTGTAGAATGTTGTAGCCCTGGATGTGTTTACTGTAGTAGCCAACAAAGCATCACACCTTCTTTTGTATTCCAGTTGGACACGTGGTTTGGCAATGATATTGCTTGGCTTCCATTCATTGCTACTTGAATCTATAGCAACAACAACAAAAACAGCAAGAAAAAAGAATACACCGTCTAGTGGTAAAAGCGTTACTGCATTGGTGAATGAATGAGTGAATGAATGAGTGAGGATGTGAGTGACCAAGTGAGTCACTGAGTCACCTCCTGATAAGAAAGGGTAAGCAGCCGTGAAGACACATGACAGCTATGACGGAGTTATATTCTTACCAATAAAAATGAAGGAAAACGTGCAGTACAGAAAGCTGTCCATGTGTGCTGTCTGGTGAGATGAAGATTCTAGCTATTCAGTGTCACAGTTTCTTTATAAGCATTGCTAGTCTCAGTTCTGGCTTCTGTCAGATCAAATAAAGCATGGACCTTCATCGCTCTGGTTTGACATTAATAAGCAGACATGTCACAGTGAAGTCTGCACCTTACTTGAATAACCAAAAGCACCACATAAAGGAGAAAGAGACACTGCTGCCATAACGCTGTGACACTGCATCAAAGATTTCCACTTTTGTGTACTGTTGGTATTAAACTTCACCAGCTGAAACTCATTTTTACAGAACATTTCGGTCTGAATTTGAACCACCTAAGTAATTTTTATTTGCACTACTAGAGCAAATTACTCATACCACCACAAGAAAATGGTGAAAAAAAATTGCTACATTATGTGCCTTTCTAGAAACTGAGCAAACAGGGTATATAGGTTAGCTAGCTGTAAAGACCTGGTGGAAAGTAAATTTATAATTTTAATACAGTCAACTGTATCATACACAATCATAAGGTAGGACATCAGCAAAGCAGCTGACAAGTTTCGGATATCCAGTCTGGGGCTCTAAGCTGTAAATCATTATGCTCATGTACGTCTTAAAGCTACAGCAATTAGAAACTACATTGGTATGCACTTACCTGAAGGAGGGAAAAATTCTTAGTTTACCCCTTTCTAGCTAGTGTTATGTGGCTGTACTCAGATATTAACTGGTTTGTTACTAAAGTTTTTATTTTCTCTTCATTGCAAATGGTCCTCATTAATGCAGGGACACGGATGTTCATTTTAACGTAAGTGAGGTGAAATAGCAGAGAAAAAGCTTTTTATCTTCGCAGTTGCTATTCTTAGGAAGCTTTAATCATTGATATAAACGGATGTCCACTGACAGTAAATATAACTAGCTGGATTAGGGACCTAGGTTGCGTGTGGACTCCCTAGCCGTTCTTGTGTCAGGTCTCCCTTATATAGTATGTCTGGGAACTGTACACGTAATTGGGATGCAAGTGTGCAAACAGTGCCCTTTTAATTTAAGGAGAAGCACTGATTGTTAACCACTTGTGCCTTGTGGTCCAAATCCTAGGAGAATGTGTGGCTGCATTGTACAGAACACTAAGCCGGAGAGACCAGATGATTTCCAGTTCAAAGGTGGCATCTATACTTTTTTAACAGTAACTACATGGCTCCCACAGTGCTTGTAATGTTAGCTATAGTAGGGTGTGTATAACTAATGCGTGACTATGTCTCACTTAGCCTCACGCATGCTGGCCAGCAGACAACCAAGGTACATGATTGGCAGGCAAACCAAAGGAGTTACTCAGTGTTTGAGGGTTTGTCAAACAGCAAATCTGGCCATTAATCAAACATGGCTTGAATATCAGTGAGAAATACTTCCTGATCAGTCACTGGGCAGGCAAATCATCTGCTGCTTATGATTGCTTGGTCTGTGTGTAAACATAATCTCAGTTTACTGTATGACACCACATATGTTATCAGACCTGAGGTGTGATTGTCATGTGAGGTATGGTTTCTTGCTGAGCATTATGGTATTGAGGACAAATCTGGAGGTCTACATATAGCCTTATACATCATAAGGCTAAGGCATAACGTCTTTCACATTTGTGAGTCGTAAAGGCTTTTACAACCACCTCCAAAGCACTGTCCAGCAGGTCTAACTAAAGCTTTGAATAGTCCTGGGTCATACACAAGTGCTCAAAATGCAGAAGGCAAATGGATCATATGATCACAATAGGTTAAAGATAAAGGAATTACTCTAATTGAAGCTCCAAATGAAGATTTGGAAGGAGAATCTGAATCTGAAATCTGAAATCTGAAATCTGAAATCTGAGATTGTTTAGACAATTCCTACCCATCTTATCCTCAAGTATAAAAAATCTACTCACCATGTCCTTTTCATGTCTGCTGTTAACAGTACCCCCCCCCCCCCAATCTCCTTCTTATTCATGTTCCAATGTGTGATGTCCAATGTGGAGGGGGTCAGAAATCTTGGCCCCCAGCAAGGTGTGACCCCTTCGTTGGGCTCCAAGCCAAAGAACTGTACCCCTATACTTTCATCGATATCAACACCTCTTATTGCTTTACAATTCATATCTATGAGATTAGTAATTACTCAGATAACTTTCTATGTGAGAAGAAGCAGATGTTGCACATACTCATGTTAGGTGGCAAAAATACAGGCTTGTTTTAAACTTATGTCAGAATTATTGGGGATGGCAATGGTTGTGATCTGCTGAAAACACACAGATCTGGTGGCATATAAAACACTATGGGAATTGTCCTCAGACTCCAAAGGATGTCAGTGGGTTGTGTGAGATGGCTCAAACAATGAGTTTTTCATTTGATGTCTTTCCATCAGTTTCCTGTTCTCCTAAAGGCAATGGGTACAGACATGAAACTTAGCTCACATGACCTATTTGATATATCCAATGTGTGTATGATATTATACAGTATATAATACAATACAAATGTAGGAATGAGCTGTACCAAATATGGCCTAATTATGAAAGAATCAATCACTTCATAACATAATTCTGACTGCGGTGAATGCTGGCAGGATTGTACAGCAGAGTGTTTTAACTACTGGCAGAGTATCAAATTACTGTAATTTGTGCCCTTACTGGGTCACAAGAAGTGCTGTTCTAATGTCCAACAGGAGAATATCAAGCCAATTAATAATAAGAACTCTGATTATAGTATTATAAATGAACATTGAGTGAGTGATACTTTGCAACTAAACTGTTCTGCTTTTCTTTTGTATTTTGCATTCATTATTAACTAGTTGCTCCGAGTACTATAGTGTGCCTGACTGAACAATCAGATCACAGTCACGTTCTATCACAATAACTAGGACAGATGCAGAACATCAGAGCACAACCTTTACATGGATTGCTTCTACATTTCTACTAATGCCTCATGCACAGAGGCAGCCCTCAGCTTCTCTCCAGGTGGACTGGGAAGCTGTAATAATGAGTAATTTTTGGTGTTGGATTCACCCACTTCAACATAGTGAACATTTGCAGCTGTGTTTATTTCATGCACAGAGAATGAACCAGAATCTTTTCAGCATGCTTTCAACTGGACTTTATGGTAAAATATATATGTGGTATATATATAGAAAGAAAGAATCTTATGAATCACAAGAGGCTTCAGTGTACAACAATTCTTGAAATATTTTATTAATCTGGATGAGCCCTGCATAAACGACAGTAGGTAATTGACTAAAGTTCTTTCAAGTATACTGATACTCTTTGGTGGTGAAATTGACTAACTGGTCACCCAAGTCTGGTGCCTCATTGTCTTTTCCCTTCCCAATTCCAAATTGTTATTAACTGAATCTTTAAAGTATGGCGTTGACTCCTGTCATTTCAAGTGAAATGGATACGTGAGCGTTAAATTTCGACATAATGTTTTCCGTACAGGCGAGAGAAAGTAACCACTGTGATAGTCTACTTGATTTTTTTAAAACTTTCAGCTGAACTAAAAAAAGTTTTGTTATAAATGCAATTTGTCACATTAGATCACGTCATCTTGAATACAAATGAAAGAGGTTACTGGCAATTTCGGATAACCAGTCAAACAGCCAGCGCTGCAAACGCTGGACTCTTCGTAGGTTATGGGTTGTAATATTTGTAAACTTATTTACGCTCGTTTGGAAATCCCTGCAGAAACCACGTATTCCAGTTGCCTAACCTAATATTCGTTGGTATTATGTCTGAGACACGATTTGAAACGTCTGTTTTCATTCTAATTATGTAAGATCGCTTTGAAATAATTGTTTCAAAATGAGTGTACAATACTCCATACAGTGCAAGGCCAACTAATGGTTGAAACATATGTTAGGAAATCAATTCATCCAAACTATCTGATGCCAGTCTGTGCTGTACAGACATTGTTTGTATGTGGGATAAAATGGATATTCCAGGTTAATTTTAAGAAAATTTGCATCGAGTACGCAAACACGATCAAGAATAACAATGCTTATAAAACATTTTCGATTTTCCATGGATACACGCGAGTGTATCCATGTACGAAGATTTCTCCGCTGTTGATGATTGGAGATTCTTCTCTAAGTGCAGGCAGAGATGGGAGCAGATGAATGTGTTTAAAGACCAAGTAAAATCGATTACACGGACAAGGGGGAGAAAAAGGAAATAGGCATATATAAGTGGGGTTTAACAACTGGGACAATTAATAACGCATCTGCATAGCAAAGACAAGGACAATGCGGATGAGATGAACCCATAGGCTACATGGTCAAATCTGCAAGGAGACGGTCAATGACACAAAATTACCATTTCTAAATAAGCATAAGTCTCTTGGACTCGTTTTCTTTCCAGTTTGTTTTCTTGTTGAATTCCTTTGAAATATATGAAAGTCTATACATTGTAAAGTCCAAATACGCACATCCTCTGCTGAGCTTTAAATCTCGAAATCAAGGAACTGTTTAATGTATGACTTTAACAAGTAGATGTGGCCCAATAACCCCCCCAACACATCCACTGTTAGTTCGCATGTGCCTGTACCTTTTTAATAAGAACATGTTTTTTTCGGTTTATAACGTATGCCTTAAGAATGACAGGAGATGCTGATATTTTATTCAGATAACCAAAATTTCTTATGAGGCACGATGTGTTTTCGGCTGATCCTGTTATTGACATATCCGCCCCACCCAATTTCCTGTTCACTACAATCTATTTTTGGACAGCTACACTTTCATTTTTATTAAGTGCATTTTGTGTTGCTGTCTATTCAATGTTGTGAGACACGAAATGTAACAAGTTTTATCCATTAATTCCGATCCATTAAAGGGTTGTAATCAGCGCACGCATTTCCATTTAAAGATGAACTCCGTCGTCAGTTGTAAAGCCATTGTGAATTATGTAATAAAAACATGAACTGAATATATGCATGGATGGGTGCATATAGGCTTACACCTGTGTGTTGGAATGAGAGCTGTGTAATTAGGCATCACCATTCTTCCATAATATATATTGAGCATACGTTATCGCAATTATGGTGAAATTAATATATCTGAGGCTCGATGAGATTAATATGTATGAGCGCTTGACGAGCGCTGGCAACCAGCGAGAGGAGTAGGCTACTGTTGTACTGCCGCAAATTACCCTGCATTCTCCATGTCCAAAAACTGAATTCAAATCGTCGATGAAATCCGATGTAATTTAGTGCTGTTACTTTAATGACCAACATTATTCTAAGCTAAAATGGCGGACTTTGCTCCATGAGAATTATGGAGCGATTTCGCGTTCATATCGAAACTGATTATTGAAACGTTCTCTTGATGCAGCACTGGCAGCTGTGTCGGTTATTACACCTCCCGACCGCAACGCCTCATTGTAGCGTCCATTTCCTTTATCTCATAGGGCCTGTGAATATAGCTGCTTTCGATACATACTCTGCAAGACTGCAGCGAAAATGGCTGTCTCTTTTGCAGTATCAAGCATATTTCCACCATTGTTCTAGAAAAGCGCATAGTATTAAACGAAAATGAACGTCTTTGAAAGCGGGTCATTAATAAACCTGTGAATGCCATGACGTCAGGGTGAAGACCAAGATCTTCAAAGACATTCGGAAATTGCTGTTCAACAGCTTTCGTTATTTGTGTTGTAAGTCCTTGATCTAGGGAATGTAGTACACAAATTAATTCCAGCTGAAGGCATGCTGATATGAGACGCAGAACATTTTCAAAGCATTAAATTAAAAACCGTAAGTGAGAATCTGAGAACCTGTGCAGTCTGAAATGAGAATCTTTGCAAACATGACCAAGCAAAAAAAAAGTTTAAATAAGCGTTACAAACAAACATAAAAGTGCACGGGTCAGCTCTAGCATGCTGACCATTTCCAAACCACTGTGCTGTTCACAGACACTATTTACGCCGCAGACAGCTGTTCAGTAACGAGAGGTCAGTGTAATGTCAAGCACATACAGCTGTTTTGGCTTATAATTAATGTTCAATTAAGTATCACAAAAAACATTCATTCGCACATTCAGTGCTGAAAATAAGTCATTATATTTCGAAGAAGTTTGTAGTCGTACAATTATCGTACAATTCTGCCAGAACCTCTTGAGTAATTAATACTTTTGGGAAGAATTTAGTCATCCGAAAAGCGGTTTAAGATATCTAGCCTACTTTATACCCATCGAGTAACATGCCCTAGATGTTTTCGTTTTCCTTCAAGCTGAACTAAACGAAAAATGTGGAAAGAAACTCCTGAATGCTACATACTTAAAGCAAAACTGCCATGGGCGACTTTGGTGTATCAATATAAACGTTTTTTTCTTTACAAGCCTGTCTTCTGTAAGCAACCATCAGAGCATCCTGTTATGTCTAACTTTCAAACAATCTGTAACTGATTTAGAAGCCAAATTTGGCACGTAAGGAATTAATGTGATTTATAGACTACCGATAGGCAGAATACAGAATGCGCACTGCAGCCTCGCTACCGCGTGAACAGCTCGAGCACAAAACAGTAATTAGTTATGGCTGTGATGAAAATGAATTCTTGTACAAAAAGAAAGTATACAGTGATGAAAAGAACGGCACTAACGCACGGGCATCGTCCGATCAAAGACTGCATTGGGCAGAAGATGCGCACAGCATAGCCAAAAAGGTCCAGAAATCATTTGCTATTCCAACGAACTGCTGAGCGTCTGACCTTGACGCTGTGATTATTTTCCGTGACCGTACTGCAACCTCACTGTCCTTTAAAATACCCCCATACAGGCATTCCAGGTAATGGGACTCACGTTTCTTTGATGTTGAAATAGCTGTAAACCTGGTGACACACCCCTTTATTTAATTTATTTAGTCAGATGACTGTAGGCCCGAAACACCAATATAAAACAGACCAATACCGCTGTCAGCCATTTGATATGGTTATCCTGTCACTAACATATTTTGACTTTGACCCGAGTTTTGTTAAAGAGCAATGGGCAGTATACCCTTGTCCAACTTAAACTTTCTCACCTCCTCAACCACATTATATGAACCATGTTGCCACACATGTTCCTCTGGGCTTATTGCCAGTGTTGATTATTGTTGATTATTACAGTCTAGGTTATGCATTAGTACTAAACCCCTAACAAAAACAATATATCAAAATTATTGTTGGCCCATAGAAAAATATTCCTCTATATATAATTTACATAACTTTCAATAGGAGAAAATCACATTGGTCAGTAACTAGATGTTGGAGAGGATTCAGTCAGAGCCAGTCCTGTCACAATGGGTTTATCACATTTTTGTTTAGCCTAATAGCCCAGCCTTATAGGTTACGTCTGAGACATAACTAATATTGCACATTCATCCTTAAGTTCAAACCTTAAGTTCATTTAGAGAAAGAAAAAGACAATGTGTTGCATACCACATACACCTAGAGGTATGACAAAGAATAACTTACATCATGAATATAATTAAGTCTTCCTCCTTCAAGTATGTAAGTCTGTGTATTTTGAACACTGAAAGATTGTTTGCCGAGTGATTCACATTGCTTGACGAGTGATTCTTGACAAGTGATTCTTTAAAAAGATCACGTGGCGCTAGTGTGCCTTAGTTACTGTATCATTAAAGGCAACATAACGAGAAAACGGAAGGAAATTCTTCAGATGACTATCTATATTATTGGCCACATTTTTGCTTCCTTGACATGTAGCCTATACCATATTTGGCATGGCCGATCCTGGCTCAAATAGATTTTCCCATTTGGACTACTACAAATGGATTTGACAGACTTGAAACTATACGTTGCGATCAGTCTTACAGTTGTTTTGGTGTCTGATCCCATAAAATATTCCTAAAAATAAGACCCACACGTTAGTCACACAGACCTCTGGAAATATTAGGTATAATAGCTACCCATTGTAGGTTTGCAACCTCTCTTTATCTTGTTACGTTTAATGCTGGTTTTGTCCTGGCGAGATAATATAGATTAAAAAAAAAACTAAGAATGAAAAAAAATTCAGCCGAAACGGATGGCATCACGGCGGTAACATAATTAGCCTATGTGTCTGGTGTAGTGCGAACATGCAGTTTTATTCATAATTACACGCTATTCGTCGAACAAAATACAATGTTGGGTTTTTGACAACCGAATTCTGAGTGCTGGCGGTTGCTGAGATACCATATAGCCAATAACACAACTCCACTGTGCGCCCATGTACGGTTGTCGCCATTGCTGCACTGCAGACACAAGAAGACGAATCGTTCCCGCGACACCATATAAGGAGTCCGACAGCCCGCTCATCTCCGCATAGTTTCAAATACACGGCACATTCTCCATGAACAAAAATAAGCCCCTTTGTATTGATCGGCTATGTTGAAGCAGCGAGTATACAACGATCTTTCATACGTAGGATTTTATGATGGTTGGTCTGTTTTTCAGAACGAACGCCGCGATTTTCATAGCCATTTGCCCTTCTTTCGAGCTTTTTTTACGGTCTAGACGAGGCGTTGCTGTGTCTGAAAGGAAAGCACGTAGGCTAACGTGAGATATAGGCGTCGAACTTTCACATAGGATTAAATTGCAGATAGCACACATTCTGCATTCGCATTGGCTCTCCTAAAAATATGTATCGCTAGCCTGTACTGTGTTACGCTAACGTCAACTATTAATTTTCCACCTTACACCGCCAGCATCAGCTATAACCCTCCCTACTCATTTACAAAAGCGATTACGTCTCTAAATCGGGAAACTAAATTGGGCCTGCCAAAAATATAGGTTTGTCTACGCTACGGTGTCATAGTAATGGTAACTGAATTTGATCATGTGTTCATTTCAGACAGAAATGGCAACATAAAAGACATGTAATGGCGTCGCTGTGTGAAGCTCGCTATTCTCTATTCAAGCCACGTACTTCTCCCTCCGCTCGCCTCTCTCTCTCTCTCTCTCTCTCGCTCTCTCTCTCTCTCTCTTTCTCTCTCTTTCTTTCTGTAGTAATTGTCCAAGGTCATATTCAAAAACTAGGAACTTGAACTTTACACAAGAAACACAAGTTTTGCAGACATTCATCGTCAGAGTGCACAAAATGTGTGAGAAGAGAAACAGATGTACGTCGGAACGTCAAGCTGTTAATTATTAGAATTTGTAGCCTACTTCACATTTAAATTTGCACTGCTGAACATTTCGACACTATTCTCTTTAGAACATGTGGACTGGACAGAGCATGCGTGGGAGCATAATATTTTGTATAAACGCAACTGTCCTAAAATGACTGGTCTGACGTAAAAACCGTAGCTTCCACTGTAACGTTGGCAAATTATTTGAAATCCTTTCAAATATGGACTCTTTTATCTCTATGGACTTTTATGTTTGCAAAAATGTATAAAAAGATACATTAACACGATCATTAAACTTCATGCATGGTCATGGAAAAATCCATAGCAAACGACAACTGTAACAAATGTGTTTAATATTCATAAAACGATTCCATTGGAGTCATCAGAGCCAATAATTTGTGATAATAAACTGAATAACGAATCGCCTGAGGCAATTGTTTGAAAACCTTACGTATCGGGTTTTAAAAGCAGGAACTGAATCATCTAATTTCTGCTTTCAGAATACATCGGAATTTTGTCATATGATTAGCCGATGTATTTGACGCTTTTGATATATTAATTGTTTTTTAAACGCAGCACTTACAACTTCTTGTTTCTAAGGGAAAGTCGATTCACTAACACACACTCACGATTTTAATCTGATTAAGTCTTCAAAGACTCTGTAAGGGTTAAATTAGACTGAATAAACCTGATGCCTAAAAAGAACGAAGGACACGTATTTAATCAAAACTGCAAAAGAGAGAAATGAATAACCCAGATTCTTAAAAAAAACTTCAGTTTTCCTTTATTGAAATATTGTGTAATTATCCTAATAATTTTAACGCGAATAGGTTGGTAATATCATGCTATTTCTGTGGAATGGTGTGTTTCGTCCACACTGATTTTACTGTAACCCGCAAAACCAATTTAAATGGAAGTTTATTCATTAAAAACATAATATTATTAATAACTGGTATGTTCGATGAAATTCTGCAGTTTTCCCTTGAACTTAATTCGATAATAATAATAATAATAATAATAATAATAATAATAATACACCTATGAGAGTTTTGAGAAGGGACTATAGGAAATATTGAAACACAGAAATTGTTGCCCAAATTGCTAGATAAAAATGTTGACAGTGATCACAATGACAAAAGGGTTAACTTTTCGTAACTTCGTAACTTTCGTAAATGAAACAGTTTCTTCATCTACTATTTACTTAAGAATGAACAATATTCTTGTTTTTATAATCTATAAATAAGAAGTTAATTTTATTAGCTATAATCTTCTAGTTGAATTTCTTTAGATTCCAGGTACGAATAATACTGATGTATGTGCGCGTGTGACTTCTGTGTCATTCAGATTCAGAGCCGGGATCAAAGCAGCTATCTGCATGTTAGTTTCTTCCGAAGAAATTAATTTGTAAAACAAATCTACACTTTTTCCCGTTTGGTTTATAGATTTATTTGCCGTCATTTCATTGGCATGACGTGACCGAGTAGGGGTTAATCAATTTAAAAAAAAAGTAAAGCGAGGAGTGTATGAGCGAAGCAAAGAGATGAATTGTCGAAAATAAATAAATTAAAAAAAAAAAAAGTCGTTAGTCTGTTAGTCATCGATTTCAGAAGATTGTCCAACGTAGACTACATTAATTACCGGAGTGTCGCTCGATAGATTGCCACCTCCCGCTACCTTGATAATTTATTCTTCGCCCAACATGCAATGTCAAAGATGTTAACGCAAACCCCAAATAACACCGGAATTAAATTCAGCAATTCATAATTAAATTCATTCGAAAATTAAGATGAAGCATCAATGACAAATTATTTGGTTACCTTTTATGATATTTTAAACTGATAAAAGAAGAAATTTTTATCTCTTTGGTAGGCAGTCTATCAATGTGTTATCCCCATTACAGGACTGCTGCGACCTCTCTTTTCAAGCGCAACTACTCTTCTCAATAGAAACTTACACAACTCTCGCAGGTTCAGAAGTACGATAAATACTTCATTTAAGTCGCTTTAGTCTATTCGCTTGTGGCCTAGTGTCGGCGAGCTTGAGGGCAAGAAAGTAGGCTAGTAGGAGTAAGAGCGTTGTTAAACTAGAATTTTTATTGAATGCTCACAACACTGTGGGGGATGGTGACTGAAATACTGCGAATAATTCTTTCATTTATCTTGCACATAGTCTATTTTGTGGTTTATAAATTTGCTTTCATATATAGATAATGCAAGTTATTATTTGCAAATGTTGAAAAGAAAACGGCACAAACTTCCCCTGAGCTGTTTAACTTCATTAGCTACCGTTAGCCTTTAGCAAGATCCTATTTTAGAATAGACTATTAAACTTTAAACTCTGTAGATGAAACGCAACACACATAGCCTATAACAAGCTTTTCAGAAATATGATTTGAAATGTATGTGGCTCAACGCTACAAAATAAGTAGCCTAGTAAATAAGTAAGAAGTTATCCGAAAGGCATGCACCCCATTATCAAATACATTGGATTACAGCATAAGGGACACATTTGCCGCTATGTATAACATATTTTTCAGCACACGCGTCACTTCCTTTTGATTAGAACCGGGTATCTCCCCCCCCCCCTACACTTCGCAACTCCGGGCACGTAGCAACAGCTGAGCCAATGTGCTCCACATAAGTGGTTCACGGACAGCGGTCCCCTGGCAACGCATTAAAACGTGATGACGTATTCTCGGGTATGAGTATTATGGGCTGCCTGGAATTAAGCAGCGAACGTGGAGAGAGAAAATATACGCGAGACAGAAGTAAACATGGAGCTGTCGGCTGTCGGGGAAAGGGTGTTCGCGGCCGAATCCATCATCAAACGGCGGATACGGAGAGTATGTGAGCCGTCATTATTCACAATGCCTTTTAGTAGGAAGACAAACTGTTTGCCTTCATACGAACGTCATGTCATTCCTGTATCGCTAAAAAGTGTTTCTCCTTGCTTTTTTCCCTATCACACTTGCAGGGTCGAATGGAATACCTAGTGAAATGGAAGGGCTGGTCTCAAAAGTGAGTAATGTTAGCTTGTTGGCTGTTAGAGCTATCTGCCGTGATATTACGAGAGGTAACTGCTTGGGTATTTATTCTGTGTGATTGTTTATTTAACGTTAGCCAGCTAGATAGCAGTGGTTTGGAGCATGATTGCTCGCCAACTATCTAGTTCTGCGCAACGTAGCTAGCTAACTAGCTAATTGCATTATTGCATTGAGCTTGCTAGCTAGACAGCGAGCTGCCATCAAAATGTATACCCGCTAATCAGCTAGCTAGGTACAATTTTGGTGCTTGGTGCTCACACAGAATGTCGCTGCTGTTCCTGTATCTTTTGAAAAGGACTCTGTCAGCATTTTGCTGTCTTTTTCAAAGGTACAGCACCTGGGAACCGGAGGAAAATATCCTGGATGCCCGCCTCTTCGCTGCCTTTGAGGAGAGGTAAGGTGGCCGTAGCAGCAGGCCATGATGGTTAGCAATGGGAAATGCGAACGCTAGCTAGCTGTCGATTTACAGGATACACATGCGTGAACATTGGCTCGACAGAGTTACATATGCTAAAGTCGATGTGTTATTCACAGAGAACGTGAGAGGGAAATGTTTGGGCCCAAAAAGAGGGGACCGAAACCGGAGACTTTTCTGCTAAAGGTGAGCTAGTAGTCCTCATATCCTGTATCTGATTCATATGGTTAGCTAACGTTAACTAAGTCTATTGCAGAGAAACATCGCTGGCTAGCAGTTAGCCGGAGGGGCGTAAACTGTATCTGCCCATCCACTCAGAAAGCTGGCAAGCGGTAACTCGTAATGTCCGAAATGGTAGGAAAAACTGTAGCCCAGAATGTTGGACTTTGAAGAGCGTTTTATTTATTTTGAGAGAGGCGCACAATATCTGTCGGTGTAGCGATTTTGTAACATGATAAATGGAAAGCAGTGCAGCTAGATTTAGCTGTTTAGCTAATCTAGGCTGTGCTATAGTTTTGAACTAAATGGTAATGTTTAAGGAGGTGAGTTCGTTACCAGGCGGTAGTGGTGGATCATTGGCTACATTTTTTAAGGTGACTTGTTGCACAAATTTTAAGTGTGTCATGTGTGACTTACTGAGAAGAATCAGATGAGATGTAACATTATGTATTTTTTGCTGCTTTCTCCTAGGCTCAAGCTAAAGCTAAGGCTAAAACGTACGAATTTCGAAGCGATATAGCAAGGGGTATTCGGGTATCGTACCCCGTCCCAGAGCCGGTCATTACTCCAAGAGCTCGGGAGGGGTTACGGACCATTGTACCGACAATTTTTCCTCCTAGCAGTATCAACAGAGGGGAGAGTGTGCGGGTTCGTCCCCCGGAACCAGAACGTGTCCAGCGACCCGTAGCATCACCCCGACAGGTCTCCGAAGGCGTCGTCTCGGCGCCCAAGAAAAGGGGCCCTAAACCCAAGTTACGTTTCAAAGACAATTTCAACAGCTGTCCACCCCAAGAACCTGTCAAGAGGAGCAGGTCGGAAGACCATATGTCATTTGTCCCGTCGAAAATGGGAAAGCACTGTCACCCCGAGGCTGAGAAATCCAAGCTGAGTGTTATACAGTTAGCCCGACGGCATCAGGAGGATTCTCATTATGCCAAAAAGCAGGTGCGATGCGTAACCAGCGGAAGCACTATCAACTTCAGCACTCCTCACAGAGCAGGTCTGGACTTTACCACCAGCAGGACTAAAGAGGGTTCAGGTGGTGTCCTGGTTCAACCCAAACTACAGCACATTTCAAAAAGTAATTCCCATGGACACAGTAGCTCACAACCAAGGGAACAGCCCGACATGCTCACCACAATTCCAGTGAACAGAATTTTTGGAGAGCCCGCTGAGGGCACGTGGACCCCATGTCTGTCCAATATGGAGAAGGTTGTAGTGACAGATGTAACCACAAACTTTTTGACCGTGACCATAAAGGAGAGTAGCACGGATGAAGGATTCTTCAAAGAGAAAAGATGATCATTTTATTTTTTTTTCTCTCTTTCTGGTTGCTCTGAAAAACTCTAATTTTTTTTTTCTTAAAAAAAAAAAGTAGGTCCTAACTTAAGCATTTATCATTTGAAATTAATTTTCTATAAAACTGTACATAAGCTAAATATGATGTGAAGTCATGTGTGTAAATGTCTAACTATTTAATATAATTGACCAAATTAAACCATGCGCATACATAGGCAATATATGCCAGAAATAACTATTTTTCGTAATATATTGCATGTACCAAATTATTTTAGCTGTATGCAAATTTGTTTGTGCACAACATGAAATGGCATTTCAACTGTAGCAAAATGAGTTACTTAAAAGAAGTCTTGTGGAGGAAGTACATTTTGTCTACTTTGTTTCAATAAACTTCTGATTGGGAAACTCATGTCGTTTCACAAACGAATGGTAAAAGTGAATTAGGTATTTACATGATAAAATTGAAATTATTTTTCACGCATTATTTTAGTAGGTCTAATTAAGTTGTAGAAAAAAGAGCATCCTGGAGACATAATTTTGAGTCTGCATTTTTCATATGTTAAGGGTAATTTCTGAGCTCTTTGATATAAAGAACAAAATCATAAAAACTAGAAAAACCGATTTTGCCAAGGTTATTGAAGCTATTTAATGCCATGAAAAGGCAAGCACATTGTATAATATCGGGGGCGATTCTGCAAGAAGATGTTTGTTGTGTTGATTTTCGAAAGTGTCGTGTAATTAATTGAGACTATTTTTAAATAAAATAACATATTTTGGCTATTGACTCTTAAATCAGTGGAAGCTGTTGGCATGATTAATTTATGGAGTATGCATTCATACGATGGTATTGAATAAAAATCAGCAGGCTGTAACTTGTTTGCTATTTTGCTGTTGGCCACTATGAAATAAACAATTACTTTGAATGAGGTAGATCTGTTTTTTTTTTTTTTGCTATAATTTACGAACGAATAGTTGCACACGTAACGCAGGGAGAGTTCCGCGTGTTAAGGGTGCATGTACGTTTTGTACGAAGAATTAGGGTGTCGGAAACAACAAAACGGGATTTCCCGTTTAAATTTAGTCATTTGTTGCTCGCGTTGAGAAAGGTGTTTTTGGTCTATTCAGGATACAATATTATAAACCAGTGATTTGAGTTTATAAGCAGAAGCAAACGATGATTGCAAAGTAAATGTTGCATTTCACAGAGAATATGAGTTTTCAGAATACTCTTGTCAAAATATCAGATAAGGCATGAAATTAAACTGCGGATGATGTTAAAACACTATAGTTTAACAATTAATGAAACTGTTATTAGGTTACTATTTTACGCTTACCGGGATCAAAGGCAAGCAGTGCTGTTTCATTATAGTTTTACATGACTATGGCACACTGACACCTATTCAAACGCGTTACCTGTAGTAAATTAAATTGCTACATTTCTCCCCCTAGTCACGAAAACGCATAGTCAGATGTTGAACCATTTTCCTTATGTCATTGAATTGCTTACTATCCAACAATTTGCTGGCTTTGCCGATTTGTTTTCTGCAGACGGGCTTAGTGTTAGTTGAACTACCCAGCTACAGAGGAAGATCGCTTCTGTTCACACACGTGGTCCTATGAGAGACCAAATTATTTGCCCATATGGAAAAGACAGATGGCCGGTTACACTTGTGGAATTAATCGTCGATCACACGTATAGATCAATAAGATTATCCTCATGAAGTTGGATCTTACAGATGTTTTGGCATGCAAATAAAATTAACGGTGAAGTCGACGTGAAGCCATGAGAAACAGATGCGAGACACGCTGGTTTCACAAAGACCCAGATAGCCTTTGTGCTTTTTAAAAAACACACCAACAATGCGTTATTAGGTAGCCTTCATGTAAAAAAACACGCGAATCACCGGAATCTCCTGCTCGCTAACATTTGGGCCTCGAGTGCGGACTGATGTACATAATCTGCCTCATTTCGGTTCCTTTGTTGATCGTAGCAACAGTGACCCTATGCTTTCTAAACTTAGTTTTCGAGCTTTCCGCGATGTGTGATTTTCCTTAAAGTTTCTATTACGTATAGGGTAGCTTCTTATTGGCTCTAAGTACCTTCGGTAATGCAGGGGCTGTCCACATGCAAAACGGAAAATTCCACAGCCCTCGATTATTATTATTATTTTCAACGGAATTCGCTCACTCTTTGAGGCAAATTTATTCGAGTATGTACACACATACATTGTAAACTCGGATTTCGAGTGTATATTCTCCATCGATACCAAACCGAAAAATTACGTCATCATGCCTTTTTTTCTCAACAAATGTTAGGCACTGATCTCTGTCCAGTGGGCTTTTCTAATCGATGCAATGCAGATTCACTGATCTTTACGTCTTGTCGACGGCTCGTGCCATTCGCTGAGAACAGTATCAGTCGATCCACGTACTATGAAGATCACTGAATCTGCACATCGACAAGAAAGCCCATTATTTACCCCGATTGAACCTTGTTTGGCACAGAGCGTGTTGTCTGTATAGGAGCAGATGTGCAGCCCATAAAGCGATGTACGGGTAGGCCTATGCCTTATTACTGATGTCTTACATAACAAAATTAATAGACGGTTTACAAGGAAAACATAGAACACTAAAATACGCGGAAGTTTTGAAGGATTTTTTTAAATTAATGAGTAGGTAAAAAAGCTGGATTGCTTGTTCTTAAACATTTCTTGAATGAAATTAATATAATTTTAGTTCTTTAGGCCAGTGCTTCGCAAACTTTCTTGGGTCTTTGTGACGCTATGCTGGTTTTCAGTACCCGTGGAAATTACTCCTGGTGTAACAAGCTGTTGTGTGCCTCTTCTTTGAATTAGTCATGTATAATGAACTTCCCTAAAGATCGTGTGAGAATATGTATACCACGACGAATGAATAACTCTATGTTCATTTTGTAATGTGCTCCGTGGCAGTGTATTTAGAAAGTTGTCAGGCAACTATTGCAGACTTACTTACTGGCTAATTCGTCAACCCTGCTCTCGGTTTATAGATAAACTTATTGAAGCACTTCAATTTATGTTGTAAAAGTACAACAAAAAGTATTCATGATAAAACACCAAAAAAGCAACACACAGGGACGTCCCTGGGCAGACACTGGGAAGCCCTGGCCTATACACTTCGGGGATTTTCCTAGGCGATGTTTCCATGGGGTGTTTTACCCACGTAAATTATGCCTCTTCAGTGTATATGTTTTCGCCTACACAAAGAGTTAAACGCAAATATTCCCTCCACATAAACTGCCATAAACACAAGGACCCATTGTGGGTCAATAAGGATAAATATATTTTGTGACATTATTACACTTGCAGCTATAAACGTCACTACAGGGGAAATCCCGCGTAGCATATTTTTTTTCCTGTGGGTCTGCATATATTTTCTACTACGCGAACTTTTCAGCTGTACTGATGACCGGTAGGGTAAAATAGTTAAAAGTGTTTTGGGATTTAACTAAACATCAATGTAAAGTCATAAAGAGTCGACCGCGTGCATTCCAGGGTCGCAGCTTTTTGGTTGTAATTATTATGAAATTTTTCTTTTTTTTTTTAACATTTTACATTTCACATTTTCTCTTGATCTCGTAGCCTATTTTTGTTTCATTGCGGACAGACAATGGCAGACAATGATAATTACAACATTCGGCTCATTGCGTGCGAAATCTGAAGTTTTATTTTTCCGTGATTTAATTTGAAAGTCCATGGAAAATGTGAATACCATAGTTGTGAAATGTGTTGTCTGCGCTCTCGTACTTCTCTTAATTCAAAAATCATCAAAACCCCCTTCAACGAAAACAAGTTGGTAATTTTGAGAAATCAATACAACTGAACTTTGCCAACTATAATGGAATGAAATGGTTGAACATGATCGGAATGCAAAACAAGGTGACAAGTCTCCCTCACAATACATGCAGCCGTACCTTAGCTTCCAACGGTATATGAAGAGGATTAGAAAACAATTCTAACAGTTTTATATTTATCAGAATGTCCCCCCGCATCAGATGTGTAGACGGAGCTGAAGTGATGTCAAGTGTATAACCCTCTACGGAGAAGCCAAGGTGGTAAGGGATTTCTAGCAGTGACACCATGCCCACATGAGAGTTGATTCAAATCCAGAAAGTAGCCTAACCGATGTGAACCCAAATCTGAAGTGACGCAGGTGTATTAAAAATATATTTGAATATGGCAAAGTATATATTAACGTGGGCTAATATATGCTTTGCCACATCCTGTTGAGGGAATATTTGCATTTTAGCTGTATAATGACATGTAGTTTGGTTTTCACACAACTTGACTTGTTTGAATTTTGGCAGGTAGGCTATTCTTGCTCCATTTTAAGTGCCTCGCGTATGTTATGAGGGGAAAGAGTATTTGAAGAGGTGTTGCTAAACATGTTAAGGGCTGGTTTTGAAGACAAAAATTATTATTTACTCTGAATAAACCGTAAAAGGTAAACACACTTTCTCGCCAATTTTTGATAGTACTACATATTTTGAAATGTTTTAAGATATTTCTTGGTCCAGTCTCGTGGGAAGAGCACTGGAGTTTATGATTTATATAGGGCGTGAACAGAGCTCGCCGCTCCTGTTGACACCCATAAACTTGGCGATGGGAATTGTGCATGATGATGCCAATGCCACGTCATGGCAAAGGATTCCATTTTTTCCAGAGTGCTTCGAACTTATTAACAATCAGAGCTAGAAATGAATAAATACATAGTGTATGCATTTATTGACATGATATAAGAAGCATAGCTGCCACATACTCTGTGGGATTGTCAAGCTGCGGTTTATCCTACGTTTTAACCAGCCATATACACAACAGTTCTGGTGCCATTTTGTGGAGACCTTGAGCACTACAGGAAAGAGCTACAGAAAATGGGTTTGGTTTGGCATTCCGCATGATCTGTTATTGCGTTCATTTTTGCTGTCAAAAAGTTTTGAAAACAGAGGCAAAATCCTATGGCAGCTGTATCACAATTTGGAAGTGGTGAGAAAAGATCAGTTTGTTATAGAGATTCAACAGTGTGTTTAATATCTGTTCTGTAGGTCACTTCCTAATATTGCTTTGTTTTCTGTCACTGAAAATACATTTAAACCTTATTCAAATGAAATTAATAATAGTTAAATTAGTAATTAAGTGTATGTAACTGCTGAAAATGTAAATTGTCATTACTTTATGGTTTTTGTTGTAGAAAGGCAGAAAGTGAGACTCCATTTAAGTACATGAAATTGATAGCATACATAGCTGTGGACTGCAACTTCCATTCAAATTCCCATTCAGAAAACGTGTCTGATCCTCCAACCTTTCGGAACATCCATATCCTGTTGAATGTGATCTTCACTGGAGGGAGGCACTATTTCATATGAGGAAATGCTGGTGAAATTACAGGTGATATGAACAGTTTGTTAAAAGAGCATTCAATAAAGCACAGGATCATTCATGCCTTGTTTCCACTCACACTTCAGCCTGTCCATGCAAACAATGCCATTACCACTGGTAGCCGGTCACACCAAACACAGCCGACTGCACTCGATGTGATCAGTGTGTGGTTACGCCGCGCCGAGGTAGGCGTGTTTACGAACCTTTCAGGAGGAAGTAGCCTGGCACAGTGTAAATTGTGATATCTTCCGCAAATAAAACCAATCTTTTAAAGTAAATGTGGAGCAGGGAAAGCCAGATGGCAGCATCAGCAAGATGAGGACTTTCTTTTATGTTAAATGAAAATGGCTCATCATGAAAGCAGAGGATTACTGATTTCAGAGACCTGTGGTGAGCTAGCAGTTGCACAGGTCATTTTTTTACCACCTTTTTTTACCAGTAGGGAGGAAAAGGGTTAGACATCTGTTGTCCTTCCATAACTGAAGGTATGGTAAGCAGAGTTTGTTTTTTACAGGTACCCATGTCTGCTGTGGCAGTCCACCTATGGGTTAATTAAAATGACATACTAGACATTTTACAATAAATGAGCCATTTAGCTGTAGTATGTACCAAATAGCTGGTAAAGTCACTTATTCCATGTGCGGGCTGAGCCATACAGCCAAGACTAAGGTTCAGGTCTGAGCTGTGTCATTTCACAACAGTGACCAGGAATCCACAGGGGTGGATTGCAATTTGCTTTGTCCTGGCTGGGGAAAGCAGGTTACTTGGACCAGGGTCCCATCGTCCCCTCACCAGAAAGCCCAAACAGGTCTGGGTCTTTACACATGTGTGTCAGACTTCAAGTACTTTAATTAAAAGTTTGTTTCTCTTCATGATAACCAAACTGGCAAATGGTGGATGTGGGGAAGGAAGAGGAGGAGGAAGAGGCTGGGGAATGATGAAGATTACTCACATGGAGCCAGCACTCCAGGTTGGTTTTGTGACCTTTCTGCAACAGCCAATGTATAAGAAACATGACACATCATATATTATGTCAGTCTTTTCCCACATGAGCAGCAATGAACACACACTCAGGGAAAAACTGTACTAGCATGAAGAACAGACTTAAAAAAAGTATTCCTTTATCAATGTAGGCTTCTACTTCCCTGAGTTAATGATCCAATCATTCCCTGTGCATGCATGAATCACACTCCCCTGACATGCCAACATGATCCATTTCAGGAGAACATGATGCACTATATGTCCCAAACTAGCCTGATTTACACCTCCAGCCCAACATTACCAGAATCCATATGGTGTATAACAAAACAATATGTGGACTGTGGTATTACGAAATTGGACACGGCAACAAAAGCAGGCGTCTTCATTTTTAGCAATCGAGTACATTTCTCACTTTTGTGCATTTTTAAGTAAAGAGGAATCCATTTTTCTTCAAAATACTTTAAGGTACTTCGACCTGATAACTTGTAAAATTAATAAACTAATCTCTATTATCTTCCAGTGCCTATGAATGGTCATACGTTACGGTGAATTAAATACAGTTCCACCCGCTCAGCTGATCTCATCAATCCACACATCAAAGAGTTCCGCCTGCAAAAAGCCAGCCTAACTCACGTCTCAATGGACTGCGAACGCGTTTAAAATGGGGAGTTAAACATTCATTCGTTTAGGCTACTCCAAAAACCCATTAATGCTTAATAAACCCATGTTTGTTTCAGAACAAATCACACTTTAACATTCCTGGCTCTTAGGAGTCTAATATGCAGTCATGTACTAATATTACATTTCCCTTCCCCTTTTTCTCTTTTGCATGATACTGTTTGTGATTACAGTGAAAGGTAGGCATTGTTTACGCTAACAATGCCACCCAACAAGTTTCAGCTTCGTGATGCAAAAACACTCTGCACGTGCACCGTGACTCAGCGTGATTTTCCTTCTCTTTACCTACGACAGTATTTACAGGTCCATAAGATGGTAAGCCTCACACGTGCGCGGGGCCTCTAAACGAAACAGAATATTTCCATATGTGACTATTGATGTCACGTGTCTAGAATACCTTTTGTACGAGACAGGAGTTTATAGGAGTGCAATTGTCACGTGGATGTCGCAAAACTTTACAAGTTAGGGAACATTTTCGGACAACGGGAAATCATCTGTTTTCACATGCATATATTCTCTTTACGCTTTGAAAGGAGTATTTTGTAACGTTAGCGGGTTCAAATTGCTCTAAGAGGTGACAATCATTTCCACTGAGGGCAGAGTAAGTCCAAATACATGCTGTGTAAATTAAAGAATAAATGTGATACAGATATATGCATCTGGCATTGAACATATTCATTATGGACAAATTGTGGGCCTACGGTGTTTTGTATGTCATCTTGCTAGCTGATTAAAAAAAACGCAAGAACCAAGGAACCCCACTCGCAGTAGAATTCCATCTAGATGCACAATACCATTAAGAGCCTTTTTGGAGAAGTAACAAAGTGCCCATTCACTACTGTTCTCCCCCCTGAGATCTGGGCGCTGAGAGCACGTGACCCAAAGGCCAACTCGTGAGCGGCTCTTAAAATGAACCAGCGCAGTAAACACAGCACACTGACGGTTGATTTCGGGGAAGAACGCTGTGCACCGGGCTGCAGAATTTGATTACATTTACGTCATGTAAAATGGCATATGTGGAGCTATTTACGTGGCCGAAAATAGCAGGGTAATAAAATGAATAAATGGATATCACTGAAGTTTGCGCATGTTTTGAATACGTCTCCCTTGCATTGCATGTTAGAGGCTTAACGCAGAAGCATTTTGAGAACAACGCATTGAGTTATTTTAAAGCTCTTGGCTGTCCTTATCGCTTAATCCCGAGACGTTTCACCTAGTTCCAAGAAACAATGGGGTCCCCACATAGGTAAAAACGATTTTTTTGCTATTAAAACAAACATAAATATTTATGTTTTTCGTTGAAAAGTGTGACAAGGGTGAAATGATTGTGAGAACTGGACGGGGTGTTCGTTCCAGTCCTAATCCATCATAATAAGGACAATGTGTACCTTGTCCTGACAGTTTGCCAAGAGGTTCATCGCGAGGCTCATTTAAAATGTATTGCGTCTCGCATCATATCTTCTGCATTAAATACGTACTTGTCACTCATTTTCCCGTGTTCATAAGAATAAAGATTTTTTTTACATTCTCCTGCGGGATGATCACGCGCCTGTGACAGCGCGCCCCAGCCGTTTACATCTAAGGCTGTTTTCAAAGCGTTTACCCTCTGCGTTCAGAATAGCTCACGTCAATTCACCGGGGAAACGCAACGTTTTGCGACGGTGCTGGTAAAAGGTGAGGTCCATATTTAAACATTTTGCCTCTGGACCTAACCTAAAATCAGCACTCCAGTAAATTGCATACATTTTGGACGGTTGAACACGATACAGGAAAAAATCTTAGTTTTCTCATTTGGCACTGATTTGCTCGGTGCTGATGCTAGATAACCTCAGCAGAAAGCGAGTACCATAATCAGGCTCTTTCTGGCGCCCTCTACGTGGGCCTGCACTACCCGTCACATAAATGGTAAACCAAGCTTTTTACAGAAACGAAGGGAACACTATGTTCAAATCTACCTCAGGCAAACACGAATCAACTCTCGCCTCTGTCCAGGGAATGACGCCCTCTCCACTCGAAGGTATGGGTCCTTACGTCACTAACCACTTAGATTTGTCACGCAGCTGTTGAAACATCTGGGTAAATTATGTTCTCCCGTGCTTTTTGCCAGATAACATGGACTTAAGTCGGGAGATGAGTCGGGATTCAGGAATTTAGATAACAGTGTTACGCGATATAATTTAATTGCTGTAATAATCGAATAACTAAATAAATTGCCTTAGTTGGGCATGCATCTCCACCATGGGCGTCTATTTGTTTTGAAAAGTGCTGGGGACAACGACGGGTTCGACGTGTTCACACCTCTTTAAAGTGGTGGGGACGAAATGGGCCATGACAAAAAGTTGTGGGGGCATGTCCCCATCGTAAATGACGCTTATGATCTGAAATGTAATCGTGTTATGGAATATACAGTACTTTAAATAACAATGTGATGTGTAAAATGACCACTAGATGTCACCGTTTTCTTGCTATAGAGTGGGCCACTACCAAAGTTCCTGAGATTGTAAAGAAATTTTAGAGAAATATTAGGCAAGCGGCATGTGACACTATGTGACGTTGTACTAAATTGCAGCCAAACAAGTACTGACGTTAAAACATGTAAAGAATAACCTGTGTTATTGTGATTGTGTGTTTGCCTGTCGCAAGCTTACAATTATGTTATCAAGGTTAATTCATTCGCTAAACTGTAATCAGCATTTGAAATCTTTGTAACCGTAGCCTATTTACAACTGGGGCTATGTAAAACTTAAAACAAAACACCTGCTTTTCAGTTTTGTTTTTTCTTCAGTTATTCACTTTTTGTTGGTAACAAACAACTAGGATAACGCCTAGTTTGGGCGAGATTTAACCATTGTTACTCATTTGTAAATGCCCATTTCTAGAGAGCGGCGCCTCTTCGTCTTTCACTTGCTATCTCAGTAAGTATTCGCATCTAACAAAGTAGCTAGTTAGCATGTCATGTGTCTAACATCCGTAAGACTCGCCTTGAAGCTGCACCGGCCACAGCGGGAAGCGCAAACAATTACGTCACTATTTCCGTTTCCGTCTATTGGTCCACTGCAACAATTCATAAATGTGTTGTGAACGTTCTGTCAGTCCTCCATGATCTGTCCAGGATTGGCATATGTTGTCTGGGGATGGGTCTGCCGGATTCGAAGGTGATTTTTCCAACTATATTTTATGGGGTTGCTATGGGATCTTTTAAGAAAGCACAAGTCTCGTGTTCGATCTGCAGCGAAGTCAATGTGCGCAATGGTGGACAGATGTCTGGCAGCGAAAGCTCCCGCATCAGAAACGCCGTTTTAGTCGCAAGCTAGCTGGCTCTCTGTGATCGCTCCTGACAACCTCGATTTTCTGTGATGACGACAACCGTGAATACAGCTTTCGTTCAATGGATCTTGGTTTTTGTCGCAGAGCTAGCTGTATCAGATCTTAATATAACAAGTCATGCATCAGGGAGATGGTGTGATTGCCACCTCCATCTCATATAAACATTTGAAGCGCCGAGAGGGCGTGTACGTTCTTAAAACTATTTTATGAATTTGGTCGTTTACTCATCACCGAATCGTCTATCTGGCGGAAACACTCCTCGAGGCCCATGGAAGCAGATGAACCGAACAGCGAGCCCGCTGCCGACTCCCGCGATGAGTGGAGGCTCCTAGCATGGACCGTCTTGGCCGTTATGGTCCCTGTGCTGATTACGCTGTGGTGCAGCGTTCAGCGCTCCAAGCGGAAGATGATCATAAAGGACAGAAGCAAGCACGGGTGGCACTACACCGACCTCTTCAACAAGCCCACCTACTGCTGCGTCTGCTTCCAGCACATCATCCAGGGGGCCTTCTGCGACTGCTGCGGCGTCTGCGTGGACGAGCAGTGCCTGCGCCGTGCCGACCGTAGCCTGCCGTGCAAGGAGATCATGGCGCCGGCCCAGGCGGACGGAACGCAGGCCCATAGCTGGGTCCGCGGAAACGTCCCCCTGTGCAGCTACTGCGCGGTATGCAAGCAGCAGTGCGGCACCCAGCCCAAGCTGTGCGATTTCAGGTAAAACACCTCCCGTCGTTAAGGTCATCCGAAAATTACCTCTATATTATTTCCTGTTCTGCAAGAGTCTAGCAGATGTCGGTTTTTGTCAGGGTGAGACGCTTGACCTTTTAATTGTTGACACCCAGTTGTCAGAATGGATTACCTTAAAGCAGGGGCAGCCAGCCTGCGGGCCTACGGCCTCATTTTGGCTCTCTAAGATTACATGTGTGGCCCCTGAAGTGACTGCAAAGGCTAAAGATCACATGCATTGTGAATTGGATTAATGGTACAGTTAAAATTGTCCCTGTTAGGGCCCTGTGAAATGTGTGAACACTATTCCAGCACTGACAGAGAGTAGAACAGCAATGGACATTTGGCAAAATGGCCAATCCATGACCTCCCCCTTAATGTCATCTTTAAAGCAAAAACAGATTTTCTGTACAAATGAAATCATGGATAAAAAAATGGACAGTTCATGGTGTAGTGTATGGAGCAGATATTAAAATTTTGAGAACAGTTTTACTGCAACCCTTTCAGAATCGTACAGCTAGATGTTGGCTACAACCTCTTTTCAGGTTTGTCCTCCTTGCCGTAGTTATCCCCTTAATTCTTCTTTCAGTCACATGCCCGCTGTTCCATTCTCCCTCTTTCCGCTAGTCTGCTCTCAATCCTGTGGATAAACCCGCCCAGGCATGTGGGGCTGACATTCAAGAGGGATTCATGCTTTTGCATTGTTTGAGATTGGCCTAAAAGAGCTAATCTGCTAGGCAGAGGTTTGGTGGCATAGAGATGGCATGTTAGCTTGAGCTGTAATCAGTCAATCACACAGTCACATTGAAAACGGTGGATCGAGGCGCATTGCCTTCATGGAGTCGCAAGCTGGGACCCACTGTTTTGCTCTTCGCTGTCTCTGATGATGATGGTGTGGTCTATAACCCAGTGTTCATGCACGCATTTTTAGCATGTTGATTTGAAAATGAGAGGCCATAACCTGAACTGCACATGGAAGAGCCTGATTATCTATGCTGTTGTTTATTCATGAGTATGAACAACTGTATGTGATCGTAGAATTTTAACAGAAGTATCCGTTCAAAGGCCGATGTGTCCTAACATTGTGAATGTATCTCTACAATGTCCCACGATGGAAAGGCTACAGGGACTGTGGAGTGTCGCTTTCACTTGGTGTCTGTAACATGGTCCCCCAGGACTGGGTGGTTTATGTACTGTCCCCTGGACCTAGCGCAGGTGGATGTCGCTCTGCGGGTTTAGTTTGAGCGTGCCGCCCACCTCCATTTTTGGTGCCCAACCTTAGCTGCACGGTTTGCTGGTTTCACGGGCGCCCTGAGGGTTCTGGGACGGTCGTAGAAAGGCGCGACTGCTCTCTTTCGGCAGGTGCGTCTGGTGCCAGACGACTGTGCACGACGACTGCAAGTCCCTGCTGGAGGACGGAGGGCGCTGCGACCTCGGAGAGTTCCGGAGCCTCATCGTTCCGCCGCACTACCTCTATCGCGTCAACAAGCTGCGCCGCGGCTACACGGAGGAGCACAGCAAGGTAACGGTGTGACCTTCCTGGCGGGAAACGTGGGCCGCTGCGCGGCAGCAGTGTGGCATAGTAGTAAGGATCGGGGCTCGTAACCAAAAGGTTGCCAGTTTTATTCCCCACTGGGGCACTGTTGCTGTACTCTTGGACAAGGTACTTAACCAAGAATTGTTTCAGTAAATATCCAGCTATATAAATGGGTAACATGTAAAGTTGTAACGTATGTAAGTTGCTCTGGATAAGAGCGTTTGCTCAATGACAGTAACGTAATGTAAAAGTGGATCGAAGTATGACAATTCTTTATCCTGGGGGTGGGAAACAGAATAGCCTTTTTTTTGTTAAATTTGTCAAATGTGAAATGAATTGGGAGGTAAGAGCCTGCAGGCGTCCCTTTCCCTCCACATAACGCGGGGACGGAGGCAGGGTGGAGGCCCCTCTGCTGCCACGGGGCTGGGGGGCCGCAGTGTGGCTTGGCATGACAATGACTCTTCTGTTTTTTTATTTTTGCTCACCCATAGCTAGCAGCCACCCTCGGGAGCGGCTGGTCCCCCGTGCTGGTCCTGGCTAACACGCGCAGTGGGAACAACATGGGAGAGGCCCTGCTGGGAGAGTTCCGCACCCTGCTCAACCCCGTTCAGGTCAGTACCCCCATAAGGGTAAGGGCTACCCACAATGCATCCCTCTCTTCTGCCCACCTTGAAAACGGTCTCCGCCAAAGTTTTTGTGTCCTCACTGGAACTTGCGGTGGCCCCTCAATCCCCTAATCCCCCTCCCCAAAAAAACATGCTCTCTGTGCTTAGAAGTGCGCCGGTGGAGATTGAGAAGGGCTGTTTGTGATTTCACTGCCCGGCTGCGACTTGCAGATGGAGCGGGGTGGAGCGCGTGACGTGGGCGCTCTGCCCAAGGCCGCTTTTGTCTGCTCTGGAACGCGGGGGCCAGCTCAGTCCCTGGCACGCTCCCTTCCCTTTGGCCCAGGGGGGCTACGCTGTCACCGTGAGGTGTGAATCTGGCTGGCACTCCACACGGTACAGCAGAGGGGTGGGGTGACTTCATTCTGGCACAGCTACTGTGGAAACTGGGATCAGCGGCCATTTGTTTGTTTGTTTTTTTTTTTAACCTTTCCCTCCAAATTGACAGATCCTTACCCTGAGATAACCCTTTAAGCTGGCATTGCTGTTCTGCCACCTAAAAAGTCTCTCCCCGGGTGGCGTTCCATCGCTTTCTTTATTTTGTCACTGTCAGAGTCCTGCCCTGCGCTTTCATGGCCTGACAAAGTGACACTGTGTGATGGTGAAGCTGGCCCTGAGTGTCTTTCACTACAGAGCACCATCAATCTGCTCTCTCATTGTCTGTTCATGGTTCTGTTTTCAGTGCTAGTTTGTTTCAGCTGAATCTCCTTCTTTTTTGAAAATGTCGTTGCTAAAAACTGCTGCCTTAGGTTGTTGTGACTGTAACTGTTGAACTTCTCTCTGTCTGTATGGGGGAAGGAATGAATCGGGGCATTTGAGAAGGACGGGATGTTATAGATATTGGGAATGGGCACTACGGAGGGATGGATATTGAGCATGGGTTTGGGTGCTGTTGAAAATTTTGTGAGCATGTGTATTTCACAAGAATCTGAAGGGGCTGTAAGGCCAAGGGTTGGCTTGCAGTGCGAAGGATGATTTCTAGGACAAAACTGTATTCTTGACCGGGGTCATCATTTTGTATGGTCTCATTTTGAATCTCAGTGAAATCAATAAAGGAAGTAAAAATACAAAAATATAAAACCGAAAATGATCCAGTTTGAAATAGTAGTAGAAACCTCACTGACATGTTGCTCTCGTTGTTCTGTCGGATCGTGCTGATAGGCCGCTGTGATTGGTCCATAGATTCTCACTGAGCGGTTTCTCTGGTCTCTCCTGGCACAGGTGTTCGACCTGTCGCAGCTGTCTCCAGCCAAAGCCCTGCAGCTGTGCGCGCTGCTGCCCCCGGGCAGCGTGAGGGTCCTGGTGTGCGGGGGGGACGGCACGGTGGGCTGGGTGCTTGACGCCATCGACACCATGAAGCTCAAGGTAAGGGCCACCTACCCACAATGCACCCCTTCTCTTCCGCCCTCCTCGAAAACGGTCCCCGCCGAAGCTTTCGTGTCCCCGGCAGAACCTGCAATGGCCGCTTAGCATTTTACCCACAATGCACCGCTCCCAGTGAGGGATCAGCTGAGTGTCTCTGTTGCATGCCAGCAGCGAAACATCCCTGTAATTGAATTTGTGCTTCTTCTTTGAATGTCGGACCGGTGGAAAAGCAAATGCATGCACATTTGCTGGGTTTTAGGGGATTGAGGTCAGCGCATGGTTTCTGGGGAAGGGGAGATCGGTGACCGTGCACAGTTGGGCTGCTCTCCTACCTCTGTGCGTGCAACGCTTTTTAAGCCCGCGGAGCTGCCAGGTTGAGATTATTTCTAAAATTAAAGCTTTTAAGCTGCTTAGGACGCGGTGTACCCAGCGGTGGGAGAGCCAGGAGAGCGACGGGGGTTTGGCAAAGGGGGAGAGGGAGCAGTGAGAGGGGGTCCACACCACAGGGATAAAAGCCGCTCGTTGGAACTGAAATTGCACTGCTAGAGCAAGCCTGGCGTTCAGTGCTGAGATGCAAAGACGGATGTGCCACTCCCGGTTCTGGCATACAGAAGAAGAAGAACGCGATGTACCGAACAGCAGCAGCCTCAGGTCTGCTAGCCTGTTCCGGTGAAGTGCATTGTGGGTGAAATAGTCTGTAGATTCTAGATTCTCATCACTCATGGTGGATTCTTTGTTTTGTGTGTGTCTGTGTGTGTACACATATTGGATGTGGAGACCGGCAGTGCCTCCACAAACCTACTGTGTTCATCAAGTATTCCTGACATATTGAGAAGTTGAATAAAGGCAGACGCAGCTTTCCATTAAAGGAGTGATGGCAGTGTCTGCACTTTGTTTAGACAGCGCTCCTTCCTAGTTTTGCCAAAGTCATCAAGTCTTCATAAGTTGTGTGTGTGTGTGTGTGTGTGTTTACGCCCAGGGCCAGGAGCAGTTTGCCCCCCGTGTCACCATCCTGCCCCTCGGGACAGGGAACGATCTGTCCAACTCCCTGGGCTGGGGGGCGGGCTACGCTGGGGAGATCCCTGTGGAACAGGTCCTGAGGAACATCCTGGATGCTGAGGTCGTCAAGATGGACAGGTCAGTGAGGATACATCAGTCTGGCCTTTTTGAGTCTGGCCTTTTTGACGGTACTGAGAAGGTTCCACCTGTAGGTCATGAGCAGTTGATTGGGAGCCGCTTTTTATCTTTGTTTATGTAATAACAGTAAGTATGATCAAAGTGCCTTAACCATAGTGGACACATATTGTGTGGTGGTCAGGTCTCTACAGTAATTGTTCTCTAAATGATCTTGATTTTCAGGTGGAGAGTTCAGATCACTTCAAAAGGATATTACAACTTTCGTAAACCAAAGGTGATTATGCAGCAGTCTATCAGCATTGCCTGATTTTAAATTGGGATGCAATCTTTTTTTTTGCCTTGATCTCTATTACCCTGTGGTTTAGTTGTATTCCCATGTGTATTGCGTTTCTTAGGTTCTGTCCATGAACAACTATTTTTCGGTTGGCCCGGACGCCCTGATGGCGCTGAATTTCCACGCCCACCGTGAGAAGACGCCCTCTCTGTTCTCTAGCCGCATCATTAACAAGGTAAGAGGATGCTGGGATGTGTGCCTTTATATTCCACCTGCTGTACCATCATATTCCATCTACTGTGCCATCTTTGATTGTACTGTTTTATTCCAATGCACCATCTTATTCCACACTGTATCGCCTTATTAAACCTACTGTAACATCTTATTCCACACTCCTTGCCATCTTATTTCTCTTACAGTGCCAAGTTATGTTTTTGTCAGAGCGCAAATGTTTCCCCACAGCTGGCAGAAATCCTTGGTGTGTTCAGACTACATTGGTTAATTGACATCTTCTTTCTTTCCCAGGCTGTTTATTTCTTCTACGGCACCAAAGACTGCTTAGTTCAAGAGTGTAAAGATCTGGACAAGAGGATTGAGGTATTGTGCTTGTTGTATTGCCTTAAATAGAGGTCCAGAAGTGTTCTACACAACTGACCAACATGATACAGTTAAATTTGAAACGCCGCCATGTGCAGCTTGATTTGATGGAAGCACTGAAATGGCTCACTGTAGAGTTGCAAAGTATGTAGATTACTGACACCTTAGATCTTCATGTGGGGAAAGTTATCACTTTAGTTTAATGAAGTGACCAGGCCATCCTGTTCATTTTAGCTTTTCATTGTGTATTGAGAAGTGTGATACTGAGTATCCAGCACTCAATCAAGCCTGGCTTTGAGCATTCCAAGGGTCTCTGCTACTATAAATTACAATTAGCTGTCAAGTAAGTGTTAAATTTAGATAAGTGGCAAATTTCCACCTTTGCTCTCTTGTTCTGTTGACAGATCTTATCTTAATCTAGCCTGTCTTTCTCCACTTTGTTTGTCATTTGAATTAAAAACCCTCAATGAATTCCTACACGAGTCTCCTTTTAGTGAGACTACAAAGATTAAGTGTCAGTTTCTCTTCACACGTTATGCATAGAATGAGTCTTGTTGCCCTTCTCATTGCTCTTTTGAGAGCTTCTATGTAAGTGTAGTGCCCAGAAGGTGTGTTGCTCTAAATTTGGTCAATATGAACATTAGAGGATATGAACATGACTGAGCTTTTTTGCTTGCTCTAAATGTTGCTGAGCTGTGATTGCCACATGCCCTAAATCTGGTCTATACAGACATTAGAGGGCATATGCTTGAATGAGGCATATGTGCTGCTTGCTTTAAACATGGCAGAGCTGTGATGAAACGGGCCACCTGTGTGTTTGTCGGCAGCTGGAGCTGGACGGGGAGAGGGTGAACCTGCCCAGTCTGGAGGGCATCATCGTGTGCAACATCGGCTACTGGGGAGGAGGCTGCCGGCTGTGGGAGGGCATGGGGGACGAGCCCTGCCCCCCGACCAGGTAGGCAACCAATGGCAGCGTCTCTCCTGTCTGTCTCCTATGAACAGCAACAGCCTCCCTAGCAACCCACAGCACCTACCCACAATTCCACAGCGGGTTTAGGACTATAGGTTAGCTTCCACTACCCCCTGTGCGTCTTGTTCTGTAGCTGAAGGGACTGACCAGTGGGGTGTGTCTAATGCAGACAGAACGCAGAAGCGATGGTTAGATTTTTCTGATGGCGTCTTTTGTGGAAGCTTGAGAGAAAATGAAATTAAGTCAAAGAAGATCTCTCTACAAAGCGTGCCCTTTGTTATTTATTAAAACCTTCGGGTGTCTCTGTGGACTTGCGCCCTCTGTGTTTCTGGATGCTGTTTTAAAGATTTGAGTGTTTGTGCTTTGTGGGGATTTTTTTTAACGGGAGTCCGTTCCACTGCAGGCTGGACGACGGGCTCCTGGAGGTGGTGGGGGTGTTCGGGTCCTTCCACTGTGCCCAGATCCAGGTCAAACTGGCCAACCCGGTGCGCCTGGGCCAGGCCCACACGGTCCGGGTGAGTTCCCATAGCCTGGCGTGCCCCGCAGTCAAACCTGACATACTTCCTTCTCTCTTCGTGCCATCACATTACATTATCAGCGTTTAGCACATGCTGTTATCCAGAGCGACAGGTTACAGTTTTTGCATGTTATCTATTTATACAGCTGGATATTTGGGCTGATTACCTTGCCCAAGGGTACAACAGCGGTGCCCCAGCAGGGAATCGGCAACCTTTCGGTTACAGGCCTGCTCCAGATACCTGTGTTTGAGCATTGGTCACTTTTCTCCAGATTCTACCTCATCTGGCTTTGCTTCTGTTGACAGTGGTAGTTCAAAGTCTGGCCCTTGATTACCGTGCTTT
The DNA here is from genome assembly GCF_013368585.1 of Megalops cyprinoides. Taxonomy (NCBI): domain Eukaryota; kingdom Metazoa; phylum Chordata; class Actinopteri; order Elopiformes; family Megalopidae; genus Megalops; species Megalops cyprinoides. Next base: position 21,106,088 of record NC_050601.1, read on the forward strand.
CCACCCATTCCATGGCTGTTTCTGCCGTGTGCCCTGTTTGTGGCTGACGGTGTCATACCTGTAGCTGACCTTTCACATGTGCTGTTCCTTTGGCCAACTCCAGGCATAGCTTTAGAGCACCTATGGCCTGTGCCGTTCCCTGTAGCTCAGCTTCTGAAGCCACCGGCTGACCCCCATGCCCTCTCTGTGCCTGCAGCTGGTGCTGAAGAGCTCGCGGATGCCCATGCAGGTGGACGGGGAGCCGTGGGCGCAGGGTCCCTGCACCATCACCATCACCCACAAGACGCAGACGCTGATGCTGTACCACTGCGCGGAGCAGACGGACGACGAGGACGACAACAGCAGCAGCTCCGAGACCGAGGGGCCCGCGTCCCAACCCGTCTGCGGCCGAACAGTGCCTACCAGCACCCCGTAGCTCCTCACCCTCCCCACCCTCCCCACCAGCCTCACCCTCCGCCTAGCTCCCTGCCAATATCCCCGCCTCTGTCCCCGCCCTCCGAGCAGGGCCGTTCCCAGCATGCCGAATTGCGTGGCTCTCGTCCCTGCGGGCCACAGCTCTGAATAGGCCCAGCTCAGGTGGTTCCTGTGGAGCCGGGGAAGTTCCTGTGGAGTCGGCAAAGAATGCGACGCAGGGAGCTGAACCGTAGCCGCGTCCGTGTGAAAATGCCATTTGCACTGATCCCCCTTGACACTGATGCCAATAGGCAAGCAGCAGGTCTCTCACCAGTGGGCTGAAATGGCAGCGTCTGTGCCTCTCAACCAGCAGGGGGCGACGTCAGCCAGGACTGAACCAAATGGGAGGATTGGCAGTGAAACTCCCTCAGTCAGCTCTTGGTCTTAAAGGAGCAGTGTGGTTTGAGATGTATGTGTTTTGTAACATGTATCAGATTCTTGCATCCGGTTTTGAGGGGCTGGGTCTAAAACAGCGTGGAAGAGCTGTGTGTCATGGACAAGAGTCCGATGTACCTGCAGCTCAGTGCTTCTGCTGTAACTCAGTGGTATCCCGCTAAGTCTTGCAAGAGGGCTGTTTATCCACGGAGAGGTTTCCGATAACCAGTCGTAAAACAAGGTTAGAAATATGCTGCTTCTTAATACATTAATTTGTGGCTTAGTTACTGTAACTGTTTTCTACTGAAAGTGGTGGCAGTCGGGAGACTCATGAAAGTATTTGATACCTATTATACAATATCATCAAGCAACTTTATATTGGACTTTTAATTCTTTTAATACCAAGTACCAAAACTCATACACAAGCCACTGGATGTTCCACTCAGTAGGAAACTATTCATTCATTTTTCTCCCCCTGATTTTGCATACTACCTTTTGTGCTGAAAGTCATAAATTGTTGAATGTTAAAACATTTGTGCAGTATTTATTTAGACCTAGTAACACTGAAGATGTATTTTTGTTTAATTTTGAGTCTTGCATTCTGGATTATATTTATGTAAATATATGAAATGAATATATACATGAAAAAAAGAGATGAACGTCAAGCATTCTGGATACATCTTCCAGATTAAACGGTAATTGTTTCAGCAGTGACAGTTGGTTCCTAGCTGTGTCATCATCTTGGCAGTAACGAGCTGTTTTCTTGACGGGTGACGGATGGTCGTTGGTGCTGCTCGTGTGCAGCGTTCTGTTTACTGAATTCTAATGCACTGATACCGTCTTACATTTCCTTGTTGATGGACTGAAAACTTGACATAGGAGATCTCTCTGCTTTCGAGAGAATAGTTTACATTGTCGAGCCCAGCCAAAGTGGTAAACACACAGGATTTTAGGTGTACGGAGGAAATTGTGGCCATATCAATGAACTGAAAAAATTAAAGGTCGTTATTGTGTCAAAGTGAGGTTTTGTTAAAGATAGTTATTTGCGCTGAGCGACGGGCAAAACAGTTCTTGTGGAGCTTATCGCAGATTTCCATACGTAATGAGCAAAGACGACTAGGTTATCCCAAATGTTTTAGGTTCCACTCGCTTATTATAAATAACATATTTTTCTGATAGCCTAGTAGAACTCTGGGTTTTTGAGTTCCATTACTTTTACGTTTTTGTTCTACAAATTCACAGTGGGTGTTGCTGATTAACTATTTGTCTGCTTACCATACATGTGAACATGTGATATGCGTTCATCCCGTGGAAATAGTTTTCATTTGCCAGACCTTAGGTTTTCAAACCATGTTTAATTCTGGTCACCTCTGCTGTTTAAAATTTCAAAACCCGTTTTCCACCTGATACCCCTTCACTTCTGTGTATTTTGAGATTCGCATGTGGTGGCCTGTGCTCATTGATTTTTTTTTTTTTTTTTTAACTTTTGCCATTTAAAGGCAAATTTCACTTCCTTGTGCTTTGGATGGACATAGGGATGGGTTGATCTAGTATGTCTCAAGATTGACGTACCGACACATACTGGCTCTTGGTTGGAAAGGTTTTTTTTTTTTTTCGTTTTTCTTAAACATAATTGCTTCATGATTGAATTATAATACTGTGTGAAGTATGTAATTTGCTCGTCGTACCTGAACAAGATTTGGAATTAGGTTTTGGCAACATGCAAGTACTTTGATATTTGTGATTGAGATTGATTACAGGAATTGGCGGTGCTAGGGACGTTTCATTTTGGCTATCCTTGACTCCCCGGACATAATAATAACTATAATTTTATTTCCACTCAATCAGTGCATGAGCGTTATTACACTGTCGCGCAGGTCTGTCGCCCGGTGCATTGACGCCTTATTGGACTGAATGTTAGGCCGATATTTTTGCGAAGATACACAGTAACAAGAGAAATTACGAAATTGAAGAAAAGAAAGATGTACAGGACAGGAAAGCTGCTGCATGTTCCATATTCCAGCATTACATCCAAAAACACAGGTCATTCTATATTAGGTCAGTTCACATCGAGTAAAGCAAATGTAGTCAATTCTAACATCCATTCCAAATTTCAAAGAGGTTAAAGTTACATAAATTTAATATATTTTAATATATTGCATATAACAGAGAAAAGAAATGGGCGAATTAGAAAGGAAATTAATATATTCTGTGAAGCAATGGAAATGTGTGTGAGTTGAATGTCATTGTTAAATTCGCATGATTTTGGAAATAAGCCAATACGTGAATTGTACATAAGAAATATTTTCAGATTGTGTAAATTATAGCCTCCACGATATGTTTTACAAATATTTTGCGTAAAATGGCTTTTGAGCTGGTTTACATTGTCTGTACAATGGTTTTGTTTTGTGACTGAAAAATAAAATGCAATAGTCAATGAAAGTGCCTTGCCGTGCCTTTTTCATTCATGGAACTACTGTGGGAAATAACCCTCGTAGTTCCGATTAGGATGGAAATGTACAGCAACAGAATGATTCGGGTTATAGTCGGTTGTTTGCAGCGTAAGCATGTGCTGCATACGACCGCGATGCGGATTAACTCCCAGTGCAGCGAAAGGTAGGCAGTATATAGGCTTGCTCACACATTGTGCACATGTGGACAATGTGCAAGTCCGCCTGCGCCCCTAAGGTAACAGATGGCCAAGGCCTTGGGCCGGACTGTCTTTTCACAGGCAGGAGCACAATGGCGCACTGGCCCGGCCCAGTGTATAGCGTCCAGGAGCGCCGGCGCATTGTCATTTGCCCTCCGCAAAATCCCAATTACACGGTGCCTTTGTGAGAAGCACTTCACCTCCAAGAAACCCTATCCGAAAAAGCCAATATTTTATGCATTGAAATATGGAAAATAGGTAATGCATATAGAAAAGCAATTTCAAGCAGTGCTCTCGGAGGTTCAGCTGTGAAAGTGAGCGTTCTGGAGCGCACTGGACTGGTGAACCCGAACAATGAGAGACCAGTGAGACCCCATTCATTAGCCATCCATCAATTTCTACATCACTTTAGCCTACAATGATTTGATGATATCATTACTTCTGTGAAAGCCCAACTAGATGAATACAAAAGCGCTTTTGAATCTGCTTAGCCCCAGCTATACATCGATATTGATAGAGTTCTATGCACAAAGTCTATTTTTTATATTTCGAAATACTTTATGCTTCCGTTTTCAAAAATGTTAGGACATCATCATGACTCACCTAGTAGCCTAATCTCTAATTTTGTTGCAAAGTCAGGAGAGTTGCCATGTGTGTAATTTAATTTTAATTTTTAATTTTAAAATTATTTTTTTCTTTGTAGCCTACTTATTAAACACGTCTAAATTGTATCAGTATCTGCATCTCTTAATTGTGTTGGAGCAGACTTTCTCCCACTCCGCCCCTCCTCTTTTTTTTCGGACCCCCACCCTTTCACACACACACACACACACTGCTTTCATCTCCTTTCAGTGAGGGTATCAATAAGTTTCGAGAAACCATTGGCTGAGTCAAGCGCCTTGAAAACGATTTGCAAGCTTCGCACTCCAAAGCGTGCGCAACCCCGCGTCCGGAAGCACATGTCGCGGTGTCTATCTCCATGGTTTGCGTCTCCCATGTCCTGCGCTCCAGCGCCTGCCAACAATCGACCATCTATCTCATCGGTTATGTTCTGTGCCTTGGCTGAATTTAGATTTAATCTGCACGTGTTTTACCATTGGTGGCAGCTGCAATGTGGTCAAAGAAGAGCGATTATGTGAGACTGAGTTGCCTGCTACTTCTGCACTATTTTACCACATGTGCGGCGGATCTGTGCAACTGGAGAGGAAGGTGAGCTACTGACATTAATGTTATTTCTGTGTTCAGCGTTTATTGTATTGCATAGTATTTATGCAATTGAAGTCAACATTTGTTCCTGTCGTCAGTTTGTATATAAAGGCATAGAATATTGTGTTCTGTACCAGGTTTGAGGTACTTGAAAAGAATAGGTTTGGTTATATATAAAATGAGATTAAATAGAGTGTTATGACTAACCATTAGCATATTTTTATACATAAACGAGTGACTTTTGAGATGACTACCGATGTGGGCAACTCTGTGCTTATCCATTTAAAATGGATAAAATCCATGTTTTATTTTTTACACTTCCATTTTACAGATTAACCTTCGTTTTTTGGCATATTTCATGCAGGGGTGAAATTATTCCGTCATTGGGTTCTCTGCTTAAGTTTTACAAGGTTTATTGTGATTCTTTTTACAAGTGAACGGCTGTGTACCCGAGCAGGCTATGTTTTTTTTTTAACATCGGTACGAATACATAAGACAAAGAAGTTCCAAAAAGTAATATTAGATACCCGCCCAAGCACACAATTTTTATGTAAAAGACAAGGCGATTAATACCTTTTGTTTAGAAACGTTTGACATTGCCATTGGGGGAAATTTGACGGGCACATTGGGTAATTTCTATCTGTTCGTTGACCATTTTTATTTTAAATAACTGTTAATTACAAAGTGTAAACGCGTAAACGCGTTATTTGTTTGTTGTTAGTTTTTTTTTTTTCTAAAAAACGGTAAGACTCCTGTGACACCTAGTTTATTAGAAAGCCTATTTCATGATTATACATGGACATTAAATTCTGTAACATTGCAAAAAAAAAAAAAAAAGACGAGTCTGATTCTCAGTTTTTAATCTTCGTATTTCAGAGTTTTGTAAGCATTTTCGCTTTCCTTGTACCTGTCTCGCAGTGGACTTGCGCGGGAGCCGCACTCTCGGACCGTGCAACAGGTGCGGCTGCGTTGCACGGAAGGCGCGGTGGAGTGGGTGTACCCCAGCCAGGCCTTGCGCATTGTCCTGGAGCCCAACCTGTCCTCTACGCGCCACACGACGATCTGCATCAAGCCTTTCCGCAGCTTCCGCGGCGCCAGCGTGTACGTCGAGCGCGCCGGGGAGCTCAGCTTGCTGATGGTGGAGGGAGGGCGGCCCGAGCAGGTGCACTGCTTCCGAGCGGAGGGACCGCAGACGCCCGCCATTTTCCTGCAGGCGAGCCCCCAGAGGGACATCAGCCGCCGCATAGTGGGGTTCCGCTACGAGCTGCTGGGTAACCAGAGCACCGCTCCAGACTTCCGTGCTGCCGTTCTGAAGGGTAAGAGACCCAGTGCATGCGCACACAGCGAGTCTATGACTTGGTTGAATGGTTGTATATTGCCATGCCTTTTTTACCTGTGATATGTTTTTTCTCCCCATTATAAAGTACACCCAGGTGATACAATTCCGGTTACAGTGCTGTATGCTGTAACGATATCATATACTCAGAAAGTAAATTAACCTCAAACGTAAACCTGATGCAGAACAATCCAGTTGAACTGCAAAGCACAGAGAGGTCCATATCTCCCCTGACTGCTCCTGTCATGTAGCAGGGAGAGGAGGGGCCTGCAGGAGGTCAGAATGAAGCGCTCGATCATGGCAGGAATTGACAGCCCATAATACGGAGCTGGTTAAATTTCAGCATTCCGCGCCGTCAAAGAAGAAAGGATCGAGCTGAGAGAGAGGGAATCCCCTGGTGGGGTGAAGCGGGGGGGTTCGGATGACTGCCATTCCTGGCATTCTGAAGACTCTGTGTTTGTGCGCGTCTGGAGCAGCTGGGATGATATCATGCATCGCCCAGGAGAACAGACAATGGCGTTCGACAGACTCGCCCTCTTTGAACAATGGCAGAAATGTTGCAACGGGCACGGGCGATTGCCTGGGGGCAGGTGTGTGGGGAGGGAGGTCAAGTCAGGGGCCGGGGGGGGGTAGGTACAATTAAAGTCTAAGCATCGGGGTCAGCACTAATCCAATCTGCTGACTGAGTGATGGTGTTGTGACTGATGCGATCAGAGAGCAGGCTGCACGGCACATTCCTCCCCCGAGCCCCTCAGTTCTCCCATAAGGCCAGTGGGCAGAGGTGGATGAGGCCGCCTCGGCCTCTGGCCGTTTTTACACTACACCCCCTCACTCCATTTCCTGCCAGTCAGTCGCGCTGTCGCACCAGGTGCAGACACAACCGTCTGCCCCAGGGCTCCCCAAATCCGTTGCTGTGGCCTCCTCATTCGCGTAGGCCTCAGTTCCGGCGGGTCTCTCGGTCAGTTGAGGTCACTGAAGATCTTGCGTTTAAGTGCCTCCTTGGTTTTGTCTTTAGACCACTGTTAACAGAGTGCAGGTTGGGGTTTTTTATGTTTGCTTTTTCCCCGTGGCCTTAATTTTGGTTTCAGTCAGCAGTTTCCCACTCTGTCATTGTTTAGGGCTGCATTGTACTGTAACCTCTGTCCAAAGGCCTTCTCACAGGTGGCAATACAGACAGCTCAGACATTACTTGCCTGTAATGTGTACCCTGCTGAGGAGGAAGTCCTTATTTACATATTATACTCATTGCTCAAGGAGCATGCATCCAGCTCTGTTACAAGCAGGCCACAGAGAACAGGCTAATATAAAAAAGGCAATTCAGACTAAAGATCCATTCACAGCATGCTACACTCGAGTAGAGAAGGGAAGCCAGCAGGACAACTGTTGGACCCTGTTTTGGGAAGCACCTGTGAGTTCTTGTTGCAGAGATGCTCACTTCGGCTACGCCCTCAGCCCGGCTCCCAAAGTCCCCGTGCACAGAAAACCCTTGTCCTGTTTAAAGTGAAACTGGCTTAGCTGAGGCCTTTCAGGAAAGTGAGCTCTCTTGCTGCCATGGCTGTGTCCCTGCAGTAATCAGGGGAAAAGGGAGACAACGTTCACCCCGGCGTGCAGCAACGGGGATGTGATTACCTGTGTCCACTGTTCTCATGGCCGTCCCTCTCTCTGTCCCTGCAGTCCTGTGCCGCCCCTGCAACGACACCGAGCTCCTCCTGGCAGCCTGCAGCAGTGACTTTGGTACGTTCCTGCTCTTGGGGCATCGCTACGATGGGACTGACACGGCCACTGACAGGGTCCACTGAGCAAAGCCTCTTTCAACTGCATTTGCTGCACTGAGCTTTAGATACATGTCATGTTTCTGAATTGATATTTCTGATACTTGATATCTGACTCCACGAAATGAATGACTCACCAGTTACGGGAATTCTTAATAGTTTACTCGACAATTATTTTCTGAATCAACAATATCGGTCCATCAAAGGTTTATGAATTATTCATATTTATCTTCACCAAATGTTTTGGAATTAATATTTAACTTCACAAAATATTTCAGAATCATTGATATTTGAGTCCAGCAGAGCTTTATGAATCATCAGTATGTGACTCCACGAAATCATTTTGAATCGTTGTTGTTCAGCTCTGCCAAATGTTTTTTTTCTGATTTTTAACTCCTCCAATTACCCCTGCCAATCAGTGTCTTCAGCAGGGCCTTAAAGAATAATTAGTGTGACAGAGGTCCCTGACAGGAGTTTGGGGGGGGCGGATCTGTTCCCAGACGGCCGCTCCCGTCCCGCTGCAGCGGGGCCTGACAGATGTGGGGGCTCTGCTGTCACAATGGGGGGCACAGGGGCTTAAGACGCCAACAGACCAGAAGCAATGGCCCCTTTGAACTGACTCCATTTATGGGTTGACTTCTGTGGCCTAATCCCACAAATCGCTATCATCGACTTTTTGATGAGAGAAAATAGCTGGCTAATGAAAGTGTAACTGCTCAGTAGGACTGAAAGGGAAGGGGGTGTTACGTGGAAGAAGGAGTTGGGGAGGGGAGTTGGGAGTTGGGGTTCAGGAGCAAAGGATGATGTTCCCCTGACTTTTAACCGCCACCCACCCCCCACCTAAACTGCCAAGACGTTCAATGTGAAGGGAGGCAAGACCTATCAATTCAAATGGCCTTCAATACCATACCAGTCTAGTATTTTTAAAATCATAGGTTTGGGATTGAAGACAATGATGACATACTGATTATCTCGTGAAAATCTGACATGGCAAAATTTTATTTCTCTCTGTTGGGTTTTACTGCCAAAAGCCATGCTGGGAGGAATGATGCATGTTTTAGTCAGTAATGAGGCCAAATGAGGCTTCAGTAGAAAGGCTTAGCTATAATAAAAAACAATAGATACAAAGAATAGATGCAGTGTTTAATAAAGTAATTAATAATAACAAAGACAATGTGTCTTCCTCTTTCCTTCCAGTGATTCGGGGCTTCATCAGGAACGTATCCCATGATCCCGAGCGGCAGACATCTTTGGTGTACGTGGCAGAGGGACGGGTGTACCGGCAGCGCAGCGGGGTGTTTGAGCGGGAGGCGGGGCCGGGGGGGGCCTGGGGGGGCCACGTCCACACGCTGCTGCAGTGCCGGGCAAGGGCAGGGGGCGGAGAGTTCCTCTTCACGGGCACCGAGCATTTTGGGGAGGCCTGGCTGGACTGCGCCCCCCGGTTCAAAGACTTTCTCTCGGTGTACCGAAAGGCCCAGCGGGCCAGGATCAACCCCTGCGAGTTCCCGCTGGACTGACCCCCATCCCCTCTCTGCCTTGCCTGCACTCAGCAGTGACGTTTTTCTGCCGACGGACCATGGGAACCCCATGGGCGAGGATGCTTAGCACCTGTGCCTCCATACTGGGGGCCATTCATTGAGGGAGCGTCTGTGTAGTGACACAGATCTTGTCCACAGCAGTAGTGGTGCAGTGGAGGACTTGGGGATTGAGATTTTTTTTTTTTATATATATATTTTTAAAGTCTTCATGTAATCTTTCCTAAAGAATTGAATACCTTCAGTGTGAGGCCAAGACCCAAATTTACTCCAGCTGTAAGGATCTTGGTCGTTAACTTTGAAAGAGGAATCTAAGCCTTTAATTGTCTTGTTTTGAATTTTGTGTCTCAGTTGTAGCTGCCACCAAAAGCTGAAAAGGTAACACTTGCTTAAATGCATTTCTTAAATTTAAAAACAATGCATAATGCTGAGAGATTGAGTAGAAACTTGAATTTTGACTCTTAGATGTAAAATGGTAAATACCTAGTAGAGAAACAAAGAAGACCAAATGTCTGAATATCAATGTTCATATCAAACAGGGCATAAAATAGATTTTTTTAGCTGATAGATTTATATTCACACATTTGGTTCAATACAGGGTATTCAACAGGACATAATAAAATGTTAGATTTTTAACTGAGATGTCTTAGGAAAATGCACTTTGACTATTCCTTTTATCACTGACTGCACAATTAAAATGCGTCTTTAAGTGATTATTTTTTAGTAAAAAAACAAACACAAAAACTGGAATGGTAACACACAAATGATGCCAGATGTTTTCCCCATTGTCAGGGGACCTTGACTCATACTATGACTCAAATAAGCACTGTAACTCAAATAAGCACTGTGACGTGAATGACAAAATGAAAATGATGTGACAAGAAAAAGGTGGTTCCTGTTCAGAATTACTCAATGGCCAATGATGTAAATTACCCTCTCCGGAAAATATGGGAATGTGTACAGAAGTCAAAAGTGTGACGAATTTGGAAACTGTGGTTCTGAATGTCCTTGCGTGTCACTAAAGCGGTATCTTGAGAATTCAGAGACTGAGAATTATTGAGAATGACGCTCATATGAAGCAACAAAATTGACTCTTTGGTTGATGTTAAATGGGTATGGCTGGTTATATATGTATGAGAATAAACCCCGGCGTTAGCGTCAGGCTTTGGAAATGTTTATGAACTTGACACAATATATGACTTATTCCGATGTGTCTACAGCTATGGCTGTAGAGAGGTTCCCTTAATAGTTTACTGTGTTTCACTATGGAAACCCGCGCTGTAGAGCGAAAAACAATTCTGTGGAATTAACTGCCTTGTGCTCTAGTCATCCACTAAGATGCATTATCAGCCGTTGGCAGTGAAAGCACATTATTTAAATTGTACGTCCACCTTTAAAAGAGGAATATTGTTCAAGTAAAAACACGTTCGAAATACGTTCAAAACATGGAATTCATGGAAGATAATTAATGGATATCAAACTTGTTGTAAACACTTTTATTTTGTGCCCTCACTTTGTGCTACACGAAAAAACCTCATCCAATAACATACAAAGTTTATGAGATGCTAAGAAATGCCAAACGGTACATCACCACAAGAAATAATAAAAGACGGATTCTATTTGATTCTTTTGGGCTTTTGCAAAATGCCTCGTAGAGTGTTCATCATAAAGCGTGAATCGGTCCCCTATGAAGTCTGCATGGGTTGCCGCACCGATAGCAGTGGGCTAATTTAAAAGAGCTGCTGGAGAGAGCTGATGAACTATGAGCATCTCTTCCTTGTCTGTGTTTGCCTCCTGTACCATTTCTCTACTTTTGGTCAATAGCAAGGATGGCTACTCGATGCACACTATTTAATCAGAGCTCGATGCACCCAGCTCTAATCAGAGATAACCTTGAAATGGCAACAAGAAAACGGTCAACATCTAATGGCTACTTATGGGGTGAAATTCACGCAACTTTGTTTGACGATCCAAATACATTTCTGATGCAATACCAAAACATCCCTAGCGAAATTGGTATCAGATCACAAGTTTTTGTGTTTGTTATAATGATGGACTTATCAACTGCGTATGGACGCGAGAGATACTGAGCGTTTTCTCAATAAAACGAGCTAATAAACGGGGGATAAGACCCTAAGAACATTAAGGCTCATAAGAGACATGAGCGATAAAGAGGGAGGCCTTTGTCTCTTTTGATATATCTGGTGTGAAAGAGCCTTTAATGGGACGTAAGGCCTAATCTACTCTGGAGCGCATAATAGCGCCCATTCTGAGGAGAATGGCCTTTGGAGGCTCCAGTGCAGCATTCGGACGTGGGCCTTTTCGCGGCGAACCTCCGCCCATTATCGCCAGTATTTCGCCCAAATGGACTAGCTGTACCGTAAAATGATATACAAATGTGTCTCTGAAGGAAAAGGCGGAGGAGAGACTGAACCGGCCTGGGAAACGGAGCCCGGCAGATGTGATGTGCTCGGGGCCCAGACTCTGGGGTCGTCAGCTGGCACCTCCCCTAACGGAGCACAATTAATTGACTTTTAAAACGACTCCTTTTTCTCCCTTCTCCACACTTCTACTTGGCTGAGCAGGATTCACAAATTGCTGTCTTGAACTTTTTATTGGAACTAAATAGCTGCCAATGAAAGTGTAAATGACTTTGGAGTGAATGAGGCGCACACAATAGCCCTACCGTGACAAGTCCTCGGCCGACATAATGATCATTGTCGGGCTTCTGTCAGTAAGGAGGCTCAGGGACTCATGAATCTTTAGGGGCAAATTCAGCCGCAGAGCTCCGTCCCGCTAAAGCCTCCATTGTTCCCGTGCCCTTTCTCTTAGGCGGAGAATAAGCCGGCCGATCGCCATCCTCACTCCTTCCTGGTGTCCAGTTCGTTCGTTTTAGCAGGCTATCGTTCTTTCACGTGCTGCCTGAAAAAAATAAAAATTCTCTTCGCCCAAAAATACTGTTTGCATTGATATTTTGGGGGCACTGAAGGAGGTTTCAGAGTTCAGGTTTGAAACACGCTGCCGGGGTTGAATTTAGCCCAATGATAACCATTACATTAATGCTTGCTTTCTTGCTTACTATCCTTGCTTAACTACGCTGATACCTTTCAGTAATTGTCAACATTGAATCATTTAGCTGATGCTGTCATCCAATATCACTCAACAGAATGCGCCACAATGCATTCTCTGAAGTACCATAAACGCATTGCAACGATGTAGAAATAAAGCCTACAATCTAAAAAATAAACATAAAGCATGAACGCAAGCAACCATAAAAGGAATAAATGAGAAATTGGAACTATTTTTGATTGAGTCGCGTAATAGTGCTTAGGCACCAAAGGACGATTTCCATTGGGTTTTAAAGACAGGCGGAATCACGTCATTTGAGAGCACTAAATGAGGCGTGAATAACAATTGAAATAGAACAGAAATGGAAAAAAAAAGTTTACAAAACAAAACACATCCTGTCTGCTTCCAACAGAGTGTGTCCGAAACACAGGAACCAACATGTTATTCTTTACCTTGGGTACATTAATCACACATGCTTTTGCGGCCACCGATTGAAGGCGTACCTGTTTTACGACGGTAACAATTGCGCGTTGTAAACGCATTTGCAGACATACACAGTGGACCGCAGGTGCAGAAGAGAAACACGGGGAAAACTGCAGGAAAGTATCACAGCACGACTGCATGCCACCACCACTCTTTATTAATTATAAGGTTTTGATAGGCAGGTCTTTACCTGAGCACTGAGCTCCAGACCTGACTGGTGATTGCATGAAACAGCACCGCTGGATTTTCCATCTTGTCATATGCAGTGAACATCAAAAAGGCAGCGTGGAGTGTTTCTTTCAGAGCATAAAACCTGGGGAACAGTTCTTGGCTGACAGCACCAAGCATTTTTCAGAACCTGCTTGCACGGGCCCACCGCCTACATCTTTTATCAAGCCACTCAAACGCAGCCTGTATCTACCAATGGATTGCAATGGTACGATCACCATTCATTGGGGGTTGGGGGAATCGGAACAGAAAACAGGCTTCTGCCTAAACCCCCCACTCCCAGCCACATCAATTCCCCCCCCCCCCCCCCCCCCAGACCCCCTCCCCCTACCCCCAGCCTGGGGCCAGCGGGTTTTCCTCGGAGAGCGGACCAGGAATCCCAATAGAGGCCTGTACCCCTCGTGTGCCTGCGGGAGTCCGCAGACATTGGGGGTAATTGGTTTACGCGGCGCCGGGGATGCGGTTCCCATGTGGGCCACTGCTGTGCGGCTGTACAATGTGGAACAGCATGACACCCAGCGCGCATACGAGGGCCCATCCGCAGGGCCACAAAGCTCGGCCCGCTCCGGCCCTCGATTTTCAGCGTGTCCTTTCTCCCCCATCTTCGCTCCTCTTTATTAATTGAATTTTTTTTTTTCCGGGGAAAGCCGGATTGTGTCGCCCACCGATTCATAAGGTAATGAGTTGCAAAGATCTGCCAGAGCGGGAGAAAGGCCAGTCCTCACACCTGCTTGCGAATTCACTCTCCGCATTGACGCTGCTCCCGGACACTCTTGGAGTCCCTGTGAAACTGGCACGAACAAGGGCTGAATGGCCGACTCTGAAACGGATTCAAAACAAGGTGCGCAGGGTTGCGTCAGAGGCGCAACATGTCACGTTCAATGCTCTGGACCGCAAGCCGTGCAGAAAATTAAGTTTAAGAAGATGGATCACACCCCACCCCTCTGCCAGTCTTTCTCTTGGGTGAAGAATGAAGGACCATCTTCGCCCACATGGTCATCATGGTCAGATGCCATGGCCTGTAGAACTAGACCCTGTCTGAGCCTGAGGAACAACCTTCAATAGGAAAAGAATGAAGAAACCAGGAAGTGCTTTGCATTTCCGTTTACTTCTGACGAAATAGCTCTCTCCAATTGCATGGAGGGAAGCCATAAGAAACCTGGGTTGCAGTTTCCCGTTTCGGATCAAAAGTTGATTTTATCCAGTGCCTTCGAGTGCCTAGTATTGAAAACCCCTTCCAACAGGCACTTATTCTACAGGTAAGCTGTTCCCCTCTAGGCTGATATTCATCGTATGCTATTAATTCACACTTTCTCTCAATTTCTGCACTGTAGAAATACCAAAAACAAGACATTTAACCGTGATCGCGTTGAAGTTGAAGGACTTTGAGTGGTTTTGGAATTATTTGCCTTGATGTAATTATGGAGGCATTTTCAGGCATTAAAAACTTGTAGTGTGTTCTAAATCTGCCATCCTCAAAGGTAATGGCCATTTCATTTCACTGAACTCACATGCCTTACAACTATGACACCACTATTGTTTGAGACAGATTTCAGACCCACATCCCAGTTTACATGGAAGTGACTGTTGTACAAGATCTGTACCACCAGGGAGTCCATTACTGTTGAGTACAGACAATGTAATGTTCCAAAGGCCACCAAGCAGACAGAGGATCAGATGTGCCTGTTCACTCACAGCCAGGACCTTTCTCTCTAAATTACAAACGATTTTTAATGCTTTTTCATCATATGCCTGAGCTTCAGGCCATTGACAATTAGGATAAAACAACTGACTGTCCTGGTTATAATGAGCTGCCAGCAGTCTGTATTGCATTACAAACCTGCATTTTAACTCAGCTGATTTTACTGGGTAAGACCACATCTCTGGCAGTAATGCATCTGAGTGATGCTCTTGTTGTTTGAGGCTGTGGATGTCTGCCTCTGATCAATTAACCTGACCAAGGTCTTAACCAAAATCACGGAGGAGTAAAGGAGAAACTGATCCCAAGTCAGCATTTGGGGGTACAATCTATCCTACTCTCTATGAGTGGGGTATAAAGTCATGGATTGTCAATTCAGAGGTCTTACAATCACAAGTTTCACAGCTACCACTTAGTTTCAGAGGCACGCTTATGGAACCTCTTTGAAGATGAACCAAAACAAAAAAAACATGTCTAGCACCAAGACAGCTGTCCATTCCTAATTTGACAAGACGGGAGAGATCAGCGGTGTATAAAAATACTGTACTCTCAAGTACTATATGGTCGTGTATTGTTTTCTAAAGGGTTTGGATCTTCTCAACATGGGGTACTGCTCCTAAAACAATCCTAAATATTTTAAAGTGGGGCAGTACTGTTGTCCCCCTTGAACAAGGCGCTTACCCTGAAATTCACCAGTACATATCCAGCTGTAAAAAACGGATGATATATAGGCTATATAGGCTAGTCTGGATTTGAGCTACCGTTAAACAAATAATGTAACATGATATAATAGTTGAATTGAAATAAAAAGTCCCACAGTGGATGGGGTAGCATGGAGCAGTTGTCCCTGACAGGCTCAGTACTCACTGTGCCTCTATCCAGCATTCTGTAAATGGGGTTAGAAAAGCTCAATGTACTATATCTACAGCTCAGCAACAACTTAACAATGACTTCAGTCGGCCTGTAAGGTGCTTTGGGGTTAAAATATTGAGTAAACTCACAAAAGAAGGTTTACAGGTGACTGTGGTCACAGTCTTAGCATCAGGGCACAACAGTATTTTAATGGGCTCTGATTTATATCTGGGAAACAAAAAAGGTGAGATTCACCTTGCTGTCCAAAGTCCACATTAGAATGCCCTACATTTCTGCTAATGACCTCAACAAGACAATTTATGAGAGACACAGAATTTAAAAAAACAACAAAACAAAACATTTATTGTTCATAGCGCTCAGACAGATTTATCAAGAAACAACATTGGTAATCAAAATAAAGATTTTGGTTATTTCAAAATTCCTGACGATCAGAAAAGAATCGAACGATGTTTTCTAATATGGACACAGGAGTCAATGAGAAACGCGATATTCTGTGATATTTGGTAGGCAGAGCATTTGATTGATTGTCTTCAAGTATTTGCAGGCCATTCCACATTGCATCTGTGTGTGTGTGTGTGTGTGTGTGTGTGTGTGTGTGTGTGTGTGTGTGTGTGTGTGTGTGTGTGTATGGGACTGGGTGGTCACTCTTGCTGGGTCACCATCCGCAGCATCTTCAGGGCCATTGCTCCCTGGTCTGATGGGATCTGCCAGAAACAGAAGCATCATGGGTACCTACAGGACCTCTGCAGCAAGTGGTCCAAACTCATTAATGAAACATTACATTCAGAGCAAGGGGACAAAGGTGTAATCAGGTTTGCACCTTGAGTTATAAATATATATATTGCCAGGATTTTTAGTCAGAATCACTGGGATGCTTGAAGACCAAACTTTAGGCAGAAATAGATTCAATCTGGAGGTAACTGATGAGCTAAGATGTGGTAATTGCCCTAGTCTGATCATTACACTCTGTTATGCTTGGAACTTCTGTATTTATCCACAGTGTGTCTGTGTCAATGTATGCAAGTAAGAGCTCCTGCTCTAAAATATTTCAATCCAATCAGCTGTCTGTGTCAAGAACCGTCTCCACTCTCACTGTAATGACATGGATGCAAGAATAAATTCAGGACGTCTAAGGAACAAGTCTCAGAAGGAGGAGATGAACTGTTTCATGACAGTGCTGATACTGTCTCCAAGCAGGCACTCAGAGGGATGTACAAAACTGAACTACAGGTGTAAATGATTTAGTAACCCACTAACAAAGACTGAGTTCACTACTTAAAAATAGTTTATCAAGTGTGAATTTTTCTTTCTGCTTTCTTTGTTCAGAGTTAAATAAATCAAACAAAGTTAAATAAACAACTGACTTACTGCCTACACAAATTTCTTCAGTATTGTGTGCGTTTCATTTTGGTCAGTTGGTGCAGCAGGTCATCTGCACATGTTTGCACACACAGCTAGTGCCACCAAACAGCCACATGGCCTATGCCTGACGGCCTTTTCAAAGTGACACACAGTTCTGTGTCTGCAGCACTTTTAGAGCCCGGCATGCTGGCCATTGGCAAATATTTTGTGTGGACAAGAGCTCCAGCTAACCTTCGCCGATTGTCCATTATCCCTTTGAAAAGAAAACGCTGACCCCTGCTGAACAGCCTTGGTAAGACACTTTTGATCTGGGGGCTAATTTGCATTCTTAGCTTGTGAAACCTGGCATGGGGAAAAGAAAATCTTTTTTCCTTTTTTAAATGTGTGTCAACCTCTCAGGAAAAGTAAAAACAGAATTTCTTTCTCTCAGACTCTCTGTGCATGTCTTACCATGTGGCCAGCCTTGAGGATCCAGTAGAAGGCAAAGTTCTTGTGGATCTTGTAGAAGGCTCCGGTTTGGCCAGGAGAGGCGGGGTCGTCCAGCGCTGTCCACTGCTGTTGGGTGAAGTGAGGAAGCCCAGGCCACTTCAGTTTCTTCACCCACAGCTCCTGGCCTGCGCGCACACACACACAGACAGACAGACACACACACACACACACACACATACACAAAAAGTGGTCACTACTACTGCCACCTACACGTCTGTCAGATACTGCTAGTTCCACTCTGATCTACTCACTTATCTCCAATAGACATTTTTGCAGGTTGAATTTACAATATAAAAACAATAGCCTATAACTTCACTGTTGTCATTAAAATGCATATATGCACATATGTATTTACGATGGAAGTGTGTGGATCTGTGACCTACTTCCCACATCAAGCCAAAGACTCTAATATTATTAAAGATAATATTATGAAAAATGCCATGGTTGATATCATACGTAGTATGTTCTGATGACATTAAATGCTCTGGCTGTCAAAGTGTGGCATTTTACAAAAGAACAATCATATCTTTCCATGTGTGAAGTAATCATGCTACATTTTATTGCTGTATACATATAGCATCTCAGTCAAAGGTCATACTGAAAATAAGAAAAACAATAAAAGTGAAGAGGGTTAATCAATTGCATTGTCCAATCACCTCATAGAACATGCCTGTCTCAGCAGAGGATGTCACAACTCATCAATCTGCATTGATACTTAAAAGAGAAATGACATTCTTACCAATCATTTAATGTAATTATAACTTTTTTCCCTAAGCAGCCTAACCGGGGCACATTTGGGGAAGATTTACCCATGGTGTCCACGATCAGGTCCAGCTGCCCGTTGTAGACAGTGACGTTCACGCCTGCGGCCAACAGCTGGTCCACAATGTCCACCACGGGCTTCATGAAATCTCCTTCCATGCTTGTGAAAACAGCATTTGCTTGGCCTGCAGAGAAAGGCACACATGCTCCCAGTCACACCTGGCTTCACGCCAGCGCCGTTAAACTTGCCTCCTGGGGACATATTGGGGGGGGGGGGGGGGGGGGGGGGCATGGAGGCAGTGTGCCTAGTACTCTGGGTTTGGCTGCAGCCACGGCTCTTAATGACTTAATTGCTTAACGGCCCAATTAACTTCATGGCTTAATGGCTTAATTAGCCAAGTCGTTTACCCAGCTTGACCTTTTCCCACGTTTCCGCAAATGACGAAATCAAAGCTGAAGGTTGCACTTTTGCTGCGTGTTCAGGGAGTATTTTACCTCGGTGCAATCTGGGAAATGCACAGGTCTAAATGCGTGATGCTAATGTACTGACTGGACCAATCAGAGAAACTGGCTGGTACAAAAACCAGCATCCAGATAGCCATTCAGGGACTGAGTTCCACAAGTGCAAGTATAATAACCTCAGTGGGCATGCAAGTGTGTTTAGTAAAGCACTGCCTGTGTGTAATTAAAAGTCAAAGAACCAAGATGAGTCTGAAATGACGTACAGTCAACACTAAGGTCAAAGACAGTGACACTATCAATCCACAATCAGTTTGCACAATGAGGATGGTGTTGTAAGGTATAGGTCTACCTAGATAGCTAGCTAATGTAATTACAGGCATTCTGACCAACTGTAAAAAAATAAAAACAAAAGATGATTGCCCATCTTGGCTTGATGTTTTTCACATCACGTAATTTCCACACAAGAAAGTCCATTAATCACTGAGGACCAACTGATGGGCCTGTCCCTAAAACTGGTCATGTTACGCAGTCCCAGTCTGTATACGGATTGAGGAAATCACCACCATCACAAAGGTGAACTTTGGGAGCCCTGTCAAGACAAGACACCCAACACAGGCTGTGCAGGGGGGAGTGTCACCGGATTACCTCCCCAGGTGACATTCTCCGGGATGACGCCCAGCTTCTTCCTGATTGGCCCGTTCATCAGCTCCCCGAGGGATTGGCGGTGCAGGGGGCGGACGTGACGGCGCCTGAGAGCGGCTGTGGGCAGAACGTTGACAGGGACAGCATCTCTCAGATGGAACACTGAACCGAGGTCCTGACTCTCTGTGGTCATTAAAGATCTTATCGTATTTAGATCTTACAATGGCACTTATTGTAAACGAGTAAGGGGTTCCCCCAGTGTCCCGACTAATTACCAACCAGGCTCTTTCAAGACGGCCATGTAAAGATCTCCCAGGTAAAGCGACTATGTAATTCCCTTCCCAAGTAATTCCCTCCTCCACCTCATCATTCTAAAAGAGAATAGATTCTGAGCTGATCCCTACCAGGGAAAATAAAATTTAAACAAAAAAAAAAAATAAAATAAAGCCTTTAACGTACCCTACCGAGAATGACCTCACAAGGGCCTTCACTGAATGATGACACAACTGCAACACTCACATTCATTAAGAAGCTGTGAAAGCCGAAACATCTCTTACCAAGGTATCCATCTCCAGCCACCTGCTTAACTCTGCCATCAGGGTCCTGGGTGAGGATGTTATAGAAGTTGACCCCATTGGTATTCTGGAGAAACAAGAGTAAAACATTATTTTTTAAAAACAATTACAACAAGTAAAACAATTTTAGGGTAAATCTGTGGTTAACCCCACCTTAAAATTCTAAATTACAACGCACGCTAACTGAACATTGGTAAGATCCTCCATGGAGTGAAATCAGATGCCGTAAGAATAGAATTATGGGCTGTTAGAGCTTTCTGACAACTCCCCTGTTAATATCACACCTGCACCCTCCTCTCAGAGTAAAGCTAAGGATTAAGGCAGCCATCTTACCACTTTGTTTACTACTTTATTCATCAGATGGGTTTTTGGATTTATGATTTAGCGTGTTTAATTTATTCAAATTTCATTTTAATTCACTGTGGATTGCATTAGGTTATGTTAGATTATATACATATAAATTATATGGTTGGATTGAGACAGCCAGACTCCCTCTGAATCAGTGCTGTTTTGGTAATTGACTGTTTTTTTTAGATTTATTATGTTTCCCTTATCAATTAAAAATTCATTTTTCCACTGTTGTTTACAGTGCCATTTTCTTGCAATGTCATTGTTATTTATGGATCAAAGATGTGTTTTGTACGTTGCACTAGAGTCTGCACTTCCACCTAGGTTCTCTGTACCTCGCCACAGAAAGGCACGTTGTGTGTGAAGTCAGCTATCAAAATGAATAAGGCCAGACAACAATGTCTGAAACTATTCTTTGCACAGCGGCTGTTCACAGGCCAAGGACACGTGCGCCAAAGTGCCAGACCGCAGACACCTGATGTCACAGTAGGAGACATCCAGACCTTGCACCTGTCATTGAATTGGTGACCGATTAAACTAGACTCAGCACCTTAAACGCAGACAGTCAGAAAGGAAGGTGTCAAGGGTCAGGGTGTCTCAAATGCTGATGCAATGGTTTTTCAGGACCTCTGTCACATCATGTGGCACCTATTATAACTGTTGAAAAAAAAAAATACTGTCCCGAAGATTTTACATTTGGCCCAGAAAGACAGAACTGTTCATAATACGAGTTTGTGTAAGTGCTGGCAATCTGTGGCTAAACATGGAAAAATGAATGAGGAGGACTGTGGTTTTAATCTACTGAATAGCCAATTTTAGAGAAAAAGCTAAATTTCTAGAGCAATGCAGGCCACCTGATATTTCTACAGATGGACGTGCTAGCTTGCAAAAGATCTAGAGCACATAACCAACGACATGGACAAAGAAAGGAAAGGGAATAAATGATGGGTTTGACATGAATATGTTCAGATGTTCGGAGTGGAGGAATGTGTGAACCAAACTCCAAATATGTATGGTGAGGATCAAAGCGCCCGGACCAGCACACAGGCTGCGTCACCGCAGACTGACCTGTTCCACCACGCTCTCGGTGATTGACCACAGCTCCGTGGCCCTCTCGAAGTGGCTCTCGTTCACCGCCTGCTCCACGGCCTTGGCAGCTCTGGTCACCTCCCCCAAACCGTAGTCATCCAGCAGGGACTGAGAAACACAGGGGAGACACTGGGCTTCAACAGGCAAAGCACAGAGCGCTGCTGACTGTGTCGCACATAACGCAGAGCACTGTGCGCAGAGACATGCTGGACGCAGTGGTGTGCTGGCACCTGCAGGTCTCTAAGGCACGCCCATTAACATGCTTCCTGAGGACGGAGGGTGGCGGTTGGGTTCCAAACACAGATTAGGTAAGACTATATTTTGTAAAAAAAAGGCGTATGCTCCATCTGCCCAGAGAACAACATAGTTTGCAGATTGTAGGCTTAAGCTTAAAGGTTTAACCCTTTATCAAGGGTCAGAAGTGGATTAAAAAGGCTCAAAGACTCAAAAAAGGAGTCCCATATGTCAAAACATACTGCAAAAAAGGACATGTGACTAGTGAATATATAAAATGGCTTTTTTTCCCCTCTTTCGCCACATGGGACTCCACTCTTTTTGGAATCCGTGATCCACTGTCTTTTCTAATTGAAACTTTCGTCACATTCAAGGAACGTGCCTGGTTGGATGCAACATGGACGGCCTCCATGGTGCTGGGCAATCAAGGCTTGGTTTATGCGTCCAACGCAATATTTTCCCTGAGTTTACAACAGTCAGAGAGCTACATCTGATATTCATAACAGTTCGCAATAACTGCAACTATTTCACAGAAAAGCAATTCTGGTGCAATGATAAAATGCCCTCTTATCAACCTCCTATAGTGGCATGTTGCCCAGACAACATCAGTCAGTGACAGGATGCAACACTCACTGTGCTGTACAGGTAAGGTCCCCAGGTGAGCACAGAATCTGTTAAAAGAAAGCCAAACCGAGTAAGGTCGAAGCAGGAAGTACACTGTAAGCCATCATACACTTCTTAGGTCTTGGATCTCATGCATCTCTTTTCTGATACACCTGAAAGTACTACACATCAATTAGAAGATGCATGCAAACACCACAGAGCAAAATCACCGAGCTGAAGCTCTCCTCTGAGTGCAGAGAGCTCAGAGCCTCTGGACCTGGCTGCTCACACAATCAGGTATTCGTCAAGCGAGGAAGCTTGAGGAGGAAGACTCACCAAGTGGGGAGATCCAGGAGTCTCCCAGCGCCACACCAGCAAAGTTGCATTTAATCGTCCTCGCTTCAATGGCCTGAGATCAGAGGGAACACTTAAAGGAGAACCCAGATCTGCAGACACTCACCACTCATGAAAACGCTGACAGGACAAAATGGGTGATGTTTTTGATTCAAACATCAAAAGAGAACACTCACTACATTATACACTATATGGCCAAAAGTATGTGGATACCCCTCCTAATTATTGGGTTTAGGTGTTTCAGCCACACCGATTGTTAACAGGTGCATAAAATCAAGCACATAGCCATGCAATCTCCATAGACAAACCTTGGAAGTACAATGGGTCATACTGGAGAGCTCAGTGACTTTAAACGTGGCATTGTCATAGGATGCCATCTTTGCCACAAGTCAGTTTGCGAAATTTCTGCCCTGCTAGATCTGCCCCAGTCAACTGTAAGTGCTATTATTGTCAAGTGGAAGCATCTGGGAGCAACAACAGCTCAGCCACAAAGTGGTAGACCACTCCGGCCGCCGAGTGATGAAGCGCGTAGCACGTAAAAACCCCATATCCTCTGTTGAATCACTCACTACAGAGTTCCAAACTGTCTCTGGCTGCAACATCAGCACAAGAACTGTGCATCGGGAGCTTCATGAAATGGGTTTCCATGGCCGAGCAGCTGCACACAAGCCCAACATCACTATGCGCAAAGCCAAGCGACGGCTGGAGTGGTGCAAAGCACACCGCCACTGGACTCTGGAGCAGTGGAAACGCGTTCTCTGGAGTGATGAATCTCGCTTCACTACCTGGTAGTCCGATGGACGAATCTAGGTTTGGCAGATGCCAGGAGAGTGCTAGCTACCAGAATGCACAGTGCCTACTGTAAAGTTTGGTGGAGGAGGGATAATGGTCTAGGGCTGTTTTTCAGAGTTTGGGCTACGCCCCTTAGTTCCAGTGGTAACATTAATGCTACAGCATACAAAGACATTTTAGACAACTGTGTGCCCCTGTGCACAAAGCAACGTCCATAAAGACATGGTTTGACAAGTTTGGTGTGTAGGGACTCCAGTGGTCTGCACAGAGCCCTGACCTCAACCCATTGAGCACCTGTGGGATGAATTAGAACGCTGATTGCGAGCCAGGCCTTCTCGTCCAACATCAGTACCTGACCTCACAAATGCTCTTTTGGCTGAATGGGCACAAATTCCTACAGACACACTCCAAAATCTTGTGGAAAGCCTTCCCAGAAGAGTGGAGGCTGTTATAGCTACAAAGGGGGGGGGGGGCAACTCCATATTAATGCCCATGGTTTTGGAATGGGATGTCCAATAAGCTCATATAGGTGTGATGGTCAGGTGTCCACATACCTTTGGCTATATAGTGTATCTACAATGCATACTGGTGCAGAAATTTGTTATGTCAACCCAGATTCAATCTAACCACAGTGCGTTTTGTTTTTAGCTCTGAGAAACAAAACTAAACAGGTGTTGCTTTTTCCACTTTTCCTATTTTTTTGTGTATTGCACACCTGCCAAATTCATACCATCTGGTTAACCTTGGGCCTAAGCCAGTTCAAAGTGGTTCAACTGACGGGACTCTTCCACCCACTTAAATTACACTCTCATGGTCACATGCGAACTTGCGCTAAGAACTGTCATTCAGCATGGCATTCATCTGGTGAAAGAAAAAAAAACCTACAAGGAAGTAAAGACTCATTCAGCAACGTGATCACTGCCATGACTCCTCGGCCTCACGGCCTTACAAACGCACTACCTTCAGTGCTCCTGTTTTAGGAGGGCAGCACAGACCACGAGATGCGTTAGGTGTTTTCCGATCAGCCGCAAAGAGGTCATTTTCCAAGACCCTCCTCAGAAACCACAGCCCCCATGGCGTTAAACATTCTGTCAAATCTTTGAGCGCTTTTGAATCACAAGCAGTGAGGAGTACCTTGGTGAGTTCCAGTGCGATCGCTGCAGCCATTTTCCCCCCATAAGACTCAGAGAATATGTAGAAGGGGACACTCTGCAGGAGAGGGAGGAAGAAACACACATAAGCAAGTACTGACGCCTCAGGGGAAGAGGACACACGTGGTCCCCTGCCAAATGTCTGTCCACCACCGCCCTGTCTCCCCTGACGTACGTGGAACTCCGTTTTGGTGGCGAAGAAGTTTTTGAGCAGGACCATCATGTCCGCCGCCACCATGGCCACGTCCTTGGTCAGGGCGTCCTCTGTGTCCGTGTAGCTGTAGCCCGTGCCCACAGGGTTGTCCACAAACATCACACTGGCAGCCTGGATCTGCAGGGGTGCCAAAAGACCTCGGTCAGACACACACCTTAAAGCACAGAAACAGGCACCATCCGGTCCCCCAAACCAAACCTCAAATTAAAGTCACGGCTGGAAAATTAAGTTTTCTAAGGAGCATCTCCTTAGCCTGGACGTTTAACTGCTTGACATGTGCTCAAAGTGGGGTGACTACACACACACAAAGACACAGATACACACACACACACAAACTGCAGAAGGTACAGATGTAAACACACAAAAAGTGTCTGAACCATAGAGCACACATATTTGTCTGTGAAAACAGACAAAAACGCTCAAGCTACGCCGAGTGTTTGGCTTACCCAGGTAGTGTTCCTGGGGGCCAGATCTCTGTCCAGGGGGCCGATCTCCTCAAAGTTCCCAAAACCACACCCTGACCCACCAGGACCACCCTAACGTGGGACACCAGAACGCAGTCAGAAATTCAGCAGTACTTTTCATTCAGTGGTCCTTTCTTAAGCATGGCAGTATGTTTACATTCAGAATCAAAACAGTAGCTTCGGTCACATAGTGCATGCTCTTAGAAATCATCAACTAATTTTAAAAGGTTCTGAGTGTTTTTTTTTTTTTTTTTTACACAATAAAGTACTTACTTAAAAATAACTCATAGCAGTGTTGTTATCTATTTTGAGTTGTCCGTATTTAGCATGGAGTGACAGATATTTTCAACATTGATCCCCGCACAGGTTTTTACGCCCAACGGGGAGAGCGCGCACCAGTGGAGATACATCTGCCTAGCCTATTTTTGTTAAAACAAAAGCACAGTGCCTAAACAAAAGCACAGTGATGTTTTTTCTTCCCTCTCCGCCCTTTCGATTTATATCCACATAATTCGTATCAGACCGCTGACCTGCAGCCACATTACAAGGGGCAGGTCCTTGTAGCTTCCAGACGAGCCATCGGCGTAGTACAGCCACCAGAACATGTGCGCTCCCTCGCGGACGTCCACATACCCCCATGATTCTTTGGCTGGCAACGGACCCAGAGACACTGCAAAGAAAATGAAGAAGTCACCTACCTCAAACTGCTGATTATGCGGCGTTGCTTTGTTTCGAACATAGGGCTATTGAAATCCAGCTAGCGAAGCTACTTATAGTCTAAAGGTTAAATCATGTGGACAGATAAAGTTAGAACGATATAACAAAATGTAGCCTAAATTCTAGTTTCACACTGTACCTTGATAGCACTTAGTACTTGTTAGTGAAGTGACTAGATATCATGTACTGGAACACACGGACTCTTTTACTTTCGGATTCAGGCTTTGACGCTAAACACAAAACAGAACTGGTGTACAGTGATATTTCAGATACTGTGAACTATGTTTTCCGAATTTAACATCCACCAACACCCACTACGTCCCTGGGTACACAGCTTGTTAGCTAGTACTGCCTCAATTTACTCTCTATCTTAAAGACAAGGGTTTGGACCGAAGGACTTTATAACTTAGCTAACTGGCTAACTTGTCGAATTAAGTCGTTTTCTGACCTGGATCAATGAGCAAGACAAGCAGCAGTCCGGTAGCTATCTTCAGTCGCCCCATTGTCCTGAATAATGCTGGCTAATTGTAATTTTGCAATGCTACTGTATAGAGTCATGTGATTTTTTTTTGTTGATCAGCTGACCGAACATTAAACAGGAAGACAGATGAAGACCATATGGGAGAGTCCCGACTGGAGGAACTAAGGGGACAACTAGCACGACGTCACATGGGCTGGCGGAAAGAGTCGAATACGTCCGAATTCCTCTCAAACGATCTCCTTCTCCAAATTATAGGACGGCATAGTCCCCAGTTTCATCGAAGAAGTATACTCCTAAAAGTGCTGGCTTTAATTTTAAATAGTTGAAAAGCAAGCTGTAGCCCAGCTGTGGTGCGATGGGAGCAAAAAAAAAAAACTTGTCAGATGTAAGTGGAGACCGAATCAGTGCCGTCCAATGCATAAAATAACATTAACATCCCCAAACCTTAGGAGTAATTCAACCGCAGATGTAATATGTGGCTCCGTACTGAAATTACAAGACGAATCGAAACCAGACAGCACTTGAAACATAAGAAATATGCCATGACTTATCTTTCAGGATTACTTACACCCTTTCGTAAGAAAACATTTGATCACACCATCTTCTGTCTCTTTGAGCCTACAAACGCAAGACTTGGTTAAGATATTGTACTAAATCCAGCATTTCTTCGTAAAAGATTAATTTAACAAAAACGTCGTGCTTTTTATTGAAAGTGAGAGCGCATGTTTCCTCTGCATGATTGCATTAGTGGATTTCAGATATAGAGCATGGATCGATGGAGAAGTTCCATTTTAATCTTCTTAGGTAAATGTTTTTAAAATCTAAACGGCTGTATAGGTTTATTACCTGCAGCCACTTTAATCGTTTGCTTTTAATGTTTCATTAAGCATGCTAGCACACAGAAAATGTCGTACAACTTAACTAACTTCCTACGAAGGAAACTTTTACTTTTCTACACGTTCCTGTAGCCTTGCTAACAAGGACAAGCGAATCGACATGTAGAGTGTTAAGTAAACTAGGGTAAATGGAAGTAATTACATCAATAGCTGTGGTATCATTGTCTAAATCTGTATTAATGCGCAGTTTACCCATTACCTCCGACAGGTGGCGTACATTGACAGTTGTTTATCTAAGAGTCAATGCATCACATCTCAACATACTAATGATCTTTAAATGAACCTTTAAATTTCCCAGATAACCGCTCATGATAAGCACATTGAGGTGGTATCTAGTTACAAATACATCCATTAAATACTGATTTTCCTTTAAGCCTCATATTGAGAATCTTGTCAAGGATGAAGTTGTGGTTTTACTTTAGAAACAAATTGTGCTTTTCTTTCAAATTCAGAAGACGACTGGTTGCTGCTACCTCTTTACCTGCACGGGATTATGGTGATGTATTGTATATGAAGGCATCAGCACAGTGTGTTTGCACCTTAGATAGTGTTTATCATAGTGCTTTGCAATTTGTTACAAATCGTAAAGCCTTCGCGTATGATTGTATACTGTATTCCAAAGCTGGTTGGCCATCTTTGTTCTCGCCCAGGCCCAGTCACTGGTTGACTTTTACTTGTAAATTCATTTCAGTAGAGCTTCCTTCATATTTATGCGATTATATTACCTGGACATATAAAGGTCAGTATAACCTGAGATTCCAAGATTCCTCTCTAGCTTCTTCCTAGCTATGATTTCGACTAGCCTGCAAAAGATTTAAAACAAAATGAACTGCTTTCTCTCTCTGAGTTCAAATCTGTTATTAGTGCTAGGGAAGATGAGTCTACTGGACACTGTCAATGCTTTGAATAAATTGTTGTCTGCTCTCTCTCCCTCTCTACTCCTCTCTCCCTCCCTTGCTCTGGATTCTCTCTCTCTCTCTCTCTGTCCCTCTCTTTCTCTTCTATCTCTCTGCCTCCATTTCTTGTGTGCTCTTATCTCTCTCTCTCTCCCTCTCAGGTGCTCTATCTCTCGAAGGCCTTCATTGGTATATTATCATTGTCTTTTAATGTTTTTTCTTGTTATTTTTTTTTCTTTTTTTATGTCTGTAACTTCATGTGCTGCAGCCTTCTTGGCCAGGTCTCCCCAGGAAAAGAGATTTTTACCTCATTGGGACTTATCTGGCTAAATAAAGTTAAATAATTAAAAAAATCTATAATTCTGGGAGAACAACATGTGCCCATGTCTTCCAACAAATAGCACTGTACCTCACACTGACCTGTCTTTTGGTTCGCAAAATACTGATGGGAAAAAGGAAATAGTTTGTTTAACAGGGTAATGCCCAAATGTAAATACTGTTACAGCTCTTTGGTCCTTGTTTGCTTTTCCTATAAATGGTAGTCTAAATAGCAAATCTTTCTTGTACTCAGCAGCTCCTAAAAAGGTGACATTCTACATCGCTACAAATATAGCTATAGCTTAAACCAGTGCAAGCTTGCTTTGGATGTGGTAATTGAACAAATTTAGCAAAAAAGAAACAGTTGATCATTGATCTTTCTTTAAATTTGGTGTGATTGTCAACTGTGGGGAAATGCAAAAAAAAAAAAAAAAAAAAATTATTACGGTACTTGAAACAAAGATTAAGATATCTGCCTCTATAGCCCCTTTCATCTGTGTAGCGCATCAGCTGCTACTAACCACTATGTTGCTCCTCCCTACTTCCCTCCAACTAATTGTAAATATGAAATTTTAGTCATTGGACTTCCCCTATATGTTATAAATGGCAAACCTTCTTTCTTGTTTTGTCAGCAACTCTTTAAAAAGTGGAATTCAATAAGCTGCCAGCTTACTGTGCATGTGATAGTAAGATCAGTGGTTTCCGCATTTGCAGTGTGTAATATTCAGTGTGAAGAGACTAGTTTCTGGGAGAAAGCAGAAGGTAGGTGTATCTGTCTGGTAGAGGCAATGACCAAACCTGCCACAGTATTGCCTTCCATAATCTCCCATCTGTGCCTCACCAGGCCGGTTCCCTCTCCTGTGGTGAATGTACACCTCACAATGTGCACTCTAGCCTAGTCTATCTCACAGGGAAACACATCTTTAAACCCTTTTGCAGGTAGAATAACATCCATTGGCTAGTTACGCTCCTCAGTAAAATGTGCAAAGCTGTTCAGTCCACGTTTCAGCGACTCCTCCCACATCACTGAAGGCCTTGCAAGCTTTTCCGCAAATCACACCAGAGACTTTGGTATGTGAGCATGTAAGTTTGCATCTCAGTATTCACAAGCAACTGGACCAGCACCAGTTTTAATATGTATGTATGTGGCTCCACAGAATGTATGCCAAAGCTGAAGCATTTAAGGTAACACAGACCAATAAACCACATGACCAAAGCATAGTTGAACAGCAGCATCTAACCACTAGACTCAGAGTTTCCAGCTTGCACCTACTACACCACATTAGCCACAGTGTTTGTCATCTTCATCAGCCGGAATGTAAATGGTCTCAACCTGCCCATGAATCAGAGGATAATCACACCTCCATCAGTGTAGCAATCACTGAATTCACTCTTTTATACCACTAGTTTCACCTGACGCCAATGGACACTGTGTAATAGTTGCTGCTCAGATTCACTCACATATTAGCTGAACATTATGCAGAAAATGTACTGTGTTTTACCAAACCTGCATAATGATTTCACATTCCAACTTCAGTGCCTTTCTAATGCTTTAATTCCTGTACTCCTCAAGAAAACCCCATAAGCTCAACACTGGCTCACAGTCTCCAGTATGGCCAGGGCCTGTACATGTCGCCTTATGAGTTGGATTCATATGTCAAAGGGTTAATCCAAAAGATCCATACCATTCTTTACTCTGCACCATTAATTCAATGTTATCTGTGGTTTTTCAGGTACAATTTTAGGTGCACTCACCTTTGCAAAGAATGTGTGTAGCTGAATTGAATTTTTGCTGCTGCTCCAAATTAATTATGTGCTGAACATAATTTTAAGTATGAAATTACAGTATGCAGCTCCCATTGCATCGGTTTGTTCCAGCAATATTCAGTTCTCTTACTTTCCACCTGGCTACAGTACAAGACTGCCCTCAATCACTACTTATGTACCGTTACAATAGTACCCTTAGCTGGTATATTGTACTAATACTACCAAGGGTGAGACAGGATAGAAGCAGGAACAGCTAATGTTTTACAGGGCAATGACATGTGTTTGCATACCTCTGATCCCATGTGTTTATTCCTCATCTAGTACCTGCACCTATCCTGAGAAAATAGGCAGAATAGGACTACAGAATGAATGAACATGGAAGTGAATAGTTTCCAATGAATTCAGCAGCTCTTCACCTCCCATTGATTGGAAGTACAATGGTGTCACTGATTGACATAACTGTTACAGAAACCAACTCCCTGTGTTTAAGCATATAGAGCAGACACCCCAATAGCTATTTATTCAAGGCCAGTTTTACACTGCATGAACTCTGGCCTAAGTCAATGCATAGGTCTCCGTGTCCCACTTGCATATACTAGAGTAACTGTCAAGATGAGCATTCTGCGCAAATTCCTCTGCCTTTTTCGTTTCATTTCATAAAAACAGAAATAGCGCTGTATGTCAAGAAGATCTGTTGCACTTTCTCAAGGTCAATGCATAGATAGCATAGGACCCTATTGTTGTAGGCCCCTCCCCCCTCGCGCCCGGGATGCCAGAATCATGAAGCTCGGGCAGCAGGGTGGGCATCAGTTTCATCTGCAGAGGTGTGGGCAGGAAGCTCCTTTTTCGGATACAGAGAAGCCTGCTCGCGGTCACCATTTGTGGTGCATCTATTTGCACACATGAAGAGGAAATATCACCTCCAACAACCTCGCAGGCACACTTGGTCAAGTTGAAACGTGTATGCGGAACGACAAAACAGTAGTGTTGAAACACATAAACACACACACACACACACACACATAAACACACACATATAGATATTGACATCTGTTTACCTATTTTGGTGCTTGGCACTTCTAGCAGCTCTGTGAAACAGACACATATAACCTTCGACTTGGCTCTTCATGCAATTTCATTCAGGAAGTCAAATGTGAAAACAGTTAACACCCATCAATTTCTGTGCCATGGATTTTTAATTAGTAACAATAAGAAAATATTTCAGACTGTGCACTCTAAAAAATAAAACATTGGGTCAACAAAAAAAATTAAGGCAACATTTTGCATCAAGCTTTTTCAGTTATGCCAACTGCTGGTAGAAATACATTGATCCAACACAATGTTTTAAGTATGGTGAATTAGCTTTTCGGTCGCAATAAAAAGCATTTTTAAGTAACGTGAGCTTCATAACTGTCAACATGAAGTGTTTTTAAGTTGACTGCATATAAGTTTTTTAACTAGTTTTTTTTCAATATTTGAAAGCAAAGAAAAGCAAAGAAAATGGTAGCCCCTAGATTAATTTAAGTGTTTATATTGACTAGCTTCTAGCATTGCATTGTTCTTAATAAAGATATTTTCTCAACCCAGCTCATGTTTGAATTTTTTTCTGAGTAAATATCTATCTGAATGAAATCAAAGTAAATGTTAGACAATAAGGTTAACTTATTTTGCACTGAGATTTCACAACACAACATCACGTTATACTCAAAGCATAAAAAAGTTTTAGCCACAAATATCTACAGTGACTCTACTATTAGGAACGTAACTATTTAGCCTACTGTTCACCATTACCAGGCAAAATTATGAGTCTCTGTTTGAACCACAGTGTGAAACAACTCAAACAACGATGCAAGCATGCCGAATGTATTATGAGAACATGAATTAATACCAGGACTGGATGATTAACAGCTCATTCACTATAAAACAGTTATAGAAAGCATCTGCTTTAACACTCTGAAAAAAGCATTCTAAAACACTCTAAAAAGCATTTCTTAGTAACATGAACTTAATAACTGTCAACATGAACACAAGTGTTTAAGTTGATCCAATACAATGTTTTTAAGTATGGTGAATTAGCTTTTCGGCCACAATAAAAAGCATTTTTAAGTAACATGAACTTAATAACTGTCAACATGAAGTGTTTTTACGTTGACTGCATATAAGTTGTCCAAACTAGTTTTTTTTTCAATATTTGAAAGCAAAGATTTAAATTCTGGATAAACAAAGACAGCCTGAACTTTTGAATGTATTTGTACAGCTCTGTGAGCGTAGAATACACATATAAAAGACAGCACCAATTCTAAAGTCAATTCTTAAGTGCAACACACCTGGTGTGTAACCAGATAAAACCTCAAAGTATATTAACTTTGATATTTGTAATGGCAACACCAGTATATGAGTTAAAACTGTCCATCATGTGGAGAAGTCCCCAGACAAATCAAGCAAAACTTCCAACTCCCTGAGAGTGCTGAGGTTTTAAGAGAGAAAATCAGTCAGAAAATACTGTACTTGGGATAGTTGAGGTTAAGAGCATATATTATGCCCATCAGCAAAGCACAGGATCTGGCGACATCAATCCTCTGCAGGATCTTGGTTCCCTCGACTACAATGGTTGCACACCCATCACCGATGATGGCAATCTTCATCACTTGCATCACAAGGTCTGCCTCGAGCTCCTCTGTGTCCTTGTAGAAGAAATTAGAAGGTGTTAGAATTTTGGAGAAGACAAAGAAACGCATGACTCAAGCTCTTCTCTATGGTGACTTTACCATGCCTACTTAAATGGTAACTCAACAATGAAATGATAAATTCAATGCATGTTTTTCTAATACCATAAGACACATTTACTATGTCAACTTTCTCACATCACCATCATCTCCTCCAGTGTCATCAATATCAGACTGCTCATCCACCTGATTAACTTGATCACTGAGATCATCTGTATTTGAAGGGTTTACATACCTCTTTAGCAAGCCTTCTTTGAACTCTTCCAATGAGTGGGGAGTATGCTTGCGACTTCTGTGGGAAGCAAACGTTCCATAGATGTTAGTTCTGAAATTACGATTTTTGAAAACACAGGTGACAGTTTCTTGCTTTTGCAAATATCGACCAAGATGTTCAAAATACTCTCTTTCAGTGGAGATTGCGCCTACACTGCAGCACTGGCAACAGAAACTGATTATTTCAGAAGATCTCACTCTTTCTTGAGTTGAGTGTTTTCGTGACAGATGTGATCTGAGGCTACCGCATGTTTTAAAGGAACAAAAACAATCTAGGTGAGGACATGGCAGAGGTTGCCCACCGTGGCTGTGATGTAACCTATAATGTTTCAACAACTCTGCTTTGGTAAGAGATCTCAAATGTACAAATTGCAATGTATTTGCAATGCAGTTACAATGAGGTGGTATCTCAGTCGCAACAGGTTTGTCAGACACATATTTTTTGCAAGCTTATCATGAACTGGTTTCTATCGAGCATTATGCTCAGAGTGAAACAGGAATAGTGTGATTTTAAACAATTAAGACCATAAATGCTTCAGAACACACTGCAAAATTTAACAATTTAACAATTTGTATTGTTGTATTGTTGTTGTAGTAGCATTATACACTGAATTTTGGGGGTCATTCCTATGTTCCCAGGGTCCTATGTTCCCCAGCTCTATAGCACATAATGGGAACCTGAAAAAGATGTTCCCCAGCTCTGTATTCGCTTAATATGACATGGATAATGCTTCCAAGGGCCCAAATGGAGGTTCAGGTTAAGGTTAGCTTTAGCATTAGCTCTAGGGTTAGCGTTAGCTTTAGCTTTCCAGTTAGCATTACCATTAATGTCAGATTTAGCCTTGAAATTTGGTTGAGTCAGAGTTTGGGTTAGGGTTAGGGTTAGAGTTTAGGGTTCTGTTAGCATTAGCATTAGGGTTAGCATTAATATGTGGGTAAGTGTTAGGGTTAGGGTTGTGTTAACATTAGCATTGGGGCTAGCATCAGTATGTGGGTAAGTGTTAGCATTAGACTTATCATTATCTTGAGAGTTAGCATTAGCTTTAGGGTTGTGTTAGCATTAGCATTTGGGGTAGCGTTAGCATGTGGGTAAGTGTTAGCATTAGCATTTCGGTTACTGTTAACATTAGCACTAGATGCATTACCATTTACCACGTTACCACGTTACCATTGTCTGGTGTGTTTATAAAATCTTGAACTGGGGAACATAGGGCCCCCTTAGGACCCTGGGAACATAGATACGCTCCCGAATGCGAAAGACATAGCCTATGCCCCAAATGTAAATTTGATGAATTATATGTTTTGCAACAAAAAACTAAAGTTTACTTTCATAATACAGCACTGAATGGATTTCTATTCTATGTTTAAATTAATGGTTGTTTCATCCCCTCCAATATGCTCCCATAACATTAAGTTAGTGGTTGTCTTGTTCTCCTTTTTAGCTACAGTAACATTTCAGGGTGGACTTGCCAGAATTCGATGTTTATTAGCTCACCAACAGAATTCTGAGTCAATGCAAATAATTTCAAGCGTAAAATTACTCCCTTTTCACTCAACGTTAGATTTAGAGCACCTGCTGGTCTGTCGGACTATGGCAGATTTACGAGAAGCTAGCTAATTGACACAGAGTGTCTACATTCAACACAGCCGCTAAATGGGCATGCTATCATATCACATATGTGAAGCGGACGGTAAAATTCCAACGAATGTGTTGAAAACATAAGTCGTCAAACAAATTTAATTAAGTCACCAGAACTTGAATTAGGTCTTTATTGATGAATCGAAGATTTTAGGTTAAGGTTAGTCATGATAGTATGCTGAAACAATAGGTATAATTTGTGTATCATCAGAACTCA
Organism: Megalops cyprinoides; assembly: GCF_013368585.1. NCBI lineage: Eukaryota > Metazoa > Chordata > Actinopteri > Elopiformes > Megalopidae > Megalops > Megalops cyprinoides. Next base: position 21,141,238 of record NC_050601.1, read on the forward strand.
AGAAAATAACAATTACAATTAAGTCTAACAATATCATAGAACTTGATATTGTTAATCTCACAACAATATATATGTAATGGCTAAAGGTCCTCTGAAATAGTTTTTAGAGTGTAGATATGAAAAATATTGACACCTATCAATTTCTATGCCATGGATTTTTAATTAGTAACAATAAGAAAATATTTCGGACTGTGGTCTCCTGTCCTGTGATTTGTATTTTAGATTTATTGCATACAAGTATTCAAAATGAATATACCTCTTTAAATACAGCACACTACACATCTTTAGGAGACATGCATTTTTTAATGTTGATTTATTGACTAGTTCTTAAAGTGCCAAAGGTATACATGGTTTTAAATGACACATGCACTTCAGCGTAATTAAACTAAAATTTAACATCATAATTATAATATTTCATGTTCATATTTCTATTTAATAATGTAATGTAGTTTTCTAAATTATATTAACTGAAACAGTGAGTAGGGCTACATGCCTCAGCGGTATTCCTTTTTCAGACATTACGTTATCCCTAAGGTACATTAGCCTTTTCTGTCTTTTAAAGTCACTTCTCACGCCCAGTCATTATGAAAATCGATAACCACAAACATAATTAAAATGAGTAGATGCTTAGCAAATTCCATACTCAGTAAACTGACATATTTGCATCATTGTGCCGTAAAGCCTAGATTTCTAGTTTGATGCAAATATGTCAGTTTACTGAGTATGGAATCTGATAAGCATCTACTTATTTTAATTATGTTTGTGGTTATCGATTTTCTTAATGACTGGGCGTGAGAAGTGACTTTGAAAGACAGAAAAGGCTAACGTACCTTAGGGATAACGTAATGTCTGAAAAAGGAATACCTTTGAGGCATGTAGCCCTACTCACTGTTCCAGTTAATATAATATAATATATTATATTATATCAGATATATCAATTAATATACCAGAAATTTTGTGTGTGTTGTAGATTGTGTGTGTTGCATCGATGCACAGACTTAATCTATGGCACACACACAATTTCTGATATCCAAAGTCATACTCAAGCCGTTGGCGACCCTGCATTAATAACCTAAGTTACACACAAAGAATCATACTGGGTGCAGCTATCAGGTTTCTTAGGTGCTGTATGGTTCAGACTGTCCTATGCAAGCACCCATACTTATGGGTTGTTGTAGTCAGCATTCAAAGTACAGATGGGCCTCAGACCTTGGAAGGTCTTTGTCTGTTCAAACTAGCGCTTGCAGAAAAAAAAAATGAGAATCATGGCATGCACACATTTGGCATCTACACACAGAGAAGCACAGTGGCTTTGAGCAATGGAGTCTAAGAAAACTTCATTGTGCAAAAGGTGAGGGTAAACTACAAAATACAAAAACAGGAAACCAAGCCGTTTCAAAGTACATCACAAAAATCAAAAACATTTAAATATACCAGGCAGCATCTGATTTTTAGGTCATTTGCAGTGAACCTGTGCTAGCACAATACACCTATACTAGTTGTATTTCACCTTCAGCTAGCCCATGCAAGACAACCATGCAACTTTTCATGAATGCAGTGGTTGCTGAGAGAAAACTGGCCTAAATGTCAAGCCAGAATGCAGGTAATTTGGTAGTAAGTGACAGACATCCTCGTTTCAGGCAAACTATGATTCATTACACACGGGCCAGTTCCTCTGACATATGTCGCAAATTGGTAACAGAGCTGGGGGACTTTTCTGGGAAATATGGAGGAGGGGTTATGTGCACGTATCTCAAGTCTTAAATTGGTTCCTTGCTTTCTGTCTCATTGAATGAGAGCATCTGCTAAACAAAATGCACAAATGTATATTTCATACGACTTTCTTCCAGTATCTGCAACAGATGGTTATCTTGCTGTACTGTTCAGAACTGTGATGTATGCAAGTTAGTGACTGAACGCTTACTGTAATTCTGTCAAAAAAGTTACTTGCAAAAATGCTGGTGGCCTTAAGGACAAAGGATCACTGGAATAAACCACTATTTATCTATTCATAAACTAAAATTATGACATATTAGTATAACACTAATTTGTAATTTACTGTGCTGTGTGTTATGTATAAATACAGTAACTATAAAAAGGCCATCCACCACTATATTTACTGTGCTGTGTGTTATGTATAAATAACTATAAAAAGGCCATCCACCACTATGGATTATTCTATTAAAGTTCTAGAATATGAGAGTAGTAAAAATTCTGAAAGAAGAGACAGACATTAATCCCATTTCCATACTGTCTGCACATCAATCCCATTCATACTGACTGCAAATCAGCCACATTCCCATGCTGATCACCAGTGCATCCTGAGCCCATATAAATTCCACTGTGCACTAACTAAACATGAACTGCACTGCACACACTGACCACACCTGACCTGTACCCAGAAGTGTGCTGATCGCTGAGTGCACTTCAACTGTGTGCACACTAACCACACATCAAAATATTTCTGCAGCCTGAAACTTATACTTGAGAGGATGGCAGTGTAGCATAGTGGCTAAGGAGCAGGACTCATAACTGGAAGATTGCTGGTTTGATTCCCCTGCTGGGGCACTGCTGTTGTACCCTTGGGTGAGGTATTTAACCCAGAATTGTCTTATAGTAAGTAAATATCCAGCTGTAAAATGGGTAATGTGAAAAATTGTAACCTATGTAAGTTGCTCTGGATAAGAGCCTCTGCTAAATGCCAATTAAGTGTTTGTTATAACTCCAATGACTGAATAAATATCAGCAAAGACAACCAGTTTTGATCAACAACCACAAAACTTTATTGGCTTTCCAGAAACAGAACAGAATGTCTAGCATACACACTGCACTACAAAATACTTTGAAATGAGAATTCAGCCACATAACTTGTTTTTTCTGCTACAGTGTTGTGGTGAAGGCACAGATGAAAGTTTGAAAAAACGCCTACAATGCCATACCCCTAAAGAAAGATCCATTTTAAAGGAATGATGAATAAACATCTGTACAGTAACCATTCTACCCCTACATATAATGTAAATTAGCATACTATTAGCATACATAGCACTTACATAAATGACAAGTACCAATGCTACTATTAGTAAATTACTGGAATGTTCTAAAACAAAAATGAACGCAATAGTCAGCTTTATTCTTAATGCGACATTTAAGATGATGAAAGTTTTTTTGATTAAAACATGAGAACATTTTCTGAGCCGAAACCGGGCGATGCAGGGGAACGATCGGCTTGCACCGCAAGCTGCAGAGTGATTGCGTCCGGCAAGTGACGGCACGCAGCTGCCCGGCTTGGGATCCGTGTCTCCTGTCCGTAGCAGGTGTCTCCAGACCGAGCTGGTCGCCTCACGGAGCTCGATTCAGGCGCATGTCCTCGTAGACAATCTCGTGGGGGCTTGGTTGAAAACTTTGCTGCCTCTTGCAAAGCCTCTTAACCTGGAGGAGGGGGTGGGGGTGGGGGGTTGTTGGACCGCAGACAGAGACTGAATGTCACCATGGTAACAGGTTGACCTCAGTGCACAAAGAGCGACTGCTGTGGAAATGCGGATCGTGCTCGTGTGGCTGGAGGGTCTGAGTCAGTCGCCGCTCGCAGTACACTGCTGTCCTCACCCACACACCAACACTGCTGCAGGAAATGCCTGCTCACTGTCGAGAAACGCTTTGTTTTTAACCACCTGGCTGGTTTTGTAAAGGCTACATTATTTTGCAAGCGGAGTTATGTTCACACGCACTGATTGGTAATTTCGTGCAGGAGCTTGGGTTCGGTGACGGAGGAGCGCCACTCTTATTGAAGGGCTGTAGGCACAGCTGCTGTGGCCCTGAGAAAACAGTTTAACCTCAACAACAAAACATACGCTGCGTAAACAGCATGTAAACTGTCCAAGTCATGCTGTGCTGTGTTTTAATGATTACATTTGATTTTAGATAACGGCAAGCAGCCAGCTCAAGTCAGATGCATCTGGGTGACAGGAAGTGCTCGTGCATGCTGATAACCGCAGCATCGTGAGAAGAGGCACAGACATCACACCTCCTGTGTGACCTCCTGCAGCATGCCCTTTGTGGTCTGATACTCTGCGCACAAACACAGCAGAGACGCTTGGTTCTCCACGCCACTGTCTCAGTTAAGCATTACTATCTTTAAAACAGCCTTGCGTTTTCACAAAAGACCGAGCAAGTCCGCTTTCAATGATCAGTGGGAAGGCCTTATGACCTGGTCATTGAGGCCCGTCGCTACCCTAACGAAGACGAACGAACACCCACTGTATAACTATTACGATTTGTTACATGAATAATTTTTCAGTCTACGTCTAAAGTGCCTCTTAACACCCCCGTCTGCATAGCTGGTGGCTCTGCCCGGTGAGTGAAGTCACACAGACCCCTTCAGGAGCAGACCCGGCCAAAAACCACAAATAGAGAAAGGGACCAAAGCTCAGACCTGTCCCTGGCTCTGGTACCTTTCTCTGGATGATCCTGTCACTGCCCCCCCCCACCCCCCCCCCAGGCATGAGCAGACTCTGACATTGGTCTCCGACTGTAACCGACTGTCACAGACATGTAAAAAAATGACCCACATGGATTGTATTTTTTTTGTCATATTTTAAGGAGGTTATCTCTATTGGCTTTCACCAGGGGCCAGGGAATGCTCTCTCAGTTCTTCACATTTCAGTCTCATTAGTGTTTTTTGTTGTTAATCCCCCTGGAAACTGGAAATAGTGCTCTTCGAAGTGCCGCATTGCAGCTGGATCGCACCAAATAAAAGTCAATTGATTAACTGCTTTTCAGTCGTTTTGCTGTTGCAAACCCCAAACCAAAATGAGATGCTGTGTTTTGGGGTCCACGCCCTGGCACCCCAACCTCTACCCTGCAGTGATACTCACCCTGGGGGCGCCCCATACTATTAGGATGACGATGCAGAGCAGGACCACGGCACCGGCGGCCAGGGCGCTGACCATCACCAGAGCGGAGGACACCTGGGCCCGTTCAGCCCGCCCCTCTTCTGCACACCGTCAGACGGGACAGAGCTTTGTTATTCGACAGAGGAAATCAAGCCCTGTTGTCACTTTCATCAAACATTTCCCTCACTGATGACATGGAGCTGAGAATCCCCACAGTCACTCTCTCTGTGACAGAAAAATCACTCACCCTTCTTCACGGAGGCTGTGGGGGTTCCTTCCGTTAAGCTGGGAGGTGAGGGCCCCACTGTGTGAAAGCATTCAGAAGATCAGAATTCTGCTCTCATGGGTACACTCACTATATCAGAACTCTCCTCTTACTGATACACCAAAATTCACAAGACCAAAACTGCACTTAGTACAAAAAAAGGTCTGTGTCTAGATCAGCACCGGAGCAGAAAGCTCTTTAAAACAACAGGCTTTGAAGACCTTGCTGAGCCTGTCTCCACAAACTGGTTCTGTTGCCGTGCTGTCGATCAGAGCAGCGACCACAACTTGAGCGATCACTGTGGCGCATGAATATGCATGCAAAAACGGTCAAACCATGTATACTCTTACCGGTCACATGAAGCATTGTAAACTGCCCATCACCTTGGACTGTCTTCATGTTGTGGTCTACAAATTTATTGTACAGGCACCAGTAAAGGCCAGAGTCATCCTCCGTCAGGTTGCTGATTGTGACGGTGAAGTTTTCGAGCTGTCCTTCTGTCTTGAGCTTGTGTTCGAATCGACCACCTGGTGTTAGTTTATAGGTATCCTTGTCCAAGTACAGAACACTTTTCTTATCAGGCAGGCTATGATACAGGTAAAGCCCTTCTTGGTCCCGCAGTGTGGTGGAACACACCACAGTGAACTCCTCTCCAGGCTTCAGCTGCAGGAACCTCATGCTCCTGATCCCTATGGATTAGAGAGAAACACACAGACACATTAGCACCGGTGGAGCATTGTTTCATGCTACTCATCCTTGGCCAGCTTCAGCGGCCAAAGTTACATGGTCACTACACAAAATGACATCTTGTTATCCTAAACAATATGTTATATTGTTAGATATTTATACATTCAATTTTATCATATTTAATTACATTTTAATAACTATACAAAACTGGTGGAAGCAGATAAAAATACAGATCTTTTAGCAACAGTGTTTATCAGACGTGAATAAATAAATGTTGAGCTTTCAGGGCTTAGTTAATACCACATATTCCAGGCCGTAGCCTAAAAACAGCAATAGCTCCAACAACAAACAAATGTCAACAGCATGGAGAACCTATTCATACTCACCTTCAGCCCAGGTGCTGGGAGAGAACAGTAGAAACACAAAAAACTTCAGAGGTCTAACCATCATGTCGAATCATCCAGAGCCACTGTATAGTGCAGTGATAAGTGCGTGTCCTCAAAGCTCAGGAAATAAGTGAAAGGTTCACGTCTGCCCCCCTCAACCAATAAGAGCACCCAAAAATATCAGCACTCTGTCTTGTTATTTGTCCTTTTCTACACTGAGAAAAATAAGAATGCTTTGTGATTTTAGTTGAGTGTGGGCAGGTGAGTGACTAAACATCAGGCTCGTCAATATTTCCAGAGTTTGTCACAACATTTTTTTTTCTTCACAAGGTTTGTGTATGATGAAATGTTCAGCATCAGTCTCAATGCATGATTTGAACAAGCACACCAGCTGTTCACAACTTCTTTTGACCTGCACTGGACACATTTGAAAAAGTTAGGGAACATGACCCATGATTTAGTTTATTTTAAGGGGCCATCTATCCATGTATCCATGCTGATTAAGTGAGACATTTTTACAAACAGACATCATTGGCAATGGTAATCAGCACAGTAAATGCACAGTAACAAAATGGCAGATCGAGAGTGCAATTAATTAGAATTAAGAATTTACTTGTATAAATGTATGTCTCATAGTATCAGGCTTGCCATCGTGCGTTGAAATGAAATCTAAACGTTAATATTTAAAGTTTCTTTGTATACTTTCAGTTGTAGTCACAGAATTTAAGTGGAAATTGTCTTGCATGCTTACTACCTGCTCGCTACCTGTTTCCTGACTAAAAATTCAAACAGCAAATAAAAGACGTCACTCTCTCAAAGTGGAGATGTAGCTTATTTACCATCTGTTTGCCGGAGGACCAGTCCCGGATTCCAGGATTCCCGAATTCAACTATCGGAGCAAAATATGCACGATATCAGGATACGATGCAATATATTGAGATTACTGTACAAAATCCAATGATCCCTGCAAAAACAACCATGGAAATGAGTCGAAGAATATTTTTGTCGTAATTTGGCATGATGAAAATACTGGCTGGCTGATTTTCTTTCTTGCAACATTTTTGAGCCGGTCACCTGTCAGCTTTATCATGAACATAGCTCACTTGGCATTTTATAGTTCTAAAGACCGTGCAAAAGAATATCCAAATGATTTGCGCGAGAATAGGGAAAACTTGTTTCATGCGCAACTATGTACGGGAAGCCGAGGATACACATTTGTTATGCAAGACAAAACAAGTTAGGGGTCCACATTGGTGCAGACATTTACTAGGCGCTGCAAAAACAGTAACACGTGCTGAAAGGATCAAAGTAAGACGCTACACAATACATAATATTAATAGTGTTTCCCACGTTCTTCGACTTTACCGCTAATTGTTTGGCGATGCAATGCCCTCTAGTGGAAGAGGTTATGAGGTATCTGCTCATACAGGGAAGATGTAACATGGAACGGTTTTTGAAGCGCCATGATGTTTAGCAGATTATATAAAATCCCTGTGGATTGAAAAATTATTGATCATATGATCAGATACAAGACAGCAATGCTCATGGTGAGTTCGCTCTGATCTGTCTCTGGTCTTCTTCTTCACCTCTCAATAGTATCATTTTATTGGTGTCACTTTTCAATTATCTCTGAGGAGGCAACTGGGGATGCGCTGAGATCCGTCTAGGGGTGCACCCCTAAACACCCCCACAGCGTAAGTCCTGCTGGTCTAACTCTTTACCTTAATGTTAGCTTACTGGTCTCACCCAACTCCTAGATATCTTGCTGTCACAGATACCTTCCTACTTTTACAGAGCATCAAGTTCAAAGGGGCCTAGGGGCTTGCTGGGCTTGAAGATCAAATGTTGCAGGCTGTTCAGAGTAGATCACTGCTGCTTTACCCATGAGCAAAGTGCTGAACCTCGCTTTTGTTAGTATGTCTCCACTGTGTGTAAATGTGAGCTGAGCAACAGGTGTAGATATCTGGATAAAGGTATCTGCAAAGCAAAATGGCTGATTGATTCAGAATTTTCCACAAACTGAAAAGGGGAAAAAGAGGTTCCTGTACCACAACCCCATCCACCTGCGTTGCAAACATGTATGACAGACTGGAAAAATTAAGTAAAATAGCATTTTGGGTTTTAATTCTGTATGACTGTGCACTATGTACATTTGAAGTTTCTCAAGGGTTATGTTTGGCAAAGATGTTGGTAAAGATGTGCAATCCTGCAGCAGTGTTAATTTCCTCTCCTGTATTTCCTAATACAATACTACAGATCAGTAGGCTTAATAAAGAATATTTGTAAAGTTACCCAAACAAAATCAGGTATCAGATGGCAAGGTCTACACACAGCTCAGTCCAGTCCAAACACTGTACTGTACGGTCAAAGATCTATTGTGATCTACAGTATGAAGCAGACAGCTATAAATATATAGTAATACTTCATGCATAACAATGATATTCTCTGAGAACAGAGAAAAGAACAAAGAATACTTATATTTTGTCGTCATTTTCGTCGTTGTCGTATTTGACAATGTCGTATGACAATTGTCGTATTTGTGTCACAGGAGGAGATTGTTAATTTGATCTAGAGAACACCATAAGATTAGTTTTTTCTGCATTCATTATATGTTTATCTGTGAAAGGTTAAGTTGTACTGTATTAAAAACTGGTAGCAATTTGCCACAAATACAGTAAGATGGCTAGATAGACAGTTACAGTCTTTTGATTCTGCCTGGGCTCCTACAAATTGAGCTAGCTAGTGTTGCGAACTGGCCACCATGGGAGCCTGCCCTTACCCTGCCTGATGCCCCTTCCCGCCCCCAGACACAAGAGAATGCCCCTCCCTACGACCCTGCTCGACTGGATACCGCTGACTGCCACATTATTATTATTATTATTATTATTATTATTATTAATAATAATAATAATAATAATAATATTAATAATAATAATATTAATAATAATAATAATTATTATTATTCTTATTGTTATTGTTATTATTATTATTATTATTATTATTATTATTATTTCAACATTTTAATAAACATCCGTGGGTATTGAAGGCCATTACCATAACAACACTACTACGGTTTATGACGTGTATCTGTTCAGGACTAGCTGCATATGTTCCAGACTGTTACGTAATAATGATGTAATGACAAAATAATGAACTAAAACTGAATAACACTGATAAAAGGCTACTACAGAGCTATGAGTCCGTGTTTGTTGGTTGGTACAATTGCAATAATCGAAACTTTAGCTTTTTAATCTTTGATAAGGGCGAGTGACATTTCGCCCAGAATTAGGAGAGGATTTTGGCCTTGGGACCGCTCGAAGCGTCCCGTCTATACAGCTGGATTAATTCATTTTCAGGGACAAAGGTAATTTTGCTCAGAGTGATACAAACGGTTTCATCTCACTCCGGCCTTTTTGCTTGTGTAGGCTACATACAGATTACGTCAAATTGTCAAGGATAGGAAAGTGAACTCAAGTTAGCATATGTATTCGATTAATTAAAAAAAAAACTTATTTATTTAGTTTCGGCACACAGAAAAATAAAAAGTCCTTCGCCTTTGCCGTCCAAAAGAATGGCCAAGACACACCCGATATCTTCATTGATGGCTCAATGAAATCTGTGAATATTACGAAGAAAACAAAAAAAAATTGCAACAGCCTTTATAATAATGTGGGATTTACTGCGAGCGCTTCACACTATGCAAACTACCTGTCGATGATCTAGACAGCCCAGCTGGCTAGGTAGCACATTAGCTAGTTAGCTAATTGGCTAGCTGGCTAAACCTAGGACTGGTTACCTTGCTACCTAGTGTGCTAGATTGTTAGCTTATGGGAAACATCACTGACGATCTTGCTAATGATGTAGTTACCTAGCAACGAAGTTAGATAACAGTTCAGCCGCCCCGCCTTTATGATTACCAAATAGGAATAAAATGAGAAAGGAAATAAAACTTGCTAGTGGGTGATCTGGGTATGCTGTAACTTGGTTACCCAGCTAGCTGTAGAACTTACGTTAAGTGCGTTAAACTTGTTACCTACCATATGAGCAAATGAATATGTTAGCTTGCATGTTTAACCAGCTGGTTAATTGGAAAACTGTCAAAAAATAACACAAGAGAAGAACGTTTGAGGAAGAATTAGAAGGTGGCTTGAAAAAGCCTGGCATTGTAGCTAGCAGTTACCATGGTTGCCAACTTGTCAACTGGCTGGAATGAGATTTTCAGCGTGAGACAAATTTGTCTGTTGCCGGGTGTAGTTACATTTTTCAAACACATTGAAACACATTGGCAGTTTATTACTTTTTACAATAATTACCAGTAGAGACAGATACTTCCAATAAAACATAACTTAGAAATGAAGCAGTTCTCTGAGTGCGATGCTATTTTAATGACTCAAAACCACAATATATCCTCATAATGTGAAATTGTTGCATCTCTAGTCACCTCTGTCCAGTGAACATAGAAACCCCCCAGTTTGGTGTGTTGGAATGCGCTGATTATCTTCTTGATTAATACATGAACCCAGGTAAAATGACTTTATGAGAGGATACGTTTGTATTAATACTTCTTCTCTCCTGCCCCAGTCCTCTGAGATGGGTGGTCGCGACCTGTCCCAGCCGGGACAGCGCTCTGGGCCACAAAAGATCATAACCGGCGTGTCATTCAGTGGACACGTGCAGCTCCATAGGACAGAGAATGCATGGAAACCGGCATCGAAAATGCAGGTCAGAGGTGGTGAGGACAGGGGGGCCGAGGACCGTGAGGAGGCCAAGACTGAGGAGCTGTTTGGCCGTGTGCGCAGCATCCTTAACAAACTGACCCCCGAGATGTTCCAGCAGCTGGTCAAACAGATGACCGAGCTGACCATCGACACAGCGGAGCGCCTCATGGGCGTTGTGGACATTATTTTTGAGAAGGCCATCTCTGAGCCCCACTTCTCTGGCACCTATGCCAACATGTGCCACTGCCTCAGGGAGGTGAGTGTGTCAGTCAGTCCGTGTCATCTGTCCTTTCTCTCTACTCCGTTTATAACCTGCTGTACGAGGCACAAGTGACTGACTGACCTCTTATTTTACTTAATGAGGAGCTAAAGGGCTAAATGCTGTCTATTTACCCATTTAACTACACAGCCTTGCTCTATCATACACCTTATCTGTGCAGCCACCTTGACAGAACCAACAGATTCTGGGATGTATAAAACTGTGGCTTTGCTTCTAAAATTTAAAATTATTTTTTTTTCCCCTTCAGCTCAACGTCCCCACCGGCAGCAATGCTGAAATCATGTTGAATTTCCGCTCACTCCTGCTGAATTTCTGCCGCATGGAGTTTGAGAAGGTGAACAAAGATCACCGGCGGTCTCTTGGAAACGTGAAGTTCATCAGTGAACTTTACAGAGTGGACATGGTGAAGGAGGCCATTGTGCACATGTGCATCACCACTCTGCTGGAGAACGGCAGTGAGGAGGCGCTCGAGTGCCTGTGCTGCCTGCTGTCCAACGTCGGCAGGAAACTGGAGTTTGAGAACAGCAAGGTACTGCACAGCACGGCATATCCTTCAAACAGAAACACACACACACACACACACACACACACACACACACACACACACACACACACACACACACACACACACACACACACACACACATGTTCAGTCTGACTGTTCCCTTTCCTCTCTCTATCTACAGCCTCGTGTGGATCAGTACTTCAGGCAGGTGGAATGGATTGTAAAGGAGGGGAAGACTTCATCCCGAATCCGCTTCAAGTTGCAGGATCTGATGGACTTGAGACAGGTAATACCTGTATTTGATTAGTCCCTGCCTGTGTTCTTCATCTCCCACTTCTCAAAAATGTCTTTTCTCAATTAATCTATATCCCTCTCCCTGGTCAGTGTGGGTTATCTAACTGTTCTCTCCGTTTTTTCCCCTCTGTGCTCCAGAATAACTGGGTCCCCAGGAGAGGTGATCAGGGGCCCAAGATGATTATTCAGGTCCACAAGGAGGCTGAACTAGAGAAGGAGGCAGGGAGGGTTGAGATGCAGCAGCACCTCCATCTCAAAGAGGTCAGCAACGGTAGAGGGGGGCCATTCCCTGCCTACAGAGGCAGTGGCCTGCAGCAAGGTGAGGGTAAAAGGACCATCCCTACATCCGCCAAGTGCAGCCCCGTTATCCGTGGGAAGCTCGGCAAGACCATACAGGTGAGAAGAGAACCACCCATAATAGGTGTAAATTGGCTGGAAAATGTGTAGTGCAGGATGAGTTTGGCCATACGTGTCGCGACCGTTCCCCCAATGTAGTCATACAAGATTCATGCCCTATGTATTAATTCTAGATCATAGTTTACCAGCCCAGAGAGGTAATTACAAGTTTTAGCATTGCTGATTCAACCTTAAGTATATGGGTCTGATCTTTCCTTCCTTGGCTTGGATGATTAGAATTTTCCCGTCATCATCTTGTTCAAGGGGACAGACACTGTTGGGGAGCTAGGGCAGGGGCGACGTAGTGGATTTACGCTCCAACCCAAAGACATGAAATCACTTCATGTGAGGATACAATTGTATTAATGCTCCTCCTCTCCTGTCCCTGACCCCAGCCCTCTGAGATGGGTGGCCCCAGCCTATCCCAGCAGGCCCAGTTCACTGAGCCGCACGAGGTCGTCTCTACCGTAGCATTCGGTGGAGATGTACAGCTTCACATCGCCAGGAATGCTTGGAAGCCAGCAGATAAGAAGCTGGCTGGATGCAACCAGGACAGGGGGGTGAAGGACCCCGAGGCGGCCAGGACTGAGGAGCTGTTTGGCCGTGTGCGCAGCATCCTTAACAAACTGACCCCCGAGATGTTCCAGCAGCTGGTCAAACAGATGACCGAGCTGACCATCGACACAGCGGAGCGCCTCATGGGCGTTGTGGACATTATTTTTGAGAAGGCCATCTCTGAGCCCCACTTCTCTGGCACCTATGCCAACATGTGCCACTGCCTCAGGGAGGTGAGTGTGTCAGTCTGTCCTTTCTCTCTACTCCATTTATAACCTGCTGTACGAGGCACAAGTGTAAAGTACTGACTGACCTCTTAATTTACTTAATGAGGAGCTAAAGGGCTAAATGCTGTCTATTTACCCATTTAACTACACAGCCTTGCTCTATTATACACCTTGTCTGCCCAGCCACCTTGGAGCCAGTATCAGCAGATTCTGGGATGCATAGGACTGTGGCCTCACTTCTAAAATCTTTTTTCCCTTTCAGCTCAACGTCCCCACCGGCAGCAATGCGGGAGTCACAGTGAATTTCCGCTTGCTCCTGCTGAATCTCTGCCGCAAGGAATTTGAGAAGGGGAGCGAAGATGGCAAGAACATCCGTAAGAAAACTGACCATCGCCGGCGGTCTCTTGGGAACATAAAGTTCATCAGTGAACTTTACAGAGTGGACATGGTGAAGGAGGCCATTGTGCACATGTGCATCACCACTCTGCTGGAGAACCGCAGTGAGGAGGCGCTCGAGTGCCTGTGCTGCCTGCTGTCCAACGTCGGCAGGAAACTGGAGTGTGAGAACAGCAAGGTACTGCACAGCACGGCATATCCTTCAAACAGAAACACACACACACACACACCACACACACACGTTCAGTCTGACTGTTCCCTTTCCTCTCTCTATCTACAGCCTCGTGTGGATCAGTACTTCAGGCAGGTGGAATGGATTGTAAAGGAGGGGAAGACCTCATCCCGAATCCGCTTCAAGTTGCAGGATCTGATGGACTTGAGACAGGTAATACCCCCCTCTTATTTGTCTCTGGCCCCCTGCATGTCTCCATCTGCCATTTCTCAGAGTCTTCTCTTAATTTATTTTTCTCCCTCTCCCTGGTCAGTGTGTGGATTAGCTAACTGCTCTCTCCCTTTTTTGCCCCTCTCTGCTCCAGAGTAACTGGGTCCCCAGGAGAGGTGATCAGGGGCCCAACACGATTAGTCAGGTCCACAGGGAGGCCAAATTGGAGGAGGACAGAGAGAGGATCAAGGTGCAGCAGCAGCTCCTCTCCAAGAAGAACCAGGGCCGTCCTGACATCCTGAGCAACAGACCCAGTAGGTCCACATCCTCTCTGACATGCACTGTCTTAGGCCAGCACCGGCACTCTCACACTCGCACTCTCTCTCAGACACAAAAGCCTCAGATGTAAAGTCTCCTGGTTTGTGTGTCCCCTCCACCAGGATCTGGACGTACCTGCAGCATAAGGGTGGAACATATTAGTGGGCGGGGCTGAGAGGGTGGGATGAGGGAGGTTCAGTGGGAGGGTTGGAGTGGTTGGATGGGATGGTCCTGACACAGACCATGTGCTCCTTCTTTGCAGAAAGTGAAATTCACACTGGGAGAAGATGGAGGCAGGTTTGCTAAGGCACAACAGTCATACAGGAGCGACAGAAAAACCAGCTTTGCTCGCTGATGCCCCCTAGAGTGAAGGAGGAGAAGCTCGTGGTGGAGCAGGCAGGACAATAATACCGAGGATTCTTCGTATAGAACATACATTTTATGTATTACCCTATTTGTTTTCATGTATATACAATAAAAAAGAATACTTCAAATGAATGCATATATATACTTTATATACAGGAAAGTGCTGAGTCTTGGTTCCATCATTTCATTGCATCTGTACATAAGACCTTTTGTCTTTAATTAAAGCAAAGTTAGTGTGACTTTCTAACAGTGACAATACTTACAGCAGTTTAATTAGTCATACTGACCCCCTCTCACAATCATATTGACTGGAGCTCAGCTTCAGCACTCTCTGTCCTCCTCTCTCCTAGCGAGTGATTATAGCTGAAATGTAAACTCTACCCCCCCTACACACACCTTAAAAGAAAGCTGTTAGATTTAATTTTCATTACGATTATCATAACTTGAATGGTGTAATGTCCACTTTTGCCACATTTAAGCAGGTCTTAAAAATGTTTGCATGGACAAAAAGTAAGACTGGAGTTGATCTGGGAGTCAGGGCTGAGGAGAGATGACCTCAGGGAGAGATGAAATCAGGGGTCAGTCTGGTGGGAAATCCCAGTTCCCTGAGAAGATAAAGGAGACATTAAAGATGGACGGGGGAGGTCCTTATGGTAGAATAGTCCTGGTTTCTCTCAATCAGGCTACAGAGCACATCTCTTTCACAATGCAGAATGACGAGAGCTCATTTCACTTTAACACTTTAACATTGCAACAGCCCGTATGTATTGAGTGTCTCAGAGAAGTAAATGGGCTCCAATTCTGAGAGTGATGACAGTTTGGTCATACTTTTATGCTTAAGAATAAAATATATTTTTCAAGATTCTTTAGACTTAAAAAGTACCCTTATTTTGGCAGGTATTTAAGATTCCTCATGAGTTGTCCCAACCTGTTCAAAGTTGCCACCAGATGGCCTCGTTTACGTGGCGTGGATGCATTTTTCAGGAGAGGGAAGATGTTTTGCAAATATTTGACAACACAAGGCTGTTTAAAATATATAGCCTGGATAAAGAGGGTGTTTTGTCACTCACCTCGTCAGAGACATTGCCACTGAGTCAATGGGAAGAATGTCAGCATTTAACCACTAAAACGAAGGTAATGGTGTAGTATAGTAATGGAAGTGCGGAAAAGCTTTTCCTTCACTAGGATTTCATCTGACCATACAGAAAGAGCGGCAATGAAAAGGTACTGAAACTGACATGAGGAACAAATGTAGACAGTGAGAGCATATTACTGGAGAACATTCTACCAGAACACTGAGGAGCACACTTACAAAACAGGATCAATGCAGAGGAAATAATATGGCACCATTACTATACAAATGCAATTAATAATAATTAATAACCCGGACCTCACCTTAAGAGACCTAGAGAACCAAACCCATTTTGCTTTATAAACGAATGAGAGTTGAGAGTGGGGGGAACTGAAGAGCTATCGAGGGGTAATGCGCTTTATCACCGTAAGAGGGTGTAAGAGGCTGAGATTTCACCTGACCAGTTGCACACAGGCTGAGAATTAGTAGAGATACACAGGCCCAATCTAAAAGCTTTTCAAGTCATTATTGTACCAATATTTTGTTTTGTTATCATAACTACAGTTGCAAGCAGTGATGGATGGGTGGCATTAATAAATTTATGTAAATTTCAATTAATTAATTTAGCAGTATTAAACCACTCGCGCTATGAGACAGCCTTAAGGACACAATATGCACAGAAGTGCCAAACCTTATAAGGAAACCAAATGGACATATCATTTCATTTATCGTCTTGACACTGTTTAATCCCATACCTTGTGTTTGGGGTTAAAAACAAAACAGTTTAATGTGGTATGTGATATCAGATTGGGGCAGATCTTGTTTACATTCCCTGAGTATATATTCACAAGATCGATGCGAACCAATAAGATAGTTTTAGGAATTGAGTGTAGCTATTAATTACAATTTACTGGCAGATATACAGGTTATAATTGTTACGTACACTACAATTGTGTGTTGAATTGGCAAACTTTGTATGTGACGGTGTCGTGTAAATATGAAATGCTCACTTCGTTTGGACAAAACCCGCAATACCAATTTTAACCGTTATCTTCACCTCTGCTCTCGTCCCTAATAAACAGGGGTTTGGCGCGTCTTTTGAAATATTTGTAGACTACATATACAGGGTTTGAATGTTTATTTAGACATAAGATACCTTTTAAGTGAAACGACAAGAGGACAATTAAATTTAGTTGTGTTTAAAGTATTTTGATCTGGACAAGCGCGTGATTTATTTGCAATTTATTCCACATAAGTAGACCCGTATATATGATGGCGGATACTGCCCGAAAAAGACGACAGGACCATTTCTGTTTCAAGACAGTTTCTGTTTCTCTTTCAGCAGGTCTTCAGGTTGGTTCTTCCTCCGAGCAGGGCAATTTTGAAAAAAAAAAAAAAAAACGAGCCAAATTCTGAAAGGTCCTGAAGTAATTAAATATTTACTAAATAATTAAATCATTAAATCTTTATTTGGGAAAATATTTAATCTTGCTATACGTACATTCAATTGACCATTAGTCTATACACCCATACATGTGGATACCGTTCAAATGCAGAATCAAAAGAACAGTAAAAAGTAAGCGAAATGACACATCAAGTGAAGGCTTAATTCGGACAAGACAAGAAAATGCAGGTGTGGGTGTCAAATGACCTGTTCGAACCACATGCTGCGATTGGCACATGTGTCTGTTCTATGTGGACAAATAACGAACACGTCAAATGACCGGCATTAATTTCTAATTGTCGGGTGACATTAATCATCTTGTTCAGGAGTAGACGCGATTCACTGCTTTGGTTTGTTGTACTCATCGTTATTCGGAGGCACAGCTTCAAACAGACTAATTGGTGTTTGGTGTATAGTGGTGCCAACAGTGGTCTTTAGTCCCGGGGCCTTGTCTACGCGTGGCCGAGGCTATATTTCCGGGAAAGTCAGGCAGGACAGTAGCGAATATACGTTTTGATGACGATGATGGTGACGAGGAAAGCAAAAACAATAAAGACCATCATAGTCAGGATTGTGGAGTTTTGTAAAACCTCCTGTCCTTTCAGGAGTGAATTATCAACGCCGTATCGGATTACAAGTACATGTGAAATATTTTGCACAGTGGTGGATAAAATAGCGTATCAATAACGGCAGCCGATAGGCCTACATCTTAACATATACACATGCCATTCAAGAGGTCCTGTTATGATACAAGGAATGAATTTTATGTAACCATCATATTAAGGCAATAAGACACCAAAGTCCACCTGATTAGATATGTTAAAAAACTGTGTCCTTTCAGCTCTCGGCCTCAAGACCGAAAAAAAAATCTAAAATAGATAAATAAATACATCGATCCGCTAATAACGCACGCAGCGGGGAAAATAAGTGCATGGCGACGTAACCCTAACAGATATAAAACAGGGAGTTCACAATGGCAGCGTTTTGATTCCATCAAGGACCAGCAGAGGACAAAATAAGGTAATTCATTTTGTGAGATTAATCAACAGGTATAGGGGAGCACGAGGCGTTGGTAATGTTCCTTATTTGCAAGTCTTGTTCGTTATTTGTAAATCTTGTGTAATAAATGTCCGTTTATTTTATCTGTAGGCCTACGTGGACTTCAATCAGCCGGCCACATCACTAAAATATATCCCCCATACCAAAACAGTATTTTACGAAATAATTTCGTCATATCAGTATACAAAAAGGAAGGGAGTTTTGCTCAACCACTCTAGCTAAATGAATCTAATTCTACACAGCCTCCAGTCAATGCAAAGATTGAAACAATTAATGTTAGATTTAGTAAAACAGTACTACCGTATGTCACTCATTCCTTCTTATTCCTAACGAAAATCATGGTCTTGACAGCTAGTGCAAATTGATCACTGAAAGGCGAAAACTGACAACTGGAAGGTAAGAGTACGCTGTTTTAAATGGGTCTTTCAATATTTAGCGGGAATTGACGAGTCTGATTCAATTAGTTTATTCAATCACTGAAATTAACAACCACCTCAGTAGTATTACATGGTTTCTTAATGAATTCTTTGCTACAGACGACAGAGCACTCGATTACATGTGTATACACGCCCTTCACCAAAATGTTTCACTGGGGAGCGAAATTATTAAATATAGGCTAAGCGCAACTACTCTAACACACGTGACAGCAATAATCAGAATAATTTTGTCAAGTCTCAAAAAATGATAATCTCCGGCGCAGATTTTAGAACACGTTTAAAACAGCTGTGTCCTCCTTAGCATTAATGGTCGGCTGAACATAAGGCTATGGGTGTAGGAAAAAGATGCGACCCTCAGACATCTGGACTGACAAGGCTAGACGAGGCTTGCTGCGCTACCATGGGTTTACTCACGGGGTCAGACTGCGTCGTAATTGGTATCTTTACTGCTGACCTTTGACTGTTTTAATTAAACGGTTTGTAAAGATCAATTGGGGAAGGATTTGGGGCTATTTCACGGTGAACGGTTAACAATTCCCCCATTACGAAGCTGTCATGGAAGCGAAACGGGCAGGAGAAAGACTGATCGCAGGCGGGCATCCCTGAGAGGAACGCGGCTCGCAATGCCAGAGACACCCTGCTGGGAGTCCAGGCCCTGGAACAGATTAATCAAGCTCTAATTCAATTTACGGCGGACCTTTCCTTTGCCTACTCCTTGAGCATTCAGCGGGGAGAGCATTTGCATAGAGCCTGTTTCTCCGGGCTGCGAGTGTGACGGATTTTTGTGAATAGAAGGCATATTTTAAAAGGGGCACAAGATGACGCTTGTTGCGCCGTAAATACATTGCGAGAGCCTGGATGAGTGCACCTAGGTGGAGAGGCACCCAGCCTTTCATCCCAACTAACGTCGGTATAAACCGAAAGTAATTTGGCTGCCTTCTGCATTTGCATCCCCCCATATGCTGGTGGAGAGGTGAAGTTCATAATTTAGGAGGAAAACAAGTACACCGCGTTCTCCTGCCGCAGTGCTTAATGAAGCGCTCGCCTCCCCCAACACCCTACGAATAAAACGCGATTTGGCATGTCCTCTTCCTTTCGTACGAACTCTGTGAAATTATGGCTGGAAAGCATCTCTGTTGGCTGGATCAAAATTATATTCTTTGTGGAACAGTATGGATAATTAACGACTAAAAGGAGACTTGAAACGTATCTATTATATTACTAGGATTTGACGGGTACGGTATGGCGTAGGCCTACTTCAACAGACCTAGCATGTTGCACTACAAGGTAATAGATTTATATGATTATTGTAACTTTTAAACACGGTTAACATTTTTAAAATGACGTATAGATTAACTCTCAGCGAAGTATTTCATTTCGTTGTCCCTTTTCTTTTCTCCACTCTTTCTTTCTTCTATTCGCGTGAAGTGAATATAATAAAATGAAAATAAAGGAGCAATACAACATATGTTGCTCCTATATGGTTAGTAATTAGACGTACGTATGCGCGTACATAGTGTAGGCCGAAATGCGCCATATGACAATGTATGTTACACCACATTAACAGGGTAACAAACCCTATTTCAGAAATTTTATTTGTAAAACCCTGACCTTTAAATAGGCCTATTCTCAATTACCAAAAATGCTGACTTGCGTACCAGTGTTTTGCTTTATGACCAAGGCAACATAAAAAATATGTAGGCTACACCAGAGATGTCATGTTAATGCCCGTTAACTTTTAAATTTGCCATGCAGCGTTTACACCGATACTGAACGTGGACAAAGCGTTAGAGAATAGATGCTGAGGCATCTGTTTTCATTTAATTTATTTAAATGTTGGCATACATGTCCATTTATTAGTTTTTAAAATTTACGTCTTACAATGCAGTCGACCAAATGCGACGTTATATCGTGGCCAGTCTCTTTAAAATAGGCCTACAGTGAAATGCAGAAGCTGACAACAAGTGACCGTTGCGTGAAATAACCATGTGGATAGTATGTAATTTAAAGATGTGAAAATGAAACGTCACATGGCGGATAAATATGCCTTGCATAACGAAATGTGTCATTGGAGATAGTAGTTTAAGAATAAGAAAGCAAAGACATCAGTGTTTATAGTAGATTAAACACAGTTTATATAGTTTATCGCACCACTTGCATGTAGATGGTTAGATTCTCAAAAGCAAATCCATCCATAACCTTTTTGAAGCAGGCAATCTCGTAAAGCAGTGCAGACAAAGTCTTTGCACCGCTCCGCTCTGTTTAGTTCTGGAATTTGACATCGCCTTTACATGCCGGTCCAGGTCGTTGATATAAGACACCAGTTGGTGTCGCTGTTCGCTCCTTTTGCGCGCAGAGTATCACTTGGTTAGATGACCTCAAGCTCAGCGGCGGCTCTTCAGAGATAGCGAGTGCTGCAGGCACATAGAAAGAGAACGGGGAAAGAGACAGGGGGGGCACTGAGTTTGAGGCAGAGACAGGGAAACTTCGGGTCGTGTACAGTATCTTTGAATCTGGGTTCCAAGAAACGAGAGCAGGAAAGTGCTTGCGATATTCGTGCAAAACAGAGGGGAAACAGCGCGCGCTGTAATATTCAACATACTTTTTAAATTGTACTTTTCTTCCCAGCTGAAGTGTTATTCCGAGGTACAGTGTCCTATGTGGAGATTTCTTTACCTCGTAAGAAGATTTCATTCACATACTGTATGTGTGGTGACTACATGTGTTCAATATCTGATATATCGGATACAAAATTTCTGTCGAGAATTATTTGTGTTGATATCTAATTACTAGATATAACTGCACAACTGCTGTTGTGTTTATTTGTAATTAAAATTCTCTCTCGATACTTTTGATCATGTACAGTCCTTTATATATTTAAGTGGAGGTCTGCAGGTGCTGTTTCTTAATATTATCACTCTTCCTGTTTCAAATAATTAATTTGTTGCATTTCACTAAGATTGTTAAAAAATATGTAAAGCATCTTTTTTTCGTGGCTGTGTATTTCAGCGCAGCAGACACTGAAGAACGCGGATTACAATGTGGAGAGTTTCGGATGCTTGGGTCACTTTGGTGACCGTTTCCTTACTGGCTGAAAGGGTGTTTGGCGGTTACGGGATGAGCATGTTCGCAGCCCAGACATCTCCGCCAGACCCGTGCTATGACGAGAACGGTAACCCGAGGAGGTGCATCCCCGATTTCGTGAACTCCGCTTTCGGAAAGGAAGTGCGCGTGACAAGCACCTGTGGAAGCCCCGCCGGGAGGTATTGCGTGGTAACCGAAAAGGGCGACGAGAGGAACAGGAACTGCCACACGTGCGACGCCGGAGACCCAAAGAAGTCTCACCCACCGGCGTATCTGACAGATCTCAACAACCCGCATAACCTCACTTGCTGGCAGTCAGAGAATTACATCCAGTACCCGCAAAACGTCACCTTGACGTTGTCTTTGGGAAAAAAATTTGAAGTTACCTATGTGAGCCTTCAGTTCTGTTCGCCACGGCCAGAATCCATGGCCATTTATAAGTCAATGGACTACGGCAAGTCATGGGTCCCTTTCCAGTTTTATTCTACCCATTGCAAGAAGATGTACAACAGACCAAACAAAGCTGCGATCACCAAGCAGAACGAACAAGAAGCTATTTGCACCGATTCTCACACTGACATGCACCCGCTCACCGGCGGTCTCATCGCTTTTAGCACGCTGGACGGCAGACCCTCCGCGCACGACTTTGACAACTCACCAGTCCTTCAGGACTGGGTGACAGCCACCGACATCAAGGTGACCTTTAGCCGACTGCACACCTTCGGGGATGAAAACGAGGATGACTCGGAGCTGGCCCGAGACTCCTATTTCTATTCCGTCTCAGACCTGCAGGTCGGCGGGAGATGCAAGTGCAATGGTCACGCTTCAAGGTGTGTACAAGACCGGGACGGTAACCTGGTCTGTGAGTGCAAGCATAACACTGCCGGCCCGGAGTGCGACAGATGTAAACCATTTCATTACGACCGACCTTGGCAACGCGCAACTGCCAGAGAGGCGAACGAATGTGTCGGTAAGTCCATGTACCATTTTCCTGTACAGTGCATATTTATTTTGGCCCTCCGCTCGGTTTTCAGTGTCTGTATTGTTTCCAGCAAAATGCTGCGAGCTACACTCTTCTGTGACTGATATCAACATAAATATACCTTGTAAATATGAAGAGGCTTTTTGCGCGAGGATTGGTGAAGCAAAACATTCGGTTACACAATACGCACAAGAGACATTGGGGTTGTATCAGTGTTGTGGGATATATTTGATTGTCTCATTCCGATAAGTGTCTGATAAGCCAGAAATTCAGATAACCATGCAGCTTTATTTAGCTTACAAGAAGTGTTTGTTAAATATCGTTTATGACAAGTTCCTTTAAAAATTGGTCAAATTGCCTTTTGAAAATTGACCCAATTAAATGTACACCTGGTAAACTCAAGCCCACTGCGATGAATATAATTCAGAAATCAATACATAAAAACTTGTATTGGTACTAGGTTACTGGGCTAATTCAAGTAAATTGTAGATCTAAAGAACTGGTATTTGTCTGTTTGCAGTGTGTAGCATTTAGTGTTGCTTCTTTTCGAAATATCAGCCGGCCAGTTGTAAAACAGTGCTAAAAGTTACAGCTACCTTGAATCAGTAGAATTCAAAGATACATTTTTCAGACAGAAGATACTGACAAAACTAATCACAAATTCCCGGCAAAGCGTTTTATCTTTGCAAGCGCTGTAAGGCTTACGCAGAACTGTCGTCAGAATAAATAATACACGCTTTAATTTATCCCACAGGAGTTCATTTGCTAGAACTGGCATTGATACGCTAGGTTTGCACAACCATATGGTTGACGTCAAATGCACACGATCAGTTCAATCTATAGACAGAATAGAAATTTTGCAAAATAAGACCAATAATTAAAAATATATAAAGAGAATGGGGAAAAATAGTTTTTGCGCAAGGTTAATAAAGCCTGCGCTCTATTCTGCATAAATATTTCCTTGACCGACCGTGCGTAAATCGATATATGCATCCTTGATTTACGCAAAATACCATTTGCTGAAGTAACTAAGTTCTGCGTGGAAAGTATGAAAACACATTCCGTATAACGATTATAATTTGACCTAATGACATAATTTCGCTCATACATAACATTAATAATACCATTATTATTATTATTATTATTATTATTATTATTATTATTACATTTCACAAGACATTGTGCTTGCATACATACATACTGTATACATACTCTGTATTTAAATATATCTACATATACACACATATAAAGTTAAAGTCGAAACTGAACATACATGACACTTTACAACAAACCTGTCTCGGAACTATTTTTATTTAAATTGAATGTTATGTAATATTTACAAAGTAATTAGCCTACTGCCCTCGCGGAAGGGTTTAAATGTACTACTACAAATATAACTTGAACTAAAAATTATTATTATTGTTTTTTTTTTATTAAAAAGGGTATACAGCCACATAAGAATAATAGCCACACCAAAGAAATATTTGCGACCGCACGTCTGATAGACGTGATCAGTGCGAGTGAACAAATTCAGTTAGTCGCGGGTGAAAAAAGTCACATGATTCAGAAGCGAGAATAATAATGAACATATTATTTATTTTTATTGATAATTTATAACTACTAGTAGTAGACCGACTACAAGTACCTTTACAATTCTTTGCTGTTACACTTGTAATGAACTTAAAGAACTTAAATTATTAATGCGGTCGTTTCTGTTTGCATGTGTTCTTGTACCAAAGCAGACATCCCCATTTTCCTTTACTGTGTTTCATTTGATTTATATTTAGCGTCTATTTAGCGCATACAGTTAGCGCATAGTAACTCTGCGTTACTATGTTTGCTTGCATAGACGGCTGCTCTCCGATTTTCCATCGCAAATAATTCAGACAACAGAAAATGTTAAGGGTATTGGTAATTGGAAATTGAAATAGTTAAAAAAATAAGAAATAGGATCTGAAATCACTCAGAAAGATCTAGGCAGAAAGCCGGTTGGGGGGGGGGGGTATTTTTTGTAAAATGAAGTAAATCCAAATTCTGCATTTCAGCGTTTTCTTTCTCGGAAGAAAATACATGATAGATTCTTCAATGTTTCCGTTGAGTGACAGGAGGACTGAAATGGCCTCGAAGTTATTTTTACAGCCCCGAAAACCCCGTGTTGTTTGACAGCCGTTCGTGGCATGCTTCAGAGATTCTAACTCAGTGGTGTCTGAAAGCTGTCCGTTTGCCGTTTATGTTCATTCGTATAGCAGGGGTAAACCGTGAGGGGTGCTCATGGAAGCTGACTGCCCTGTGAAAATGTCTGCTCTGTGACTGAGAGCTGTGAACACATTTCAAATAAGACTCGTTTTCTGTGACGCATGACGAGCGGTGAACAGTCGCAACTTGATAATGTAATCCCCCTGTCCGTTTTTCTGTAGCAGCTGTATCCTGTAGATTCATGCAGAGGCAAAGATGAACAGGGTGCAAGGCAGGAGTGCATCCTACACCATCGCAGGGCGTACAAACACAGGGAACAATTTAGAGATTCACTTCACGCCGAGTGGCCTCACTACAGCAGTATTTACAATGTACCTAGATAAGCACTACTGTACCACTACTTACATATTAAGGGTTTTACACAAGTGTCATTACAGAAGCCACAAACAGGTTTAACAATTGTAAGAACTGTGTAAGAATGTGTATGCCTGTTTAAATACACAGGTATTGAGGCAGATTAATGTCAAGGGGTACACAGCGTAGATAATGTTAAATCTATAGATTGCAGGTCTTCTCTCAGGGGGAGGAATGTCACACAGACACAAGGGGAACATGGAGGCTACACAGATTTGAATCTGGGACGATTTATCAGGGCAACAGCTCTACACACTGCTACTGCATCATCGAACACATAATGTTTGCTGTCAAAGCTTGCCTGCCTGACACTTAACTCAGTTTGGTTTTCAGGTTCAATTTGTCATTGAATCAGCAAAAGGTCCCGGCAGTGTTGCTTTTCCGAGGCACACAAGCGTTTGTTCCCCGTGTCACAGTGCCTGTCTCAGTGACAATAGTGCGCACATGCTGGAGAAGAAAAGCAACGAGCCGTGACACCAACGTCACGTTCCCAGAGTGAATAGTTCCCAGCACCCTTTTCACTTTATTGCCGGCGGACCGGCAGATGCGTGTGTGTTTTACCAGAATAAAAGCCGGCCGTCTTTCACATTCATCTCTCTGTCAGCCTGCCGGGCATTTCGCTAAAGTTCCTTCTCTGGGTTTCTGTGAGCGATGGCACCAGACAAGACATGAGTAGGGAAGCCAAAGCAAGCACAGGGTTTCCAAGGGGTGTCAGACCCTGGAGTGTGTGTGTGAGCATGTTTCATTGTGGCCCTGCTCTTGGGAGTTTTCTTGGGCAATGGGGACTCCGCTTAAATTGCATTTAGTCATGTAGCAGATGCACTTAAAAGATCCCCACAGATCAGGCATCCGGATGGCACTCCCCTGGTCCGTGACTGGGTTAACACAGAGGATGTTTCCAGGGTGACGCATGTACAGCCTGCTACACTTCTCTCCCAGCGGAGGTACAGTTCGTATTCTGCCCTGTCCAGTGACGTGAAACTGCTCTTCCACACATAGCCGAAGAGCAGGGACATGCTATCTGCATTGGGTAAAGAATTTTAGCATTAGCGTGTAGCATTGCTAGAAGGGTTTTGGGTCAAGTTCAGATGGATATTCGCAATCAATTATGTACGTAATTCTTTATTAATTTATTTTTGTCTTTTACTTTTGCTGCCAGGGTCTGTTTTGAGAAGGGGTAAAGAAAAGGCTACTGAAAGAGATAGGGAAAACTGGAAAAAATGGATTTGATACTGCTACACCTGTGTCACCCTTTCGATAATGTGCTTAATATATCACATGCATATTGTGTGGGTTTACTGCATGGGTGACTGCACTGTATTGGCTGTGCCATCCACAAATATAGACAACAAGAAAATCAACTGAAATGGCTCAAGAAAATGAATTGATATCCATTGATACAAACCTGCAACCTCCTAACCCAATCAGCACCTGTTTGATGGAATTGATACATTGATGCAGTTAGTGGAAGCCTTTGCTTTTACTGTGGAGTCTATTAATTTGAATAGAGATTTGAACATGAGATGCTTATGAAGACAGATTTTACTGCAAACAGTTCTTCAGGAGAACATAATATGGCAGTGTCAGTCATTCTGAGAGATTAGAAAAGGATGAATTGCAGGGTGAAATGTATGGCAAAATGGTCTCTGTTCAGTCTAACTGCAGTGTGCTCGGTCCCTTATCTTTAATCATCTTTGCCTTTTGACTTTAGGCAAATGTTACTGCTGCATGAGGTGTGAATGCTTCCTCAGCCATACCTAGCTCTTAGACTCAGGGCCAGCTCATGGAGGTGGGTGGAGGCTCCTCTCCCTAGGCTGCGGGGGACAGAGAGAGCACATGTCAGTGTCCCAGCATGGACTTTTCCCCTTGGGGTGTCTGGCTTTCTCCCCTGGGATAGCTCTGTACCCATGCCATGTTGTTGGAGAGAAGCACATCCCTTCCCAAACATGAGGTACCTTGCCTAAACCATTCTATCACTTGGCTGGTTTAAATAGAGGAACCTGCTGGTTTGCATAGTTCCATTTAGTAAAGGCATGATTTGGTTCCAAATTCTTTCAGAGAACATTCTGTAACATTCTGGACAGCGGAAGTGAATTTGCTCAAGAAATGGTGTTATATTCGGTGTGAGCTTCTTATTACTGTAAACCTTTGCTGTGTTTTAGCTTTCACGTAGCTCTGAAAAAAAAAAACATAAGAAAACCCTGAGACACCTCATGAGCAATGAAAATCTCACTAGCAACCTGTTTTATTAGCGAGTCAAAATCATGTGCAAATCACAGGTCCTCATTTCATTAAAAGTATATATATACAAATACATAGACATACAGTATGTGTACGACACGTGTTTCAGGATGTCATCTTCATTTTGTCAATTCAAAATGAACTGGATCTGCTTTAGAAAAACTCACTTGGAACTGTAGTTTGCACTAACAAAATTTACCAGCACTGGCCTATGTTGGTGCCATGACCTGGGCCAGTGACTGTTTGTAATATATATGCCATTTGATTCCCTTGTGTCCGTCAGTGGAACTAGTTGAGACATTACTGAGGTCTGGTTAATGTTTGAGCCATGCAGTGCTGACTGCTACTGAGGCGTTGTGACACAGACTCCATCTTCAAAAGGCAGGTGTTAACCATCTCTGGTGAACCAAACAGAGGATGGAATGGAGTGGTATGTGGTGGGAGCCGAAAAGCATGTGGTCAGAATGGAGGAGCATTTTGTGGCATGAAGTTGCAAGTGTATGGAACAAGGTAACGTGTGGCGGGAATGGAGCAGCGTGTGGAGGAGAATTAAGTAGCATGTGGAGGGAATGGAGAAGTTTGGCTAGGTGATCGGCCTCCATACTGAGGCCTTGGAACCTTATGTGTAGTAGCTGTGCGTACAGTTCTGATTTAAACCTGTTTACGTCTGTGTAAAGGCACCGACCAATGGCAAGCCAAACTGATAACTGTAAAATGGAATGCTGTGAGCTTTGAGAAGGTCCAGACCTCCTGCCCTCATCCACACGGTTGAAGCCTGCTTTGTTAAAGCACAGAAAATTCTGCTGAGGGCCTGTTGTGTTTCCAAACAAGTGCCCAGGCCCATTACAGCTGTTTCTGCATTAAATTCAAGCTGAAGGCTGTTGGACTCAACTGGGCCAGACCCATACACCATCTGCATCTTGTTTCGCCGTGAACTTGGCCCGTGTGACTTGGCAAAGAATGCGTTAAAATATGAAGTCAACGTTTTGTTTTTTTTTTCTTTCCTTTTTCACATAAACGCTCCGACCATTTCTGTAATCGAATGCCAAGGTTTGGATCCATTTTTTTTCGTTAAATCTTTTATGAGTGTTTTTAAAATATTTGTTTTCGTTTTATTGTTGTCTCCTTTTTATTTAGCGTTATTTCCTGCATTTACCAACAAAAGCATATTACTTTTCTCAATACAACGAGTCTTTCTTCCTTGGTTCTTGTGATAGCCGAACTCACCAGACTGTCTTCTTTGTGAAAAAGTAAGCAAGGCTTGCATGTACCCATGAGTCAATGTTAAGGACACATTTTGATTGGATGCTGGGATTAATGCCCTGAGGCACTTCAGGAAGCTCTGTCAGTGACACGCATCATCACAGTCATGTCTAGCCATGAAAAGAATCCTACCCAAGACGACTGAGGAAAAGTGGCCCCAGTTCGCAGAAGTGAAGACTAGTGGCCCTTTCCCTTAGTGAAGTATAGTGCAGACCCCAGTGCAGACTTTGGCCTGCTACAAACTAACCTTGTCTCAGCAAGCCCCAGCCAGGGGACAGCAAGATCCTAAGCAATCAGTGTAGCTCCAGTGGCACAGGGTGTATCCCACTGTCTTCCTGTGTCTCCCCATTTCCAGGTTGATCCACTATATCTCATTCTATTAAAAAACAAAGTTACACCCTATCCCAGCACCATATTGCAATAGAGTGACCCCTGGATTCAATCGACACATGATGCCATCGTAAGAAAAAAGAGAGCATGTCATTATAATATGGTGCCACAATCTGCATTTGTTTTTCTTGATTGAATAGCAATTTCCCTTAAGCTGCCTCACTATTTTTGATTGAATCCAAGGGGTTACTGTTGTGAAAGAGTTGTAAAACAGACTTCGGTTTTGCCTATTTACTGACACAGCATACATTAGATAACATTGATAACAGCAGCTGCCCATAAATTGAGAACTGAACGTGTTTGATGAAAATAAGACATTAACTTCATAATTGCTTTCAACAAAATTTAAAGTTGGGCAGTTTATTTCTGATTTATGTGTAGTAAAACAAATGTGAAACATATTGTTTAACAAAAATTGATAGATGACGTTGTGGCCAATGTGTCAGTGACTGACAGCATAAATGACATGTGCTGCCAGTTGATTGAGCAAAGCAGGAAATACTTTAGAAAAAAAAAACAGAAAAATAAAAACCGAGGGGGAATGTCAAAATTTTAATGAAAGTCACGTGTACCACAGCTCAGCTTTGGGAGACATTTAAAGAGATGATGATCAGTTCACAACGACACCTTCAACTGGGACATGTAAACAATAGCCGTTCTCAGCGGGCACTTAAAATGCATCACTGAATACCTTCAAATACACCTGAACAGCACAATTCAAGGTGCGAAAACCGTAGAAGTGGTACTCACAAGTGGTATTTTCTTTAACTCTTTTCGCATGGTTCGATCTGCTGAAACAAACACGGTTCCTGAGAAAGGGAAACCGTGATGTTTAAAGTGTGGAAACGCTGTGGTGTGCTGCGACGACAGCTTACGCCAAACCCCAGTGTTGAAACGAGCTCTCTCTGCAGCGAGAGCCTAGGCACACGACAGTGAAGCAAGCAGCATTGCTACGGTGCCAGATGCATCACCACAGAGTGCGTTAAATGACCTCTGTAAGGAATGCCACCCTCTACTCCCCATCAGGAAGAGAGAAATGTGGGCCTGCATAACACTTCTGATGCCTGAATCCTGTTAAATTCACCTTTCTATGCAATCATTCAACTGTATGTGTGTGTGGGGAAGAGCATTTGAATGAGAGAAAAGTCAAGTCTGTTTGGAGATTTTACCATCCGAACCCTTGCGGAATCCAGTCTCCCCTGGGCAAAGCCAGGATTTTTGAGGTTTCGTTTTGTTTTGCTGGCAAAGTTCAACGCGTAATTCAAAACAGGCACGACTCGCAAGGCATAAAGTTTTGCTTCAGCTTTTCAGGGTTTGAATCGTTGAGCCTGGTATGAGATGCAGCTCGAGGAGGTGTCATACTTTTGAAGACTGGCATCTTTCATTTCACAATCTCACATGCTCCCCAGTTTTCAGTTCAAACAGGTTTCAAATGGTCATCGCCCACCTAGCGAGCTGCTTGCTGCTTGTATGGAACTTCTTAGTCTGTTGCTGCAAGTGTGTCCTGCCTACAGGTATGACCTAGTACATCTTTGACAATGTGTGTGCAGACCTCATCTCAATAGAAAAACAGACAGCACACATTCTTACACCAGCAGGTGGCAACTGAATCTAGAAAGGATCTTAGTGCTAAAGGCGTTAATTGATCCCAGAACTTTAATTCAGCTTTAATAAAATGACTGAAAATGACTCAACACATTGTGACGGCAAGACATGTTTCCGCGTGACTGACGGTGACTCAGACAAATAAACAAGTGAACAGCAACGGCAGTGGGTGACACTCTCTCTTGGCAAGACTTGTGCCTTTTCAACTCAACTTCTTTCATTCCAGTGTGTGCCACTGAGTTGTTAAGATTTGCCTCTTTAAATACCTGTGTCACCCTTCTGCCAGGGAAACATTAATCCTACACAAAGAAGCTCATCTTCAGGAATCTGGTAGAGTCAGGGGAAATCTCCGTAATGACGAGGTTTTAATTACACTGTGAAATACTGTTGTCGACTGAAGCTAGGCCGGTTGGCATGTGTCTGCACATCAGTTTGGATGAGTTGATTAGACAAGAGCAAAGCTTTAACAAGTTTAATGGCGAGAACAGGCTAATTCAGCTCATCTAGGCTCGTCATTTAGCCCTGTAGTATAGATTCTAGAGTGTACCCAGCACCGTGACAAGTCTGGTCTTGAATACTGCAAACATCTCAGCATCCACTAAGAATTGTGGCTTGGACACTGAACAATGAGGATAAAGACAAAAGCAGAACATCCGTAAATGTTCTTGCTGCATGAGAGACACACACACACACATACACACACACACACACACACACACACACACACACACATACACACACACACACACACACACACACACGCAGCTTTGGATTTGAAACACAGACTTGCTCCTCTCCCACTGCCATCAACAGTTGACATGAGGTCACACAAGCAGGCAAACCCTCACTCTCACCGATATGAACCAGACTCTGACATTTTCCATTTCCCACTCTGTAACCAGGCATATCACTCAGCCACAAAAGATATCCAAGGAAGGATATCCCAGGAAGAACATAACCCACACAACCATAAGTACATATGTATACCTCAGTAATAAGCACCCTGGACACAAGTGTCTTATCTCGTTTCCCTAAAATATACTGTGTTAAATCAAGCTGATTACATGTATCTTCCATGGGATTCTAGTGTAACTTCAAAATTCTAGAAATTCTACAGATGAGTTCACACAATGGCATTGGTTAAACCTTTAATGATCTTCAGAAGTCTTTGCTTTCAGGCCTTGTTTTGCCAAGAGCGACCAAGTTAAATGAGGGAATGATGCCGCTGTCTAAATGAATTCTTTCCATTCTGCCTGGGAAAGAAAACAAAGAGAGTGACACTTCATAAACATGCCCTGGTTTAAAACTCTAGGGGAAAAGCAATACACAGAGAAATGCATTGTTAGTGTTCCATTGTTTAATTTAAACCCCTTACCCAAGGAAAAAAAAACAATAAAACTAACGCAGGGTGGGAGGAACGTTTGAAGTGAAAGTCTAATCTCATTATTGATTTTTCTTTATTCACACAGAAATCATCAGGGTCTATCTGATATACTTTGGGCTTGTAAAAGTGTCAGTCGGCTATCACGAAAGGTCGAAAATGTTATAACTGTTGTATAGCACCTTTCAGTGTCAGATTCTTTGGCTACCAGCTGAGCGCATGGCGGTACGATGAGATATGATGACCTCACTACCTCAGTGTCGCTACTGTGAGGTGGGCAAATGTTTGGAGTGGTCATGAAGCCAAGTGAAATATACAACAGAGACCAACTGGTATGTGAGTGAAATCAGCGCTGAAAGCGCTGGAACTGTTTCTGGTCTATGTGCAACGAGGTAAGAAAAGCCAAGTTAATTTCGAGGCTGGGATGTATTGTAGCAGCCAGTAAGCGAGGATCGAGGAGCACGCTTGCATGCTCGGAAGAACTTTTATTTCCTGTTACGGTGAAACCGAGTCTTGCAGCATTTAAATAGGCCTACGCTTTCCAATAAATGAGTTATTTGTGTAAATACCGATTATTTACGCGTCAAGGTTTAACCTCTAAAAAAAAACTGCCTGGCAAGAAAGACAACAGGACCACCGCGCGAGAGGATGAGTGCGTGGGTCCCGCTGTGGGCTAAGGCGCCGGGAGTTGTGAATGATTAATCGTCATATGGAACTGTGCGTGGTGCCCGCAGTTTAGCGGCGATTCCATTGTTGTCTCTCCCGCTGCGCCGCCACTCTGCGAGCGTCAGGGAGAATTAATCCCCTCCACAGCGAGGCGCGCTGTGGCACACGTCGCTGGGCCATTCCTCCCCGCTGTGATGTGGTTCTGGCCCCGGGGCGAATCAAAGAGACGAAACAATAACAGATTGTCATGTAAATAAAGGCGAAATTAATTCCCCTGGAACGAGAGCAAATCGGCACTGACAGTTTATCATCCCATGGGCTTTTTCGCGACTGTCGCGGCAAAGGCTGTTCTCCATCAGCGCGGACAACGATGCTGTGGGTGGCCCAGGCAGAGCGTTCGCTCCGTCGCATTCTGTCTCAGCCGCACGCCGGCCACATGCTTTGCGTAGGCAGAGGCAATTGTCTCCGTTCTGCTGCATTTCAGATGCATAGATATAGTTAACTGATGGTTTTCAATTTTGAGAAGGCAACATCAAGTTTCTCCTGGGCCTTTATGCTTGTAAACGCAGGTGTAAATACATAGTTCATGAAAGTGCAAGGGAGTAATTATATAAAACGCTTACCAGACCTATAGCTCTGGGGCTGGGATTAGGGTAGGTTAAGCTTTAAAGTTGCTCCAGGGTCACGCAGTTGGGGACAGGGAAGACAGGTTTCACTGTGTTATTGCTACCTATATCTGCAGAGCCTGGGCGTGATGTGTGTGTGTGTGTGTGTGTGTGTGTGTGTGTGTGTGTGTGTGTGTGTGTGTGTGTGTGTGTGTGTGAGCGAGTGAGTGAGTGGTGGTGGGGGAGTGGCCATTAAGAATGCATCACTGGAATTGTTGAAAGGCTTGTTCTTGCTAGTGATCACAGATAACCATTTAGTTAATCATTAGTTTAGTATTGTCTTGATGAGGGAAACCACCGGCATCTCATTGATATTCTGTGTTACGAGGCTTAGACTGTAAACGTTGTCTATTCTCATGGAGTACAGGGGGAACACAACGTTAACACTGGAGTTGTTAAGGCGCCATCGCTCACAGAGCCACATTGGCTCCCCCCTACGGGAGGCCTGGCTGCTGTGCACAGCGAGAAGAGCTCTCACTGTTTCTCATGGGGAAGCAGCTCTGTGCGGCAGTGGAGGTTGCCAGCTTGATCCCAGTGCTCGACCGGAGTATACACAGAAGCAGAGAACTGCGTCTGAGAGACAGAAGGAGTGAAAGACATAGACTGATGTGTGGCACACAAATTAGAGATTGTGCCTGACAGAAGATCCTTTCAGTCCTTGGCCATCTACTACGTTGTAGTACAAATGTAATGATTAATACAGAGATTTTATATTACCTGGAAAACAGCAGAGAGTGGGGAGAAAATTCACTTCAATTTAGAGACTGAATAAAATAGCAGGTAGAGCTTTCTAGCAACTGCAATATAAAGCATGGAGCCGTACAATGCGTCATCCATCTTCCAGGTTGAAAGTGTTTCTCTGAAATGCATGGCAAACAATCGGCGTGTGATCGTAATCCTGAAGATGGTAGCTAAGTTGCCACTGCTCTGATTAATTTTTTGGAATCGCTTCTTCTGAGGGGGTCTCCAGGCCCTGTCCTCAACTGGATGTGAAGCTCACTCAGGGTCAATGCCCCCAGTTATGAGGAAATGCTGACTGGTGGCTGTGTGGAACAAGTAAGAGGGGAGGAGAGGAGCGCCATCAACGCGCTGAGGTTTTAATGTGCCAATGTGACGCTGAGTAGAGCGCACCAAACCAAATGCTGATTGGCTGAGAGAGGCTGGTTTGGAGGAGGAGTCTTGGAGCTCCAGCCTGACTATGGGGTGTTTAGGACAGATGGATGTTGGGGTAACTTCAGTGCAGTGTGTCCTTAGAGGTGGGTCTTAGAGGTGAAGCAATGCAGACGAACACACCTTAGGTATGATTGATGTCCACCTGTTTGAAGTAGTGGAGTGGCATCAGTGAGCAGGACAGTTGTGGCTGTACAGCGCCGCCCTTGTGGATGCTGGTGGAACAGATGCCTCCTCCCTGTTCAACACATTCCCCCCATTTTCTCTGAGGGTCATCCTGGGGGTGTGAGATTTTCCTTGGCATGGGGTGTCCTCGCCTGGAGCGAGAGGGGTCAGCACACAGGCCCTGTCCCACAGCCCAACCCTGGCCCAACAGTTTATTTATTCAGACACAGAGCAGTGTTTCCACACAGCAGCTGCTCTGAGATACCATATCTGGTTTCCACATGGACGGGACGGGAGGGGGAATGAGCCAAGTGCCCCAGAACCGAACACTGACAAAGAGAGGAAACAGAAAAAATAAAATAAGAGTGCTGCATCAGCTGCTCCTTTGCGTGGCATGTCTCACTGATGCCACTCTTTTCCATGCTGTGAAGTGAAACCAGTCGCTTACGGCCGCATTCAGCAGATGCCGCTGAGTGGTCAAGGTCTGATCTGCGAGGCTTTTGGACACCCTCAGCTCCCTGTGTGTGTGCATCTGAACCCTGTAAAGTAGGCGACAAGCAAAAGATCAACGGTTCACGGTCAAGGGATCGGGGTCTGCACCCTTGGAAATCAAATAAATCAGACCCATAAATTTAACAAGCTGTGCGTAGAAGCAGCTCCCACCCAGACCTGTGATAAATTGGTCTGGATGGCCTTTCCGATTCACAAGGCTCGTTAAACATTTACTGCTCCTGTGTGAGGCCTGTGGCTGGAGGACCGTCTCTTTTAGGACTCAGGGTTGGTTTTGTCCCTGATAGATGACAACAGCTTTGGAAGTAAACAGAACGTACCAGAAAACTCAGCCCCCTCATATATTCACAACCATGTAACTAAACTGGCTGTGGTGAAATCCTGTATTCAGATGTGAACTACCAGGTAAAAACATGAAATTACTGTATGCAGTTACTGTAAAATCATGGGTCTCATATTTGTATGTGCTACATACCATTTTAGTGCAACACTCAGATTGTTATCAGGAAATAATATTCTTAGTATAATACAATAAAATTGTATAGAATGATTATAATTGAATTCCATTATATGAGATTTAAATCTATAAGTTCTGCAATCTTCTGCAAGTAATGATGCCTTTGGATAGAACTCTCCTAAATCTTACTATACATCAACATAAATGAATAAAATTATCTTATAATGTTATAATGTTATCTCCCTTCACAAAGATAAGGAATCTTCTGAAATTCTCAAGATGTTGTGGGTTTACTTGGAAATAATGAGTAATTTACAGATTCTGGTGTCAAGTGAGACATTCAGTTTTAAGGCTGTTTATGAAACTCCTCCTCTTTATGCAGGTGATGTTATCAAACTACTGACATGAAATGCACAGTGACTGTGGAGGCCATGTGACATGGTAGTAAAAGCAGTTAGCTGCAGACAGGGCATACAGGTTGTGTTTTTGTGCATTGGCTATCAGGCACAGGAGGTCATTGGGTTCCGGTCCTTTCCACAGGCGAGCGTGTAACTTTGTGTTCAGATCCCGTTGGGAAGATCCTGCCCTCTCCTCTCACATGATAATTACTGATTGGTCAGGCTGGTTGCATTGTGCTACTGAATCCTCCTACACCCAAGCTCAAGTTTTTAAAACCCACATGAAAGCAGGGACGTGAATCCTCCAGATTTATGCCGCAAACCACAAATGACACAGAAATATTCTGCAAAGTATTGCAGGTCCAGACAGATTACTGAGCAAAAACCGGATGATGGCACAGTCCACAAAAGGTTGTCCTCAGAAATGAGTTTTTTTTATCCTGGTCTTGCCCAAGTGAATTATGCCTTAAATAGTACTATGAATACTTGTTGAAAAGTTGAGCTAGGGGCTCCTGAGTGGCTCAGCCTGCTAAAATGCTTGTTCTGAGTACAGGCTGGGTCACACGGCTCAGACCTGCATTCATGAGCTGTGTTATTTGTCAACAATGACTGGAAATATCATGCCATGATAGACAGGAGCAATCCACACTGAAAGACATGAGCAACCAACTCTGATAGACAGAAGCAATCCATCCTGAAAGACAGGCACAATTCACTGTATATATAGAAAAAACACAAGAGGAGTGCAGGTTCCACATGACTAGCAGGCTAGAGAACCTCGCTGGAGCTTCCGCTCCTGGGTAAGGATGAAAAAAGCGCGGCCCACCATTGAAGGGGAAAAAAAACAGGGCAATGACATTTTGACAGCAGGAGTTTGCGTGGTTACAAATGGCCGCGTGGAGAGAGGGAAAAAAAAAAAACGACCATAAACATGTCAAAGGAGGATGGATCGTCACCCGCCCCTTTAATTTACCACCGGTCAGCTTCTTGTTCTCTCCCACCGCACAACAGGGGGGTGGGGGGTAGGGAGACGATGCGCTGGACATGTGGCAGTGAGTCAAAAACTCCCTGCATGTCTCTGAGGGCTGGACCGGTGCCTACTGGAGCACAGAGCGCACGAAACAATCAGGGCAGATATCATTTTTCACCTCAAGCCTCCCGCGAATGCCTCCAGTGCGGCAGGCGGAGCGGTTCACGGCTTCCGTTGTTGCTCGGGCGTGCTGCTCAACGCTCCTTGTAGAGTCCCTTGATGTTGCCGCAGGGGCCCGTAACTCACGGCGTGACAGTGCGTGGCCGTTTGAACGGTCCTCATTTCCCCGGGACATCAGCTAGGCCCACCCCTGAAGAGAAACGCCTTTCCTCCTATGCAAAGACCATTTATGAGGCAATTACACATGAGCTATAGAAGTGCAACCAATGGTATCAAAAAGTATGATAAAAATGTTTATTACAGAGTGGTGAATTTGTGTGAATTTGAGTAGTCTGTTATGCCAGATCAAACAAGCTGAACCTTGTCAAAAGATGAACACTATTTGCTTTTATGTCTAAATGCTGTGCAAAATGCATTTAGTGTTTTAACATCTTATTCTCAACATTTCATCCATCCATTCAAGGGTATTATGTTGTAGAGTGATTCTTCTTTTCCCACCCCATTTGAAAAAAATAACTCCTCATAGGTTAATGAACGGGTCTACAGGTTAATGGTGCGTTTTATTGTTCTCCACTAGGCAAATTTCCCCCCCTGAGAATAATTTTGCTGACTGATAGATTATTAAGCAATTTAACAAGATTGACCGATAAAAACTGGGCACTCAAAGGTTTGAGGAACAAGAGACAGAAAGTCTGACTAAGAATGAACAGAACAGAGCAGCCACACATTTACACTCACAGCAGTGTTATTTGCATCGCTGGTGTTCTGTCCTCTGTAGATTTCATCAGCTCTGAGTGAGACACAGAACAGTGTCATCAACAATCAATTTTTGTTTGTTATGGTGCATTTTCAATGGAAATCATTTCATATTAATCTTCCGTTAAATATTACTATTAAGCGGTCAGTTTTCTTAATTTGGTGCTTCAGCATTTCCATGGAACCTGTGCAATGTATGGATGGTGTGTCATATCATAATCGAGACAAGAAAAACTTGATGATCAACAAAACTTGATGACCTAGGTCATGCCTAGCTTCTGCCTGTCCTGTTCTGCCCAACTTGAAGTGATGTCCTTGCCTTATAACTTGAGTGAGTGGTTGTCAGTGGTTGCTTTTCCAGTGGAACAGTGTGAAGGCTTGTTATTAAAGTCAACCAAAGATGAAATAAATAAACCTTGAAGAGAAATAAGAGGTGAAATGGGGCGATGGCATCTGTAGCGGGGGAGCACTATCCCCCAGCACCTGGAGACTTATCCTCCAGCACCCAGAGATTTCTGTAATGTTTCAGAAACCTGTTTGCTCCGACCGCTGGAGATTTCCAACAGATGTCAGGAACTTATCCATCTGCACGTGGGAGATCTTTGTCTTACCATCAAACAGCATTTTTAGATAAAACACCCCGCAGAAGTGTGTGATGCCTTTGTTCTAATAAATGGCATGCAAAGTCGGGTCAAATCAGAGCAGGCTTCTCCGTGTCCCATTGACAAAGGAAATTTTGGACACTCCAGAGCATACTGCTTTTGCAGCGTCACTGTGGGTTTATCTTCATTTGCGAATCAAAGGTAAGGACAAATGCTGATTGACAGCATGCCTTCATCTTTATTATAAAACAGTATGAGGGATTATTTCAGGCAATATGGATTGGTTAAGTGCTGGTTAGATTCACCTGTATAGCGATTACTCACATGAACAGCATTGCACATGTGTGATGTGTGATTAATGTAGCTGTAGTCGGTCTCAAGACAAATGCTGAAATCAGCAGCGTATGGGAATGCAATTAAATGCCTGTCACCTTAGGGTCCATCTTTTCACCACTCCCAATGAGTTGCATTCAGTAAATGCTGTGGGGCTGTTGCCTACCCAGCAAAGATCTGCTAAATAAGCTCTCAATGCACTGTGGTTTTCAGCACCCTTTAAAACACTTGAAGGTATACAAAACAAGGCATCTCTTTGACCGGTCTGACGTTCAGCTTTGATAAGATGATTGTATAACACAGCCCTGGCACAGAGCTGCAGAGATTTGCTGTCTGATGCTTTTCTCTCTGCGGAAGAAAGACAAGACAGAATATGTTCCCTGCCCGAAGGGTTAAGCCAACGCTTTAATCGTCAGGCTTTGCTTGTTTTTCTTAATACTGCCAAGAAGCTCAGTAATATTACCTGACTGAGCTATTGGTGAAATAACAGCGTAATATCTTCATCAAATTTCATTAAGTTGTGTTTGAAGTGATTACCCGAGTTAGCTACAATTGTGCAGGATGCAGATTTGCTGGCGCTGATTGTGTGGCTGTATTTCTCTCACAGATACCTCCTAGCAGGAGTATGGCTTGGGTCATAAGATTCTCGGAAGCTTCAGATGATCACAGGACATGGGAACTGCCTTTTTTCCAGAGAAAACAGAGGCAGGGTGGCCAGACTGCAAAGCCTGGGCATCGTTTAAGGAAAAGATCATAAAATGAGCATGTTGTCATTGGTATCAGACCCAGGATATTTGGGGGGGTGGGGGGGGGGGGTTGTCAATGTGAATATTGATTGTATAGTGGTTCATTATTTAAATTTTTTGTTCCTCAGTGCTACATTTTTCTCTTTGTTCAGGATCACAGCTAACAGAGAATTTAGCACAACTTCTCAAGCTGAAATGACTTTATCCTGGCAGAGAGCAGAACGATGCACAGCTGCCTTGGAGAAAAACCAACCAGGAAGATGTTTCACAAACTCGGTTGAGTAGAATACAGTATCGTTCAGTCTTAAAGTTGTGTCCAATTTAAAATGCGATGAAAGTAGCTCCAAGGGACAAATGGAGCTGCCAGTAGCTATTATCTTCACAATAATCTTCACATTAATGTGCTGTTGGTGTTTAGCGATAATACTGATTAACTGGCAGCAGTGTTGTTCTTCAGCCAATCAGCATGCAGTGTCCAGTGGAGGGAGGAGGGGCCACCCTCACATCAATCAGGCTCATCAGCCAATCAGCCATGGAATTTTTATGGCACAGGTGACTCCGAGTCCTTGTTTTTGTCCGGAGAAAGTGTTCCACTTTTGCCCAGCAACTGCGCTATACTGGG
Source organism: Megalops cyprinoides (assembly GCF_013368585.1). NCBI lineage: Eukaryota > Metazoa > Chordata > Actinopteri > Elopiformes > Megalopidae > Megalops > Megalops cyprinoides. Next base: position 21,181,710 of record NC_050601.1, read on the forward strand.
AGCTGCTCATCAATGCCACACAAAGGCCTGATTGCTCAGCTAATATATCCCTGAGAGATCACAGGACACCACTCGTAAAATGCCCCCATTACATCACAGCACGGTGAAGACATGCCTTTCCTGAGCATTTAGTGCCCATTCATCAGGCCAGTGAGGAGGGCGTGTCGGCCACACAGAGCCGCGCGACGAGAGGGCAGGCAGCTATTAGAACCACGTTAGCGCAGGAAGCGGGAAGCCATTAAGCAGCCTTTTGTTGTTGCTAAGCAGAACGCCAGGGCTGTTAACATAGGAAAGGCCTATTTAGACTAGAGGCAATGTAGGGCTTTTAATGGCTGTTACAATGTAGGCCTGACCTTCCTGCCAAAGTGTGGGCTGAATAGATGAAGAGAAATGAAAGGAGTCACAGGAGGTGCAGGAACAGCATGTGTAACATATATGACAGATCCCTTTCTGAAAGACATGCCTTTCCGTAAGCTAGCCCAGCAGATGTATGTGATAATTAGATCTCAGAGACTTCTCAGTCTGGAAAGAATGTGCTTATTTCATTGTGGGATATGACATAGTGATTGCTCAGCCATTGGTCAGTGCTTACTTGTGATAGGGTGACCTTCTGAGCCATGGCCCAATCACAGAGGCTAAATATCCTCACGTTTTTTTCCCTTCTGTGCCCCTTGCCTGGAGGTGTGTGTGACTGACAGGAAGATGGCCAATCAGACACAGTGCACAGGATGGAAGAGCTGAGTGTGGAATACTACATGTTTCAGCCTGAGGCTTTCCACACTGGGATGTCTTGACACATGATGAACTGTCTGCAGGACAGTTTCCTTTACCACCTTTTGGAATTCAGCAGTTTTTTCATATTCACTGGGCAGCTTTCATGGCTAAAGTCTGAACTTCGAGGAATTCTTCTGTTGCAAGCTCTGCAGCATGGCTGCTTGTAATGCTAGCAGTTTGTGGACATGCTTTAGGCTGGATATCAGGTGGGCTTCTCTCTGGAGGCATGAGCTCCTTGTGGCCCAGAGGTTGCTGGGTCAATTCCACGGGTGAGGCCCTAGTGCCTTTCCAGCACTACCCCAGTAAATGTCAAGCGGTATGAATTGATAAGTAAAAATACGTAAACGATGTAATTTGCTCTGAATAAAATTTCCTGCGAACCTGCTGTAATGTGAAGGCTGCAGAATGTGCAGTGTCTTTTGCCTTTTATCCATGAGGTAACACATGAAAGATGACCAGTGCCACAGCTAAACTGATGAGAACAGTGTGGCCTTATCTTCAGTAATTCTCCTTGGGAACAGTCTTACATACTACAGCATGCTCTGTAATGAGACTTGGATCTGTTTCAATGTGCTATTGCAGTTCTTAATTTCAAAAAAGCATTACGTCACTAGCATTATTTCAGGAAAACCATTGTATCATTAAACTTCTCTCCATGACTGAACCCCATTTTCTATCATTTTATCTGCTTAAGAGATATATGGAAAAGCAGAAAATGTTATAGTCTGCATAATTTGAGTTCTGGATCATGCATGTACACAGTGGAAACTTCCATTGGAGACAAATGAGTGTAACTGTATAAAAAGTATGTTTAAAACAAGTATGGCACTGATAAATATGAGCATTTTTTCTAAATTGAGTCACCGACATTCACATAGTGCTGAACTGTTGTTCTTACGGCAGCATCAAAGAATCAGTACTTATCTGTTAAACATATATGATTAGGGGTGTGAAAGGTCTCATACTGATCCTCAAGTTTGTCTCAAAGATAAGAGAATTATGTATTTATCTGTAAAAATGAAGGGATACCAATTGAAGCCACACCACATCAGGTTCGATTTACATAGACTTTCCACTAATCTCACCTTCCCTGTAACGGTGGTGGCTGTGGAAATTGTTTGGTTGGGACTTGAAGGGTTAATGTCGAGGTGATTGATGTGTTGCATCGCCGGGCAGGTGCAGGTCACTGCAGGTCAAGGGCTGTAGACGCGCCGCTGGCTGGTCGTGATGAAACAGCTGAACGGCCCTGACTGGCCCTCTGGTTTTTAGGTGTTCTCTCTGAGCGCTCTCTGCTCTGCGTTCCTGGCCAGGCTTTCTGCGCCCCGTGTCTGCGCTGGCTGTGTCCCGGAACGCCAGAGCCCCACCCAGATGGCAACGGCCCTGTAGCTCGAGGCTTCCGTGGTGGTCTGACCCTAAACCCGCGGGAACGCCCAGGGCTCCATCGCCCACCCTGCTCTCTCTGTGCAAGAGTGCGTCCCAAACATAACAGGGCCAGGCCAACTCCTCCCCCTTCTCTCAATTTTTCAACAATGGAATGAAGACCCCAGGGGATAAATTGCACCGCAGCTGTGAATCAGACTTTAAATACAAAGCAAGGAGTAAGTCTCCTCTGTAGACTACATAAAGCCTTCCTAATCACTACTAAGATGACGTAACAACATGCATTAACATCCATAAGGCTACATTGCAGCATTCATAATTATTTACAGCCAATTATTACAACAGATAAAAACTCTGACACCAAACCAACAAAGCTGTAATGTACACTGTGTTCTGTGAGACCATAGATGACATGCTGTTCTTATGAATGTGATAGTAATGTGTAAATCAGTTCTAAAGAAAAGTGTTAATGTTCTCTAGAGCTAAATTCTTTTTTGAGAAACTGAGGGTGGGGAATTGGGTTGATGAGATAGATGTTATTGGGACATTTGCACTGGAGATACAGGGTTTTGCATCAGTGTAAATGAAACACTGAAATGAAATAGTCTGTTCTGTTCTCAGACCGTGCTGCTCAAAGCCACCGCTTTCAATGCCAGTCTTATTAAAAACACATTACACGCACTATTACCCTTGTCAAAACTGATTGTTTTTTAGTTGATTCCTGGGCCTTGTCCATTCAATTTTGTATGATCAAAGAATATAATCCTAATACATTTCTTTCTGGTGCCTGGTTTTATGTGTTAATGCAATGCCAAGGTGATCAATTATAGTCAGACAACATAGGAAAAATCCAATTAAGCTTTTCAAACAAGGGAAGTCTCCATACATCGCAGTTTCAAACGTTTACACGTCCTGAGAGGCATCAAAAGCATTCCGGAAACTCACGGAGCGATCCATCATCTCCGGGGCTCGTACCCAAGGCTTTTGTTGTTGCTCCATCCAAAATAGCGGCTGTCCTCGAAAATGTGCCATTGAAGTATTTATTATAGGAAAATGTCGAAACTGTCTGGAGAAGAGAACAAAGCTGGAGCAGAGCCGTCGCAGTGGGTCCAACAGCTTGCCGTTAATGACACCCTCAGGGGCATCTGCGCCTGCGCCTGCGTCTGCGTCTGCTTTTCTGCGTCTGCGCCTGCGCCTGCGTCTGCGCCTGCGTCTGCTTTTCTGCGTCTGCGCCTGCGCCTGCGCCTGCGTCTGCGCCTGCGTCTGCTTTTCTGCGCCTGCGTCTGCATCTGCTTTTCTGCCGCGGCCCACGTTGTGCAGCGCAGCAGGACATGTTCGGCACTGCCCCCGATTCACAGTTGTGAATGTACGCATACGTAAGTGATGATCAGCAGTGATCAGTCTGTCCACTTTCTCTTGGTGCAGACTTTACCATTTTCCTTCCTTTGATAAAACCCAAAGTTTTTATTGATGGATCAATATCCATGTGGATAATGTGAATATTGCACTAACACTTCATCTAAAGTCCATGTTAAAGCCTCCATAGTATTATGCACGTAGCACTTGCGTGATGCTTTCAGTCTTAAATGGTTATAACTGCTAATTGACAGGGACCAAGTAGCGTGTGCAATAAACAGATATAAACTTTAAAGCATGCATATGTAAAGTTGTATGATTTTAGCATTCATGTAGCTTAGCACTTATCACCAGAGTAGTAAAGGTTGTGATGGGGTGCTTGAATAATCCTGTACAGTTTCCAATATCCAGCTTTACAGCAAGTGGAGTGAATAATGCAACTCTAAAGCCTTGTTAGGTGCTCCCAGCTGTGTGGAATAGTAGCCTACAAAGCTGGCATAGGCCAAGCTTCTTTCATAAACCATAAAAATGTAAGACTGCATCTGGCTCAGTGGCCAATTCAATAATATCTTTTACTGAAAAGAAATTGGGCTGAATAACATGGAGGAACAGCATCAGAGGTATGAGGAAGTTCTACAGCAGATTTAAAAGCTGTACTTTTGTGTTGTTATGGTAAATTCACTGGTTGTTGGTTTAAGCAGATTGTCCACTACCGTATTCGAAATGCACAGGAGCATCGCTTAGCAACAAGCTGCCTATCACTCGTTTCTAATATGTGTACAAATGTGTGCACAAAAATGCACAGATTACAAACAAGACTGAAATCAGTCCAGGTCAGATATAGCACTGTAACTTAAACTCAAAGTTTAAGTATGTAGCTTGGTCAAAGTGAAATGACAAAGGCCCTCTGTAGGGTGATGCATAGAGAACAGTGGTATCTGCAAGCTTACATATGCAGCTGCAATCCACTTGTTGTCCTGTAAGGTCTGAGAGGGAATTAGGAATTTTAAAGAAAGTGAGAAAGAAAGAGAGGAAAACCCTGCTGTTTTTGGCATGTTTCACATAAGGGGTCTTGGCTTGTTTCACACACGCCCTGTGTAGGCGTTATTCAGCAATTATGCTGTCATAGAGTCATTATTTTGCTTCTGTATATGCAGGGTTTATGAAGACCTTCATGCAACATTTATGATACAGTCTTATAGGACTTCTCTTGACAGTATATGGAAAAGAATCTTTATTGTATATACTGAATAATGCATATAATTGGTTGAAAACGTGTTAAATCCACACTCCCATTTTAACGAGAAACTCAAGGATTTCCCAGCCATATATGGGCAAAACAAGACATCACATGCTAAAGCCGTCTCACAGAGGAAAATCTTACGTGAGATTATTTACTGTAAGCAGCGTGGTTCAGTAAAAATTTAACGATGAGCTGTTTGGAAACGTTGGGCAATTAAAGTGAGTGTTGAACACGAGCATATTGCCGCCTATACGTCTGAGAGAATACGGCATGTCTATTAACGGCACACAGGCGTAAATATTGACTTTCCTTCAGATCCCATGCACTTAGGAGCGGAGAGCCATGTTTGATTTGGCTGGTGTTAGGCACTAATGATAAGGGCAACTATTATTATGGGCTTAAAGCAGTGAGATGTAAAATGATTTAGGGGGAGTGATAATTTAACTGAATTTTTTTTTGCCTCTTAAATAAGCAGAACATTCCTGTTGATGCAGTACAGCCACTCTGCAGTGTACAGCCCACACATATCAGACATTGCTGTAGGTGACTACAATATGTTCATATACTCAAGGATGTATAAATATGTATGCCCATATGGTGGCAAATTGCAGCACGTTACAAGTTAGACTGACCGCTGGATTTGGTCCAAATGCATCATATGTATAATTCGGTCTAATTGTGTACATGCTTCACTCACAATTTTGAATAATGTCAGACAAGTGTATTTTCCGATTTCCTACACAGCATTCTTCAGAAGTTTCCACCACTGGAATTCAATTGCTCGAATGCTTGCTTTTTATATTTTGAAATGATTAATTTCTTAAATGTTAGGGATAAAGGGCACTGTGGTTTGCTTGAGTCTGGATGAAAGTGAACGTATTTCGAAATGTGCAGATTCACAGCCACTTTGCCCAGTGTAGAATAACTCTGAGGGAACATGAGAACCCTGCTCACGTGTTTGATTCTTCAATAAGCAGGTGTTCGTTCTACAAGCTGGTAGTAACATCAATGTTAAGCTGCTGACCTTCTGCCCACTCTCATGCAGATATGCGCCTGCATGCGTATGCGCACACACACACGCGTGCACACATACACACTCAAACACACTTTCACCCTGTCTCTCCCTTAAATTCCTGGAATTTCTCTAGAAACCACAAACCCTGGCGGCCCTTGTAGGGTTGAGCTGGGAGACGGCTGGTTGACTTTAGTCTCGTCCCTGAGGGACGGAGCGGATCTTTCCCACCCGCTGAGTGGTTTGAGTGCTCTGTGCTGATAGCTCGTGTGTCACGGGCGCGGGCCTGGGATTCCTCTGGGTGTTAAGGTGACCTGCAGCCCGGGGGTGCTGACAGGCCCAGCACGGGCGAGTGCCAATTTGACATTGCCTGGCCTTTGTGGTGTGTCTGAAGCCTAATCTGCACCTAGCAAGGTCTTACGATTATTTATCATTTTAGCAACCATGGAGGCGTAACAGGGCTCCAAATCCAAAACTGTGTCCTGCGATTGTTCGTTTGAGATTACTGCTGCTGTCACGTCATGTGTCCGTGCCAGCAAGTCACTTTGGGGCAGGACAGTAGTTTCATCCACAAACACCTATTTCATCACTACCCTTATTGGATAGCATCTGATAAAGATACACCTGAGTTCAAACCAGGCTGGGCATATGCATCATGTGGCGAAAGCCCCTGCTAGTGCTGAAAACACCTTGCTTGATTATTAATGAATCTGGGAGGACTACACAGTGTGATATTACACTTTTCAGTACATTCTCAGCTCGCAGCATCCATGATAATTACAGGTGTTTCTGCTGAAGCAGTGGAGGTGCAAACAGCTGTGTCTTACCTGCACTGTTTCGCTGCTGAAATCCACCGATCGCCATACAGTGCAGAGAAGCTGACTCAAAGTATTTTCTTAGTTTATCTTTAGGACCCTAGTGCTGATCCTATTCTTTGTCTTCTGGAGGTGTTCTGTGCGTGTGTTGGGAGGGTATTCGTGCGTATGTGTGGTGAGAAGGCATGGTATACTTGTTCTGTGCGTGTGTTGGGAGCGTGAGGGTGTGTGTGCATTGGGAGACGTGAGTGTGTCTGCGTTGGGAGCGTAGGGGGTGCGTGAGTGTATGTGTTTCTAAATGCATGCAATCTAAGTGTGTAGGGTGGGGTGTATGTGTGTGTGTGTGTGTGTGTATGTGTGTGTGTTGGGGTATGTTAGACTTGAAACACAGAATACATACAAGAGTCATACATTCTCCTGAGGCCAGCGTAACAATTTCAACATTGTCAGTCTGTGCACCCTGAGGTGCGGTAGATACTGCTTCAGGTTATCAAGCGACATTGATAAGCCCTGTTATACTGGATGTATACAATCTCAAACCAGGGTATTGTAGAGCATGGAGGAGAGATGGATTGCCAGTGGAAGCCATTTGACTCCAGTTTAAATCACCAGGTTCTCAGATCACAGCCATCTCTGGCACGCCGGGGCACAGTGAAATTCATGCGTGACCAGTGCTTAGAAAGATATCCTGGGCTGAATGGTTTCGGGAGGAGCTTATCAGCACTCGAGCGCACGGCTCTCCGGGACAATTAGCAGATTGATTAGGAAGGCTAAAGAGGGATGTGGGCTGGTGATAGCGCAGGGGCCATTCAGAGAGGCTGAGAACAGCTCGGGCAATAACGCCCGCTCACCCTGCCGTTCAGAACCTCCTCTGTAATGTCAGCACACTGCCAGCTGGGTCAGATAACGTTTTGAAAATCAGGCAGCCGTTTATCATGGGGGGGGGTGGATGACTGCTGTAGAACCCAAAAGGAAAACCCTTTCTAATCAATGGGAAAAGATGGAAATCCTTTTATTTCAAGCTGACATCACTGGTTTGCAAAGGTTCCAACCACAATCAGATGGAGAGAAAAGAGCAGCATTCGTTTGCACAGATCACTGAAACCTGAGCATTCAAAGGCACCCAAACCATCCGTTTTAATAAGCCATTGTTTCTCAGTGAAATATTTGAACAAATGCAGTGATGTCAGTTGAAAAAATACACTGCTTTGCTGTGATGCATTTAAAGTATGTTTTAATTACAGCGCTCTTTCACACGGCAATCTTGGGGCAATTATTTCAGCCCAGACGGGTGAGATGGAAAGAAAGCAATGACACGGCAAACACGAGACAACAGCACCAAATTAAATTTCCCACTTCGGTTTACATTTCAGGTGATATTTCATAATGAAAATAGCCATATGCTATCAGATGCTTTAGGTGGTCTATTCTCAAACTGACAAATTGAACATACAGTAACAAAGTTACATAAACTAAAGCTCTTAAGTGCATTTTGCATTCTGTGTGAAAAAGAAACCAAGGGAAACTGTCTGTACCACCCTTTTAGACATATGCCTTGTAAAGACCATTGACTTTCCTGCTTGGTATGCACAAACAAAACATTTTATTTGGAGTTCATCTTGTAATGGTGTGGATTTGTTCCAGAGAATCTTAGTAACACAACCTCCCACCAGTAGATGTATTTAAAAAGAAAATTATAACTAGATGAACTGTTGATTATTATTCAACAAAATACCAAATATCCCAAGTACAAATCTGAACATTCTGGCTCTATTGGGTGAGTCTGAAAAGATAATCATTTTATATTTTTAATGTTGAAAAATAACCACACAAAGTAATAATATGGTGCTGTCAGAGTTATGATTGTTTTCCAACATCACACCCCCTGTAGACATCTTGTGTAAAGGTTTTTCAGAATCAGGAGATTCCGGACAGGTGTCTAACAGGTTTAATTATGTGTGTGAATGTGCAAAACTCTCATTCATTACACCCAGCAGTAGCAGTGTGACTGATCGGGAACTAATTCATTCCCATTCACAATTCTGTGTTCCACGCCTGTGCTCTACACGTTATGCTTCTTGGAATGTCTTCAAGAACATGTGGCAAGGGTAATGATTAGAGCACTGGGATTGACAGTTCTGGAGGTTGTGTGTTCAAATCCAGAGAGGAACACACCTAATGTATCTAGGTGCAGGACATTTTATTTCCTGCTGAGATAGGAAATTAAAATCCTATTCTAGCTATTGCTATTTGCTTTGGGTACAGTCGTCTGTCTAGAATATAAATGTGGTAACATAGTTAGTAATGTCTGGAGTTCAGACAGTAATACCACAGATATTCTATTATGACCAGATATTCAGCTCCAGCATACTTTCTGTCTTCTGACAAGGAGGTTCTGGTTGGTCTGCATTCCTGTGCATTGGTAGTGATGTCTTGCTTTAGACCATGCTCCTTCAGGGACAATCGTAATGAGCCAGCCAATCAGAACACTTGTAGTGTCAACAATGGTCAAAGAAAAATGTTTAGTGTGGAATGCACAGAGCTGGCTGTGTGGTCTGTGTGTTAAGAATCTGTGGTGGAAGATTCTAACCGGCCCTTGTGTTGAGAATACATGGTGGAAGATTCTGAGAATATGAGGACAGTGGCTGATGAGATGGAGGCAGTAAGGGTGGTCTGTGTGTGTGTTTCCTGTGTCTCCCCACAGCCTGCCACTGCAACCTGCACGCCCGGCGCTGCCGCTTCAACATGGAGCTGTACAAGCTGTCCGGGAGGAAGAGCGGCGGCGTCTGCCTCAACTGCCGCCACAACACGGCCGGCCGCCACTGCCACTACTGCAAGGAGGGCTACTACCGGGACATGTCCAAACCCATCTCCCACAGGAAGGCCTGCAAAGGTAGGGCGTAACCCCCACCCCTAATCCCCCCCCTCCAACCCCCCCACCCCACCTCCCAGGACCCTGCAACCGCCCTGCCCCCACCCACTCTCCCTACCACTAATTCCATGCAGCAACCGAATCTCCACCTTATTCAAGGGGAGGTTGAAAAAGAGTAATTTTAGCATGAGCTTGGAGTCACTGTAATGGGTTGGATAAATGGTGAGTCACTGCCAGCTCATTTAGTATGAAATATGTGGGAAGTCTGTGCTTGCCTCTTGCCGCTAAGTGAATGAGACTAGATGAATGGTGGGAAACAGCGGAAAGAGCAGCGGAAAGAGAGGAACAGCAGGTCAGTGGAGTGGTTCTCTCCTGCGTCCGTCAGGCCTTGGAGAGGGGTGTGGGATCTCCTCACGGAATGATTCAGACAGATAGTGACAGCGAGCCTTCGTGACGAAAGACAAGAGAAGCAAGGAGACCTCTGACTAACATCCTCAGCCATATCGCATGCTGAGCTCTCATCGGACTCTGCTGGCTCTGCAGACTGACCGCGCGGCCGGGGGTTTGCCACTGCATGGACCGCACATGACATTAACCATCATGCTCCATGCCTGCGGAACCCTCTGTGTGTGGGCGTTTAACATTCCATTCCATCTCATACAAACAAGACTTGATTCTTTTAGTGGTCATGCCTCATGCTCAAGCTTTTTTTTTTTGAGGCTGAAAGAGAACTAGGGGTTGAGTGATGCATTTTGTCTGAGGGGATTATTGCCTGTGAGTCAAGCCAATAGGAGGCAGGCCTTTATAATCAATCACTTTATTGGAAGTCATTTGGTTGAAATAGAGAATTCCACCAGAGCGCAGTGGTTTCACAATGAACTGTGCCAGAGATCTTGAGGGATTCGTTCTGAACGCTGAACTTGGATCTGTGTGCCAGACAAGGGTGTGCAAACTAGTACAACCTCCATGGATCAGAATAAACTGCATCCAGCCCCCATCATCAGTGCATTCTATATCAATGACATGTCTGAAGTATTCAGTTAGGTTTGAAAGATACAAACCAAACCATTCTCTTGAGATTCAATATGGAATCAACACTCTCGTCCCAGTGGCACCCCCTAGCAATCCCCTTCTTTGTAATAAGACAAACAAGTAACTGACCCTACCCAAAATGCATCACTTAAAATTCCAGTATAAGATACAAAAACGTGAGGAGTTGTGGGTGGGCATTTGTGGGCCCTGTGACGCCGGCCCTGACCCTGCCTGAATGCTGAGAAATCTGCCGTGCCTCCTTCACCTGCTCTGACAGCCTCCTGCATGTGTGTGTGTGCTTCTCTGCATCTCGCTCCTCTGCTCTCTTCGCCTCTCTGTGTCTGTTCTGGAGGATTAGATGGGTGTGCGCACCCCGGAAACGCTCGTCCATAGCTCAGGTCCTGAAACGCAGTGTAACGCTCTTACCTTTAGAGAAAACATCCCCTTTCCAGGAATGTCAGTGCCCATTTATCTCCATTTTTTCTTCCACACCACAGTTCTACCCTGCACTAAAGTGAACTTCAAAAAACCATGTTCATCATCATCATCATCATCCTCACCATCTCCATCAATGACCTAACATGAGAGGGCCGCTTTGTGCGCCTCTTTCAGGATCCTTTGCACCTTGCCAAATGCAAACAAGAGCGGAAATCGCACCAGGCCCCCTGAAAGAGCCCAGACATTCATTCACCCCAGCTAGCCAAGCATTGTGTGGGGACCTGCATAGCTCCTCGCTGCAGTCATGGTTTTAACGTTATTGTTCTGAGGAGGGGTAGGTTGCAGAAAGAGACACAGTCCGGTGCCCAGAGCCACTGTATGCCAACAGGCAATCAGAGCCTGGAACGGTACCATAACAGCGCGTATCCGACGGCACGCGAAAGGGACCCCCTCCCTTCCCCCATTTTAATCCTGCATCGCCTCACGCTGAAACAAGGAGCTCAAACGCCACTGAACGTTACCGGCAAAACCGGCAGCCTGCCTAATCACTTTCCGTAAATCGCGTCCCGAAAGGTGCCAGAGTTAAGACGCATCGTAACTCTACACCGAAGGCTCACTGCGGCGCTCGGTTACATTCAAGCTGAGGCACAGCAAGGCATCTGCTGCCGTTACTGAAAGGTGACAAACGACGTGAAGCACGAAGCCCCTCCAGGGCCAGTTTAAACATTTTCCTAAAGCGTATTGGCTCGGCAGATCGGGGGGAGGAATGGAGGCATGCACAGGTTTTTGTGTCATGACTCCTCTCCTTGCAGTGAGTTAAAGGCACGCATTTTTAAAATGTTATGATCCATCGTGTCGGAAACCAGAAATGTTCTGTCGCGAGTTTTTCTCAATGGTTCCCATGAGTTCTGCATTCATCATTCATTTTCGCGCGCTGAAATTGAGTCCGACCGCGTTTCTCTCGAGTGGCAAACGCGGCGTTCTTTGACGTTAATCGAGCTCTTTATTGCTCAGCAGTGCCAACAATCTCTGCCTAGGGATTTTGGATAGAAAGTCAAGCACATAAATACAGCTTGGAGGGTTTTATCCTTTAAACAGAACCCCTGAAAATCCTCTATTTCGTGTAGGAGTTGGGGAAAAGCGCAGAGGAAAAACCCTGAGGTTTACACGGAAGCTGAAATGTGTCTGCGAGCTGTGTGGAATGTTTGATGTTTTATTTCCTAGATTTACAGCTTCATTCCATGGCAACGGAAGGCTAAATGGCCTACGGAGGACCCCCGCCCATTCAGATAGTTCGCTTTCTCCTTTTCCTCCATAAACTCCACCGTAAACCTGTCCGGGGGATCAGACACTGCACGGCTCAGAGGCAGCGCTGGGGCCGGGAAGCCCTTTGCTTCTCTGATCTCCCCCATTGGTTCCATCAGCAAATAAGCGTTTATGTTTGCCCATAGCCAGTGAGGTTCATGCCCTGGATGACGTCAGGTGGTCACTGGTTCACGTCTGTTGGCAGATGTTGCTGTCCTGCCCTTGAAGAGGTGCACTAGCCCCCCTGCTTCAAGTATTACTTGGGTGATTTGGAACATGGCCAATTAAAAATTAAAAATTCTCAGCGTTACTAGGTGGGCAGTAGTTGGTTGATCAGGCAGAGAGGACAGAAATGAACAGTTGTGGTGTTCAGCTAGTTTGGACCCATCCGGACTTCACAACACCACCTTAAGGAAAAATAAGAGAAGCCATCAATTTGGAAGAGTGCAAAGCATAGTGTTTTCCATTAGTTAACCACTTCAGTCCCACCCTGCATGATGAGGCGATTTGTCATTGCTTTAGCAGATAATTCTTAAAAGAGTATAATTTGAAATTGAGAAAAATAACAGCTGGAGCCTCTCTGTTTTAATGGCATTGCATGTTTAAGAGATCGCTTGGTCTTCTCCCTGGGCATATGTTTTGCATTGTCACAGTAGGGCTTTATTAACCACAATAACTTATTCTGGTTACGGGGTTTAAAAACATTGTTTTTTTTCATGACCTCATTGTTTTCCTTTTTTTATTTTTTAGAGGGCCTGGTTTATGAGACTGCTTTCAATTTTGCATGTCAAGTTTTTTTTGTGTATTTTCATTTTCATGAAATGGCCAGAGAGAGTGTTGTAGGGGAATCTTTTAAGGAAAAATATATATGTTTATGTGATGCACATAACCATGGGAACAAGGCATGAATTAGTACATTGCATATTAAAATTAATGATCAGTGAAAATCACACATATAACAGGCAGTCTCAAAAAGCTGTTTTTTTTTGCCGTGTTTTCAAATAAGCCATTCTGCTTCAGATTGGCTGGGTGTGTAAGGAATGGCTAAGAGAATGCCACCTGTATCGGTGCACACTCGCTTGTGTTGGGACCTCTTCCAACTGACAAATTAATCTGCAGGTAGCCCTAATGGGGGAGCAGGGTTCAAACTTCAAACGTAAGCTTTATAGTATATCTGTGGCAGAGCGAAAAAATATCTCAGGTTTTTAATGCGCAATATTTCTGACAAAGAGCTCAAACATGTTCATTTGAAATGTGTTCCACACTCGTAGTAATGGGAAACATTATTCAGTCTTTATTTGAGTGTCCTCCTGCCAAGATTGTTCACATGTGAAATCCAGTCTGGGCCGATTAGCTGCTATCCCCGGCATCTTGTGGCATTCTGGAAAGCACAGAGGCCTTACACAAAGCTGAACGGTCAAAGCACAGAAGCATTACGCAAAACCAGACGGTCAAAACAGAGTACTCACTTAAACTCTAAAAATGCAAACGCGGAGAGCCGACCGCAACTGTAAATACATTCTTCTGACCACGCAGAATAGTTCTTGTTATGAAACTGTGGATCAGTGCAGTCCTACATACAATAACCCAGCATATGAAAGGGCTTCCAGGGAGCCCCAAACCATTATGCTCTCTGTTCCATATGACAAAACCTCACAGTATAAGCCATGTACAATCAGACTAAATTGCATAACTCAATTAGGTCGGCGCGGATTGTGAGTGACAAGTGAGAAGAAGCAGAGGTTCACTGGAGACAGAAGGTCTAATTTGGTTTGGCCCTGGGACCCAGAGCTCTCTGGTGCCTGACAGGGTCTTCTGGAGCACATAGATCATTAATTAAATGACTCAACACCTCCACGTCTATGGTACACACCTCTCCAGCTGGGGGGAAATGCAACCTTTGCTGCAGAGGTTCTGTCTTATTGGAAGAGGAGAGATATTGAAAGATGAGAGAGGGAGCTGTTTCTAATTAGGGTGTGAAATGAACTATTGTGTTGGGTGCTTTAACAGTGGGTGAAATCAGCACGTACTGAATGAGTTGGGGTGCTTTTACTGCAGGTTACCCTGGGCTGAACCAGGGTCAGTGGATTTAAGGGGCAATGAGTCCTGCTCCCCCCCGGCCTTCTCAACTGTCCTCTCCCAGACCCTCTCTCCACTGTGACCTGCACAGCTTTTGTGTATCTATGCTCCCTGTGCTTTGTGTGTATATATATGTGTGTGTGTGTATGCGTGCATGCAGTGTGTGCGAGCGTGCAGTGTGTGTGTGTGTGTGTGTGTGTGTGTGTGTGTGTGTGTGTGTGTGTGTGTGTGTGTGCGTGCGCGCATTCTGATGCCCGCTCTGTCTCACCTCTTCTCTTGTCTGTTCCTCACAGCCTGTGACTGCCATCCCGTGGGCGCCGCGGGCAAAACCTGTAACCAAACCACGGGCCAATGTCCCTGTAAAGATGGCGTGACTGGTATCACATGCAACCGCTGCGCTAAAGGCTACCAGCAGAGCCGATCTCCCATTGCCCCCTGCATAAGTACGTGGATCAGCCTTTCTCACCTCAGCCCCTGCTAACCCTGACCCCACCCCAACCCCCGCCCCCCGATAGCTCAAGTCATGTTTCCACCGAGCTCCTCTCCATGCCTATCCATGTCCCAACAAAATATCCTAAACATCCATTATTTTAACACCCACTGATTTAGTACAAACCTGTGGAAGAACTGCAGTCATATTTCTTTTTCATTGCACATTGTTTCTAAGATTTACATTTACAAAATGTAGAAATATAAAATAAATATAAAATCTAACAAAAAATAACATTGCTAAACTAAGTTTAATTTTAGGTAGGTTGACAGTCACTAAATGGGGAGGCTGGGTTCAGGCCAATGATATATTCATTGGCATATCTACAGGCAGCAGACTTCAGCCTTTAGTGATAAATGCCAGCAGCCAAAGGAGGCAGGCTGAGCTGTGGCTGTCTCTAACTGAAAGGGAGCTGCCATCGCTAGTGAAGATAGCAATGATAAACATAATCCTAAATCCTCATTCACTGGACAGTTTTACAAACAGTGTGCACTTTTTTTATCAGTACCTTTGCCAATTAAATCGGGCTTGGACACCCAGCAGAACTATCATAAAAGGCATGTTTCTGATACCTTCAGGCTTATATTCAAGAGGTTAAATTAAGCCCATAAAACCCGCTGGAATCAGTTTCTTCCACCAATTCAATGGAAAACACAAAACAATCTGTCACACAGTTGCTACATAGTATGTTTTCAGTTTAATGTCTTAATGTCAAATTTTGTCATATTAAACCCATTGCCAAGTTTAGTTTTATAAATGAGGTAGATGTTCCTCTGCTTCACATTAGGGTTCTGCACTTATGTCAGAAACATATGTGTTGTCCATATAAATGCTGTTCCTTTGCATTTAAAACTGATAGCATGAGCATGCCAATAATTTCCTTTAAAAGGTATTTAGTTCTGAAGATATCTAACTGTTGCTCTTGTGCACTGTTTTGTAGAAAAAGGTAACTAGAAGTCAAAAAGTAGCGAACAAGCTATGAGCTATGAGACATGAGCAAGACAATAATCTCAAGATTTCCCAACAGAAGTTAATTAGCTCTGTATCAAGCGTTGCTGTAATGTTATACACGTGGAAAATACTGCCCACACAAGAAAAACTAAGCCCACACAAGGAGAATGGAATTTGTTGCTATTATTATTGCTACTATTATTATTGATCTACATGGCAGATGCTCTCGTTCAGAGAAGCTTACAAGGCTAACACAGTATGACACATATTATAATATGGCTGTTATTAACCAGCCATTATAGTGAACAGCAGATTTCTGCTTTTTCCACAGGGAATAGATTAAATGGTATGCCGTGTGCTTTCCCCTGCCTAGTGGTGAACCCAAACACACAGCAGAGAATTGGCATTGTTTTTCCAGTTACATTAACACAAATGTTACTTTGAATGCTACTTAAAACTTAAACATAGCTCAGACTGCTTACTCAGTGTACCTGTCCTCAGTTGTGGTATAGGTTAGTATTGTGACATCTTATGCAGAACCCTAATATCTTACACTGCAGACTGCCGTACATCCATGAGAGTTAAGCATGAAACACAAGCTGCAGATATAATCTGGCTCACATATTCCAGTCCTAATTTGTTATCAGGTTTTACCCATAACTCATCACCAGTACATTAAATTTAATTTATCTTAAAGGGAAAAAACTGGAAATACTGCAACCACAGCCAAGAAGCAACTTCTCTTTTGCCATAAACAAACATTTTTCTGAACTGTGATACATCACAAAATTCTGTGAAGGCAAACATAAAACCAAATCTACCTCTAAAATTATTATCAGAGGATCTCGACCTTTACGTATCTATGTGAGGAGTGACAAATAATCATTACGAGAACACATTG
Source organism: Megalops cyprinoides (assembly GCF_013368585.1). Classification (NCBI taxonomy): domain Eukaryota; kingdom Metazoa; phylum Chordata; class Actinopteri; order Elopiformes; family Megalopidae; genus Megalops; species Megalops cyprinoides. The sequence goes on from NC_050601.1 coordinate 21,198,358, forward strand.
GTTAATGCCTCACTTGCACCTATTTAATATATCCTGTCCAGCATCTTAGTAGCTACCTGTATTATGATCCTAGAAATGTTTACTTGATGGTGCACCTGCAGTGCCACTAAAAGCATAAAAATGTATTATCTGCCCCTATCTGCACAAATTTAGGGTAGGGTTTTCAACTAATTGAATCAACTAAAGTTGATTAGTTGTTTGATTAATAGTTTTATGTCCTAACTCAATAAATTCAAAGCTGTACTGATTGGACTGCACAAATCAGCTGAATAAGTCAAGAAACATATTTAATTTTATCTGTTTTTTCTCTACCACATACATGCCTCCAGCACATTTTTTCACAAATGACATACAGCAGTTAACTGCTTAAAAATTTTAAATCGAGATCAGCACAGGGGGTATTCCAGGACCAGGACTGAGAAACAGCTCAAACAGTAATGTGACAAATGGAATACTTAAAATGATATCATATTTCATCATCTTTATGGTGAAACCAGTCAAAACACAGCATATGCTCAGCAGGTGACTACTTCCATCATCTTGACAATGCTGTAATACATCATAATGCATTTTTTTCTGACACAAGGCAGCAATTTGTTGGAAGACTTGATTCTGTCTTTTTTCCCCTTTGAACAGACCCCTGTTCTATGCATGGCCTAGCTGGTAGTCTTTCCTTTATGTGTCTTTCTGTGTATCCACTGCTTTGACCTGCCATGACCTCTTACCCCTTCATAATTTCTCACGGTTGTGTGTCATTGCCCTGCGCTACACAGCACACAGCTTGTGCGTTCCTCTGCCAAAGATGTACAAGGCGTTTCTACCATTAACCGTTCTGCTGTTCTGGAGATGAGAGGAGCTACCCCCGTTGCATGGCTTCCTTACATGTCTCCTTCCTGCCAATGCGACAGGCAAAGGGGCTGAAAGAATCAAGTCTTTGGGCATGAGCTGAATCACTCTGTAGATATAAGATATACTATGATGAGCAGCAGCTTCATGGTGGTGGATACTTCTGCCACAGAAACCAACCTCACTCCTCAGACAGTGCTGCTGCTTCTAAGATAATGTCTAAAAATCACCCCCCCTGCCCGCTTTTATCATCCAACCTTCATCAAAGACCACACCTGAGGCAGGTGGATTGAGGAGCTGCAACACTCATGCATGGTCATGAAATAAACTCATCATTGCAAAGAAGTGAAATTACACAATTATGTATAAAATTATGCCTTTTATATTTGTTTTGTTGCAAACATATACAGCTGTCGATCATGCTTTATCTTGAAGTTTGCAAAAATGTCATATTTAACTTAATTATATATTTGCTGTTTGACGTTTTCCCTCAATTCAGAGATTCCTGTTGCCTCCCCGACAACTGCTGTGAGCAGCACAGAGGAACCAGCAGGTGAGCATGACACACCGTAGTGTTACAGACAGGTAGGCCCGGCACACTGCAGTCTGACAAACAGGAAGTCCCATCTCACTGTAGTCTGACAGACAGGAAGTCCCAGCACACAGCATTTTAACAGAAAGGAAGTTCCATCGCACTCTTCTTTTTTTGACACAAATAACCATACAGTACCATACAGAAAGATGTTTTGTGCAAACAAAAACAAAACACAAAACCAAAAAATAACACACATAACAAGAGGACATAACTGTACAGCAATGCATAACATTTTTGACGTACTGTATAAAAGAATTTCAATGCATTTTTAGGATATTATCAAGGTAAAATACAATACATCTTAAGGTCTTAATACACTGTATGATGGTTTCGAATTATTAAATTTCATTTTTATGAATATTTAATTTTGGTAGAGGAATAAATAAATTTATAGTGTATTGTACATCAGATTGAGGATGAGAGTAATGAAATCGGGATCACAGTTATACCTCTGCAGAGTTTGTTTTTTGCTGAAATGTTTAAATCTGTCCACAAAATCATTGTATAAATACAATTGCATGTTAGTTGCATGGTAAACATTAATAATAATTTTAATTTTTGTTTTTTATTAGGATGTGACCTAATGTTACAGGCCTCTTAGTGACAGGAAGTCCTGGCACACAATAGTTGTACAGACAGGAAGTTCCAGTGTACTTATACAGCTCACTGTAATCTTACAGACAGGAAATCTCAGTGCACTGCAATCTTAGGGGCAGGACGTCTCAGCTCACTCTTACAGCAGCTATATGACACATCAGGGCTCACATCTGGATTACCAACAACCAAAGAACTGGGAAGATTGAGAAAGTATTTCCTCAATGGATCAGAGAGATTGGGGGAAAGAAAGAATTGATATGAATTTGAATTGTTACGAAAAACACTAACTTTAAAAAAGGAAATTATGGAATCTCACTTGGCTGAAACTGTACACCTTCGGTGAAAATTGAACCGTGCTACTTAGCAGGATAGGAGCAGCTTTAAACCGTATGTTATACACATTTGTTTATGAAACATTCCAGACTGTTGATTACAATGGCATGTCTACTATGGTGAGAATTGTTCTGGGCTGCATCTGCCTTTCTGCTCACACCCAAGGCCCTGTTGTCAGCTGTTCCAGAGATACTGTACATCACAAAATATTCTCCTACCTCAGGCCCTGTCTGCTACTGAACACAGAAACTCAGATCCCAAACCTACAGTCTTACAATTCAGTTGTGCCAGGTCTCTTTGGCTGAGTCTATTGATCCTTAACTACTCGTCCCACTAGTTTGTCTGACAAACACAGCGTGGTGCCCGAGCAACCGTTCCTTCTTCTGATAAGGGATCTGATTAGTGGCCTCAGCGTGAACTGAAACGGGCAATACTTCATATTCATAATGTTACAATTATTTCCACCATTGTAAACTGCGCAGGTAATAACTTCACGTACAGGTCATACACAAAAGAGAATCACCTTTTAGATATAATAAAAGGGAGCAAGTGATTATTTTAAAATTCTTGTAACCATAAAATGAGATATATTTCATTTCTCAAAGAGATGGTGCGCTTCTATTCTGTTTGTTTTCTGCTCTGTGGCATGCACACGGAAGCGCTCAATATGCTATCCCTGTAAATGCATGTGCATAAAATAAGCAGGGTGCTGATAAAGGTCAGTTGTGATATAAGCCTCCTCTGCTGTAGCTTCACATAAACTCCCAGGATAAATATAAATGTGCCTTAAAGGCAAAGGCCAAATGTAAGATAAGTTGAGCAAGCTTTAGAGTACAAAGTTACCCAAGATGGAGGTCCTCCTCCCACTGATGAAGTAGAGTTACGTTTTTATGCCACGGAAGACTTGTCAACATCACTTAATCTCTAGTTCCATGTAACGTCTTCGACGCAGTTATCCTTTGGCAAGCGGTATCCGACACATGATGACTTTTATTGGACACAGCGCTCTGCTCTTAAAACTGAAGGGGGTAAACATCCGGCATGTTCTTAGGTGTTGTACACTGTAGACTAATTAGAAGTTTGAGTTCTTCTGAAGATTGAAACGTATAGAGACAGATGGATTTTAGATACAGCCATTGGCCTGCATTGAGCTCCGTGAATTCAGATGCTGCTGTCAGACCACCCAGGTGTGCAATTTAGCAAATATATTACAGCATTTTAAAGAGGCCATTAAAACCCGGCTCGGGATGAATGGCTATTTCGAAAGATATGATCTCACCGCGCAGGCCACCTAATTGCAAACGGATGAAGTCTTCCTACTCCCCGTGTCCTTCACTGTCAATGTACTGTGGCGCCTGGACCGAGACCAGAGGAGCGAGCGAGGCGCGAGTCCGCTCGGCAAGGCGCACAGCTGTGTGGCAGGTGCCCGGGGAAGGAAATTAATTTGTCCTCGGCGCGCGGTTCCCCCGACCACATAGCTGGAGGAATGCACTTCAAATACCTCAGAGCAAAGCCACAAATTGGAAATCGTGCGCTGCAAACGAAACACATGTTTTTTTTTTTTTTTTAGGGCTTGGCGATTCGGCAAAGCGGTTCTCAGAGCCGTCATTAGTGGTGTTTCATGTGGGTGTCGAGCCAATCTCCCTCCGTCCTTGTACCCACAAGCCAATGTGTCCACGCTCACAGGGGGACAGTCCCAGAAACTTTGCGCCCTGTTCATCACAGACATGTTCATTCACCCTTTTAATGCTGAAGTGTTTACAAAACCACTGAACCCAGTTACTGCATCGAAGTTTATCGTACAGCATCTTAAGTACAGAATATGAGTGGCATTTATGACAATTTTTTCATAGGTAAACGCCTCATAGTGACCACCTGTTTGAAGTTAACTTTCAATGGGTTCAATGAATCATTGTCATGGTGCTTAAAAATGTGCTTCAGTTGAATAATCTTGACATTTTAAAAACTGTCCACGTTTGGTGTCTGCTGCCCTCTAAATTTCTGCTTGTTTAAATGTAAATCCAGCAGCTCAGGCTGAACTGCACTTGTGATGTGATATATTGTACTGTATGTGTTGCTCAAGTTCCTAACCTCTTCACATGGAGCTATAACAGAAAATCCCACAGTGAAAGTATCACATTGGTTTAAAATGGCATCCATGAAAAGCTAAGGGATGCTAATGGCACACGCACACATTTACACACACACACACACACACACAAACACACACACACACACATTCATACACGCACACACTTTTTGGGGGAAGTATGATGGGGGGGGGGTTAGGAGCACTAAACTGTGTATGAGGGGGTTTGAGAGGTGCGCGGAGACTAAACTGAGCCCTCAAATGTAAGCCCCGTGTAGTCCCCGAAATAAAAAGTCCACTTCCCCACACCCGAGAGCTGACACAAAGAGGACATTTGTCCACACTGTGGGGGACCCAGTCTCAATGGGACCTTTTTGGGTGCAACCGGCAGCGCCGTCTCCGAGGTTCTGTCAATGGGGAACGAGAGCTATCAAAGAGAAGTATCATGGTGGCGTGGAAGGGGCCAGCGAAAACAAAGCCGCCTTTCCCTGGCTTCTCATTTACATGGAAATCAGGAGGGGTCGATATGGACTCGTCACTTTCATTTACTTAGGGATTTCTCTCCTTCTTTTTTTTCCACTGTCCCAGCGCTGATTTGGGTTTAGTAGAAATGTTGTCTCTACCCCACCAACAGCCCCCACCTCCACCCCCCCATCCCGCCCCCCCCTTTCTTGAGCATTTTTCCTCGTTCCGTCGTTACCCAGGCAACCTCATTCACACAGAATATAAAAGAAGATAAAGGACAGGCATAGATTGAGGGCCGGACAAAACAATGACATTTGTTCATACTCAGGCCAGCTGAAAGGTTTTCTCTCCTTCACTGTCCCTCTCTCTCTTTCAATACTCCCACCAGCACCCCGACACACACACACACACACACACACACACACACACACACCTCTGAGAAGGGGGTTGCCATGATGGGCGGTGAGTATGCGAGAGTTAAACTGGGAGACATTTGGGATGGGGTTTGTTCTCAGTCCAAGAAAAAGTGAAGGAAACAAATGAGCCTAATTTTCTGTTGGGCCTCATGTCACACGTCCCTGTAACAAAAGGTGCCTGGAGCCATGACAGGGCGAGCAGGGTAATCAGTGAAGCCCCTTGACACGCCTTTTTGCTCAGAGGTGAACATGGAGTGGCATTACATTCGGGATATTTATGGGCAAAGCAAGTAATCAAAAATGTAACACCCTTGTGCCTGCTGGTATGAGACAGGCCCTCAGCAAAGGAACAAATTGGTTTGGCCAGGGAGGCAGCTGCTCTTCCACCAGGGTAGAGTGGACATCAAAAGGACTAGCTGGTTCTTCATGGGCTGCTAATTTCTCCCCTGCCCCGCCCCCGACCTCCCTTTGTGTTGTAGAGACTCCAAACCATGAGGCCATAAATGCCAAATCTTGACACATTGCTGGGTTGAAGGGGCGGGGCTCTGGGTGACACAACATGAGGGACTACGTAGGCCTAAATCAGTCCCACAGCAACACTTTGGCAGCGGGGGGACATTCTCTGTGCTTCTTTAAAGCTTTTGGTGGCACAATAGCCACTCCCAAGAGGTCCCACATTAGAGATGGAGGCTGCTCCCCAGACGGCCACAGCGCTGACCAGCCGAGCGCTTTTGTTTCGCCCCTTTCCCTTCACAAAAGAAGGTGCTTTCTTGAATGCTCTATAAGCCCTATTGAGGGGAGGGAGGGCCACGGTTGACACTGGCAGATGGGCATCTCATCTGTAGTGGATGCTTTCGAAGTGACCCGTCAGCTGGGGATCCACCCTTTCTGTTTCTGCTGTAGTCACACCATGCTGTACTAACGCGGCCCTCTCTCCCTCCCTTTCCATTCGCAGACTGTGACTCCCACTGCAAGGCGTCCAAAGGCAAACTGAAGATCAACATGAAAAAGTACTGCAAGAAAGACTACGGTGAGTCCGCTGGGGGGGGAACGCGGTGGCGGCGGTGGTGGCGGTGGCCGAACATCTTCATTTCTGACCTCGATGCAGCTCTAACCCCCTTCCCACCTGGCCCTATTCCTAAACGATCATATGGATGGAGCAAAAATCAGGGGATTAAGCACGAAAGAGCCAATCAGAGAGGGACTTAGGAGGAGCCCTTTGGTTGACGGCACGGCAGGTATCCTAAGCTCTAAGTGGATCTGGCGAAAGTTGGTGTGACGGACAGTAGGGATTCAGCGTCTTCAGAGGTCCTCGTTAAGGAGTGATGTGTGTTTCTCTTTTGGCCAGTGCTTCCGCGGCCATCCTGCCTTTATTGTGGTAGCACTCTGACCATCACTAATGGCTGTCAGCCTCGGGCTGCCGCCACGTCAGTCTGGCCTTTGTGAGCAAAGGGACCGCTGCTGAAGACATTACTTTGCATTCAGATCACCATCTCTGGTCCAGAACGAGAAAAAGTTGTGAGAAACGGACAGGCTCAAATATAAACACTCGTTATTAAGTGTTTTGAAAGTTCCTTTTCTGATCCTTATTAAAGTAACCAATGAAATTACCTAACTGTAATTGAAAACATATTGGCAGCTCAGTATACATTTAAACATCATAGTTTTCACATTACAGTAGACATTTTGCCATGTTGACATGAGCATCCAATTATAATTATCATCCACAAACATTGTGTGGTTAACAATGAGCAATGACATTTTGAAGCCCTGTTTTATTAAATTTAAATCTAGTATTACATTAGCACTTGAATGTCTGCTCTGTTGAAATGTGGGAGCAGGTGTCTTAACTCACCACTGCTTGAGGGAGGAGGGTTGGGTGTGAAGAACAGCTAGGTTTGGAAAAGCAAGAAGAAAATGTCACTTGGTCTGTTGCAACTGAAGAGTCACTGAAAAAAACATTTTCACTGTTTTGCTCAAAAACAAGCAGCTCTAATGTGAAATTAAAGTGTTTAGTAAAATATTTTATATGTATTTTATAAGGTTAACTTTTGGTGTAACACCTGAAAGAAAAACCCCTCCAAAAATCTATCTGGCTTTTCAGTCCAGATGGTTATTAAATCAATGCTAATTTCTCCAATTTGGCTGTAAAACCTAAACTTGGCAACCCTGCAGCTGTACCACTCGTAACAACCACAATAAAGAAAGCCTCCTCATTGCACATCACTACAGCCTACACATTTTGCCAACATAAATGATAAGTCATCTCTCACCTGCAGCTCTGTTACACATACATTACACCCACCAGGCTTTTGGCATTGGGTGTGGCCGTGATTCACTCCCTCACATGATGGTCTGATAATTATCAAGAGCTGGAGGCAATTAAGGTGGGTATGGTTGGGGACAGCAGTTGTTAAGTGAGTAAAGACAAACAGATCTGACACATTATGTTGCATTATCAGTGATGAAAAGTGTCAGGTGTGCAGCCTCTCCCAAAGGGACCGGGCATTCCTGATGGATCATGTCCATCCCGGCCCTCAGTAAGTGAGTGCATGTGTGATCTCATAGGCTATGTGTGCTATTCGGGATGAAAAAGGACATTCATTAAAATGCACTAACATTCCCAGTGAATACTCAGGAGGTAAGGACCTGGGCAGGGGGTTCACATTTTACATCTTTATAAATATAAGATGGTTTTCTCTATATATAATATGCTCCAGAAGTGTCATTGAACATAGCTTTGCTTTTACTGAGAGCCGAGCTCATGCGTGGCAAAGTACGTATGTGAATACCACACCTGTTTTTTTAATTTCTCTGTCCCGTTCATTCTTCCGTGAATTTGACTTTATTGCACTTCCCTCATGGTATGGCCCATCTACCTCTAACTGTGTGGAATGAGGTCTTTCGATTTTTCATTTTTCAGTCTTGCAGGAGGTGAAAATCAATTGAGTCCCTTGCAAGCAGGCAAGCACGTGTTTGCTTTGCAGCGGGTGACTGGCTACAGTCGTTAAGTTGGATTAGCGCCTGGCGTTTAGGTCGCTGTGTGTGTTTCTTTGTAACGTGGCCAGCTCCTCAGCCCACTACCCCCCCAGCCCGAGAACAGGGCCATGTGACTCTGGGGGCTTCTGAACCACATATTCATCTATGATGATGTTTATACAGTAGCAGCAATTGTCCTATTGGTTGTCCACACCAGAATGCACTTAATCGGTCAATCTAGGTACACATTTGTGATCTCAGTACTACATTTGGCGCTGACACTTTTCATGGTTAGTTGTGCCTATTTTGTGAAACTTTTCATGCCATGTTATTAGATGCACTACATACAACCCTCTGGATAAGAGCATCTGTAACACACTACTCTCAGGGGAGTTCTGGGTTGGTCTGTAAGATGGACTTCTGTCTCGCTGGGTAGAAATTTCGCAGACCAGAGGCAGAGCTCAAAGCGAGCTGGACAAGTGCAAGGCAGGGTGAGGATTGTGTGGTGCTTGGCAGGGCGGTTTGTGGTAGAGGACACTATTAGTTAGAGTATAGAATATTACCTTTTAGAGTTAGAGTAGAATATTACCGTTTCAAGCTTGGTGAAAACTGCGTGGCTTTGAGTTTGAGAGATGCTTGCTGGTGTTTGTCACCTGCTGTCTCTCAGCCCGCGGGGATGGGGTCCAAAGCCTGCTGAACAAGGCTGCCACCACAGCTGGACAGTAGAGAGAGGAAGGAAGACGGAGGGAGAAAGTGAGTGAGGGAGGGGAGAGGCAAAGACAGATAGAGGGAGAGAGAGAGAGAAGGAAAGAGAGAGAGAAAAAGCATGAGAGACAAAGTGAAAGGGCGAGGGATAGAGACAGAGAAAGTGTGAAGGGGTGAGAAGGATAAGAGGAGGAAGAGAGAAGGAGAGAGACAGAAAGAGAAAGTTTGAGAGAGGGAGAGAAAGATAGGGACAGAAGGAGAGAGAGAGAGAAGCATTCAGACCTATTCAGAACATCTTGAGCTTGTTCCGAGTGCTGCGAGCCCTGCAACAGAGAGAGGTATTACTGGCACGGGCCGAGCCCCTGCTGGGAACGAGTGCTGCCGGCCTCACTCCACCAGCCCCCTCTCCACTGTGGCCAGAACCCCCGCTGCTTCCTCTGTGCAGTCCTCCTCAACCTCAAATAATGGCCAATTTCCTCTCTTCCCCCTCCCAGTGCCTCCCCGGCACCTTGCTTTCCAACATTTGGGATTAGTCCAGTCCGCTTTCTCTCAGATGGGGCTTTGTAGGCTTCACACACTCGACCCCTGGGGGCGGCCACTGTGGGCCCTGTTGGGAGGGGAGGGGGGCACCTCCAAAACGACATCGTCCTCTACATTCCCAAAACAGCACAACACCATCCTCTGTACCTGCAAAACAGCACAGCACCATCCTCTACACCTACAAAACAACACAACACCATCCTCTACACCGGCAAAACAGCACAACACCATCCTCTACACCTGAAAAACAACACAACACAACACCATTGTCTACACCTGCCAAACAGCACAACACCATCCTCTACACCGGAAAAACAACACAACACCATCCGCTACACCTGCAAAACAACACAATTTCATGGTAACCATGGTCTGTCTGTACTGATGCAGGCTTATTCTCCCTTTCTGAAATCACCTAGGAGGAAAAATACCTTTATTACAGGGGTGAAGGGGGGGAGATGCAGAGAGAGAGAGAGAGAGAGAGGCTGCACCCCAGCAGAAAAAGTGCACCTGACACACACTAACCCAGCACTCCTACCAGCACAAGGCGCTCCAGAAATCCTCTGAAACACCTCACTCCAGAACAGCAAACTGACTGCACTACCAATGCCAAAACTATCACAAGTTAGAAGAATATAGACCTCCCTAACACATTTGGTTTAATATTCATTTAAATGAATAAACCACATTGAAATTGTAATATTAATTGTTCTTTATCGTTTGCTAGGCCACTTTATTATTTTTTTTGAAAAATAAATGTATCGTATTTATTTTATATATAAGATGAAGGGTTACAGTAGAGAGAGAGACAGAGAGAGAAGGAGTAGGAGTAGGAAAGGGAGGGGGAGATAGGTAGAGAGAGGCTTTCAGTGTAATGCTAGGGAGAGGACTACAGATCATTTTTATTTTGTCTCTGAGTGGCACAATAATCCTTACATCTCCACACCAGGGCCAAGGGTCTGTTTCTCTTGATTTTATCCTCTGGCCAGATCCTTTTCACACCTAACATTACAGTTTCTCTGCAATAAACAGCCCGACTCTACAGATCAGCGTCTCCTAATTACATTACACCTGTCCTCAAGTACGATATCATAAATAATGGAAATGGGGTAATGGAGACGTCTTATGGTTTCTAGCACTTTCTATGAGCAACACAATGTCTCCTGGTTCTCCTGATGAAAATCCTACACCCAGCCAGGCTCCAGTGATGGAAAAACGTGGTCTCCCAGAAAGACCATGCCAAATGTCGCCAAAGCTTTCTGCTGAGTTAAACCCGTGCCAATGTTCTGGCCAGTGAGAAAGCACCCACCAGATAATGTTGTGCTGCTCCACTCCACTTCACACTGGATGGTTTGTTTGCTGGACGTTTTGTGGGAGCAGGAACTGGTATCAAATATTCAGATGTAAGTATACAAAAAATTTTACTGAATGTTTGACATCTCTGTGATTAATGGAACTGAGAAATAGAGAGAGAGAGAGATTAATGGTCTGGCTTGAAAAGTTGGACAATGTTATATAATTGTTACATTGGACTGTTATGCATCTTCAAAATGTCAAATGACAAAGTGCAAGCCAGCAAATGCTTATATTCGTTTGTCCAGATTTTATTTATAAGTGTATTTGGTAAATTATTATCATTTAAATAAGAAGATTATTTAATCCCTTTCCAGCAATGGACCAGCTTTACCCTGAGAATAACAGGAGTCACGCACATTCACAGTGCCTATTAACGTACTGGTCAAAAATAGCCAGAGGCACAAATGTAATGCTTCTCCTTAAAAGGAAATGTTGCTGGGGATGTCATGCGGGAAGGAAAGCTGCACCTTGTTTTGTTGCTGGCCTGTCACAGACAGATGTATCCCATGATTCCTGGCTGCACGGGGCCAGCTGGGGGTGCACCTCGCTCCCAGACTGTCTGAGAGAGGTTTTTTTTTTTTGCTGTTCAGTTCCTTTTGTCCGAGGGGACCACAGGCCTGCGTTCCTTGGTCCTGGGCTTGGGGGGTCGTGAGGAGAGGCCTCTGTTCAAACAGCAAAGCGCCCCTGTCCACTCCTCCCCCCGGGACATGATGGCAGGCAATTAAACTCGGTGTGACAGATCGCCGCCGAGGCGAAGCGGGAAATCCATAGCTCTTATTTATTTTCGTTTTTTTTTCTTCTCCTTCATGTAGCCACGGCTACACTGCACAGAAAGGGGGGCATCTCTCTCCCTGCCCAGCCCCACACGGCAGGGTCGGGGCACAATGAATCAAAGCTTCAACTGATTGGGGGCATTCTGGGTGTTTCTGGGGGAAGGATTTGTGCTGGTGTCAAGCATGGCGCCATCCACTGGTGGGTGAGGGAACCGCAGAGAGGTTTAGGCGGAGTGGGCAGGGTTTTGGGGGTGGGGAGTGCACTCACACACTCTGGTGGACAAAAGGCCCGGGTGGACGCACAGACCCCGCCGTGGGGAAGGGGGTCCGCAGGGCTGTAATTAAACGTGTGCTAATTCGATTACACTCTCTCCCAGGGAGAGGGAGCGTGTGGGTCTGTGGCGCCCCAGCAGGAGATTGGCACCTCTTCACAGTTTTTTTTCTTCCCGGCTGTTCTTCCTCGGCCCGTCTTACTCCGATGCGCGCCGCGGGGTCCAACAGGGTGTATTGTCCACGCAGAGAAAAGTCTGCCTTGTTTTTGGTCCTGAAAGCTGTGTTCGCGGACGATTTTCAGCTGGGTTTTTTCTCACGATCACTCCTTTAAAGTGCCTCAGGGTGGTGGTGGTGGGGGGTGGGTGGTTCTGTGAGGTGGCAGGTGGCAATGGTGGCCTTGCGGTTTCCCAACTGTACTTTTGCGCTGTGTCTCTGCTGAGTCTGTGTATATCTGTAAGTGTGTGCTGATTTGCTGCTCAAGACTGTGTAACAGGTGCCAGAATCATGGGTGATGATTTGTATGGATGATTTTATACTGGCTTGTAGGGTCAGAGCTTTTTCTGATCTTTCTGGAACATTCTCTGTAGCTGAGAGACACCCCCCCACACACACACACTCTTTCTTTTGATGCAAAGGAATTGCCTCCAGCCCAAATACACTCTGTCAATGAATGGCAGGTTTATGAAAGAGGGCCACAGTGATTGCAACTGGCCACTTCTCTTCTGTAATTGCAAGCAATTTGCTCACATCGCCCCCCCTTCCCCTCCCTACCCCTAACATATACTCCCCCCTTCTCACCCTGAGCATTTCACACAGCTATTTGGCCAACCAGCACACCTCAGAAAGCGCCCACTTGCATTCACTGAGAGAAAAATACAAACATGTCCTGTAGTGCTTCTAGTATTCTTCCTAGTTGATTCTGCCTCCGAGCACTGTATATTATTCTGTATACCTCGCCATCCATTTTATTTAGAAGTGCAATGCTTTTCCTCACGTGTCCTTGCATCAAACAACACGCGGTCACTGGGGGGGTTATAGGTTGATGGGGCTTGGGGGGGGTGGAGGGCTACAGGGGGTCATGGAGATAGGGGGTCTAGTGGACTGCATTGGGACGAAGGTGTTAATGGATTGAGACCGTTCATGAGAAGTATTCCTACCCCTGGTGTGGAAAAGCATACTCCAGCATGACTGTTCCAAAGGGTTCTCTGCACATGTACCACTAGACAGAGGCCAGCAGTGACAGTGGTATTTTTATTGTTTCTGGACTGTGGACACTTCTGTTCGGCAGCTTGGAGCCCCTTGTAAAACGCCAGTGACGGACCTCGAAGGCACATTTATTTTTTTGCTGAAGTTTATAGCTCTTAACCTCAGATGTAATCACTCCTGCTCTCTTTCCCCTCTGGCATTCACCAGCCCCTTTATTTGAAAATTTCTCCCCATTTTCTCTCATTTGTGACAAAAATAAAAGAATCCAATGTTTAGCATAACCCCGGGGGCTTTTTTTTTTTTTGTTCCCGTTCCTCTTTTTAAAACTGTACTGGCAGGGGGAGGAGGGGAGTTTCTACGGAAACCTCGACCATGGTCAAACATTAGAGGGTTTCACATGCAAGCGAGCTGGTCTTTCAAATGTACATAGCGGGCACCGAGTCCATTCTCCCGGGGCTGAGAGCGCCATGGCAACTGTTGCCGTAATAACGAATGTGTTGGCCTGCACAATGAGGGGAGGTCAGAGGTCAAGGCTGGAGGCTGGAAAGGGAAGGGTAATAAAGATGGAGTGGGTCAGCGATTCAGATACATCTTCTCAGACAGCCCACTTTAATCTGATTCCAATTAAATGTGGACCCATAGTTCTGCATTTCAGTGGCCCAGCGCTCTCTAACAGTAGCTCAAGCTCATGGGCAGACAGTAATCACAGTCTTGGCAAACGGGTAGCAGTATGACAGCATGACAGTACATTACGTCATATTACATTATTGCCATTTAGCAGAAGCTTTTATTCAGAATAATGTAGACAGTACATCTAATGAAGTGGTATGAAAAGTTGCAAAAAACAGAACACCACTAACCACACGTCAATGAGCATCAGTGCCAAACACTGTGTTGAGATCCTAAATGTTTGCTAGATTAACAAGAGCATAGCAATATGTATCACTTAAGAACTATACCATTCCAAATATAGCGCTAAGACATACTACATGCATACAAGTAAACCTCCACATACCCAATTTCATAAAACTCTGAAATACACTTTCACAGGAGATGGACAAAAGATCACACTTGGGCGGGGGGGCTGAGGCATAGTACAGTAGGATAAGTGACAGTGGCTAGGACCAGGGCTGGTAGCCCAAAAGTTGCTGTTTGGATTCTTCAGAGGGGCACTGCTACCCTTGTACCCTTGGGCAAGACACCTAGCCTGAACTGCCTCAGCAAAAATCCACCTCTGTAAATGCACGATGTGTAAAATTTGCATGTATGTATGTAGCTTCTGGATGAGAGTGTCTGCTAAGGTTGGGTAATGTAAAAGGTATTTAAGGACTTACTGAATGGGTAAATGGATGTCAGTGGTTTGATTATTAATTACTGTTTTTGCTCTGCCCCTCCCTCCCCCAGCGGTCCAAGTGCACGTCCTGAAGGGGGACAAGGCTGGGGAGTGGTGGAAGTTCACGGTGAACGTCGTCTCCGTCTACAAGCAGGGTGCCAGCCGCATCCGGCGCGGCGACCAGCTGCTGTGGGTGCACGCCCGGGACGTGGCCTGCAGGTGCCCCAAAATCAAGCCCGGGAAGAAGTACCTGCTGCTGGGCAATGAGGACGACTCCCCGGATCAGAGCGGCGTGGTGGCCGACAAGGGCAGCCTGGTGATCCAGTGGAAGGACGCGTGGGGCCGGCGGCTGAGGAAGTTCCAGCAGAGGGAGAAGAAAGGGAAGTGCAAGAGGGCCTAGGAGAGGGAGAGAGAGAGAGGGGGAAAGAGAGAGAGAGCAACGGGGCGCGAGGAGAGGGTAGAGAGACAGAGGGAAAACGAAAGAAGAGGGAATGAAAGAAAGAGAGAGGGTAAAGAGACGGAAACAGAGACTGTGTTCTGCTGCTTTGAGTAGAATCTCGAAGAAAATATTAGATTTTTTTGTTATTCTAGGAACTTTTGTGAAGGAGATCACTTTTTGCATTTTTTTTGTTCTCTTGTTCCTTTGAGATTTTTTTTGTGGATTTGCTGAGTTTGCACCTAATATTATGAATATATAAGTCGTTTGTATTTTATTATTGATTGAGGTTAATATTTCCGATCCGTTTATACAGAACGTATTTTAGAAAAAAAGAAAAAAACAAACACAGTAAGCTACTGTATGACGTTTCTGTTCTCTGGCTACGCCAACTGTGTGAAGCTTTCTCCAGGCAACATAGGAGCCAGGGCGCATGGCTAACATTAGTCGGGTCTCACAAAACCATGTCAGCAGAAGAGGTTGTTAACATTTACAAGGTGTCATAAAATTAAGGTTTTACTGTGTGTGCGGCTATAACACAGAAAAACAGAGAGGCCAGTCAGTGCTTCATACAGCACCTTTCTGTAAGAACTGCCACTAAAACAGATTGTACCTCAAACACTATAACTGATTAGTATATTTATTTAATTGATCAATCAAATCTACATTAAGCTAAAAAGAGCGCAGCGTTCAAAGAAGATCCTTTTTAGCGGGAGGGGGAGGGAAGTGAAAGCAGGCTATTGTGTCTCAATATAAGGTGGAGACCACTGTAGGCCCCTTTCCAGACACAGTAGCTAGCAGTATATGGTTGTTCAACAGTGCTTTGTGCCACAGCATATGTTCGTGATACCAGAGACCTGGAGGATGCTGGGAGAGGAGCTTTTTAACTGTAATGCACCACTTCATTATCTGTCTCTCCAGGAGGACGCTGCTCTCAATCAGTGCTGTAAATGTTGTCTTCAAGTGATCCATTTGTCGGAATGCAAAGCAAATTCTGTGGGGGCGGGGGGTGGGGGGGGGGGGGCTGGTTGGTGGCCAAAAAACTCCTGAGTGATGGCTGCCAGTCACAGCAGGTGGCGGAGATGGTCTCATGCACACAGCGACAGCTCCCCACCCTGGTGGACTCTACACCGAACACGCGCTCTTTAAGGCCAACGCCGCTGTTTACGACAAAGCTCTCAAATGCCGCTGTTTACCACTCCGCTGCCTTCACAGTCCAAGAGGACAAGAGGGGGAAACTCCAACTGTCTCCTGAGCCTTCAACCTTCTGGATTACACAAAGGACTGCCATGTTAACTATAAAAACAAACTTCCAGGCACCCTCTTAGTATCAGCATTCAGGCTTCTCTTTGAAGTTTTTTTTTTTTTTTTATTGTTACAAAACAGCTGGCCTTAACATCATACTCTGCTGATCAATGAAAGTGACTTTGGGTAATTGGACTGAACGATCAACGCACTCAGCAGGCACTTTTGGGAAAGGTGATGCTCTTTTCTTCTTCATACCAGGCGGGACTGTGGACACCAATAGCTGCAAAGCACATTAACACAAGTCAGCTCTGCTGTAGGTCGGCCAAACCACAGCATTTCTGTAAAACAAGTGCTCATTATTTCAATCTGAACTATATTTACAGAGAGAGAGAGAGAAATATCTGCATCAGTTTCCAACCCCTGTATTTACACTGTTGCAATACTGTTGCGGGGGGGTCATGGCAGTTGTCTCAATGGCTAAAATGCATAATTCAGATGGTAAAATATACCAGCCTCACCAAAAAGACCCAGTTTCAACACAGAAGTGAGGGAAAAAGAGTTAACCTTTGGTATGCTGTGTTGTCCGCTACTTTTAAACAAAGAAAACGCAATCAAAATAAGCATTGTGCCAGTGGTATTAGAGTTGCATTCAACATAATCACTCAGTTGTGTTTTTGTTGTTTTTCTCTCGCTGCTGCTTTTTATCAAAGTGATCTCTTGTGCAGTGACAAAACTGTTATGAAGTCTGTCAGTCCTCACATATCCTGTACAAACCTACACACTCTCTCAGAGCTGAGAGTCTCATAGCAGCTTGGGCAAATTTCCTCAAAGGACAAAGCACAAAAGCTTTGGAAACGTTTCTGACAGTCAGAGAGTTATTTCTCAATGAGCAGAACTTGAGAAATAACGTTCCCTTAACATTTCATTAAATAAATATACTTTCTCTCTGAGGTACATGTAAACATACACAAGACTGAATGCGGACAGCCTTTGACTGCAGAGCGCACCCGCTTGGAAAATGTGCATTTATTTTTAAAATGTAGTCTTAATGTCACATTAACCTAAAGTTAAATAAATGAAACAATTTAATTGATGTGTGCATTTTGAAAAGGATATTTGGTACTCATTAAAGGGGGGGGGGGGTGGGTCTGAGGTATTTCCAACATTATTTGTGGTGTTAGCATTTTTATTTGAAGCCTGGACTAGGATATATAGCAGCAGCATTAACTAGAGACATATGTGTGTTGTAGATATAAAAACTGACTCTTTGAAATGGATGATAGGAAGTTGTGTTTGTGTCGTGTGAACTAACATGACTGCTTGCTTATGGTGGAGCGAGAGAGAAAGAGAATGGTGAGAGACAGAGACAGTGTGGTTCAGCACATCTCATGTGAAAAGAGCCCTACAGTGGTGTTTGTATGAGGTTCTCTGTAGTCCACGCCATCTCTGTAGGGTGCTCATTCTCTTGCATACCTCCAGCACAGATATTTCATCATGACCGCATATTCAGCTGTTGTGTGTTCTTTCTGTCTTCAATCTGGAAGGTTTTCTTTTTCCCCTAAGAGGAGGTTCTACATTCCTATGCTGGATGTGAATATTCTGTTTTCTTGGCCACGCCTCATCAAGAATACTCATAACAAGCCAGGAAATCAGAATGCTTTTAGCCTCAACAATAGCAGTGACAAAATGTTCAGTGTATCAAGCGCACCTAGTTGACTGTCTGGTCAACGCATAGAAAATCTGTGCCAGCGTTATGTGACTGTCTCTTTTTCTCTCTCTCTTTCTGTCAATGTAGACACTAAGTCTCTGCCACACATGAGAGGGCAATCAAATTCATGCATCATTTTTTTCACAAAGGAGTTACATAAGAAGAGAAGGATATTTCAGTTAGGTCCAGAAGAACATGTGAGGCTCTTTGGGACATAAATAAAAGTACTGGGTACTGGGTGCTCTGCATAAATCCTGCATATCTTTTCCTGCATAAAATCCCCATCCTTTTTGTTCCAGGAGCTGTCCATTTCATGTGATTGGATTAGAGACAAACGTTCATGCTTTTTATCAATGTCTTTTGTTGTCTTGTTCCTTAGCGTTTATGAAAAGAGATTTAATTGTAAATGTATACATTTTTGGCCATAGATGTTAAGCTAACTCTGTATTTGTGTCTCATAGGCCCACAACATAAACTCTTAACTGTCCAACCGAATGATTCATTTAAAATAATGTGCTGCAGTCCTGTCCAAACTTCGCTTTTGTCCAGGCAACATACTGCGAAAGTTGTTAAGTGGTGGCTGTTGCAAGACTCTGCAATGTTGCCCTTATAATACATACTAATATATTATGGTTATTATGTATGAATATATTTAATGTCACAGGAGACTATGTGGATTCTATTTTTGTCTTTGTTTTTTATATTTCTGTTGTTTCTTTTTCTTTTTGTTTGTTTTGGTTGTTAGACAGCTGTGATAAAAAGCAGAAGGTATTTGTATGTACAGAAGACCATCCTGGTAGAACTAAAAGGAGCATTCAGTTTAAATAAACTCGTAAAAAAAAAAAACAAAAAAAACAAAAACGGACCAGGGTCTCTTCTGTTGAGGTTCTCGGTCACCCTGCGTGTGCCCTTGTTCAAAGCAGAAGCACTGTTGATGATGCACAGTTCCAGATCACATGGGTCACAGGTTGTCACTGTTTCCCATTCAGCCAACCACTGCGTGCGCTTAGCTTCACACCAGCTTGTAACGCCTCGAAACACTTTATAACATGCTTGCTCAATATTCCATTGCACATCACTTATAAAATGCATGGTTGTGCATAAATGGATGTTAGTAAATGCATTATACAGTAGGAGGTGAAGGTTGCCAGATTGATGAAGATTTATACAGGGTTACAATATACCACATTGAGAGGAGCATATTATGCGATCTTGCAGCAGAAATGTACAATAACCCACCCACAGGCAGCAGATGCCTCAGCTCAGGTAGCCACAGAGACAGAACATCCCCTCCCCCAAACCAAAACCTTCCCTCAGCTCCTCATTCATATTCATGCAATATGCAATCCAAATATGATTTGTCATTTTAATGATACAAGTTTTATTTTATACTATTATTTATATGTTTATCATAGAAAGCTTACAGGACATTTCACAGCAGTTATCCATTTGTATAGCTGGATGTTTATGAAAGTAAATTGGATTGAACTTATCCAGCATTTATGTATAGCTGCGCTATTCTAATAACGATCCCAGTTCCTTGCGGACTTACTGACTTACTGTTGATGACTGTTTATTACATTTACATTTACATTTATTCATTTAGCAGATGCTTTTATCCAAAGTGACTTACAAGTGAGGCAGAGTACAACACAAGCAAAAAAACCATAAGGAGTCAACAATATTAGAAGCGCTGCATGACTTGGTTTAAATGGTTGGCCAGACAAGGTACAAGTTAGCTGGTAGAGATAATGCGTGTGTTAAACCATTAGATTACATTTTTATAGTTTAATAGGAAACAGTTTTGAGACATGAGAAATTCCTTTAGGGGGTAGTGTTTCAGGTGCTCAGATGAGAGCACCCATATACAGTACATAGTAGCATTGCTATGCTGTATTAAACAATTTTTCTTGAGTGATGGATCAGTGGGGTGCATTTTCAAGTGAAATTTTAAAAGGTAAAAGTAATAAAAATACAATCAAAACAATACAGGTCTCTTCCCTGTCGAAAGATACTGGGATACCTCTCCCCTACAACAGCGTCATATGTGTTGGGTGACACTCTTTGTGGTGACATTCATTTTCAATGTAACATTTTAGAATCATGCAAAATTTCTTTTGAGTGCATAATTTAGCCACTATGTCAGGCTTATGTAGGCTTTATATACATTTGCACTCAATGTACAATATGACCAAATTATGTATATATAAACAACTGAACCGAAAACCAGAAACAACTGATTCAAAAGAAGTGGGGCCATATTAAAAAATCTTTTTAGACTGTTTCAGAATGCACATTCAGTTCAGAAAATTGAACTTTTGAAAAATCATTGCTTTCAACAGGTTTTTCAACACGTCCACTAAAGACAGATGGTAGATAATGGCACTTTCTTATTGTTCATGGAAAGGATGAGATGAGTCACAAACATGTTTGAGCCACATGTCCTTCCTGAGTCCTTCAAAAAAAAGATTTGAATTGTAACCAGTAATACATTTTTATAAGGGAACAGCCTGCATTAAGGGTTTTTACACACATTGACTGCTGCATTCCTCCAGGACACAGCAGCAGTGGAAAACCTTCCCAGCAGCCATTGCAAGGCTTTTGACTTGGCTACAACGCACCAGAGTGAAAGACACAGTGTAAACACATGGGGAAAAACCATCCGATTTGCCAAGCGAAGACGCTGGGATCATCATTTCGCATAAAAATGAGAAGTCAAAACACAGTCGCTCTGTAGCTAACGCTAAGTGGTTAGAAGTTCTGGGAAAAGCCACTGCAAAGGGTAGGTGGTGGGGGTTGTGTTAACATTCGGCGCAATGCATCAGAGATCGCCGCCATTAAACTCCCTTCATTTACACCAAAGTAAAACAGTTAGCCAGGGCCGCACTATCGCCATTTGTTTTGGCTCACTCCATTCTGTAAACATGGTGAAATTCCAGCGCAGACAATAACATATGACAGCTCGGGTGTAAATATTTGCGACTATTGCTCAACAAGTGACATTACCAACCTGTTATTTCAGAGCTTTGGCAGAGCCGGGGGTGCTGATGTGAAAGGCACCTCGGGTGTCACAGAATGGAAATAAAACTCTCCGAAGCTTGTTTAAATGAGCCATCTACAAAGACGCTGCGTGGGCTCAGTATGTCCAGCTAAACACTTTCCCCTGGGCTGTCTTCTAAATATTTGCTGACATTTTCCAGAAGAAAGTTCAAATTCATTTTCAAGTGCCAATTAGATAAACACATGTTAAATGATAATTGTAAGGTAAACAACAGATTTTTTTTTGCCATTTAATAAGGCCCTGACATTGGAACAGTGTCTTCTTTTTGGAGGGAAAATGTGCCTTGGAAAGAGCCACCCCCTTACCTCTGCCCTGCCCACCACCCTCCACCATTGGTTAACACATTGGTGCTAACCACTACCTCACTACCTGTTCTTCCACCCTGCAATGTCAAAAATGGAGACAGTGAGAAAGAGAGAGAGAAAGGCAAAAACAATGGTATATAATGAGAGGAGAAAGAGGTTTGGGTGGGGGGGGGGTGTGTGGAGTTTATGTGGCAAAGAATGGGCGTGTCTATGTTTCTGCACCACAGGCTTGATGTACCCACAAAGTACACTGTTTGAGCAACCACACCCCCCCCCCCCCCCAATTGTTCATGTGCTCACAAGCCACACAGCGACCACCAGGATGGCAATTAGCAACAGCGTTTCCCTGACGATCATTCCTGAAACAGGAACTGAGAGATGAGGGGGATTAGAGGACCCTGGACGAGGGCTTAAACAAATATCACCCAGACACTCGCAAGTGATGTGGTGAGCTTGGAGTTACACAACCAGCTTCTTGCTGTAAGTGCGGCTGCTGGTTTCGCCCCTTGCCCACATGATGTTGAGGCTTGCCAGATGAACTTTCTGAGCAACATGACAGTTTCTCCCCTAGTCTGGCGGATCCCGGTCACGGTCAGAGAGAACTCTACACGTGTGAATCTCGTCTTCAGAAAGTCGGAAGAGTGTTTTGGGATGTGAGTGGAAATTTGAAAATGCCCTCTAAAACAAACACAATCAAAGCGAGGAGCTTATGTTTAAAGGGAGCAGGCAATTAAACCCCACTCTAGCTCAGTTTTCAGAATGTCAGACCGCAGGCCTGAAAGCCTTTCAGCCTTGTCTCCTTCAGATGATTCAAGAAGTAAAAAAGTAAAACAACTAAAAAAAACAAGTCTTGCCTGAATTTACAAAATGCAGACCTTTTTTTCCACATCTTCAAATGTGAGAGCAAGGCTGAATCTGTGTTCTCGTGCCATCGCTAGAACGGCGAGGAGAGAAATCGTGATATTTCAGCTGGCCTCCTCTCTGTGCCACTGGCTCTCTGCTTCTGAGGAAAAACATTATTGCAAAAGCTGTCAGAAATTCCTATTGTACAATACCCAGGAGGACAGAGAAAAGACGTGAAACAATGAAAAGCAGATTTCTAACATGGTTCTCAGAGCACAGGCCCCATTACCTGACATGTAATGTGATGTGATTTAGAGAGGAAGACCATCATAGAGAGGAAGACTTGTGACCATGCAGAACACTCCACCCGGGATGGTGGAATCTGACATCCAGAGCAAGAATGCCGTGCAGCTCCCAAGGTGTCTTCCGTCACCGTATGAATTTCACATTCCAAAAACTTCTCCACCAGCTAGAGCGACAAACAAAAGCAGGCCCAGCTCCTCTGCCAATCAGGGCACAGGAATCTGAAATTAAACTCGCCCCCTTGCTTCTGTCCTGAGGTCAGTCTCTGTGAACAGTCAGCCCAACACACTCCTTCTATTGTCTCACAGGTCACGGGCAGTGGGATCCTCAAAAAACAAAGGGCTCTCCACATCCTTTGGATTTCCAGGCCTGTGCCCACATCCTGGCAGCTCTGGACAGGCAGAGGGAGCACACTGATTCTTCTAGACCTTTCTGCAGCCTTTGACACAGTGGACCACACTCTACTTCTATCTACCTTGGCTACGTTGGAGATCACTGACACTGCTCTCCTTTGGGTTAAATCTTACCTCTCTGGACGCTCTTTCTGGGTGTTCTGGAACAGTGGGTTGCCTAGACCCCAGAGCCTGTCCGGTGTCCCTCAAGGCTCTGTACTTGACCCCTTCCTCTTGCAATCTCTCGTCTCTGTCTTCTCCTCTTCCTGTCATTTCCGCCATCTGACACACAGGTTTTTGCATGCATCTCAGCTTGCCTGAAAGACATTTCACAGTGGCTGGCGGACCACCACCTGAAGCTAAACCTGGCTGAAAATGAAATGCTTCTCTTCCCATCCAAATCCCCCCCGTTTCAAGAGCTCTCCCTCGGCCTAGACTCTACAAGCCTTACAACCAATAGTACTGTCAAAAGCCTTGGTGTAATGCTTGATAGTCATCTGTCCTTCTCCTCTCAGGTGGCAGCGGTGAGTCAGGCTTGCAAATTCTTTCTTTACAACATCCAAAGGATCCACCCCTACCTCACTACGTATTCAACGCAGCTGACCTTCAGACCTTGGTCCTCTCAAGCCTGGACTTCTGTAACTGCCTCCTTGCTTGGCCTCCTGCCTGTGCGATCAAACCTCTACAACTAATCCAGAATGCAGCTGCACAACTCGTCTACAATCTCCCTAAACATAGTCAAATTATTCCCCTCCTCACCTCACTTCATTGGCTTCCTGTTCACATCAAGTTCAAAACCTTGGTGCTTGCATACAGGAAAGTGAATGGAACAGACCCCTCATACCTATGACTGCTCTCCAAACCCTATGTTCCCTCAAGACCGCTGCCCTCTGCATCTACAGGACAACTGACTGCCCCAACCGGACGGGATCACTCTTCTTTGACACAATCCGTGTCTGTACTGGTCCCTAGTACAGGAATGGCCCTAGTAGGATGGCAATTGGCAGCAGCATTTCCCTGAAGATTAGGAACTGCGAGATGGGGGGGATTAGAGGACCCTGGACGAGGGCTTAAACAAATATCACCCAGACACTCGCAAGTGATGTGGTGAGCCTGGAGTCAGAGCTGCTCTTCCAAATGGCTGCAAGATGCATTTCATGCTAAATAAGTGGCCAATAATCTTTATTTTTACCTCAACCAAAAACCAAATTAAACAACTAAACTATAAAATATTTGTAAATATGATACTTCTGTGAAAATGTTGAGTTTATTTTGAGGTCACTCTCATGAAATCCTTTAAACTGGCTCACTTGTTTCTGAAAAACATGCATCAAAGATGATGGCAACTCGTGCACAGTCGTGTTTTTCCATTGCCCCATACCAGCCATTCCTGGTCTGACCTGGGCGACAGGATAACTTTCTTCTTGCTGGTCTGAATCAATTTTGTTTTCTCCCCCCACTATGTTCTGGAAGGACTTGCGTATGGTTCAACAGGGAATGGGGACTGTGTGTGTGAGAGAGAGACAGTGAGATTGTGTGTGTGTGTGTGTGTGTGTGTGCGTGTGTGTGTGTATGTATGTGTGTGTGTGTGTGTGACAGAGAGAGGGTGAGTGTGTGTATGTGTGCGTGCGTGCGTGTGTGTATGTGTGTGTGTGTGTGTGTGTGTGTGTGTGTGTGTGTGTGTGTGTGTGTGTGTGTGTATGTGCGTGTGTGTGTGTGTGTGTGTGTGTGTGTGTGTGTGACAGAGAGAGGGTGAGTGTGTGTATGTGTGCGTGCATGCGTGTGTGTATGTGTGTGTGTGTGTGTGTGTGTGTGTGTGTGTGTGTGTGTGTGTGTGTATGTATGTGTGTGTGTGTGTGACAGAGAGAGGGTGAGTGTGTGTATGTGTGCGTGCGTGCGTGTGTGTATGTGTGTGTGTGTGTGTGTGTGTGTGTGTGTGTGTATGTGTGTGTGTGTGTGTATGTGTGTGTGTGTGTGTGTGTGTGTGTGTGTGTGAGAGAGAGAGAGAAAAAGGGAGGCAAGCTTGACAGAGCTGCAGGGTATGCTAAACATCCATGCACTGGAAGTGCTGTGCCTAAATAAAGCTGTCAGTAGTGATGTATTCATTTAGGGCTCTGTGACATCTAGCCAGTTAGGGAGCATCTCCTCCATGCTTAATGTCTGAACCACTGCCACTGCTCTGTTTTACAACAGCCTAATCTCCCTCTGACATCACGCCTCCAGCAGATGGCTGTCGATAGTCGGGTTTCAGATGGTATTCAGACAGCAGCCCCAGCTCTGCCAGCGTCTCCTCTGCTGCTAAAAAGGGGCTCCAGAAAGCAGCATGCAGACAGCCTATTCATCCTCCCAGATGCAGCCTCATAAAACACATTTGATAGACAAAAAGGGAAGAAAGGCTGGGAGGGGAGCCGCAAACAGGAAGCCCCGCCCTTCCCCCGTCTCTGTACCTGACCCCTCCTGCTACTGGCAGGGCAGCACGACACAAAGGCCGCGGTGACCTCTGAGGAAAGGTCAAGTTTAGTGCTAACAGGATTAGCTGTCATTTCGCCGATTGTGATCTTTTCGCAGCCTCTCCCCAAAAACCGTTCCCACACAAATTAGCCTCATCCCATTGTGATAAATTAAACGAGCCAAACACAAACCCTTAACAAAAGCTTGTTTTACTTTCAAATATTGAGTGCATCACGCCAGACGATGACATTACTCTAATACGTGCTGTGTGATTGGCTTCGGTGACATCAAAAATCTTGTGGTTTGGATAAACAAGAAGCCCGTTTCACAAGACCCCCCAGACCCCCCCCCCCCAAACCCCGACCCTCTACCCCTGCATTTGAAGAGGGAGCTCGGCTTTTTGACAAGGCCGCCCAAAAACACGCAGTGGGAATGAAATGTGGCCTGTGCCCTGTTTGGTGAACCCCCCCACCCCACCCCCGTTTGCCCCGCCTCTGAACATGGGAATCATTACCGCCGCCTGCCACAATTAACTTGCGGTCGTCCCCCTCCATCGAGGGCCCAGACAATCCAGGCCTACTTGAGATGCGCGCCACCCGCCGCCCTGCTGAGTGCAGGAGCGGGCCCACGGTGGGCTAAGCAGATTAACGGGCGAGAGGGGCTGGCCCGGGGGAACCAGATGAGACGATTAAACCCTGGGAAACTCGGGCCACCCGTCCCGGGTCCTTTGGTGCTGGGGGCCCCCGCCCCGCCCTCGCCCTGATGGCTAAAGTGCCCGTAGCACACACACACACCCCCCCCCCACCTCATCCATTGCCTCTCCCGCCAGGGAGAAATGACTCAGTCAAAGGGACTTCATTTAACTTTTTAAAGGCCGCCTCAACTTTCAGTTTCGGGCCGAGGCGAGCTTAAACCTGCTATAAAAGGTCTGCCTAAGCCTGGTTTTGTCTCCAAGTTCAAAGCCTTTCTCTCATAAAGTGTATGCAGTCGAGTCTTTCTTCTCACGTTTACCCCAGCTCTATTACCCCTCTGTGAAACTACCCCACCCTGATCCCAAAGCTGGCTTTCTCAAGCCTACAATACCATCCTGTTTGCCTTCAAGCAGCCAGTCAAAAACAGGACGATTTAACCCCCAAGGTTCCCTCCTGAGATCCCATCCCATATCTGTCTGCCTTTGGATTCTGGAAACAGCTGGAGAAAGTCCACATGTGCAGCAATGCATGCTGGGATATCATGTCAGCAAACATCACAGGTGTGCCACGCAAACACAACTCAGGGAATGAGAAGAGAGCAAATGAAGCAACATAGACATCCTAGTTCATTTTTTACCTTAAAAACTCTCAAGGACACCAAAGGAATACACCTCAGTAAAAGGAACAAATGGCTGATTAGCGCAAGTCGCTACTTCAGTATCAACCCGCTGGTTTCTGTAGTAACGACCTTCCGCCACTCTGGGCCTGCTCCCTCTCCTGCATGGGGAAACGTCAGCATCCGCCATGTTGCTCTCTGCTGCTCAACACTCTTAAGAAACGGCTGCAGCTCAGGGCACAGGTGCCTCCATCTGGACACACAGTTCTGTCCCCATCCACAGTTTAGAAACAAACCATAAAGGTAACCTCTGTGCAGGCACTTTCCAGCTCCAACACTCCCATCCTCCCCACCTCAACACACACACACACACACACACACGCACACTCAATGTCCTGCCCCACCCCCAACTCTTATTCACAGAGAAACCAGACCTCTGTTCGTTTCTGGACTCCCTGAAACAAAGACAGAAGTTCCTTAATGAAGTCTAAATGGAGGGACTGGGGGAGGGTGGTTATAGAGGAGCTCAGTTTATACCTTCAGAATGAGCACTCATTGCTTCAAACCCTATAGTGGTGGTCCAAAAGGACACCCCACACACCCACACACACTCACACACACACACACACACACACACACACACACACACACACACACACACACACACACACACACACACACACACACACACACACACAGTCCTTTCCACAGACCTTGGTGAATAACCTCCACAGAGCTTGACACGAACCCCTCACCGTTTCCTTCTCTGTGAACCCCCCCCCCAGCCTCTCACTCATTCACCCTCTTTTCTCCGTTCCCTGTCTCATTCAGCTCTCTCGCAGTGCGAGAGGCCGCGCTCCTGGTTCACTGCGCGGGGAAAACAATGTCTCCTCTTATGAACCCCGCTGGAGTGCCTGGGGTTGTTTCCCTGCCTCTCCACAGCACAGAGGGGCATTTTGGTCCTTTTCTCCTTTATCTCATTAACACTTCCATCCTGAAAGAAACCCCCCTGGCTGAGAGGAAAACGCGCCCATCTTTTGCCCCGTTTCTTCCACCATTTTCCAGCATCCGAGCTGAATGATCTTTGGACCGGCACCTCATGAAGTGCTGTTTCAGTGTCCGTTTAGCAGCTCCAGGCAAAATTTCAGCAAATCAAACAACTTGGGCTGTGAAGACACGGCCTCCTGTTATGCAATAAAAAGAGAATTATTCAGTTTGCGTATAGCAAGGCATCCTGCTTTCCTTTCACAGTAACGCCTGGGCTGTTGAAGCGTTTGGAAGTGAAAGAGATGATTATGTGTCGGTATTGAAAGAAAACAATGAAGTAAATCTAGTTAATTGAGCAAGTTTTTTTCATTAGAGTAAGTAATTAATCTTTTAATGGGTCTTGATACTGAATGTGTACAACTCCCCAAAATAATGTATTTGAGTCACTGTAACTGAAAATCATAGAGTGTGTCTTTTATCATGACATGGTTTCCAAAAAATTAATTCAAAAGAAAATGGTTGATATTGAACCAATGCAAAATATAAATTCTTCAGGTGGAGAATGCTGCCTTTCCCACAACCGAGTTCAAGTAACTGCAGATTGACATGCCTTCAACAAAATATACATGGCTTCAGCCACAATACTGATAAACCGGCACCAAAGCCCATCAGAACGATTTGTAGCATGTTTATAGTCCCCATTCCTTTTTACTAGGGACAAAGACAAGTGTCAAACAGAGTGAGAGAGAGTGGGAAAAAAGAAAGAGGGAGAAAAAGAAAATAGAAGCTGAGGAGGGGTGTGGGGGGGGGGGGGGCTGCAGGAATTTTCCATCCCCACCCCAGAATGCATTAATATCCTCAAGTGTTGGCACAGGGGAGAGATACACATGGCCAGAATAATGTGTCCAGTGACTTGACGTCTGGGATCTTCAAATAAACCCTCGCTGGGCGTCATGGTGACGAGGAAATGGAATTAACTATTGTATCAGCTGACCTTCATCTTGTTGTTTCTCCAAACCTGGCGGCCGGAGTCCTGCATTGCCTGTTACCAGGGCCTCCTGGCCTGACGACGACGGCATTTCCCAGGCAATACAAGCCTGGGTTTGCTGGGCAAACAAGACCGGCCCTGGAGATCCCTGGCTCCCACATCCGCTTCGATCGCTTTCTCTCAAGCTTTCTCATCAAAACTGCCAGAGAGGCTGTGAAAAACATTGCTTTGGAGCAAAGAGTTAAGATTAAGAGGCCCTGAAGACTGAAGACTCTGAAAGGGACTCGCCTCTTCCGGAACATTCCACAGGCGCTTGGTTCTGCCACAGACAGATACGGGAGAGCACAAAAACACGGCACACCCCGGCCCCGTTCCCCGCGTTTCTGTAATCTGTGTCGTGGGGAGAGGTGCAAAGAAGCCGCCAAGAGAACTCGTGTTCATTCATTGACCGCATTCCAAATGTTGCGGTAAAGATTCCGGAACTCACTGGTTTTGACATCAGTTTTCCTGTATTTTTTGTACCTACTTTGACAGCATTAAAAAAAAACAGGTGCTAGAGATGAGCAGGTCCTCAAATTGAAGTAATGATGATGGTGGCCATCGGGTGGCAGAACGGAAGCCTCCTTAGCACATGAAAGTGATATTCGCTGACTAATCCCTTCATGCCCAGTGTTAATGAGCCATGGCTGTCTGTCAGATGCAATAATCACTGTAGCCGTTCCTGTGAAGTTAGCATAGTCCCCAGAAGCCTATCGTTTCTCTAAAGCTCGGCTTCCTGGAGAAAGCAAAGTACAGCATTCATCTGTGTTCCCAGAATGCCCTGCTACAGCCTTACAGCAGAAGTAAGCCCCTAAGTGACTCCCAGTCTGTGACTCCCAGTCCATTGACAGGTTTTTGCAGGGGGTTACAGGGGTTGCATATCCTGACTACAGCAAAGGCCACAATTGACATTTCACCACAGCTGTTCAAATAAAATCAGCAAATAAATCAACGCTGTGGGTGTGCTTTCCATCCACATTCCTTGCCTGAGAGTGGTGGACCTGTAAAAAAATGAAGGGGAGCAAGCAAGAGTTTAAAAGGCCCCCCATGTAGTAGTTGATAGTATCGATGTGATCGCATTATCACATTCATGGCATTGGAAACCGGCACCATGTTCCCAAACAAACATACCAAAGGTTGGAGGCCCAAGAACAGATCCATGTGGGACTCCAAATTTCCATATTTGTAGTAATGCCAGAATAAATCCACTTGATTAGCACATCACAAAATACTTGTTAGGCATGATTGCAACCATAAATGTACAACTGCTGCTAAACAAACAAGACCTTAACTGATTCTGAAAAACTTGGTGCTCAGTGGTGTTAAATGCTGTCCAAGTCCATGACCGGAATAGAAGCATGGCCTCGGCATGCAAAGATACCCAATTTTACAAGAGCAATTGTTCTGTGATTATTTTACCACCAATTTCCCACACATTATTCGTTGACGGAAAGATGATGAGCATAACCGCTATCAATATGGATTACTGACATATTGCTACATCTACATATTGGACACAGAACACTTTGACAGTTCTTGGTCTCCCCGTGTAAGTTGAAAATCGTCAAAAAAAGTTTGCTGAAAGTTCTGCTGAAGATACTTAGGCAATGCTGAACTTTCCAGAACGTGGCAGCAGGGCTATGGGGGAGTGGGGGGTGGTGGGGGCGATGCACTTCCGATGACACGAGTGCACTGCACTCGAAAGCAATCAGACTTCAAAGGTAAGTGTGTCTGGTGACAATCTAAAATGACAAAGATGATATCTGGCCCTCACGCTGCACTGGCTGGGAGAAGAGGCATACTGGATCCCAGCCAAATTGCTCTGATACGATCGATTGCAAACCAGCGCCGCTCCGCTCCCAGGGCGACAGTCTGGTGCAGAGAGAAGAGGTGAGCATCAAAGCTCCTCTGAAAGCGATTGCTTTCATTTTGAAAGAGTGTGGTCACATCGTTTAGAGTAGACCTGAGGACATCGGAGGTCACATCCTCCTTTCAGACTGTTCAGCCAGGAGAAAGTTTCAGCCCCAGACCCCTGCTCTCACGGTCCAAGCACTTCAAGCACAATTTCCCATGGATGACTTCACGCTCTCCCAACACTGTTCTGGGTGGACTGATGGACAAGAAGCGCAAATACCCATACAGTTGAACAAAGTCCAGAAATATCAGAATAACATGGCATATATATGTTTTTGGCCAAAAAAGGGATATTTCTTACAACTTGCACATAATTTTAATGAAACGTTTTCTTTCAATGTCATCGCCTTTGTCAGCTTTCTACTGTAGGTAGTATGAATACTGGGGAATTGTGAAATTGAAACCATTGCTGGCATAACAACGACTGTTAGAAAAAAAGCTCCAGCTAACTTGATGCTTGTGAGTGGAAAAGGGGAGCATGGCTTTCTTCTGCCTGACCCTCATGGTTGCCAACTTAAATAAGTCATCCCGTTTCACTGGAGCTGAAGAAAAAAATGTGTATTAAAAAGACCAGTCACTGCACTGTCAACGTCAACGCACTGAGCTACAAAGAACGTCAACAGTGCCATTGACATGTGTATTAGACTATAAAGCATTTACTCAATTTCTTACAAAAAATTGTAGGTTTACATTCATGTCATGTTGAGGGGGGACTGCGAATTCACAGAATTCACAGAAGCTTGTGGAGAGTGAATGAATAGATGCGCAGAAAAATTCAATGGCATATTCAATATTCAAATATTCAGTGGCATGGTAAGGTTGGTTCACCAGCCAAAGCTGAAAAAAATTGAAAAAGGTGAAAATGAATGAAGTGTGTTTCATGTGAGAGAGGGAAAGAGAGATAGAGAGAAAGATGGAGAGTGGAGACAGACAGAGAGAGAAACAAAGAGAGAGACATAGAGAGAGGGATAGACAGTGACAGAGAGAAAGGGAAAGGGAGGGAACAGGAGGAGGAGGGTGTTGCTCTGCGCTCTGTTGCTGTCTTTATCGCCTTTCAGACCTAGCACCCAAAAAGAAATGACATCTGCAGGGGAACCATGGGAGGCATAGAGGTTCACCTGGCACCTGTGCATGTGGCATGATGGCTTTCCAAACAGAAGAGGAAAGAAAGGGCCTACTCTGTTGCTCCAGCTGCATAATTTTCATTTCCTAATGTAATTTTTGTTTAGAAATATGACAGATGGCTCATATGCCTTTTTTGGCCTTCACCTACATCATGAAAACAGATCGTGCTGCACATGAAAAATGTTTATTTTCAAGGCTATTACGCTGGGCACACTTGGAGTCCAATATTTTTAGAGTCAAATAGAAATACTTTTTCCACGTTAAAACGTACGGGTATGTCTTTAATTATTTGCAAATATGTCATTCATACTTTTCCACAATAAAACAGTCTTTTTTTAAAACACAATGCTGTCTAAGTTGGGTGAGTATTTTCTGAAAATCCTCCTTTGTTTGGAGCTTCAATAACAATTCATTCTTAAAAACACTGTGTCTCACAGTTTTAATTATCATGGCAACTTACTACATATAATTACAACTGTCAGGCCATTTTACATGTTTAAGTAGAAATATAATGAATGTGTAAGAAATGCATTTCAAAATGAATGGATAAATAGCTTTTGCACGGGGACAAACAAAGCTTATCAGGAAGATGATTCATAAGAATTAATTGATTGCTGCAATGTGAGTTTGTTTCAGATGAGGTGTTAAACTGCCAACAAATCCCTGCCCATTCTTACTGCGGCCCAGGGAACCCAGAATTTAGGGGAGAAGGGTGGTGATCCCAAATG
This sequence comes from Megalops cyprinoides, assembly GCF_013368585.1. Taxonomy (NCBI): domain Eukaryota; kingdom Metazoa; phylum Chordata; class Actinopteri; order Elopiformes; family Megalopidae; genus Megalops; species Megalops cyprinoides. The sequence continues at coordinate 21,230,700 of NC_050601.1, forward strand.
CTTATCATTAGCATTTCAGATTTAGAAAGGCACAAATGCCAAAAAAACATAACACCCCAGACCTAAGGTACTAAAGTCAGTGTGTGACTCCCACTAGGGCTGGCAGATCGTGCTGGCTGATGAATATAATACAGGGCTTTGGGTGGAGTGGAGTGTGTGTGTGTGTGTGTGTATGCCTGTGTGTGTATGTGTCTGTGTGTGTGCATACGTGTGTGTGTGTGAGCATGTCACAGTGAACGATAACAACTAAAACTGTCCACCTGCTATGCCGCAGAGGCGTGGGTGCCCACTCCCCAAGGTCCCATCACCAGGCAGGAACAAGGGCTAATTTACAACTCAGGATGTATTAAAGCAATGTTGTTGAGTAGCACCCTACTTTGTGGGTCATTTTTTCAGAGGAAACTGAAGCAACTGGCTTTGAGTTCCCCCTGTATCATTTAACGCCTGTTGTAGCTGCCAGTATTATCACAGTTTCCCCCTGTTTGGTATGAAAGCTGATTGGCTTTGAATGTATTTATTTTCCTGTTGGAAGAGCACATGTCATGAAGTGGCTTTGGCCGCAGCCTTGCAGAGTGTGCGTGTGCTTACTGATAAAGAGGGAAGATGGGGCAGAGACTGGGGGAAAGGTCCAGAGAGGGGGGCGAGGCGGGGGGAAGGGGTAAGAGGGAAATGTGTGGGGCTGTCACGATCTCTCCCAGAGGAGGAAACGCACAGGCAGCTTGGGAGAGGTCGAACAAAGGGCCAATGAAAACGTCTGGGAGCGACACGCCTCAAATAACTTCCCTTATGCACAGGAAGCAGGGGCTCCACCTCGTGACAGATCTTGCCTTCTCCGTCCGCCGTGTGTGAGCCGGGAGAAAGGGAGAGGCTGAGTGTCAAGGGCTCGGCGCTCACTCCCGCACGCACCCACCCAAACACGCGCGCATGAACACGCAAATGCTCACGCACACACTCACGAACACACGGACCCACCCAAACACCTGCACACACACAAACACACCCCCATGCACACACACACGCACGCGCACACACAGACACACACACACACACACACACACACACACAGTGCTCACCACTGTCCTGTTTGCTGGTCTCAGAAATATAGACCCTAATTAAGCAGCCAGCAGCCTCTTCCTCTCAGCCCAACGCCATTCTTGTCTCTGGTCTTCAGGACCAATTTGTAATGTATCAAAGCTCAATTAAATTTTTGAATACTTTTACTCTGTCTGGAAAAGTGTTCTACTCTCAGTGATAGATGCATGTGACCAGATGAATACATCCACTTTTTTCTTGGAGGACCACTTCATCCTGACTCTCAGTTTTTTGATGCTAAAAGACGATACTTACCATGATGAACAAAGAGCTGTCAAAGAGCTATCAACAGCTAACAAAGACATAACAGGCACAGGCTGTAGTTCTCACTTACACCCTCCACACACATACACAGATATGCTTCTTCTGTAATGATGTGAAACGTATCGCTGGATCTGTGTAAGAACACCACCCATTCAGTTCCATTCAATTAATGTCTGCCGAGTTTGTAAATGATGATTAATTTCATTGATTGGAACGCAACCTGCAGTATCCGTGTCATTCAGCTCTCCTCGAGTCACAGTACATAGTTACAGTGCACCGTTTGCACTTCTCAGCACCGACTCACATACGAGGGGGCTACTGCCAAACTGAAACAAAGTGAATAAAACATCAATCAAGGCTAAAGTCAGGCACCTCGTTTGGCCATATTGACTCATTGTTGTCACGACCTGACTTTAGCGTCTCCGTGGAGACGGCCGCATTCCGCACCGCTGTCCCGTGGCACAGGGCAGACTGTGATGGATGGAAGACACCAGACTGAGCGAGAGGGAGAGAAGGGGATGAAAGCAGCACCTATTCATGGGAGAGGGACAGTCATGGCCCTGATTGATGGGGCCACCTGCGCATTCTCCCTTCTTCCTTTCCCACCCACTCTCCGGACCCGCCCGCTAATGTTAGGATTCCACCCCTCTAAACCCCGCCCCGTTTTGTCGCAGCTCCATCAACAAGACAGATGAGCGTAATCCAAAGGTTTTACACTAACCCCCTTCTCCGCTTCCTGGAGAGCCAGCCAGCACCCCCTGGCCACTGTAGGGAAGAAGGATAAGGCTTAAGAGAGCATGTGGTTGATGCTGCCCTGCCCCTGGGCTCTGGAACACCACTCCTGCTCATGTCCATCTCGAACATGCGATCTGGTTGAGGATGCCAGTCACCTCTGTCATCAGCCCACTCAGAGACAGTCCCCTGACATCATTTAGATGATACCATGATGGTTAATGTAGTGTGTTCTGTGTGGAGGACAAAGGGAATGTGCACATGCTGTCTGTGTTTATACGGCTTCAGTAAAGGGCAGAAATGCATGAAAAAGATTCCATAACCCTTGATCCATCAATTGAAATCAATGACTGAGGGATAATTAGCTTGTCGTCAGATGCTTTCTATGGGTATAGCTTGCAAGCCGGGAGAAAGCACAGGCATACAAGGTGAAAGTACAAAGAAAGTTCCGTGAGAGTGATGAATTTATGAAGTTGAGCTCAGCTTCCATGATCATTCTATCCTCTGGTTGGTGGAAATATGCAATTCATCTACTGTAAGGAGCCAGAAGCCGTCACAGTTTTAAACAGTCACAGAAATGAAGTCGTAGTGCCCAGGCCAGTGCTCTGAAACTGCCAGTCTAACATTGCAGGGCTACAGCATTGACCACCACTGACCCAGAGCCAGCCAAAAGTCCCAAAGGTTTCCAAAAATGTACAGAACTACGAAAGGATCTAGACCAGCATTTAACGCTCTATGTGAGGAGCATAAATCTATTGCTGGGCATTCAAGTCAAGTGAAGTTTGAACCAGTCAGACCACCTTCGCAAACAGATTAATTCAAAATGAATGTTCAGAACTGGAAATGAGTGCATGAGTATACAAATTCCAGAGCAAATCATCACCTGAAAGGTGATGCCGGTTCAATCCCTGCTGGGACACTGCTGCTGTACCCTTGGGCAAGGTACTTAACCCACAGTTGCCTCAGTAATTATCCAGCTGTATAAATGGATAACATTGTAAAGAACTGTAACCTATGTAAGTTGCTTTGGATAAAAGCGTCTGCCAAATGAATAAATGTAAATGTAAATGTAAAGGGCTTGTGAATACTTTAGCCTTGAGTTCAGATTTTGATTAGATATGCTGCAGGTAATAGCTGGGATCAGAAATGAAAATATGAATCTCTGAGGCTTAATCATGCTTTGTGGTTCATTATGTTTTTGACATGGATGTTGCTGCCCGGGGATGTTGCTGCACTGGATGACCTGAGTTACATTTTAAAGATTGTCCTTGCAGGTATCTGGATATTTAATGAAAAGGCTGCAGATAATCGCTTCACTCAAGGGTCGAATGGTAGCGTGGCACCCAGCACTCAAACCTTGATGCATATCCTGCTGCACTAATGAGCAATAAGGAAATTAGCCCTGTGCTGTGGGAGTCGGTTATGGGCAGGTGTGGTCAGGACACAGTCAGGAATAACATTAAGCCAAACACCCTCTGACCCATTAGTCAATCAGAGAGAGATTGAACTTCCACAGGAAGCACATCCCTGCAGGTTCTGCAGGAACTGTATGGTGTCTAAAGGCAAGAGTTCGAGAGGCAGCGTTACATCTCAAATAATCAATGAAATTTTATGTTTGGATACATTTTCACATTGGAAACTGTCACAAAGCACTAAATAGAGTGTATAGAGGGAACCAATAACCAAGAAAACAGTTTTTAAACAAAGTTTCTAAAGAGGAAAATGAATGAATTCCTTAACCCTGGGAAAAGGCAGTCGCAAGACTGTGCCTTGCGACTGCAGTGGATCATCTGTGATTACACTTACCAAGCTTTGTGCACACTGTTTATTAGGATAAACCATGTCAAACATGTGGACCGACGAGAAGGAGGGAGAATTACTAGAAATTGTTATAGACAGACCCAGGACACCCCCCCCCCCCCCCCCCCCAAAAAAAAAAAAAAACAAGGGTGCGAATGTGATTGTCACATCATTTATCCATTCTTCTTGTCTTCTGCATTTCTTGTTTCTTCTTCTTGCATAGACTCAGAATTCAGTTCCGAGTTCAGAAAGAAACCCAACAGCTCCATGAGGTGTGGGTTGTCCAGAGAGCTTTGTTAAAGAGCAAGAAAAGCTGCGCTGAATGCTGACCTTTTGAACTGTTTAACAACAGACAGTTTAACAGTTTACAGTGTGTTTTGCACTGTTTGCACTTTTTAGAATGTGGCTTATTAAGGCTCCCAGTCCCATTAAGTGCGCATTACTTACAGTAGTGGTACTCATGATGACCACAGAGTTCCTGTAAAGGAAATTAGCCCTACTACTACAGAACAAAGCTCTCTGACACAAAACTGTTACTTTTCTCTTTGCGCTCAAGATTAAAGCAACTGTGTGTAGCGGTGTGTGTGTGGCTCACAATGATCATGGCCCACCTTTTGAGTTCCACTGACAGGGACTGTTTCAAAAGGAGAACACTAGTTATCTCTGGTTGCACACACTGAGACACGATTATCATTATTAAATTGACAACTGGAACAGAATGTATCAAAAATATGATCTAACTAAACCTGATATAGTGTCCTTTAAGGGCTCTTGGGATGGTTCCCATGAACCAGCTGTGATACGGGACCTCCATTTTTTACATTTGTTCTTCAGTGCAGCTCTCTTTTTTGTTCACCATTAAATAATGTTAATCATAAAAGGTTCCTACTAATGGGATGCATTCATCAGACAATATTGCTGTCTAACTCTCTAATGTATCATGTGCAACCTAATGCATCATGTGCATAAATAAAATCAGTCTCAATAAGATACAGTGAGTCTTCTGGGAAATGTATTTTCACACCCTGCTGTTCCTGTTTCTTGTTACTTCTATTTCCTTCTTCTTGTGCAGATTAATGAGTGGGAGATGAGGAGCAGATTTATTTCAGGTCATTGTAAGGCCTCCTTTGATGAGCACCGATCAGGCATCGTGATGGATGAAGCATGTAAACAGGATTTTTCATTGGCTGTTTTCACTGTACATAAACAGCTGCTGGAGCCCTCCAACAATAATACTGCAGCTGAGGATTTTGTGGAGTGAATCATAAATAAATGTCATTGGAAAAATTATCGTAAATGAAATTACAATTGAAAACAGCAGGTAGTTTAATCAAACATAAAAGCAAATGAGAAATTTATGCAAAGGCTACGGTAATAAATGACAGTAAATAAAACAATTGCAGCAACACGATAAACTGATACAGTAAAGTCATATCAAAATTATCTTTTTGTATAATACGTTTGTGCAAAGACGTGTTACATGCACGTGTGTGTGGGGAAAGACATTGTGTGTGTGTGTATGTGTGTGTGTGTGTGTGTGTGTGTGTTTGTGCTTGCGTGCATGTCATACCTGCAACACAGAGCTCTGGAGGAGAGCGCCACATGTAACATTTCAGATTCCTGGAAGTCTATCAAGGGCCTTCAGGATTTTATTTTCTAGCAATGAAACAAGAAAGCAGCTCCCTTTCAAAGACTGATTCCAGTATGATTTATTACCTTTATTGCATTTTAAAAACCTTTTTTTCACAAGCTTTTTATGGTTACGAAACATGGGAGGTCTGGTTGAAAACCCTGCTGGATAATTATCAAGAGGGCCTTGGTTTCAGAAAAAACAAAACCAGACTGGAGAACCACCTGACACACGGATCTCTGCCAACAAGGGTCCCAAAATATGACGTGCGCACCCCCAATATTGTGAAACTGTGATTCTCATTCCAGAAAAATCAGTCTACAATCAAAGTTCAAAATGTCCAATGTCCACAGTTGGCTTTAACTCCTTTTCATCCTCTGAGTGTTCACAAGAGAGGGTGCACATGCAAGGGAGAGTATCTTTACATGCATACCCATGCTCAATATAATCTAAGGGCTCATCTGTTTGGACAGCAGTAAGTATGAGGTTTTTTACAGAGATTTTCTCTGCAGAAAGCAGGGCATATTAGCCTGCTGAATTAGTAGACATCTCAGAGGTCTAAATCTGTAATGAGGGTGTTCTGATTTAACCGCCTATTGAAAGTGAGTAACAGTGCATTTTGTAGTGCCAGAGCCAGAGAGAAGAGCACTGAATACTGGTCACAGGCCCTGGTTAAGAGTAATCAAGCGCTTCCTCGTGTTAGTTTTGGGCAGGTCGTCACAGATTAGCGAGAATCGGGGTCGCTCACCTCTGACGGCCCGCCGGGGCTCGGCTCGCCTCTCTCGGTGCTGGAGGCGGCCAGGGCAATTTGAGGCAATTTGAAGCGCTGTCCCTCTCCCCGCCGCAGCTGCCGCTAATCCGGCAGCGGCCGTGACAGGAGGTCGGCGCTCGGTGCTAATCTTTCTGACATGTTTGGTAACTATCGTAGCCCCTCCACTTCCTCCCGCTCTGTTCTGGAGGAGTTAGCGGTGTGAAGATTAGAGTTTATCCAATTAGCCGCCTGCCGAGCGCACCCAGTTAATCAAGCGGATCTCCCCCGCACCGCTGCTCTGCGGTGCCTCAGCTGATAGGGCCGCATTTCAGTAATTACCTCTTCTTGAATTGCCATCAAATATAAAAGGGCAGTTTTTGGGACAGGAATGGGGTGGGGAGGTGTATATGTATATATGTATATGTATGCTGGAGGAAGAGGGGTCCTTTGGAGCCTCAAAACTTTTTTTTGCTACATGCTAATCTGGAATCCATGAATACAGTTTCACAAATAAGTTTGGAACAACAGTCCCTTTTCCATTTCCCAAAGAAAGAAGAAATAGCTTGGATAATTAAATCAAGGATAACTACCCACCCACTTCGCCAATACACCCATCCAAGACAAAGACCTCACATTGGGGTCTTTCCTCCACTTTAGGATGACTTTAAATTGTGAAGTCACATGATTAAAAATGGTTCTGAAAAAGAGGATTCATTTTAGTAAGAAACAGTGCCAGTAAAATTAGTCTGGGACCTATTAAAGAATAGAGCTTCACTGCAGTTTTTTAACCACTAAGTGGATTAATTCAAGGAAGAAATGCAGTAAAATGTACAAAAGGGATTGACTCGAAAGTAATAAAAATATTTTGAGATCACTTCAATTGGTCAATAACCTAGTGATCCTGAAATTTACCATGTGGTGTTTTTATTCTGTCATAAAACTGTTCCGGAGTTCTGACCTGAAATTTAATGTGGGGGTTACATAGCTATAGTTTGCTGAGAGTTTTCCTTATTAAAATAGATTTTGACACATTTCATATTCTGTAGTTAATGTCTTTCTTTTCTTGGAGGGCCATAAACACAATACAGAGACCTCCTGACCAAGGTCAGGCCTTGTCACAGATACACTATATTCTTACCAAATAGTCAGCTCCTCGATCCATATAGGCATCCACAATGCTGTCTACATTGGTACTGTAACTATGGATTTTCTGTTTAAGATTAAACACCTGCAATAATATTCATAATGAGCCAGAAAATCAGAGCAATTATAGCTTCAACAATGGAACAGACAGAGGTTTGTGACACACACATCTAGTTGATATGTACAATATCTGTGGCCTTACTAGTGGAGCACAACCATGCCAGAATAAGTGGCTGTACTCTCATACCATGCAAAACAAACCGGGGAGGGGGGGGACATGCCACTTACCTGCTCTTCCCTTCCTGTCCAAAATCCACATCACCTGGAGCAGGTCAGTCTGAGTACAAAATAACCGTGGCCCATTTCCAAGCTACTGTACCCAGCCGTCAGTTAGATTAAGACTCATACGTGCACAGGATGTAGCTGATGACATTGGGCTCTTTATTTTATTTGCTGTGAGGGGAGCTAAGCTCAGTGAACAGTGCTACACTATGACCCTGAAGTCTTGTTTCCTTGCCTTTAAGCCGAGAGGCCTGTTTTCAGGAGATGCCAGGCTTGTGATCAGCGATGCAGGACGGTAAAAGAGTTCAACCCTTCGAGAAAAGCGGCCGCTTCAAAGGGCGCGGAGACTTCCGTCCACGCAGCGGGTGGGGCTGGGTCAAGCTCGTGGACGTCTGGCCGCATCTGGAGGAGATTTCCGCAGAGCCCTGATGCCGAGAGACAGGCGTCGGCAGTCAGCGTGTGAAAACAGCCTCTAACACCCTTAATTTTTGTTATGGGCAAAATGTAGCTACACCGCTGCAAACATGGCACGTCGGACAGATTACAGGGAGACGTAGCCAAAGCCTCCTCTTTTTTTCCTCAGCTGACGACCTGTTTTGATTTACTGAAAGTAACTGTGCATCTCTGACTTGACATCACATTTTCACCTGCAATGTAATGATGCATTAAGTGTTTGTTTGAGGCCTTGGGGAGACATTGGCTCTGTTACAGCCACAGAGTGCTGAGATGAGCTGCTGTAACTTCCTGGCTGTGTCTCACAAGATCCTGCTGCCTGTCTTCTTCAGATGGCGTTCGGGAGGATTTCTCATATCGAGACAGGGGTGTCCCCCGAAGACAAACAGGATTCTGGTCTTCCTTACTTAATTTGGGACACATGATAGCATAATTGTTGAAACTGATCAGATGGTCATTGGAGTCACTGCTTTGTTCAGGGGTCAGCGTGTTAAAAGGTTTAGCACAGAATTGTGGGCCAGCTTTTTCCTAGTCACAGTGAAATACAGGGAGTAAAGGAGAAGCGGAGGCAACCTCCACGGGAGCTATTTCTTACAAAATACTGCCCCCTGCAGGCTTTGAGGGCAAATGCCAAACACTAGTCTCTCACTGAGGCAGGAGACACTGACCGTTCAGTCTGTCTCTGTGGCCTTCTGGCCCTCCATCTCATTGTTCTGTATTTGCTCAATTTAGAGGACGCATGATAGGACTGATGTAACATTTAGGCTCCATCTTTGCATGCAGCATTAACACGTTGTTTACCTACTGAGTCCTGTTTGCGTTGGTTTGAATCAAGTCCAGCTTGTGGAGGGGTTTGGAAGCTCTGTTCCAACACAGACATAAAAGAGCAAAAACACACGTCTGTGGTAGGTGGACGCTGTATTGAAAAGAGTCTGACCTGAAAACTGTCACGCTGCACACATTTGTCCATCTGTCCGGCCTCATCCAAAACCATCCTGTTCACTGATGTGAACCACATCAACCAAACAAACCAAACCAAACATAACCATAAGGTACCTTGCACAAGGGTACACAGCAGTGCTCCAGCAGGGAACTGAACCTTGGCAACCTTAGGGTTACAAGTCCTGCTTTTTACCACTATGCTACACTGAGACCCCTAATTGAACTTGCAGAGACTACTATCCTTGCACAGGAGTGCTTGGACAAGTGAGATGTATTCTCAATTCAGCTATAAGATGTTATGGGACTAATAGAAACCCCCAAGGCCAAAGGACATCCAGGTGATGTGAATGAGATAGCTGGGGATCTGTCCCCGCCTCGGCAGTGGTGCGCTGATGTTTGCTGGTGATAATGTGTCTGGCCTCGTTCAGCATGCAGACTATCCACTCCACATGAATTAACATAGAGGATATCACTCTCAGGGCTTCACATCGTAGTGTTTTGTCATACTGCACAACAATGTTATGAAAAAGCACTGATGTGTCTTTGCCTGAGTATATCATTGTGTTGTAATAGTAAGGGTGGGGGCCTGTAACCCAAAGAGTTGCCATTTTGATTCCCAGGTGGGGGAACTGCTGTTGTACACTTGGTGAGTGTGAAAGGACACCTCAGTTCTCCCATTATTTGGTTGGATGTACTAAACACTTATCTTGCCATTTCAGCTAGGTATACTCCAGCTATATTTTAATATACTAGATATGTTAAAGCAAATTATGCCCCTGTTTTTCATTTCCCAGAACTTCTTAAATTGACCCTGGGTCTTTGGGATAATTTGAAGATCCTACTAGTACCTACTAGCGGCACATGTAAAATAGATTTAAGTAGTGATTGATGCTCTGGTGCACCTTTGGTGCACATTAATACACCATCATCTTAAAAACCTGGTGCTTACCCAGTTTGCAGCTTAATGTAATTAAGTCTACTACATTTGAGTGGCACACAAAGGTCAGACTGTTCTCAATGGTATGTTGATTTTTAATCCACTTAATACATTCCAATTTCATTATTCTTCAATTGATCTCTAAGTTCTGTGAAGGGCTCAATGACAATTCATTTACAGGGCAACAAAGCAAAATGATGAAATGAAATTCGATTAGCCAATTTATTCAATACGGAGGGTGAAGCAATGCAGAGACCCTCTGCCCTATTGTCAGATGAAAATCTTTCCATTTTGAAAGAAACTGAATTTATGACGCCTCCACCATGGCTCAGACAGTGGTCTCTAATGCTACAGGAGAGGAAACAACAGGTCCAGCACAAGAGAGAGGGTCAAAGATTACTAGTGTGGCCAAGGAATGACCTGCAGCAAACCATGTCATTTCATATCGTACACCATTGCTGGCCAGCATATCCTAAAAAAGTGAATCCTACCGAACCACCATGAAATCCACCTTTTGTGTGTTACCATGTTGATGTCCACACTTTTCTCATGAATATACTGTTTAGCTGTGAAATGAATACAAGGAATACAAAGCTGACTCCTGTTAATAACATGTGCTTGGGACTGCTGTGTACATTAGTCACTTACAGTTTATTCTAACAACAGGAGGAGATGTCAGTTTTCAAGTATGCATTCTTAGGGATTTGACAGAGTGCAACAAGGCATTAACAATTTGCAATCCAAGTAGCTGCTATAAAGTGCTTTCTTAATTAGAGTCCTACAGTATAAAAATGATCAAAACTCTGATGATAAACTGGCCTTTTTTGGTACTATAGTGATATATAAAATAGTACACGTTTCATCTAATCCAAGGGAAGGGCTGTATGTTGGTAAAAAAGTCTTATCATTGAAAACTAAATTGAGACTATATTTCTGCCATTGACATCCTCAGTTGAGAGGGCTGTAAAAGCTCTTCAGTGAGGGTTATTTCTGTTGGCCCCGAGGGATTATTGTGTCTGTTAAAACCTTAAAAACTAATCTTAAAAGAGTTTCTCTCAGTTGCCAGCAGTATCTCATATGGGCTCTTGCTCCATCAAACAGCCATGAATGGACACCTGCCATCTGGGTGGTCTGAGTCAGATGTGACCCGAATTACAACTATGACACTGAATGGCTCTGAACAAGACATGACCCTACATGACCTCTGATCTTCAGGGGCACCAGAGGACAAAATTTCTCACCTTAACACACAAAAGCCACTGTGTAATTCTTTTAAAATAATAATAACAACACAATGATGCTAGTGCATTATTCTTTGATAGGATGTATGCCATTTATAATGGAAAGAAAGAAGCAGAAAAAAATTGAGCTTCGCTAAAAAAATACAACATATATTGTACACTTAGTTAATAACTGAGGCAAACAGCAAGCCAAAGAAATAGAGGGTCTTAACAACAAAAACAGACATCCAATGACTTGATTTGGCACCATAAAGTGTTGTTTTCATAGATTAGTCTTACGCTACGTATGTTCATGTCATGTCAAATAAATACAGATTTATAAATTTAGATGACAGGTAAGGGTTAGCCTCGCCTATTCCTGTACACTATCATTAGGTGTCAAATTCCTTTATCCTCCAGCCACAATTAATTACTTTCAATGTCGTATATCTTATAATGGCCAACTAAAAAACGATTCCTTTCATTTTGGTATCAGCAATCTCAGTATGACCAATGCTTTTTAGTGCAGAATATTTCAGTTAGCAAGCTAACATTAGCTGTAACGTTTGCTGTATTTTTAAATTCACTCGCTGCGCACCATCTCCTTTGCCGGAAAAAAAAACGGACCCGAATCGTTTCGTTGCTAGGTAACGTTTACTGGATTAACTTTTGAATGAACATAGCTAGCCATAAAATACACCAAATCTGCAAAGGAAAGAAGAACATAATTTAATAAGCAGCAAGTATGGCTGAAGACACAGAAGAAATTCCACTACTTGAACTTGAAGCAGTCATTGGGTTTAATGGTGAGGTCAAACGGCTTGCTGGCCGTAACAGTTTACCTGTCATGACATTGCGTTAGCTTGTCATATCTGGATCCAACGGTTGGCTAGCTAAATTAATGTAGTAACATTAATCCACGTTAACAGTTGTTGCTTTTAATCTAGAAGATAGCTAGCAACAAATAAACCCTGCTAAATCACCTGCTTTAGTTTGTGTAAGTATCTAACTAAAGTGGGCTTATTTTTCTGAAGAGTTACCATTAGCTGTCAGCATCACGTCCCCACGTTCCTCATTGCTGTGCAGTGAATCAAAACTGGAGCACTAGCAGAGTGCATTAACTGCCTACTAATATGCAGCACATATAGAATTATACATGTACTTTATATGTTTTTGTTATGTCCCTCCTAAAACAATATCTGTGCTACTTATATTATAAAGCTGCCCATCGTCGAATACAAGATGCTGGTTAAACCTCGCTAAAGTTAAATTTATCATGATTTAACTATAATACAGTCACAGAAAGACCTGGAACTGTATCTTTTGTAATTTGGCTATTTTTATTTCATTATATGTAGCAATTTCTACATGGTTACAGTTCATATACTGTTCATATACAACTTATCGTATTAGTTGCCCTATAGGCTGTAATTGTACAAATCTGATAGTACTGTGTCCTCAAACAGACCTTGCGCTCAGCCGAGAACTACTGTCTCATTGTGGAACTGTACACATCCTGTCCCCGTACTGTCGCTATACTTACTGTATGCACTTTTGTAAGTCGCTGTGGATAAAAGCATCTGCTAAATAAATAAATGTAAAGTAAATGTAAATATACTAAATCTTTCATTTCTCTTTCAAAGGGCGTATCATTTCCGGTCTGGCAGTACACCCTGATGAAGAGCACTTAATTTATCCCCTGGGGTCCACGCTTATTCTGAGGAACATCCAAACGAGCACTCAGTCGTTCTTGCAAGGGCACACCAGCAAGGTCTCCTGTGTTGCTGTCTCCAGAAGTGGACGATATGTTGCTTCCGGACAGGAGACCTTCCTTGGCTTCAAGGTAAAGGCTCTTTAAGCATAATTCGGGTAGTGCAGTCTTCACGTGACAACTGCATGAATCCATTTTCTTTTTGGATATGGTATGACATGTGGAAAAAGGTCATTCCGTACATTCTAAAGTATGAGCTTTGAGAGACCAATGAAAGTCTATTGTTCTTCAGTAACAGAGAAGGTTGACGATAGAATGTGTAAAGTAAATCCCCTCTACCAACAACTAAACTCCAAAACCAAAGTTTTATCATAGCACTACCATGTGTGCTATCCATACAAACTCACAAAATATTGTAACATATTCTTGCATGTTTTTGTAATTTCTCCATTCATCATTTCAGGCCGATGTCATAATCTGGGATCATGCCAGCAAGGAGATTTACGGCAAGCTGCAGCTCCACAAAGCCAAGGTGGAGGACCTGGCCTTCTCCCCCAATGACAAGTATCTGGTGACCCTGGGGGGCCAGGATGATGGCAGGTATTAGCTCACGCTTAGGGGGGCTGTGAGACTTCTTGACCAGACTCCATTTTTACATTGAGCCTTTGTGTGCTCCAGGCATGTGCTGGAGTGCAGCTCTAGGATCAGTTTTGTTGGGTATTGTATGATCGTTAGGATTAGAATTGTGGTCAGCGAATCTGGTCCCAGACCTGTGCTGATAGGAAACGTGCCCGTTGTAACGTGAGAGTGCACAGGCCTGCTGAATGGTGATTGTGCGTCTTTTCAGCATTGTCGTGTGGAGCGTAGAGAAGCGAGAAGCTGTGTGCGGGAGTCCAGCCGTCGCACACTGTGGCCTCCTGTGCCTCAGAGCGCGGTTTTCCAACCTGAGTGACAACATCGTTTTGTCTGCAGGGAAGTAAGTCCATTAACAATCCGTGGCACATAGGCTACTTATTTTAAATCCAACCCTGTTCTTACCTCACCATTTCTCCTACTGTGTGAGTTACAGCAGACCTCACTGATGTTGGTCTTGGGTGGTAAATGCCCCCATCCAAGGTGACTTTCATAACTTATACATGTACCTTTCATGTTATCATTTTATACTACTACAATCAATTCGGAGTATATGATTCAATTTAGGGTTTGACCATACCCTGTCGGGCATTTAACAAGCCTTTCTTGACCACAGTGCCTCACTCCAGCATCACAAAAATACCCAAAAGGTTCCTGTGTACCGAATCTATTGTGTTATTAAGTCTTTCTGTCTTTTGGCTTGAGCTGCTTTGGCAGGGACCCAACACATCTCAGGATGCAGTTAGTACCATATCAACCTCACTGTTAAAGCCTTTGTTACTCCTCGGCCATCACAACAGTCATCTGTTACAGTCAATTCATAGCACTCACCTGTTTCCTGCAGTGGCACAATCCGCGTCTGGGACCTTGATATGAACAGCAGAAAGATCCGCCCCACAGAGTGCCAGATAGGACAGCTCAGGAGGATAGTGATATGCATTGAGGTCAGAGCACGTTGCTGGTGCCATAAAATCACTAAGGGTTGAAAAGGAGAAAACATGAACTTAGCCCAGAGTGCCTAACGCCATTTAAAACATGTCGAGAGTTACACTGTGCTGGGATCAGCGCATGATGCATGTCCGAGTCTGGCAGATCTGGTAGCCGCTTTTTCTCACAGGTCTCGGAAGACGACAGCTTCTTCTACTGCGGCACCACAAGCGGAGATATCCTGAAAATCAACCTCAGCACCAGGCTGCTCAACTGCTATGGGCCCTTGAAGCAGAAGTTCAGCAAGGTGGGGGAAACAAGGGAAATTGTATGTATGCGTGCTGTTTTTCAAGAGTCTGGACCCCCCCAGGAATAGTGAATGCAGAGACCCCCACTGAACAGTCATGAACAAAGAACCAGCTGCACGATTTGACTTTATTTAACATGTTTTGAATTTATTTATGTATTTATATGTCCTATGCTTTTATGCAGAGAAACTTATAAGTGTAACATGGCGTGGCATATTAAACATTACAAGAGCAGCAAGAACAACTGACCTCAGCTACTGTAAATATGCATTACGTTTGCAAACATTTTTGTCACTATAAATGTTTTCATGTTGTTCAATGGTCCCTGGTGGTCTTTTTCTTAGATAGATACCCGTTTGTGAACTGAATATTCCATAATCTCGTTTAAATGATCATTGAAACCATTGTTTAGAAAGAGCACAACAGTATAAGGTCTGTGCTCAGTATATGATGAAATAGGTATTTACATATTGTTTCATTTCATATGATAATATTATTATTATTTATTAGTAATATTGAATAATATCAGATGAATTATTATTGTTAGATACTTGTTTTTATGATAATCTTAATAGGCAGCCACAGTCAATGGGGCACTATGGTCCCATCACCCTGTATGTATCCAGTCTTTTACTGACTTTACTGACTACTCCAATCTTTTTTACTCCAGTCTTTTACTCAGGTGTTTCTGAGTACTGCCATTGATTTTTCCTGTGAAGAGTCACTGTTATTGTAAAGGCATATATTATACAAGAAACAGTAGTACAGTACTTTCAAACATGCTGTCAGAGTGTGGATTTTAGCATGTACTGAATTTATTTTCCTATGGGCTTAATGTGTTCTGCAGCTTTAAGTGTGACTGTACCTCTTTTCTGAAGGGGGTGAATGATCTGAAGATGCTGAAAACAGGGGAGATTCTGGTGGGCTCTGGAGATGGACTGATCTCCCTGTGTAAAGAGTCCAACTTCAAAGCGCTTATGTGAGTTTTGTCATTTTGCATTTGCGTAGCTATTCTGTCCAACTCCCAGAACTGAACCTGCAACCTCCTCATTACAGGAGATATCCCTATTCCAATTCACTAGCTGCTTCCACACTGCTACTGGTAGAAAAGACAAATTTTTATGATGTCACTGGTCCACAATTGCATACATCAACAACACATATGTGATTGGCCCCTTTTTCCTTGGCAGGACGTTGCAGCTGGAGGGAGGTGTTACGTCCCTCGCTCTGCAAGGAAACCAGCTGTTTGCGGGGACGGACGCGGCACAGATCTACCGCATCAACAATGACTTCAAAGAGGAGCTCATCTCCACGAGCCACAGCAACCCTGTGAACTGCGTGGCCTTCCCCTTGTGAGTGACACATGAACCAAAGGGCCAGGCACACCTTCAGCCATTCCACAAGCGAACAGAGGAAGAGTGTGTAGATTTATTCACCATTTATAAATCAAGAATACAGAGGGAGAGTGTGTAGATTTTTTCATCATTTATAAATCAAGAATACAGAGGAAGAGTGTGTAGATTTGCCCACCATAAAAAAATCACAGAGGAAGAGCCTGTAGATATAACCACTGTTTAAAGATCAAGAATAAAGAGAGGGAGTGTGTATATATACCCAGCATTTATAAATATGCTGTGTTTTAGACATTCACAGTCAAGTTCCTGATTTTCAAATCTTACTGACATTTTCCAGAAACTTTGGAATACTGATTTCAAGATCCAGCTTGAAACACACGTCGTATGAGAATTCTTTTTTCAGAGAGCAGATCTATGTGTCCTTTTAAAATGGCAGTCCGACAAAGCTGCTTTAATGCAAACATATATACACAAATAATGGCGAAGCGAAACTACTATCCTTTGTTGGTCCTCTGTGCTGACCACCACCTTGCAGTGGTTAACTGTTACCACTAGATGGAGCTGTAAGAACTCCCACTTTACATGGTGGTATCACTAAAAATTAGCCAAGCTATAATTAGTGACGCTAGCGACTGCTATTGCGTAACATGAGATCTTCTTCTCAGTGGCACCTCTGAACTCTTCGCTACCTCCTCCAAGAATGACATCAGAGTGTGGCACACAGTCACCTCCAAGGAGCTGCTGCGCATCACTGTGCCCAATCTGACGTGCAATGTGGTGGCCTTCATGGCCGATGGCCGCTGCATCATCAGCGGTGAGCGTCCAGAGGAACTTCTAACATGGAAACCTGTCCCTACTCCTGCACTCCGTGTTAGAATTCACCAAAACCTGCCCCTGCCCCTGAACCCTGTGTTCATTGAAATCTATCCTTGACACAGCACTTCATGTTAGAATTCACTGACACTTTTCCCAGACCCTACAAACCATGTTAGAATTCACCAAAACCTGTCCTTACCTCTGCACCCTGTGTTAGAATTCACTGTAATCTATCCCTGCCCCTACACTCCATATTCACTCTAGTCTGTCCCTAACCCAGCATTCCAGGCTACAATTCACTGAAACCTGTCCTTGACACTGAAGTTCATGTTATAATTCATTGAAACTTGTCTCAGACCCTGCAAACCATGTTAGAATTCACTGAAACCTGTCTCTCACACTGCACTTCATGTTAGAATTCATTGAAATCTGTTACTGGCCCTATAAGCCATGTTAGAATTCATGTCCCTGATGCAGCCTGTGGTTTCCCTGTGTTCTCTAGCCTGGTGTGACGGGCAGATCCGAGGCTTTACTCCTGAGACTGGCAAACTGATGTTCATCATTGACAATGTCCACAATTTGGGTGTGACCGCCATGGCTGCCGCCAAAGACTGCAGGACGATCGTCAGTGGGGGTGGAGAGGGGCAGGTAAACCATGGGCCTAGATAATGGTGAACGTTGAATACTGTAGCTGTATCTCGCTTAATCGTGAATACGGGCAAAGAATACTTTTGTGCCGTACCTGCTAGCTGTTGAAGCACTGGGGCTAGCAAATGTGCTTGTAGTAAGCAAGAGTTCTTCACACCAGTTTCAAATTTTATATCATTGTTTTATTACCATAGCAATGTTCTGCTCAAAATCTTCTGTTGTGGAAAGGACACCTTAAATTAAAAACTACAGAGCATGATTTTAGTGCAGGAACCCATGAACCATCAGTAATCCCAACAGGTAGGGGTAAGGCTGTGCGTGCCATGCATGCAAATGACTGTGGTGGAAAGATCCTTCTGATGTCAGGTGTTGGTTATCGCGATGAATTACTGGTCTCTGCCTCGCCGGGGCCCAGGTGCGGGTGTGGGAGGTGGTGCCGGGCTCCCACCGCCTCCTGGAGGCCATGAAGGAGCACAAGGCCGCCGTCAATCTCATCACGATGAAGAGCGACGACAAGGAGTGCGTTTCAGCCAGCGCGGACGGGGCCTGCATCATCTGGGACCTGGTGTAAGCAGGACCGGCCAACACCCCCTGCCTCACTACAAACACTGTCGACATTGTTATGATCATCTCTATTATGTATTTGACAGATGCTCTTATCCTGAGTGGTTTATCAGGACTAATATGGAACAATCCAGGCAGCATTAACTAGAGGTGTAGAAGAGGTGTAGTTAGATAAAGTAGGCATCAATCTGAAAGCAGGGTGAAAATGCAAAATGTAATACTAAAAATAGTACCTGGGAATTATCCTTGAGAGCAACATACTTACATTATAGTAAAGTGAATGTAATGCCAAACAGTGATCTGTAGCAGTAACATGCCCCTTAATCATGCATACCGACCTAGACTGAATGATTGTTTGAATGATTTTTACCTTTTCCTATTTGTATCTGCTGTATGTATTTATAGATCCCACATATAATAGAGCTTGCGTTGAGACAATAGCATTACATTTGCATTACATTATTGTCATTTAGCAGATGGTCTTATATGCATTCTACAGTAATTGTTTTAGTATACACACAGAACCTAACAATTACCAGTTAACATACCTAGATCTGTATTATGTGAAGTGTGAACCTAACAATGATCTATAAGTTCAATTTTATCTTCAATTATAATGTTCACATGGTGCCGAATAAGGATCCATGATGTTATCTTAAATCATGCCACTGTAATCAGAATGCCTGGTGATGATCTACAGGAGCTATATGACATGAAATCAGTTTTCACTCAGGGATGCATATCTAGCAGATATTGGGCACTAGTTGAAGGGCATGTTCAGGTTCTGGGTTCAGGTCCAAACAGGTGTGTTTTTGGACAGAGTCGAATGTTTGTGAACTGTTCTGACAGTTAGAAATAATTAGTGCCATTCCTGGGAGCCATTGTGGGAAGAAGGGGAGTTTGGGATATGTGGCCACAGAGGGCAGGAACAGCCAGTCAACCAGAGGTTGTGAGAGTAATGATGATGATACTAACACACTATGCCTTATGTCCTCCTCGGTCTACCCTCCCCTCCCGCTCTGCAGTTCATTTGCGAGGAAGCAGATGGTCTTGGGCAACACTATGTTCAGATGTGTCTGCTACCACCCCGAGGGCTTCCATATCATCACCAGCGGAACGGACAGGAAGGTAGGACTCCACAGCTCACAGAGGGAGCACCACGCACCATATCGCCACAGGGGCTCCTGGGTAATGAAGTGCACCAGTGAAACCATCTCACACCCCTTCATACCACACTCACTGCTGTTTTTGTCCCAGTTGTGAAGGTGATCTGTACTCAGTTGGACTTCAATGTCCTGAATTTTGAGCAGCAAAATTTTAAGCATTTACAACATTTTCCAAACTTTTTTTCTAAAAGTTCAGTAACTGCCTAACTGTTGTGTAAAACAGTGGCTTTTAGTCAACTAAAAGTTCCTCAAAAGCTCAGTATTGTTGATTACTACCTTGAATCCTGTGACTTCAAGTATCCACTGATGTATGTCGTAAAAGACACTGCTTGAAACTTAACATTTTAACACATTGCATTACTCATGCTTTTACTCCACGCAGTGGGCATGAAAGCTTTGCTCTTCTGTAGTTTTTCCTGTTTATTATCAAATGCATGTGTATGTGCAAGTATACACATTCCACTTGAGGCAACTTTGAACTTTAGTCAGTACACGTTCAGATGATCTTACTGTGAATTAGAACAGTATTGAAATGAAAATACCATCTGTATTCATTTTATCAGGGATCAGTAAGTGATACGGTACACTACAGTAGTGTAGCCTGGGTGGCTTGACTGCTGTAGAGTGAGGATATGAGAGCTCTGCGTATGCTGCAATGGAAACTTCATCCTTATCAGGACTGGGTATCACGGCCAGCTGTGGGCACCTCCATGTTCAACCCCGCCCCCCCCAACATGGCTGCTACTGCCTCTTTAAAGACCAGAATCCCCTTGCGTTAAATCTGCCATTAATGAGCAACACGTGCATCCCACAGCGAGGATATCCTGCCTGAAACAGATCCGTCGTTTGGCTCCGTTTCAGTGGAGTGCCAGGGGACGGCTTTGCACACCATTAGGATAAACCGCTCGGGCCGACCCCGCCAGGCCTCTCAGCGAGCGTCCTGCCGTCCGCTGTGAGCCCCTAATTTTTACGCTTTGGTGAAGAGAAGCGTTGATTCATCGGCAGAAATTGAGCGTGCTCCTCACGCGCTGTGAGGTCGGCACCGGCCACCTCAGAGCAGTTACTATGGCCTTTGACTGGAGTGGCTTGAGAAGAGCACACTGCATCAGCTCCAGCAGCTTCCTCCCTCAAAGCTGGTTGACACTCTTTCTGTGGACAGTTGTAAAACACAAGAGCAGTTACACACTTCAGTGTTTGCCCCTCAATGCCCCTGTGCAGTTTGGCTGTATTTCTGGGCTAAAGTTTTCGCTGTTTTGCCACTCACACAAGCTGCCTTGGAAATGTGACTGACACACTCGGTGCGCAATTTCAGAAACAGTAAGGCAAGCATAAATGCACTACCCAAGGCTGACAAAAAACCCACATTGTGATTCCATTGAGCCTAGGCTTTATCCTTGTTAATCCTCATTAGTAACATTGCTGTTAAAGTATGCAGTTGTCCATTTTCTATGGCGAATTCTCAGCACCTTCTGCAGTATTTCTCTGACGTTCTCAGTATGCATTCTGCATTATGAATGCATTCTGAATGGCATAAACAGGCTGTAATAGTGATGTGCAGAGTCATATTCATTTTCTAATGATAAACTCAGGAAGCGTAACTGAACGAATTGTTCTCCGGTAATGAGAAGCTAGAGCAACATAACCATGCCAGCACTGCTGGCTGCAGAGGAATTTGGAGGGAGGCACAGGGCCTGGAACCCAAAGGTTGCCAGTTCATTTTCTCAGGTGGAACATTGATATTGCACCCTTGGGCAAAGTACTTAACCCAGAATGTCTTTGTAAATGTCCAACTGTTTCAAAAATGTCCAGCAGTCACTCTGGATGAGTGTGCTGAGAAGGTGCTGTGCTGTATGTGTAATGCTGACTTCCCACGGCTCCTTTCAGCACCACAGACTGGTTATGACAGTCTATCTCCCTGATATCCCAGCATGGCCATAAGAATGAGGTCTGGAGGTTTGTACCCCATTGCAGGGCTCTTTCCCTCCCCACTTCTGTTAAAGGTTTACCCCGTGTTGCTTTCACGTTGTTTCACTGTGACGGCAGTGTAAACTGGGCCTGCAACAGCACCGCTGTGGGTGTGATACCTCGGTGGGACACTGCCGTTGTGTGGTTGAGCAAGAGGAATAACCGGCACTGCTCTGGTACATCCAGTGTTGTATCCAGATACTGCGTGAAACATGAGTTAAGTAAGCCACCCACCTAAGAATGTGAAGAAATCCTTTCTCAAGGCACACTTTAAAGTGTGTTCTATAGATGACCATCCTTCTCTGGAAGGGTGTCATAAACCATCCTATAAAACAATCCCTAATATTCATTCACTAATATTGTTTCAAAAAGTGGAAACTATTTCGTTTTCGAATTACAATTTATTCATAGGGAATGTATGCACAGTATAATCTGTGTACATCAACCGTCATTGTCATCATCATCATCGTCATCATCATCTCATCTATCTTTTTCAATGATTATAAGTGCAGAAGGCATTCATTTGTTTCTTGCCGCAGGTAAATTCAGTTTTTGCCTCTTAAACATGATACGCAGCACATTGCTGGCATACCGCACACGGGGCACAGAAAACGATAGGTGTCTGTCCTTTACGCATGTGTAATTAAAGTTGCATGAAAAAACACTCAGTAGTTGCGGAGAGAGTGGTGATTCTGCGCTATAAATATCTTCAAAAAACAACCGTGGCTTGAAGCTGAAGCTGAAAGGAGACAGCTGCCAGACCCAGAGACGATTATCTCTCCCGCGGCGAGACAAACATGTTTTAACCGCCGCGCGCTAGCATTCGATAGACGGTGGCGGCTGCTATTTGCATACAGGGTGACTCGTTAGGAGATTCTCAAGGCGACGGCTTTAAATCCACAAACAAGTAGAATCTTACCCCGGTTTTATGAGGCCTCTTAATCGGAAAGCCTCTTTACATCTGAATAATAATGTAAAAAAAGGAAAATTTGCAGTTTTATGAGTGGAAACAAAAAAGAGATATTCCAACAGATGTATCTGTTAATAAAGAATGCATTAGCATTACAAATGTAGGTGTAACTGAGAAGAACAGCACTGAAGTGTTATTTAGTTTATTTTAAATACTTTATATGGTTGGAAGAAAATTAAATGAGTACACTGCTTTGCGAATGTCCTTGACATTTTGCATTTTGCACACTCATGTATTTGGAAACCAATACTTTGTTTATATATTTTAGGCTGCTATCTCTGCCATCTCTTTAGCAGAGGTGATCATGCTGCAACCTGTCCTTGAAACCCTGATGATAGCTGTTGGTGGGTGACCTGCTTTATGCTGTTTCAGTGTGCAAGCCCTCCACACAGCTAGCGCTAGAAAGTGTTCGATATCGAGGTATGGGCTGCTTCTCTGCACAGATCGCCTACTGGGAAGTGTTGGACGGAGCACCTGTGAGGGAACTGGAGGGCTCTCTATTGGGATCCATCAATGGCATGGACATCTCAGCTGACGGAGAGTACATAGTCACAGGTAGGCTTTACAGAGTCACGGTCATTCTGTTAGAACAGGGAACTTGCCCATTCTACCCGAATGGCTGAATGACTTGACTTCAGCGCTGACTCATGCAGCATACCGCTAATTAAGAAAGATGTTTGGCTATACAGTGAAAACACATTTAGGCTTTTGGTGCATTTGCAGACAAGTCTGTCTTTCACCATAAATACTTTTGTGTGCAAATTATGTGAAAATAGTCAGGAACCCAGAACAAAATGGCATTCAAATGGCACTCACTGTTAACTAAAAAAGCTGCCAACCCACCTGTGCCCACTGCCCATCATCAGTTTGGTCATCTGTGTTTTGATTTGATTATATGCCTGTCTTTATTATAACTTGTTGAGTGAATTGATAATTAAAATATATGTAATATTTCATTTTGTCAGATACATTTTCAATTAAAACAGGCTTGTGTGATGATTCCTTTCAGTTTTGATTAACCCCTTCTATTCAGCATTTATGGACAAATATTTCAAGGCAGGCGTGATTCTGAATCAGCGTTGATTGCTTTCTAAAATCTTTTTCTTTCATGTCAAGCCTGCTTGAAAAAAGCTTTTGTGTCCTTTGAAGTGAATCAGTTGACAGTGCTGGTGTGCCTTTTGAGAAACAATGGAGTGCGAACAAAGAGGGTGTTGATAGTTTTCCCAGGTTACCTCCTTCAGATAAAGACAATTCTAAGTCGTAGATGTAGCCTTTAGCTCATACATTCAGCAGTGATTCGCGTGTGCGGCGGGTCTCTCTGTGCAGGCGGGGACGAGAAGCTGGTGAAAGTGTGGGGCTACACCTCGGGCGAGGTGACGCACGCAGGCGTCGGCCACAGCGGGAACATCTCCAGTGTCCGGATCTGCCCCAGCAGCCGGTTCGTTGTGACCACCAGTGCGGACGGAGCCGTGCTCAGGTGGAGGTTCCCACACCTGCCGCGGCCTGACAGCGAGTGACCGTCGGGCGCCGGCTCCGCCCAGCCCCGCGGCCTGCCGGGATAGGCTCAGCTTCTCTTACCTTACCTTACATGATCCCACTACAGTCATATCTTAATGTGTTCCATACCACATATTAAATCGTAAATGGCATCACATCATATGAGATTATATTGTATGATATTGTATCCATTTCCGCTGTAAACCTGAGGGGAAGTGATTCTTATTTTACCATTAAAGATGGAAAACTGAACAGAATGTTGAGTCCCCGTTCCATTTTCCCCTTCCATTCTTGCTTTGCCACTTGCTGTAGTTCTGTCTGAAAAAGGTCATCCATTGTGTTGCTGCTGTTCTTTTTTCAGAGGACTATTATGACTTCAGTTATGCTTGATATTACCAGCAGATAGCAGGAACACCACATTTTTACCTCATCTCAAAGTGGCTGAAGAGTTAGAGCTGGAGCATACTGTATGCAGTGTATTATGCACTTTCGGAGGGGAACGGTTTTTTCTTCTTTTTGTTGAAACAAAAAGAGATAGGGCTCACAAAGTGTTAGATTATATACCCAGCATTACCTAACGAAAGACAAAAACAGACCCTCTGTCATTGGGCACAGAGGTCAAATGCATTCACCTTTGCATTCACCGTTTTGCACTCTACAGACAACTGGGGCATGACTGAATGTTAACGCCTCAGCAAATGCTGAAAACATGGATCGTTTCTTAAGAATTTTGAATGAATTGTGTGAAGGATATTTTTCGAGCCTGAGAGCGGACTTTTTAATTTTTACATTTACATTTACATTTATTTATTTAGCAGACGCTTTTATCCAAAGCGACTTACAAAAGTGCATACAGTAGGTACAGCGACAGTACGGGGACAGGATGTGTACAGTTCCACAATGAGACAGTTCTCAGCTGAGAGCAAGGTCTGTTTGAGGACGCAGTACTATCAGATTTTTACAATTACAGCCTAAAGGGCAACTAGTACGATATACTTTCGAACGGCAAACTTCAACAACTTCAAACGGCACAATGAGCGTCAGGGTAAAGGCGGCAACAAGAGACAAAATTTAAAAGCACAATTTAAAAAGCACAGCAATTTACGACAGCACTGATGGGCGGGGGGGGGGGGGGGGCAGCAATTGTGTGCTGGGTCAGTCCAGGTAGAGTCTGAAGAGGTGCGTCTTCAGGCCCCGTCTGAAGGACTGGGGTGAAGGAGCTGTCCGTAGCGAGACCGGGAGTTCGTTCCACCACTGGGGAGCGATGTAGGCGAAACACCGATGTCTGGCAGAACGAGCACCTCCTGCCTTGACCATGCAGGGAGCAAGGCGTCCAGTTGCTGCTGAGCGTAGGGGTTGGGCTGGTGTGTAGGGCTGGATGAGTTCTTGGAGGTAGGCAGGGGCTGTCCTGTTGACTGCAGAGAAGGCGAGGGTCAGGGTCTTGAATCTGATCCTGGCAGCAACAGGAAGCCAGTGGAGGGATTTCAGCAGGGGAGTAACATGGGAGAATTTGGGGAGGTTGAAGATCAGTCGGGCAGCTGCATTCTGGATGAGCTGGAGAGGGTGGGTGGTGCATGCTGGGAGGCCTGCAAGGAGAGCGTTGCAGTAGTCCAGTCGAGGGAGAACTGTGGCCTGGATAAGGAGCTGCGTCGCGTATGTGGTTAGGAACGGGCGAATCCTCCTGATGTTGTGGAGGAGGAATCGGCAGGTCCGTGACGTGCGAGCAATGTACTCCTTGAAGTCCAGGTTACTGTCGAGGGTGATACCCAAGCTCTTTGCTGTCCGAGAGGATGGTATTGTGGTGCCATCGAAGGTGATGGAAAGGTCATGCTGGGGGGAAGGGCCGGCTGGGATGAAGAGGAGATCCGTTTTACTGAGGTTCAGCTTCAGGTGGTGGGATGTCATCCATTTGGAGATGTCAGCCAGGCATGCAGAGATTCTTTCGTTGACCTGGGGGGTAGAGGGAGGGAAAGAGAAAAAGAGTTGGATGTCGTCAGCATAGCAGTGATAGGAGAAACCATGCGATTTGATAACTGAGCCAAGAGAGTTAATATAAATTGAGAAGAGTAGGGGTCCCAGTACTGAACCCTGTGGGACTCCTGTAGTGAGGGGGGTGGGTGCAGAGGTGGAGCCTTTCCAGTAGATCTGGGAAGATCTACCAGTCAGGTAGGACGTGAACCAGGAGAGGGCAGTTCCAGAGATGCCCATCTCAGACAGCTTTGATAATAGTGTCTGGTGGTTGACTGTATCGAAAGCAGCAGAGAGGTCGAGGAGGATGAGGACAGATGACGAGCCGGAGGCTCTAGCCGTGTGGAGAGCCTCTGTCACGGCCAGGAGTGCAGTTTCTGTTGAGTGTCCAGCTCTGAATCCTGACTGATGGGGGTCTAGGAGGTTGTTCCTGAGAAGAAAAGGGGAGAGTTGGTTAAGTACTGCACGTTCCAAGGTTTTAGATAGAAATGAGAGAAGAGATACCGGTCGGTAATTTTTGTGCTTGTTGAATTACCTTGAGTTATATTAACATTTCTTTAGAAGTGGAAAAAACAAGGCATGGCCTTTAAATTGAAAATGGAGAAATCCATTATCTCTATAAGATGAATTAAAGGCATGGATTGAATAAATCCTTGTATTAAGTATTCAGGAATTAACGATTCTCTATAATACACAGGTATATGATGCTGTGGAGATAAAGAGCAAGGTTCCCCAATGTGTCATAGTTCTATCAGACTCCTATGTCAGCTAATGCATCATTTCATGTTCCCCAGAGAGCAGAGGGTGAGGTGGCTGTTCCCAAGACAAATTTATTCCTGAGTCAGTACCACACAAACTGACTCAATAATTAATTTTACATTCAGATTCTAACAACAGTGCAAAGCTGCATGCAGCAAGAAGTACCTAGAGCAGTTTACAGTACAGAACATCTAAATGTTTGGGTGTGATTGGTCTTCATCTGAATGCCCTTGATGTGTCCGAGATGTGTTGTGTGCCTACAAGTGTCAATGTGAAAGTGTGTCTGGTGTATGTGTGTGTTTTGGGGAGGAGGTTGGGCAGGGAACATAAATTAGTACAGGCAGTTTCACACGAATGTGATTAGGAACTTTGTATGGTTTTCTCATGCCTCGGTGAAGATAATTAAAACACAAACTCCTCTTTGAATACTAAATGCTTCCATGTCGAACAATTAGTCTCCTGCCCAAGAGGAAACATTGTTTTGTTGTCTTTGTGGTTTCACTGAATGAGTGGGAAGAGCCAAGGAGCCCATTAGTGTTTGGTAAATACAGATTACTGCTGGCCCTCAAAATTCTATCTGACAGTCTAATTCCTCATTTGTGGCTGTAATGCATTCGGAAATTGATCTGTATTTGAACAGCAGCTTTATAGTAGCACAGCTGCAACAGTACCAACAGCGTGCATTCAGAATCCTCTTTGCAGGTCTCACTATAATGGTGATCTTGTACAGTGAGCCAAATTTGGCAGCTAGACATACTGTATGCGCAAGCTTTGACCACTCTTCATGATGTTGGCAACATTTCTCATGTTACTTACGATCCCTCCTGGTTCAGAAATGACAGGCTACCATGCTGGGCCTTCTGGGATTTTCACTTTTTTACTTTTTGCCCAGAAAAACAAAAAGCATTTTTAGTCCATGAAAAGTGTCTCATATGAAAACAATGTGCTGCTAAATTGTGACAGGATGTTACCCCAGAGGTTCCATTCTGGGAAGGTCAGAGTTGAGTAGAATCCTTGCCTATAGATCTGTACCCAAAACTAAAGTGATATGTAAAAATGCAGGCTAGCCATCTTAAATCAGAGTTATAAATTATTCATCTGTGATATTTTTTCATGTGTCTAACCAGAGAGGGTGTATTTCTAGTCTGTGGTAGACAATAAAAGCCCCAGTTTAGGTGGACAATAAAAGCCCCAGTTTAGGTGTTTTGTACATTGTACAATGTTTCAAACATTAATCCACTACTAGCCAACTACATTCATCACTTTGACAAATATACCACTTCTTCGGATACTCTGAAGCCTGTCATTTGCTTTTAAAATGTAGACCGTTTACATTACGTGTGTGTGTGCGTGCGTGCGTGTGTGTGTGCGTGCGTGTGTGTATGTGTTCCCAGGCACAAAGTGTTTTATTTAGCAACCTCATATCATATATAGGCCTAGTGTAAACTTATCTGCTTCCATACCAACGCAAAAACCCAAACGGTTTCCTTTTAAACCAGCAGGGGTCTCTTAAGACCTCAGAGGCAAAATTCCGTGTGCGGAGAATGTAGAATTACAGAAGTATAGGCTACGATGTGAAAGATGACATTGTGTGGGACATGTGCCAATTGATTAAAATAGAACAACTGCAAAAGCAGTGATAGAGGAAATTAAGAAGTAAGCAAATCGACGGAAGAAATCTATAAAGTCATTTGCTATAACGTGAAATAAAACTGGGCTACTACAGATTGGAAAACAGCCTTCGCATTTTTTTTAAACAAAACGCATACATAAACAAGCCGTCGGCATCCACCGGCACTTTCTGGAACTAAATCAGGCTAATTGTTATCAAAGTGGAAAGGCGCAGTTGGACACGAAACACCTAACGGCAACACATCGACTGAAATAACGCGAGCGGAGGGGGAAGTGACCGGAACACCATGCCTCGGAATCAGCCCACCTATCTTGTAATTCAGGCATCCTAGACGCTTGGAGTAATTATCGGAATGTCCGAGGGACATCACTTGCGTGTGTCTGGGTGTTTTTGTGTGCCTTGGCACGACGGTGCTACAGCGATGTACACCACTGTGGCGGTGATACAGTTTTGGCGTGACAAACTTCAGCCCGCGAAGAGATAAATCGCTTTCGCTTTATCTTTTATCCGTGAGCCACGGGAATTTCATCCAACATGGATATCCAAAAGGATGAAAAAGCGAAGAAACTAACTGCGAAAACCAAAGCGGCAAAGCGCGGAGAAAAGAAACAGAGACCGGGAAAGCTTCTTCGGAGGAAATCACTTAAGTCGGTGGGAAGTTTTATGAACAAGATTTTTAAAACTTTGGCTCACTTCGGAGACATCGACCCACCAGATGCCGAAGATGACGATGGCGGGTTCCGAGACAGTTGCACGTTTACTGCCAACTCAGGAAATTTCGAAGGGAATAATCAGGTAGCGGGGGAGCGTGTTGTCAAAAAGAGTGTGACACTGTCTTCCCGCGGACCGATGAAAGAACGACTGTCTTGGTGCTATGGGGAAAAGACCCCCGGGGTCCTGGGTTTGAAAAACCATGGCAACACCTGTTTCATGAATGCCGTGGTGCAGTGTCTGAGCAATACGGACCTGCTCGCCGAATATCTCGGCTTGGGGCAGTACAAATCGGATTTCGCCCAGAGAGTGAACGGGATTGTAAAAAATGAAGACGCACAACACGTTCGGGGTGAGATGACCGAGCAGCTGGCCTGTTTGGTAAGGGCACTTTGGACTCTGGAGTATACGCCGCAGCTGTCGGTGGAGTTCAAGGTAGGTTCAGTCGCGTCGGAACTTCTCAGGTGAAATGCTCTTTCACATTTTACATCTATTTACATTTCTTGCAGTTTTTGTGACCGCTCTGAAAATACATACAAAAGGAGAGCTTTGATGGGAAAAGTCGGATTTAGTTTTGCAGTCCAGGACAATTGCGTTTCATAGAAGCGCGTCAAGAATATGTTCGGAACAAAGAATAGTTTAAATAATTTTTAATTAGGCCCCAACCCATGTGAGATAACTGTTTGGACGCTGGAGTTTCTTAAACGAAGTTTAGAATATTGTTGATCTAATATCTCACCTGGGCTTTTAGAATTGTGTTTCATGTACTATAGGCTATCGGAACCAATACAGCAACAGTACGTCTCATGCGATTGAGCGCCCAGCGCCCTTTTTACATGCGTGCTGCAATGCTCCTGTTAATCTACACAGGTAAGGTCTGTGGGCCGGTGTTGATCTCTCCATATGGCCATTAGTCTGTGGCTGCCCGTGAGACAGGTGCTGTACCCTATGAGCACCGGATTCTTGCTGTGCAACGTTCTCAGATGTTGGAAGATGTATTCCGGGGACGGAAATGTTGATTCAGCCGACCGAATGAGGTGTGCGACGGACTCTAACAGAGACAACATCTCATCAGAGACAGTTTTAGACAGTGAACTGGGGTGACTTAATGACTCATTCAGTAAAACCTACCGAATAACCTAATGCGGCCTCAGGAAAAAAGTTACACTATATATCTTTATGACATAATTCTTTTGGCACGGGTGACAACTTGTACGCCATGTAAAATGCTGACTCACGTGTAATAATCACTTTAAAAGCAGGATGGAGTGAACGGGATGAAACACGCCCAGGCACTTTATAATGACTGTTACCGCAAATCTGAATGCACAGCGCTGACCGTGCCTTTAAACACGGTGACTTTCCTCCATCCCGAATTCAGCTGCGCCTCAGAGCGCTTGCCTTCACAGTACTGGCCTTTCAAAGAACATCATAGTATAGCCTAAAGCTGCCTGGCGAGGAATTAATGAAACAATCACTTTTGCCGAGAGTTGACTAAAAGTGAAAAAAAAGTATTTCTACATTAGTGTTTAGTCAGTGTGGTTTTATTGTATACTGTAACATATACAGTACTTCTCCACCTGATGTGTTCTGTGTCAAGTTCGAGCAAACGTTTTACTACCCTTCCAATGAAATGCGTAAATTGCTCGTAGCAATAATACTTGATATTATTGTTTGATTCATTACCTCGTGTTGATTGTGATAACTGTATATATTGTACACTGTCTGAGTGTACTATATGATACTCCAGACGAAGAATTTAGCTGCATTTTCAAATCGTTAGCAAGGCCTCTGCTTGTAAGAAAGAAGTGAAAACATCTGAATTGAACTCCATTAAGTTTGCAGGGCCTGCCTCTCTCTCTCTATTGGCTGTCACCAAAGTGGGCTGGGTAGAAGACACAATGAAAAGAGCAGGAAAATATAGATTTGGTCAATAGATATATTTCTGTCTGAATACTGGTGATAAATATCTGTATCTGTAGGCTAGGCAAACTAGGCCCCATGTGGTACCTATTATCACTGACTAACCAGGGGACTCCAGAGGCTCTATGAATCTACACCCTTGGTATGTTTGTTAGACCATAAGCACAGCTTGTGCAGGTTTAAAAATGTGCAACTTTGTATTTAAATTTAAAAGCAATTTTTAATTTTTTGGCTTTATTGCAATGTTTTCAAAGGTTATTTTGTTTTATAATGCAATCATGGAAGAAAGGCAGAGGTGTATAATTAGAGACCAGCTGATGTCATCCAGCTGAGTTATGTTGCTGATGTCATGCGTCTGATGTTAAACAGCTGATGTTATGTGTCTGATGTTATTTAGCAGATGTTACCAAGTCTATCCCGGTACCGTTAAGCGTGCTGTCATCTCTCCACCCTGAGTGTGTGAATGATGTCGTTGACACATGTTGATACAAAGAACCCAATAGTAGAGTGGTTGGAATAGGCCTGCTTGTAGACTGGGTCTCAGATGATGGCTGACCCTGAAATTTGCTTTTTTCAGTTCTCTTCCAGCCCAACAGTTTAGCAGACAAGAGTCTTGCTGGCATTTCCTGAAGTGTCAGTGTGTTTGTGTGTGTGTGTGCCTGGGATAGCTGTCCAACACTTACAGTATGAGCTGACTCCAGCGTCAGGCTGGGATTGCTGTCATCTGTAACATGGCAGAACTGTATCTGTCAGATGTTGTACAATTTGCTGTTCTTTGTTTAAAGATTTGCCAGTTTGGCAGTGGTGCATCTTAGAGAGAGAGAGAGAGTGACCAGCATTTAGTACGGACAAATGAAGGACTGATGTGTGTGTATCTGTTGGAAGGCTTCCATCAATTAATAAGGTCAGATCTGAAGACAGAGGGAAGGTATATTGGATGAGCAGAATTCAGAGGGGTAATTATTTACCTGCTGACATCATCTCAAACACATCATTGATTAGTTTAATTAATCAAAGTGTTTGGAATGGCTGCCACTGAGCAGTTCACACTTGGGAAGCATGCTGACTTTGGCTGATGGAGAAACTGACATCTATTCAATGGCACAGTAGTAGCACATAAATTGACATCATAAAGCCATCTGACAAGATTTGAACCTGAAAAGGCAACGGTAATGTTTTTTTTTTTTGACGTCGGTTCAATTGAACAGAAATTAAGTTCACCGTGCATATCAGCGTCATTTTATGGAGGATGTTTCACACAGTATCAAGAAGGAAATGCAGAGAAAGTGTGTCACTTTTCATGGAGTGTTTTTTCTTGGAGTGCGGCTTCCAGAATACCCGTTATCTGTTTGGTGTGGAACACAAGAGTTGTGACTGCTGCTTTGGCCACAAGCCCTTGCAAACATAGACATGTGGATGTCAGATGGACACATCAGAGATTGGCCAATCTTACTGTCCTCTTCCAGGATCTCACAGGCTTGGGCCTTCAGCATCCTCTGTCCTCTTTTGGTCTCCCACTCTTTCATATGAATGTGAATAATCATACAGGTGATGCTGTACTTGACTTGTATGAACTGTTTCTGTGTGATATCCAGCTTCGATTGCATGAACCTGACGGTGTAGAAAGTAGTCAGACACAAGAGATTCCATTAAAAATGGACAGGCATTTTTGAAATATTTGACTTTTTGGGATGACAGGTTTCAATTAAGGAGTAAAAGTGGATTCATTAGTCAGTAAGTCCATACAGTAAGTGTATTCAATTATGCATACAAGTTGAGGTGAGTACACTTGGAATCATTCTGATTTACAGTAATGTGGACAAAAACATGGCCTTAATGTCAGTGCTCCACAAAGTCTGCTGCGGAGGGATCACTCAGGACTCCTCTACATTCTGAGCATGTACCCACAAAACCCTACTTGATGAATGCTAACGAGGCAGCAAGTGCTGTGGGCCAATGGAGTCCGAGGACAGGAGGTTACCGGGCGTCTGGCTCAAATACTGCTTTTAGACTTTTCTGCCAGGGTATAAACAACAGGCCACAAAAGAGACCTGGATATCCACAATGGCCACGCTATATTACAAACAGCCTTGGGGACTGCATTTGCAGCTCTGTCTCGTTGTCTTGTATTAATATGTGATCTGAATGAATGAACTGTTCAGGAACGGTTCAGCTAAGGGACTGTGAGAGGCCCATTCCATTCATTCGATTTCAATTGTCCTGATTTTAGTTTAATTAACTTTAACTGTAGCAGGTAAAAATGCTAAAAATATATTGCAGGACTGCAATTAAAATCAACAGTGCGCTCACAGGCAACGTGGACAGGATGAGGCCACCGGACTCTTTTGGTGACATGAGAAAAGGTGGTTTTGTTTGCCGTCACAAAGCCAGTGCGCCGTAGGCATGACTCCACAAAGTCACCAGGGTGACTAAATTGTCTCACAAGCTTTAATGTCATTTCAAGCGTCAGGAATTGGAAGGCAGCATGCCGACACACAAGAGGCTGTGATTTTGTTCGTTGTTCTGTCTGAAAATGCACCTGTCATATTTCTTCTTACCCCCTGACATTATCCCACTGTTTCTGTCACAGTGTAGCTTAGTGGCACAGTAAGGAGCAGGGCTGATGATCCAAAGCTTCCTGGTTCAATTCCAAGATGGTGTTGATGTTGTACCCATAGGCATGATACTTCATGATATGTAAACAAAGTTAGCCCTGCTGGGTAAGAGCATAATGTTATGTTTCTCTCAGTTTCTGAAATCCATGTTCACAGGGCACAAATCCTTATTGTGACAGGGAAGCTGTGTTGTGCCTTTGAATGATTGTACAAGTGGTAAATTATATATACTCATTATATGGCTGATTTACACTGGTGGTACACACGCGTAATCCCCACTTAAGTGCTTGGAAAGTCTGGAAAGGATGTCAGTATTTTTATGGATACAATTTGAGTGTTGTGTTCAATCCAAATTCCCAGTTCAGTTTCCACATGCATGACATCTTTATGACTCACTGTGGGACAAAAATGTCTCCTTTATCAACAACTACCTGAAGTATGTATTCTAAATGAAAGCACATTTTAAAACAAATGATAAAAAGTGTTTTCTGTGCATAATCTACAGAATCTTTGTGCAAATAAGACCTTGATTAGTTGCAGGCATGGGAGTCAGTTTGTTTTGGAAAGTGCTGGGGACAATGACAGATTCGATGTGTTAAAGGCTTTCAAAAAGTGGTGGGGACGAAATGGGCCACGACAAAAAGTGGTGGGGACATATCCCCAGTGTCCCCAGCGTAAATGACGCCTATGGTTGCGGGTGTTTCTCCACAGGCTTCATCTGCGCGTTCTTCTAAATTATATTAGATCCGCTCATGTGCACAAAATACGTTAAAATACAAAATTGCAAGGGAAAAGGTAAAGCTGAGCTCAAATGGAGTTTGATAGTTTCATAGGAGGCCCTTCACTTCAAAGGGCATATTTTGATGGAGCCAAGTCCGGCCACCAGACTGCTGCGCTGTCAGCCTCACCCAGTCTCACAAAGTTTTTCTCGAGCAGATGCAGTGAGCTAATGAAACATGAAAACTGGAGCAGAATAATTAACTCTGCCACTGCTTCTCCTCATCATTATATGTTTTTATATATTATATATTATTATAATAAAATAAAATTAGCATTTCACTGTGGTTCGACAATTCGTTTCTGAAACTCGTTTGCTTGTACGGTATGAGTAAATAAAAGTGTTAATGTTATTTCACGTTACAAAGAATATTAAAACCATGTAAGCAATAATAAATGTGTTCTTCAAGTCTGGTAGATTCGTTTTTATCATTGAACAACACTTTCTACCTGCTGAAAATCAGATCCGGCTGTTAACTGTAAGGCTGCAGAGAGGCTGGTTGAATACATTTCACTTGTGCCACGTGCGACGCAAAAGGATCGCCATATGTGGTCTGTGCTATCCTGCAAATGCCAAAGCCAGCGTGTGTTCTGTAATGCACTGCTGAACGATGGAATCTATTTTAGTTTTAGCATTGCCCTGAACCTGCGTACGTATTGGTATGCGTCATTTTCCATAACCGGCAGGAGGCATAATTCTAATACACCTTTGTAAGACTGTATTCCAGCCTTTGTGAGCCATGGAGTCTTAATTGTGTATACAGATGTTCTGTTCTTAAACATTAAGTGTAATGTAATGGAGTTGCATATCAAATGTGAAATTTATTTTCATCGTAAAGGGAACAACTTATTGATCCATGGTTCCACAGACCAACTCCTAGCCCTACTTAGAACACCTTCCCTACTAGCAGGACAGACTCTGTACAGGACTTGTGCGCGCGCCGTCATCAGAGAGGCCTTAGCAACTTACTGTTCTGATTAACATTTGCATAATTTAACACAAATAACACTAATCTATCACTAACACAAATCAATCACTTTAGCATTGTGCTGTGAAGTTCTGTTCTCGCGAGGTACGAGTCGGAGTAAATCCCAATCATTTATTTACTCAACCGTCTGAACCGGAAGATTTATAAAGTATTCAGGGTTTATTAGTGTGCGTGGTTGCCTTTCTCCGAAAGCAAGATTGCCCAAGGTGCCTTACTGTTGTATCCTATGTACTTATCATTTTAATAGTCATAGACATCCCAAATTTGGGGTATTTAGTAGAGAGGGGCTAACGTCACCGAAAGTGTAACCTTCAGAGAGCATTACATGTCGGGACACCACAGATACAGTGCTAAAATGGATGCAATGAGTCAAATAGCATCTTGTGTTCCTTCTGTTACAAAAGAAATTGGCGTACAGTTAATGCTCATTTAATCAACATTTCATTTGAGGAGGCAGGACCTGAAAACTTTGGTGTTTTTTCATGAACCACAAGGAAATTCTGTGTTGAGAGTCAAAGGCAAGACTGCGCTCTCTCTCCCTGCTGTCCCCAGAGAGGTCATGTTATGCCCTGATGCACGGTTATCTTCAGGTAAGCAGAATTCTTTTTTAAGATTCAGCTTGATGCACTCCGAAACGTCCTCGGTGGGTAAAAATAGAAAGGGCGGCTGGCCTGAATTATGATCTGTCCTGCTGTCCTCTCAGCAGGGGCATCGGGTAAAGTACAGCGGAAAAATTAAACAGAACTGCTAGGCGAATGGCATCAAGCCTCATTCTGCCTCGCAGCTCCTGGTGGGCGATTACGCAAACGGCTCAGCGGCGAGTCATTCTTCGGACTTTGTGACATTCTGTTCAATCAATGAGTCGATACTGTTAGAGCAGAAAAGCCGGGCGATTTGTTTTATTAAGATATATAGCTGCCATATAGCTGCCTATAGCTGCCATTAATATTGATCACATTGAAAGGAAAAACAGTTTTACAGACATGCTGATCCAGGTGATCAAGTAGTCATCTTGTCCTCAGATATTTAAATGATTGAGTATTTGATCTCATTTCTACTTTAGATCCATATGTGTGAGAATGTCAGGCATTTTTCTATTGTCACTGTCTTTCTGTTTTTAGAGGATCTGCTGTACCTTAGAGTTTACATTGAATAATCAAGACATGGTATGGGACATAGGAATTCAAGTACAGTTATAGGGTAGCTCAGTATGCCAGTTTTGTCCACCTGTCTTAGGCTCGGTGCTTCAATGCCTGGCTTACAGGATTTATTTGTGAATTGGCAACAGTTTTTGCTGAAATACGAAATGCTTGTGCATGACAAAATCGTACACCCCCATATTAATGTAGATCTTGTAGTGTATTGGGTTCTTACAAGCTATGATAATTGGTTTTGCCAGCACCTGTGCACTGCAGACAGAGAGACTGCCAAAAGCCAATGAAGAGTGAGTGTTCAACAATATCATGCGCCAGCAGCTGTTTCTGGCAAACTGTTCCCTATAGAAAAAGCAGCGGCGAAGAACAGCAGGTGACTCATGGAAAAAGAGACAATAGCAGCAAACAAATAAAAACAATCACAGAAGGCAGAAGCACAATAAATGGAAAGAAAAGCCGTGTGGCTAGGCAAAAGCAGTCCGGGGCATTTTCTACACCAATACTGAGCAAGTTATGGAGCAATTGGCAAAGTTGGTCACTTAGTGTCTTAGCCACATTCTGAGGCGGTGACACATGCTACAACAAGGGGACAAAGCCAGCTGTGTTCCACTGCTGAAAACTCCTCAGCTAAACCCAAGCTAAATCTTGGGTGAGAGAGTTTGGCCTCAGTTTGGCACAAGCACCTTAACCAGCACTGCCACTCAGGAGCTTGTTTTCAGCTGGAGTTAGTCAATGGGTAAACAAATTGTTAAAACTTGTTCAGATGCTTCCTTTCTAACCTGATATAGTTTTTATAATATCAGATTTAAGAAGAGAAAAAATACAAAAGTTGCCTTTGAATGCATGCCATATTGACGGCTTGTTTTTCTTCATTAAATGGAAACAGTATAGCCTCAATTTCAACGAATGTGATACCTCTGTCAGGAGGAATGGGCCCTGGAGGTGAAGTGTCTCACAATACAATAAAACAAGGAGGAGCTTCACCAAGGAGAGGCCAAGGCTCCAGACAGACACTGGGGTTTGCGTTTTGCCATTTGTGTGTACATTTGTGTGTAAAAAAAATGTTAGGGAAAGCATCAGAGGTTGCTCATTGGAAATATGTTTATGAGTTCATGTAATAGTTATTGTGAAAATGTATGTCCAGACAGGGCTTGAATGTGATTTCACGTTTTCAGGCAGAAGTGAATACATATTTGAAAGTGAACCGCCAAGAGTGTGTTTATGTGGATGAGCTGCACACACACTGAACCTCAAGGCTCAAGCAAGAGTTGTCAATGCTTGCTGTTTTCTGTGGATTTCATTTTATCACAGAGCAGGCCTAGTAAGAAATATTACAAAGGGGCCGTTCCAGTTTCAACCATAGTAATTGCCTCTCACGGGTCTGCACAGAACATGAACATTGTGGTCTGCAATTACATCATGTCTCATTTAGTGAGATTTCCTTGAGAGGTGACAGTGCCATGATTTACAGTGGGCCAACTGAGGTAATTCTGTTGTCACACACAGAGGTATTGTCTTTGATTAATATAATTTAGATCTAGTGGACAGAAATGATGCATAGCATATAATTAGGCTGATGTTGTTACATAGATTATGCTTTCTTTGTTTTAATTACAGACTGCTTGGGGAAAGGAATTTTGTCTTTTTATTAAATGTACTTATTTAGTGTGGACTTCTGTTACCTTTCATATGTACTGTAAGTTTGAATGAATGAATGCTCTCTTTCTGGGTGGATAAAAACAAATATTTCAGTCTGTGAAATGTTTCTGTCAGCTCAGAGCGCTCTGCAAGTCGGGCAGGTTCAAATAAGGGCTGTGGAGGAATTACTGAATCAAAGCAGGTTTGCCTTGTGCTTCCTCAACGAGTTTACAAACAAAGAAGTCACAGAAGGTAGAAAAGTTTGCCCTTAACTTAAAAGTCAAAACTAAGGGCAAGTATTGGTTGAATGTTAGTCATTGAATTCATATCAACACAATTTTTTATCGGCATTGCACAAATTTATATCACAGAATTGATATGGATTATCTGTAAAGGCCCTACTTCATTGTGCAAGGCATCTCTTCTAATGAGTTTAGTGCAGAAAACTTGCATAGCAAACTCTGAATGGGGAAAAAACTGTATTTTTGTATCAACCAAAAAGGGATGTTGTCACTTTAGTAAACTGGGAAAACCCACTTCACTAGCTATTCTGAGCGGAGTGAGAGAAAAGCTCCCGTTGAGATGAGATTTCTGTGACAGAGCTGACAGCCCTGTCCTAATGAAGCCGTCCTGTTACGATGTCATTGCTGCTAACCTGTCAGACACCGCAGACATCACTGTAACCTCAGGTTCTCTAAGGACTCTCACACCGGGAGCCCTCGTGGCCTGACGGCTGCATGCGTGTGTGAGGTTGTTTCTCAGTTAGAGCTCCTCCGGAGTTCATAGCCGCACCCGCAGCCCCATGAAGTGCTGTCTGCTGCAGTTGTGTTAATTAACAAACCCTGCTAAGTTTGGGGGGGGGGGGACTAGGTGTTTGTTTAGACAGAGACAGCGTGACCACGCTTTGGAGTTCTGGTGTGCGGGCGGGGCTGGGGCTTGGGATTGGCAAGGGTGACAGACACAGACTGTTAAAGCTGCAGGTTTCGGCAGGAGAAGCTGAAACCCGTCTGCTGTTCTTGCCTGTAATTAGACGGTGGGTTCGGTCATGCGCCTGCTTTCTGTGACGCAGACATTCGTCCAGGACAGAGTGCAGTTTGCTGGGCGGGGGAGTCACCTGGTTTGCTGTTTAGGAGGGACCACAAGTCACAGTCAGCGCTGTTCCAGCCCCTCCTCTCTCAGTCCACCATACAACCGTTACCGAAGATCACACGCTAACCCTGCGTGGGCGTTCCTTTCGTATCCGCTCCAGACTGTGGGGATCTGCAATAGCATTAGCTCATAGGTGTATTACGTTTGATATCCCTATAATTGAATCCCACTCAACTCCCATCTTTAAACTGAAGATCTGAAGGCTCCACGTTTATTCAGTATGCACAATACTTCTCAGTGATTCGAGCGTGGAACACCTGCTCTCTGTGGCTCGATGTCATCCTTTGAATCGATGTTTATGCTTCTAACCTGGCTGTTTCCTCTGACTAAATCCATAAAGAGAGGACAATACCGCATGTGTAGTCTCAGGGTGGATGGAAGGACGAACATGAAAGCAGTTGGGGAGTGATATGGCAGGTGGTTACTTTCTGTTGGGGTGTTTATTTTGGATCACCATTGTTTGGAGCTCAGTGTCTGGAGGTCTGGATGTAATTCCAAGTACCTGTTTCACAGAAGCAGTGACTGCAGAAGCACCTTTGAGTTTATTTGATGACTGCACACAGGGGAGGGAGGAGTCTCACTGGTGACTGATATAACTCAGAGGTTGTCCATTACAGTGGAGTCAGACCCAAGGCCACTGTACAGACACACAGGTGATCTATATATTGACCTGATACTCAACTCTTTGTGCTTTGCTCTGTTCTGATTGGTGGCTTGCTGTGAATATTCTTTAAGGAATGTGGACTAAAACAGAACATTAATAGCAAGTCAGATTTATATTCAGTCTTTTATTAGTCATGTTAATAACATGACATTTGCCTTGGTGCAAACACAGGTCGTTAATAAGACAAGCAGAGCAGGAAATACAGCAAATATGCACAAAACCATACAAAATATCCAGACTATAAAACCTTGATTAAATTGTCAAAAATTGAAGTGTTATAAGTTTAAAAACTCCAAAAAGAGAGTGACACATGCAATGTGGCAATTGAAATGAAAGAGTCTCGCACAGTTTGTACAGGTTTTCAGAGCGATCGACCTCCCAGATTTACTGAAAGAAACTGCAGAGTGAAGTGGGTGGGTTTCATCAGATGTGATGGTTTTTAGCATTGTGCTCTGACAGACATTTACCAGGTCTACCATCTTGGTACCTAAGGAAGATGGCACCGACCCTTCACGTTACCACCTTGAGCCTCTTAATCAAAGTAATAGTATGGAGGATGGAGGGAAGACAGAGGCTGAGTGTCTGGTCATGATATAGAATATCTGTGCTACAGGCTAACCAGTCAACACACTAAATATCAGCATGCAAAAATGAGGTCACAGTTCAGCTTACTTTTGTTATGCGCTACATGCCGATATAAGACAGTGCAGTGCTTAATACATGCCGAGACATTGATGGATATAATAATGTCATATGTATTATAATACCATCACACCTATTGCATATTACATCTGTTTTCCACCTTACTACAACATCCCATAAGCTGATATCCATCCGAAAGCATAGTTGCTGTGAATATGTAAGAAGTATTAGAAGGGATTTGTTGAAAATAACAATGGAAATGATCTTGTGTGGAAAGAGTAAAAAGCATATTTATGCTGCAGGGGAGCACTTAGCCAGGCGTATGGTTTTCTAAAATGGTTGAACTGAGAGCTATTAAAGGGCAGTTAAACCTGCAGGCAGTGACTTTAGGCCTCTCTCCTCTATCCTCCCCCAGAGCACCGTGTCGAAGTACAGCTCCCAGTTCCGAGGGAATTCCCAGCAGGACGCCCTGGAGTTCCTCCTCTGGCTGCTGGACCGCGTGCACGAGGACGTCAGCTCCTCCCCGAACTGCAACAACAACAAGGCCAAAGCGTCTGCGAAGGTGAGAGAGCACCCCCCGCTCCAAGGCTTCCGGTCCCCTGACCATGTCCCCTGTCCCTGTCCCTGTCCACGTGCTCAGAGGCTAATCTTCTCGCAGACGAGGATCTCTGTGTAGACTTTGGTCTTTGGGGGCGCAGATGCAGTTCTCTGATTGCCGAAGCAAATCCCCACACAGGCACGGATCCATATTCTCAGATTCTGATCTCTGCGCAGATGAGGATCTCAGCCGATTCCTATTCTGTTTGCTGAAGCTAAATTCCCTGCAGCTGCCCCTCTTGAACCGACTCGCAGTTATGGCATGAATCAGATAATTCCTGTATGTTATAAAAGAAAGTTCCTCTACTGGCTGGTTAAAGGAGTGGGTTACTTTGTGTGAACTTGAGATGGGGTGAATGAAATTTTATTTTTTTTTTGCTAGAACATAATCTCTGTGCAGATGAGGATCTTGGTGCACAGCCACAACTCTCTATGCAGAAACGAATTCCAGTGCACAGCCACTAATCTGTGCAGAAAGGTATCTCTGTACACAGATGCTAATTGCTAATCTCTGTGTAGGTGAGGATGTCTTTGCAGGCATTTTCTTTTGTGGGTGCTGAGTTGAAAGGATGCTCCAATGCCACCTGCCACAGGGCCATGCGGCTGCAGCTCAGTTCTTAAAGGAACAGGAACCGGGGTGTTGAATCTACTC
This sequence comes from Megalops cyprinoides, assembly GCF_013368585.1. Taxonomy (NCBI): domain Eukaryota; kingdom Metazoa; phylum Chordata; class Actinopteri; order Elopiformes; family Megalopidae; genus Megalops; species Megalops cyprinoides. The sequence continues at coordinate 21,272,377 of NC_050601.1, forward strand.
CGTCTCACTCTGCCTCTACATTCCTTCCATGCTACATCTAGGAGGTTGCAGTTGGTAACAGGTTCTAGGAGATTCTGGTGCTTTCTGTGTTCCCATGCTGACTGTGGATGTTCTGGTTTAGACCACGCCCCTTAAAGAATGCGTATAGCGAGTCAGCAAATCAGCACACTGGCAGCCTCAGCAATGTCAGAGACAGCGTAGGTGCTGAGCTGACTGTCTGGGCAGTATATTAAGAATCTGTGACTTCGTCTCAAATATGGTTCTTGGCTGAATCCATATTGTGGGCAGCATTTCCTGAGAATGTGGTGCAATGAAATCAAATTCATTATGGTTTCACCAAGGAAAGGCAATTTCAGTACTCAGTGTTTGTTGGCAAGTGCATCGGTCATTTCAGACTCCATCCTTACAAATGCATGTATTTCAGTGTCCTTAACATGGAAGAAACAAGCATGTTACAAGCACATTATTGTGGGCTTAATGAAAAGGTTTGTGCAGTGTTTTGCGGAAAATGCTTTCTCTGTATGGAATGCCTTCCGATAAAAGCTGAAGAGGCAGTGATTTTCTCTGTTGGCAAACATGAAAGAACTCGTTTAGATTTTTTTTCCCACTCTTCCAGGAAAAAAAGTCGTATCTGTATTGTCAATTACTGGTACATGGAGTGGCTGCTCTGATTTTTTTCATGTATGCTTCATTCTCTGCTTTACATTCATTGCCTATGAATACCAAGCGGGCCCTGACAGACATGTGTTTCTGAAGGTCAGGTATCGGTGCTAGCGTTGTCCATTCCTCACGTGGACCTGTAATTCTTAGGCCTCAGGCAAGATGGTTCAGCAGTCACCTGAGTCACTGGCCTTACAGTGAACCACAGCCAAACCTTACAAAAAGGACCATTTCACTGCCGTGTGGGCGCTGAGACTCAAGTGTTTAAGTGTTACCTGGGTAATCCCTTTCCCGTCGCGCACGGGGTTACAGTCTCACGGCTCTCAGCACACGGACAGCCTGAGACCAGCAATGCTGGTCAGCCGCCTCGGCCAGGCTGTGGGAGGCCAGGAGGCTGCTCAAGCAAGAGTACAAACCGATATGGTTCGTTGTCTTCCGCTGGGAGGAAGACCAAGTGGTCATGTCTCTGTTCTGAGAAGGCACCGAAATTTGTGCGTGCCTGGTCTTGCGTTCAGTCTACCATATAATGTGCTTTTGCCTGAGGGAGCAACATCTCTGTCTCTCTGTCTCTCTCTCTCCCTTACTTCCTCGATCTCTTCCTCTCTAACTCTCTCAATCCAATTTCTAACGCTTTATTGACACGGCATACATGAATATATCATATTGACAATAACACAAACATCAATAATGTGCCCTGGTATGTTCAGAAAAATGAAAAATGGTAATTGTACTTAAGAGGTATCAAATCAATGCATATGTGGTTACATAAACATAGATATATGATTTTTCGATACTTTGTTTTATGATCAGTCTTGACCATGCTTAAAAAAGCCCATCCACCGTAACTCAAGAGGGAAGCTCCCCAGCAAGCAGGCTTGAGATTTGTATAAAAATGCTTATTTAATGGTACATGGTTACACTGAAAAAAAGAGGTTAAAAAATAATGCTATAAAGCAAATAAGCAAACGATGCTACTGCTTAACTTGCATTACTTTGGCGGTGCCCCACTCTCTTCTTCTGGCACTTTTAGGACTGTATAATGAATCCAGGATTTTATTGCCCTTTTTGTATGATAATTAAAGGTGGGCGTTTACCTAATTCTGCCCTGTATGCATTGGCTTGTGTTTAAAATCAGGGCTTTTAGTGTAGATGATTGTTCAGTATCCGCTGCAGACCCAGCTCTGTCACAGTTGCCAGAAGGTGAGGAGGTGTTGTCTTCCAGGAGCCCCCTCAAACACCATCGCTAACATACAGGCTAAAGCTGTGGCAGAGACACCACGTGCCTTGTAGGATGGTTACGTCTAGGTCTTTGATGTTTCACCTGAACTGTCAATTTACTGAAAGTCCAAACAAAGAGTTTTGGCCTTGAATGCTCCGCGTAATAATTGTAAGACGCTTTATCCTTGATGGTATATTGATTATTTCTTAGCGCAAACCCATTTTGAAAAAGATGAACGTTTTCAGTTTTTTGTACATCACTTTTTCTTGTGCAGGTCATTGTATTATGCATGCAATATATTTCCTTTTAGATGTATACAATAGTTTATAGTCATGAACCACTGGATTCAATCAGTATATGTTCTCACTCAAAATTAGATGCAAGTGTTATGTTTTTCATCAAAAACACAATTTGGGCAGGGGCGCAATTACCAAATAAATGGAAAGAATTAAACTTGCATTCAGTTCTGAGTAGAAACATCAGCAACAAATGTTGATTCAATCCAGAGGTGACATTATTCAGGTTTGCAATAATAATGTAACAGTCCATATACTCATCTTTACAGTTGGGTGTAAATGAGGATGTGTTATCTCCCATAGGTCTGTGGTACTGGTGCCCACTTGGCCTTCAACAGTTGCAACTTCACTGTGCTGGGCTAGCATATGGAAATACTGGGCAGGCCAGACCTTGATTAGTCACTTGCAGGGCTAGCCTGTAGAAGTAGGGGGTTGGGCTGGGACTGAGCTGGTCTATAGCTGGGCTAGTCTCTGGCCTTGTTTGGGTGGCAGGGCTGCTGATGTCCAGGGCTTTGGGTGGGCTGGTTGTGTTTCGCTCAGCTGGGATGTTGTAGGGAGGCAGCAGGGGCTCAGAGAAGGCTGATGTAAAGGTGGCACTGTGCTATTTGCCCTGAAGGTCTCCTGGGTGTTGCAGCCAGGTGGCATTTCAGGTGGTATGCAGTTTGGAGAAGGTTCCAGAGATTCCTGGGTCATATGCAGGTGTTGCCGGACTTCACTACAGTGATATTGCGGCTGTTTTCTATCTCTATTTTTTCTGCCTCGCTCTCTCATCTTTCTTTGTCTTTTTTCTTGTGTCCTCGCTATTTTTGGCTCTTTATCCTTTCATTATCAGGTGCTCTGTGTTCAGTCACTGTGTTTTTTTTTTTTTTTGGAAAGAGCTGATTGTAATTAAATAATATGTAATTATTTTGTTTGATTTGTTGAGTCATCCTAAATTCGTTCTGACACTTTTGCAATTTGGACTTGCACTTACACTGAAGTTTTCTCTTGTTCATTAGGCACTTTAAAATGTTGTCGAGGTACTTAAAAGCTTGCATTCAGCCAGTCTCCTCAGACATCAGTCTCTCTCTCCCCCTCCCTCCCCAGTTTGGCATCTATGCCACTGCCACATGCTGTCACAAAAATAACTTCAGTCACAGTTTCGAATGAGCTGAGCTTTTCTGCTGGAGCGGAGGGCAAAGGGGCTGTTATGAACTGCCCTGATTCTGTGACCCATGTTCCATTACATTACGCTTGCTTAGGAGACGCCCTTATCAAGAGTGACTTACATAGCTTAGTTTTTACATGTTACCCATTTATACAGCCATTTATTTTTGTGATGCAAATGAACCAGCAACGTTTGGTTTCTGGCTCCTTATGACTGTGCCAGGGATGGCAGGGATTACATGGCAGTGGACGAGCAGTCTGAGGATAGTGGTCTGCGTTCCTGGCCTGTCATTACAGGTTACTGACACCACACTTATTAGTATCCTAAATTTGGTTTGACCACGTAAGTAAAGACTTCCACACATCATTTCCACAACAAAACCATAAGACTAACAAACATAAAATACTATTGTTTCATCAAAGATGGATACAAAAAATGGACCAGGGACACATTAATATGACATATGCATGTTCCTTTATCTTTTCAAATTCTGATGTGTGCACATGATTAAGGTACATCTGAGCCATATTAGTGTGAATATGGTTGGAATTTTTAAATAAGGTTTTTTTTGTAATTAGAGATATTTTTGTCATTATGGAAATATTTCTTTGTAATATAAGGAAAAAAGGTGCAGAGTAACCGATGCAAGAAAGATTCACATGATCATAAAATCCTCAAAGTAATATTTGTACACAATATAATCGCAGGATAATGTATCTTGAAAATTGTTTTGGTAGTTTGGGGTCAAAAAATGCCTTTCTTTCAGATTGGAAGAAGAAAGAAAGGAACATCTTTCAATCAGATTGGATGACATTTCTATTCAGGGTCCACCTCTGGGGTTCTGTGTAAAGTGCATGCGTCTGATCTGAGAAAGAGCTCTCTAAAGCATGTATTATGCTTAGGTATCATGTCCATTGGCCACCTGTGTTACTTGCCTGGCTGCCGTGTTGGTTGGAGGAATGGATTTAGCCATTTGGCAAGAGCATCCTCCACTGCTGATTAATGGTGCAGGGAAAGCTTATCGACATTCCATGAATAACATGAATAAAATGATGGGGCTGCTGCCCAGTTCTGACGTTGGGAAAGGTTAGTGTCAGAACTCCATCGTGGCTCTGTCGTTTAGCTTGTGCTACTCATTAAACATTGATAATGAATGACCTTTCCACCCCGTGGGAGTGTTGGCAGGGGGAAACCCCCTTGATCCTGAAATGTTGCAGTTCACCTACCGTCAAACCCGAATTGCTGTGCAAAGTGTGGGTTTGTTATCAGATACCCCAAGTTATGGAAATGCATTCATATGCGGGTGGATGTGTGTGGATATGTAAATGTTGCGTAAACAGATGTGCAGTGACTGACACTGTGTCAAGCAGTGCTAACCATATAGATCGGATCATCCCCTGTGTCTCTCCTCGTAGCTGTGGGAAATTAGCATTTAGATTGGTCTTAAAGTTTCTTTCCCATCGTTTCGACACATGTAATTCAAGCTGATTCAGAGTGCTCCGAGCACGTAAACAGAAAAAGTCCAAGTAGTAATGATCATGTTTTCATCAGTGTAAGAATATCCAACTATGCAGGCGGTCAAATACATCTGTGCCATCTTCTGTTCTATATGCGCATCAACTCACTTTACAGAATGGGTTTTGAGAGAGTCCTGTTATGAAATAGGTGTCTTACAGTAAATGGGTGTTGAATGTGTTTTGGTCCATTGTGAGTGAGTGAGATTCAAGTGCAATGAAATGGGTCACTTTCGTTCCTTCCCCTTTTCCCAAGTTGATAGTGGAGGTTTTCCAGCAGTAGGAAGGCCATGAATGGACTCATGGGGCCTCTTAGATTTGCTTTGCCTCTTTCTCTCTCTCTCTCTCTCTGTCTCTCTCTTTCTCTCTCTCTGACTTGCCCTTTCTTGCCTTGTCTGTATCTCTGTCTCTTTATCCCTCTGTCTCTCTCATCTCTCTCTGTCTTTCCATCTCTCTCTCAGTTCAGTTTAAGTAAGCTTTATTGACATGGCATTAAACAGAATTGTGTAGCCTAAGCATTTCAAGAATGTTGTTTGTTTCAACGGTGAAACAAAAGAGAAAATAGAAACTCACATGCAGTGTCTAAAATAGAAGCTAATAGGTGTCCCCTCTGCTTTTTTCCTAAGGAACCTAAACAACAGAGTTTTTCTGTTCTGTTTCAACTCTGCAAATACCGCTTCCACTTCCCTCCCTCTCTCTCTCCAGCCCTCCTTTTCAGTATCTTACAAAGCCCACCAAATGCCGTGCCATGCTATCGGTGGAGAGGATGCAGTGTAAATTTAAGGGACATTTTTGATTTTTGAGACAACCTTTTTTAAAAAATGGTATAATCCAGGGCGGTGTTGCTTAGAGTGTATTGTGTATCTGTTTTACTACAACCTAGCATTTTTTGGAATGACATTACTTTTTAAGATTTACTGCCAGGGTCTGTATGAGACAGTTCTTCCTCAGTGGACTGAGGTGGGGTAACAGTAGAACCTTGTCTGCGTAGAACGGAAGTTTTACTTCCTTGTGTCGAATCAAGCCGGGGGCTGCAAATTGTTCCAGTAGCTCCTCTGCCTCATTAATGCAATTATTATTACGCTGGGTTGGAGTCAGTCCTGCTTTGCACCAGAACTCTGTGTGGAGTGCTCTTTATTTGTTGTCAGTTTTAACCCTGCACTTACTTTCAAACTCCCCGGTTTAGTTATATAATTTACCTGTAAAGAGTCTGAGGGATTTTCAAGTAAAGCCATGCCAGATAGAATCAAGTCAGTAATGCAAACAAAAATCTGCCTTTTCTGCCTTTTTGTCTACCCCTGTGTCTGCCCCCGTATCCTTCCCTTTCTTTCTCTCATTTTCTCTGTCCTTCTCTTTCCTTCCTTCTTTCTTTCTCTCTCTGTGTCTTCTAAGTCCAGCAGGTCTGGGATCAATAAACAATATAACAGATGGAGTCTGAGAACTGTGAGAATAGAGGAATTTCTGTCCGTGCCTTGATTGACTCCAAGATCTCTGAAGTCATTGTGGGTGTAACACGAACAAAGGCACGGAAGAAAGCTTTCGCTGAAACATTTGCCTTTTACAGTTTTCACCTGAGCCTTTTATGCAGCACAACTAAAGTCACAGCCTGAGAGCAGAGGCTCCTGGTGCCATGAACAGGTGTGCAGACCTGCAAGCACACATATTTTCTTTCTGGATGATGGCAGTCATTTGCACATTCCATCAAAGGGGTGGCGTGGCCAGACCAACTGCTGAGTGGAGAGTGGAGCGTCATTTCAGAGCTCTCAGAGTGAAAGGAAAGTTTTTGCGCTCAGAGAAGTACAAATGAGAGTTCTGTAGGTGTGTATGGCTAAGTAGAAGAGCAGGAAGCAAACTGCCGCCAGACTCCCAGGTCTATTAAAAATAATTTATTTCAACAATTGACATGTGAAAGTGCTCAGATGAAGACTGATACTGTAGAAATACTGTAGATTTGCAATAAAAGATGATGATTCCTCTCATTTTTTTATCATTAGCCATTTAGCGCTAGTTTCCAACGGTAGCAGGTCTCTTTCAAGCGGTGGGGCAAATTTGGGTTCCAAGCAAATAAACGCCTGGACTACTAATAGACATTTTACAGTATGTCAAGAGAAGCTTTTGTCAGTGTCGTTGTTCAGGTGACACACATGATGACCTTATAGACTTTGGAGTCGTTTTGTTTCCTTGTGTCAGCTCGGACTCCACATGACATGGTGCTCATGGCGTGCGGACAGACTGGCTTTCAGAAATCAAGCGTTTAATCCCCTATCAGTTGCAAAATGGGGTGAGGAGAGACTGCTGTGTCAAAGAAAATGACCATTCGCAAGGGAGATCTCGTTGTTCCTGGCAGGAAAGGAAAAGCGGTCGTGACTCATGTCTGTTGTTCTTAGCCGCCCCTCGTGCATTCTGTGCGTTTATCGCTGTGAAAGCCTGCAGCGTGACACAGTAGTGCAGAGCCCAGAATGGAAGACGCAATCCTGCCACTTGTACCTGGAATTTGCACAAGGCAAAGAAACTTTCAGATCTCTGCCTTATAAAATATTTCTCAACGTGCCCCTGCTGTCTTCAAGCCCGCTTCATGCATTATTGATGCTGATAAGTTTGTCTCTTAAAGCCTCCATCAAAACCTGGCCCCGTTTACGAGCCATCGGGAAACGGGGGATGGGGGAAGCCTCGTAATCCTTTCCCTTTCAGGAGTTAATTCCACCCATCCTGGAGGGCAAAGGAGAATTTCGGTGGACTGCTTTAGTGACTTGCATTATAAGAGAAAAATACATGGACTCTGCCATCTTGGAGTGGTAGGAAAAAAAAATATCCTGGCTGAGATGATTGCCGTTGTTTCCGTCAGCACCGCGTAAACTGTTCACCAGCACCAAATTGTGTGCTGCACACTCAAGTGGGCGGCAGTGTAGCATAGTGGTTAAGGAGCAGGACTCGTAACCGAAAGGTTGCCAGTTCAATCCCCGCTGGGACACTGCTGCTGTACCCTTGGGCAAGGTACTTAACCCACAATTGCCTCAGTAAATATCCAGCTGTATAAATGGATAACATTGTAAAGAACTGTAACCTATGTAAGTCGCTTTGGATAAAAGCGTCTGCCAAATGAATAAATGTAAATGTAAGTGGACTTAAAATTATCTCAATTTCATGAGTCTCTGTCTTTAGCATTTGTTGTGTCATTTGCTGTGGAGTCAGTACCAGTATCTGGATGTCGCACAATGTTAGAACATGAGGCCAGTGAGGAAAAAGTGAAAGACTGTGACCCTAAGCCCAGCTGTGTAACTGGGCAGTTATAGTGTATGTGTTCTGGCTAACAGGCAAGTCCTAGGGGAAGGAGGAATTGCCTGGCCTGAGGTCTGCTCAGCTGTTTGTAAGAGTGAGGCCTTCTATGCTGGCTTACATTTACTGCTCCTGCTAACTTACTGTTTGATGGGAAATGACATCAGCACAGGAGCCTCTCACGGCAAGCATTCCCTCTGGTTTCGAAATGGCTCATTTGCCATGTGGCCACTTTGCTGCACTGTGAATGCATGCATGCTGTTGAGTGCAGGGAAGAGGTAGGTGTTCACTGCTCAGAGGTGACCGGATATTTGTGTTTAAACAGCCTGTCACTACGGTTAGGCAGTCATGATGAGGTTGACTGTTTATGGCACCATACCAGATGGTGTTTAAACAGAGCAGTGACTCCTAGGTACGTGACTTTAGCGGTTGCATTTAAACAGTTGGCTGAAATCTGCCAGAAATGGGTGATTTAGGTTGAAGGCTTATTGTTACAGACGGCATATTTGTGTTGTGGCTGTCAGGGTCCAGGAGTGGGTTCTTCTGTGGTGCTGTAGAGATGCAGTGGGTTCAGGCTCAGACGCTGCAGAGTCCATTCTGAGGGCCTGTCTCAGAGTCAGAGGAGCGTGTCCAGCAGGAGGGGGTGTGAAAGGGAGCAACAGGAAGCAAAAGGGTATGAATGCGATTGGCCGCACGGTTGACCCAGTACTTCCCTTCATCTTCCCCTGGCCAATCAAACAATCTCAACCGAGATCACACGATTTCTGGCCCCCTGCCTGAAGGCTTGAAGTTCAGGACCAGCGGGCATCTCGTGCTGTTTGCAATGACAGGAGAGCCCTCATGAATGATTGAAAGCACTCTCCCCAGAGGTGAGGAGAGGGCCTTAAAATCAGGGCAGCGCCGTGCCATAAACAGCAGGAGCATTAGACGCGGATCGATCGGCCGAGATGGAGAAACCTGCCTTCAGCACTCGCATCCTCTTTTTAAAAGACCTTCCGCATTAATATTTCAAACTACAGCCCAACTGTGCGGTCGCCCTGGTGCAGCATATGCCAGACCTGGTCCAGGGAACCCACTGTGTCTGTTCCTTTTGGTTTTTCCCATGTCCTGGTTCCTCTGGCTTTATTTGAGCCGATACCTGAGCATGGGTCTGGATTTTACACCACTGTATGGCTGTGTGTGGCAAATCCTTTATGGAACAGGCACACTCTGTGAATGGAAATGTTTTTGTTAAAAAGAAGGTAAATCAATGCGTTTTGTAATATTCATTTGTACATCTCAAGCATGCTCTTAACACTCCATCAGACAGGGTCAATTTGAGCTTAGCTGGAACAAAAACCCACATGCAGCTTACATGGGGCACTCTAGGACCTGTTCGGAAACACTATCCGGCTTGAAGAGTTAGGAGTCTGTCCTTTATCAGGCCAAACCTGCCCTGTTTTGCAGCGCATCTAACTCTGGTCTTTGCCATCAGAAGGAATCCCTGTGCACATCTCTGAGCTTGGCCCGGCCCCTGGAAGCTGAAGCCTACATCAAACAAAGCCTGAGAACACTCTCTCCTCCCGCTGTTTAAAGGCCTCTAATGGATTTCACCGCCTGAAAAATTCAACGCTTTTCTCAGGAAACATTTTATTAAATCTGTAAATGTTTCAAAGTGCCTTTTTAATAGTTCAGGAGCGCTTTAAATATTCAGATATCTTATCTATATCCGTTGTCCATTCTTAAACAAGAACCAAGCGGGCACCGCTCAATGGCAGGGGCTTCTTGTAGCGGTCAGATGTCATTGCCAGTTAGTCAGTCTGAAATGACTGAAGAACACAGTTGTTTTCTGGGCTGCTTCCTCCACCCCTGTATTATGTTATTGTATTTTAACGAATTGGAGGAATAAGTTAACATTGTCAGCATTGTGTAATAATTTATAGTTCATATTCCTTATCAGGGCATGTCTGCCGGGCACCATTGCATTATATGCTGATTCCAATAGGTTTGTATAGTGTATGTGTCTCTGGGATTGACACATGCAGAATAAAAGCGATATAGCAGTAGTAAAAGCAGATATAGAAAAATGATGTTGGCTTTTATTGATGGTTTGACCCTATGGATGTCCTCAAAAAGGAAACTATAAAATTAACACAGCCCTGAGTGTTTGTTGAAAAGAAATATGTGCAATTGTTTTCACATTACCTTGTAATCTTGAGAGAAAAAATGCATATACATACAGTATATGCAATGCATATATGGCATTTGTTTAGGCTTGAAAGGAAACTGAAAATTAGGGCGAAGTGTTTCGGGGGCAGGAGGAAATGTCTCTCGTAGGGGAATGAACTTCGGCCTGGTTTTCCATTCAGGACTGAGTGTGAGGTCCGCAGGTGGTCACGGATTTATCTGCTGGGTCACTGTGGACTGAGTTCTTTTTCCTTCAGGAGCCCCAGGCACATTCAGAAGATTTGAGCGATTTCCTGTATGGCCTTTTAGCAAACACAGGGCCAGAGCTCAGCTACCAATATGTTCCCTTCCTCCCTTCTGCAAAAAGGGTACAGTTCTGCTGGTGCTGCTGTGGGCCTCATGAAACGAGTTGTGGTGGAGAGGCTCTGATACGCAGAGAGCCCAGCCTGCGTTTTTGTGAGACGCCGCAAATCCTTAATGAATCGAATGACTCGGTTCGCTGGCGGCGTTTCCGAACGGGCGCCTCAGCCCGTCCTCCTGCCTCAGCTTTTGATCGTGTTTACCTTCCCGTTAAAAGAAAGAGGGAGGAAAAAAGTGTGTTTGAAATGTAATTACAGTCCCATTAAAAAGATAAGCTGAGATTGGTAATAGTATTGCAAATGTAACTTTCTGTCTTAACCTCAAGATCGCGTCAATGGCAAAATCCATGGGTCCAGCCTTTGCAACCCCCCCCCCAACATTAAATCGTGTTTGTGGTGTAGGTCAGGACGCATGAAGGAGAAATGCCTGAAACAGAAACAATAAAAAAGGCTTACTCAATATTAAAGACACAGTGCATTACAGTTAGAATGAACAGCCCTTTAAACAGCATCTTTAAACCTCAAAATCTGTGCCTCTCCTTACTTCGCTTGTCACATCTCTGAGCTACAGACTATATCTGGTTATATGCTGGTGTATGGGCACGCAGTGTAAGTAAGTAATACATGGCTTCCTATGAACCTCTAGAGGATGCTTAATCACAGCCACAGGGTCTGGCGTGGTGAGCATGGATACCCATTGTATGGGGAGTATTTCCTTGGCCCACGCATTCTCTTTCCTGCCTTGTTTAGCTGAGAGGGTGGAAGAATGAGCGAGTACATGATGCCCTTTTTAATTTGACAGGTGCCTGAAGAGGGAAGTAAGCATGTACGGAGCAGCTGTGTTAATGCGCCCTCAGTGTTTAATTTGTCATCATCAGAGTGGGCGGAGCTGACTCATCCTTTCACATAGTCCTGAGTGGAGTTGTTCCATTCATTATTGTGACCTTGCTTGGGACTGGCCACACCCCTAACATGTAAGGGTAGGTGGAGCTTTGCACTGAGGAGCGGGGCTGAGCTGTCTCGTGAATAGTCCACGCAGCACAGAGAATACCTGTCACTTGTCAGAGAGAACACAGAGATCTCAGGAAGCGGGTCAGTTTGTAGAGAAGTGCATGTGGACTGAGTAGTAGCAGTGTGAGATTAAAGGGGCACTCGGACCACCTTCTACAGTATTAAGAGCAGAGGGCTCCTGTAGCGGTAAGCCTGTGATTTGGAAGAGTGCAGTGGGTCGGCCGGTCTGTGTTTGTTTCCGCCACCCACCCTCCACGCTGGCTGTGGAGGAAGTGCCAGTGCTTTGGTTTATCCTGTAGGTCAGCACAGCCACCGTTACGGGCGCCCGCCCCCCTATAGCTGAAGATTACAATGGGTTTGATGTACTGTCGTACCTGTTCTGATTCCATTATTAGGCTTGGAATTATTTTATTCAGACTATCTTATGTCAGCTTTCTGTTACAATGCTCTGTGACTGCTCTCTGTTAAAGCTTTCTGTTACATTGCCCTGTGACTGCTTTCTGATACAGCTTTCTATGACAGCGCTCTGATGGTCTGATGGAGCTTTGTTACAGAGCTCTGCTACTGCTTTCTGTTACAGGGCTTTGTTACAGGGCTCTGTTACAGGGGTTTGTTACAGGGCTCTGTTACAGGGCTTTGTTACAGGTCTTTGTTACAGGGCTCTGTTACAGGGCTCTGTTACAGGGCTCGTTACAGGGCTCTGTTACAGGGCTCTGTTACAGGGCTTTGTTACAGGGCTTTGTTACAGGGCTCTGTTACAGGGCTCTGTTACAGGGCTCGTTACAGGGCTTTGTTACAGGGCTTTGTTACAGGGCTCTGTTACAGGGCTCTGTTACAGGGCTTTGTTACAGGGCTTTGTTGCTGTTTTCTTTTGCTGCCTTCTGTTTTTGCTCTCATCATGTCACTCTCCTCATCCAGTTTGTGTCCTTCCTTCCTGTTTCTTGTCAGCCGATCTGGCCACGTCTGTGGCAAAGCCCAGTCATCCTAACCGCATCTATCATCTGCCGTTCGCAGCCCTGTCATCCTCCACCGTGGTGTAGTGTACCACGTGCTGCGGCCTCAATTAATGCACAGATGGGAGAAGAGAGAGGGGGGCGGGACACAGCACGTGCATTTCCTGTCACATGACCCTGCTCGGCGGAGAGGGGCCGCCAGTCGCACAGACCCTTCAAAAGGGAGGCCCCGGGCTCTCTCATTTCTCCTCTGCGTTTGCGGGTCTCTCCCCTCTGTCAGCTGCACGGGGTGAGACCTCACATGACTATTTTTTTAGCCGGGAGCCCTCTTCCTGCATCTGCGTGTCGCATGGTGGATTGCAGTTGAGTAATAGCATGGAGGAATATTATTATGCTCATTTGCCTGGCAGACAGTGTTATCCATGGCTGGTTACATTTACACTTTAAGTATTATCCATTTATAGAGCTGGATGTTTACTGGAGTTCAAACTAAGTGGCTAGCTAAAGGGCTCAGCAACAAGGCTACCACTTTGGAACTGAACCTGCAATCCTCTGGCTACAAGCACAGCTCAGCGCTCCACGCTTGAGTGAGTTCAAACTGAACAGTACAAATGGGGGGGGTATGGTTAAGGGTATGGTGCAGGTGACCCACAGAATGTAGCTGACGCTGATGTGCGATCCCCAAATTAGCTTTCGGCTGAAGCTATCACAGGAAATCGGTGGAAAGTGAGAGTGATAATGGGTTTTTACTAAAGCTTTACTAAAGAGTTCTCTACATTTGAGGAAAAAAAGTCTCACAAGTAGGGGCTCCAAAAATGCCCCCAGAGCGGTTACACGGTCCATGTTGCGAGCCGGGAACGCCATTCAAGCTGGGTCACTTCTCGTATCCATGGCAACCAGCATGCAACATTGATATAAACACAACCTGATGCCCTGTTTTCACCTGAACGGCTTTCCTCCTTTTGGCTGCCGGTTTATTTTTTTGTGCAAATGAATGTTTGCCACTGAATAGACACAGCCAGGCCGTCCGACGGGCGACCGTTCTCTCCGCCGCCGCCAAGGCGGAGCTGGCTTCCAGCCACTGCCAATGGTGCGCATCTGCGGAGGCTTATTTCTCTTCCTGTCTTTGAACTGGGCTGGCCCTCATTTCCATAGCAACGGCCAGAGCAGACGCGTGTGGCCACAGTGCTGATGGAGAGGAGTGGCACGCCGGGGGTTAACAAGGCCAAAGCGAGACCGTCAGAGGCAGCCGTCGCTGGTTTGCGAGTGCCGTACAGGCGGCCTCCGTCCTCAGAGCAACGGCATGGTTTAAATATTGATGGGAGAGGCACCGATGACATGCGGCCTTGGTTCTAAGGAGGGGTTGCTCTCTGAGGTCAACAAGCTTGTACCCCTGTCAGAGGTCGAGAGGGAGATAGTAGGAGAAGGAGAGAGTGAGAGCGAGTGGAAGAGGGAACGCCGGAGAGTGTTAGCGAGAGGATCCAACAGGAAAGCAGGAGCCAGGGGTGAGAGAAAAAAAGCAGGAACACGCACTTCCCTGTTCCTCCTTCCACTCGCACCTGGACAGAGACATTCCTCCCTGGACTCCCAGCTGGACACTAATGCTGTGACGTGATTACTGGGCCTCCCAAGAGCAGTGGGGAGGGGGAGGGGGACGGGGAAGCGAGCCAGGGGTGTCAAGTTTGTTTTAGCACCCTCCCCGATTCGTTTCACGCCAGTGACACCAGCTCCATTCAGCCCAAATTGCGCTCATTAGTCATTAGGCTGTAAGACGGGGAGTAAGATCTGCGCTGAAAGGATAGATTCTCTCACATTGGCCTGCACTGTGGGGTGCCTGTGCTACCTCAACAGACTCAGACAGGTGCAAAGCATGATGCTATTACACCACAAGGACAGCAGTGTTTTCCGCAGCACTGACTTAGTGAAAAGCCATTCAAGTGTACTGCTGTACGTCCATAAAACATATAAAATGAATTAATTGCTCAGTAAGTGGGACAACATGATTGACCATAGATTTTTGTGCCAACCAGTACATATATTTCCAGTTAGAAGTAATAAATTATACAATATAACCTTACAGTGGACAGGAATGTCTTCCAGCTCGGTCATGATATCCCAGCACTAGGTCTACGTCAGGAAAGTTAACAGCTTAACAGCGTTGGGGCCACAACTGTTGAGCAGGCTGACCCCACAGGTGACCGTGGATGGCCGAAGTCAGCCGAAGGTGACCGCAGGTGACCGTGCGACAGGTGTGCGTGCGCTTTTCCTGATATCCTGCAGGCGCGGTGGCGCCCAACCGCCGAACACCTTTGAACGCAGCGGGCCTGTGCTTTTTTCAGGTCAGAGGCGAGCATATGGCGGAACAGCGGCGTTGCGTATCCGCGGCGAGAGCGCACTCCGGGGGGAGGGGCCTGGCTCTTCCTGTCCTGTCCTGTCCTGTCCTTTCCTTTCAAGGCGGGCTTATTTTTAGCAAGCGCCCCGCTGTCCGCGGAGCACGCTCTCGGAGGGAGGGAGGGAGCGGAGATGAAGGGAAGCTCTGAAGAGGAGAGCAGAGGAGAGGAGAGTAGAGGAGCTCTGACCGAGTATATCCCTCCCCGTGCTCATCCGCCTGAAAGGTCGGATGAGCGTCGGTGACGCAGCCGGCGTTTCGAGCGCTTCCTCGCCGCGCTCGCTGGCAGCGCCAGTTCCACGCGGCCTTTGAATTTGCGTTGAATTATTCACACAGCGGCCATTACTAGGGCTGTTAGTCCTGCCGGCTCGGCCGCTGCTGCCCTGACACAGCAGGGTGGAGAGTTTCTCTGCAGCAAAGCAGGGGCTGCCAGAGCCCTGCTGCCTGTCAGCGAAAGAGCCGCGGAAGAAGACAGCTCTATCAGTCTGCTGATTTGCCCATTGTAATTTGCATCATTGCAGTCTGCATGTATTAATGCCTGCCCCTTATATGTGTCTAATCAGTTCCGGTTTTGCCAATGTCTCCCATGTCTGTTCTCAGAATTGTATCAACACTTAATCAGTCAATCAAATATATATTCATTATTGTCCTTTTAACCATTGCTTTGTCACAAACAGCTGGACAGAGTGTGTGTTATAGAGAGTATCACAAAAACAACAGAACAACCAAGGTCATGTAGAGATGACATATAGATCACCATCAATTTTAAGTTGGAAAAAGTAGTTGGATTTTCAAAGCCTGCGTCAAGCGATTGGTTTGCTTGCTACATCAAGTCAAACGCTTGCCATGGGTTTTATACCCACTTTGCCTTTTTAGTGAGGTCACATAGGGCAGTGCATTATGATGTGAGTAGTGAGTAATGCCTGATGCTCACCTGGATCCTGGCTTAGCAGTGTGGCAGTGTAAGGAGCAGGGCTCATAACCTATAAGTTGGTGCTTTGCAGCTGGGCCACTGCCCTTATACCCTTGGGTGAGGCAGTAAACCTGAATCCTCTCCGTAAATATCCAGCTTTCCAAATGCAGAACATAATAATTGTAAGATACGCTACCCTCTCTGGGTGAGCCTGTCTGCAAGTGAACTGTAAGTGTGACAGGGGAAACTCTGCCCATTATTTCAATTTCATCACAGTGATTCAGAGGCTGGACAGGGAAGCGAGGGACTACCCCTACGCCCCCCCCCCCCACACACACACACACACACACACACCCACACACCAGCAGCCTCACCTGTGCTGGCCTCATTGGTGGGTAACGGCATCACAGCAGCAGCCCCCCCCCCAAAAGACAGGGACGTGATTAAACCGAACAGAATGCTGCAGCCCTCCTGGCACCATCTGCGAAAGGAGCCCGAGCAGCAGAAATCGCGGCTGTTTATCTAGAGCCCACGTATCAGTTACACCGCCGAAGGTACTTAGGCAGGGAGTCTTCATTTACTCAGCACAGCGGAGGACCCAAACACGCCTCCCTTGGCGTTGAGGCTGCGGGGATTACATGCAGTGTGACAACCGAGCGGCTTAGCGTGACTTGGATATTAGCATCCGCACGCTGTTGCTTCTGGTAGGGTTCTATTTTTGGCAAGGTACACTGGCGAGGGTGGGGGAAATAGAATTCACTGAAGTTCTGTCTCAGAAGCAGGTATGAACAAAAGGCGCTTCCACAATCAGCGTCTATTCTTCCCCTGCCCAAGCGACCTTTGACCTTGTTTTGAGTTTTGTTTTGAAATGGAGTGCACCAAATCCTGGGAAAAAGGCAGGGCTAATAAAAAGCAACAACTTGCTTTTTTTCTTTCTTTTTTTTCTTTACAAAGGCCCTGTCACCAGAAATCACACAAAATCCTACAATCCAGTCTTTGTCTGACCTACAGTATACCCATATATAAGGCGGATATTCCTAAAAATAAAAAAATTGCACATTCACAATGGGGCTTAAAGACTTTGAAAAAGAGCTGGAGCTGGTTTTATTCCCCCCCCCCCCGTTTTCACATCCACTGGAACAGTTCCGAAAAAGAAAGTGCAGCGTCTTTTCAACAGGGACTGTAATGAATGCCGAATGCCACTTCATATGCTGAGTATAAGTGGGGAGACCTGTAGCAGACAGGAAGTTACTAAGCATGTTGTGATTTGCTTTTGAATGATGGCAGTGCCTTTGGATGCCCTTGGCTGCTTGCAGAGGTGAGAGGAGCAGTGGAGACGAACCCGGGCGGGAGCACACCGTGGCCATGGTGACCATAGCTGACCGCAGTCCCCCTCAGTGCTGAAACCCCAGAAGCAGCCATTTCTGTTGTTTGAACAGGCAGGCATCACTGGTATCTCTGAAGGCTGAAATGAAGCCTCCTGTTCCAACGCTGGTGTTTAACCCTATCTGAGGGGCTCCAGGTTTGTCCTGGTTAAACCCCTCACCAACACTGCCCAGTTTCATAGCTCGGACCTGGTTCAGTCAGTGTTAATGTGGTCCCTCCTGTCTCCCATGCCCTGTTAGCTGTGGCCTGATCCTGCCTTATTGATGGTGTTGAATACACACAATCAGCGAAATGCTAGGAGCACTTCTACAGAAGGGCATGTTTCCGCATTTCAGCATAGTGCATCCATTCTAGAAGCCCAGGTCTGTTACACTAGCTGAGGTCGATCTGGCCTTCATGAAAAAGAAGTCACAGTCTCTCATCAAGGTTTGATTTCACGAGATCCATGAATTGTATATGCTTTCAGGAACCCAGCTTCTGCCTTGATTATCCGTGATTGGACATGCATTGAATCTGTCGAAAGCAAACTGTGTGCTAATTTTTCTGTCGCCTGTGCCTCATGTCCACTGTCTGCTCCTTTATGTTGCTGTGTGCTGTTGTGAGAAAGACGCAGTGCCAGCATGTCTGGAGAAAGGCTGCAGGTGTAATGAGTTTGAGGGCTGTGCCACAGAGCTCAGGGCAGCGCGAGAGTCACGCTGAGGAGATGAAGAGTGGTTTTGTAGGAGTTTAAGCCTGAAAAAGATTTGGTGAGGTCAAGCTCCTGCATAGCTCAGTTGGTAAAGGTTCTTGCTCCAAGCACAGGCTGAGCCCTACATCCCAGACCCAGGTTTGAGTGTGAGGTGTGTCGTCTGCTGCGCATGGGCATGGGTCTGCAGCAGCGGAGCTATTGGCATCGGTCCGCCAGGGGAGTGTGGCTTGCGTGAGCTGGGGTGCCCTCGTCACGCTGTCTTCAGCACCCTGCAGTCCCCCCAGGCGCCTGTCAGACGACCTCAAGCAGGAGCACCTGTCCTCCATTTGCCAGCTGTTTGTGGGACCTGTAGTGTTAAAAAGATTAATATGCACGTGATTTCTGATAAAAGGGTAGAAAGCATTAAACGATATTTGGAAAACAAACTATTGGGTATCAGCTGGAATTGCCTCTTAACTGCTGTATCATTGTGTGTGTGTGTGTGTGTGTGTATGTGTGTGTGTGTGTGTGTGTGTCGGCAGCTTCTGCCCCAAAGCTCTTCGTCTCTAGAGACGACTTTGCTCAGTTGAATTCGGCGAGACAGTGTAAGGTTGTGTCTGGACCGGATTCTCTGAATGTCTTTTTTCTTTAAAGATAACATTAGCGTCCCAGTTTCATTGCGGCTCTGTCTGGGAGGAAGAGGAGGAGGAGGGGGAGCAGCAAGTACAGACTGGGAGCTGAGTGCAGGCCCAGAGGGGGGCCGTCTTCAGTTTAGGCTACACCCCCCCTCCCCCCACAAACTCCAAATGCCTTAAAGAGAGGGATCACCAGGCCACAGCAACAACTCCTCAGAGGGGGTGGAGGGGGCCAACAGAGGATAGAGAATCTGAGAGAGTTATGGAGAGTGAGAGAGGGAGTGCGAGCGAGATAATGTCTGTCGTCCTTTGTCGTTAATTTGTTAATGTATTTTTTATGTTCTAACGAATGCTTCAGTAATGCAGACGCAGTCTTTGTCAGGCCAATAAAGCAAGTTGAGCTGAACTGAATTGAGAGGGTGGATGGAAAAGGAGAGAGAGAGAGAGAGAGAGAGAGCGAGAGACAGAGAGAGAGGGAGAGAGGGACAGAGAGAGAGAGAGAGAGGGAGAGAGAGAGAGAGAGGGAGAGAGACAGAGAGAGAGAGAGAGAGAGGGAGAGAGGGAGAGCGAGAGACAGAGAGGGAGAGAGAGAGAGAAGAGAGCGAGTGAAACGGAGGTAGGCTAATAGAGTCAGAAAGAGATTGAAAGGGTGGTAGCGAGATGTGAGTGCCAGAGAAAAGGAGGGGGGGGGGGGGGGGGTTCTGTTGAGTCCATTGGAGCTCAGAGGTCAGAGTTCAGCTAGACTCAGTGTCTTCAGGGTCAGGTGGAGAAATGTGAAGGCCAGGCAGGCATTCATTTGTTTGCACATGTCTGCCTTTTCCTTCAGAAATTCTAAGCACTTCCTTTTTTTGCCTCCTTCATTTGTTAGCAGTGGTCACGCTTCAGTTATCAGCCTGGAAACAGCCTCACACAGCTTCTGTTTATAAGGGAAAACAGGAGGAAGCAGTAAAATGTGTTGGCTTGGCTTACACATCAGTGAATGTGTATGTGATCATGCACAACATTGGAGATGATATTGTCTGAGAGTAAACCGATGCAACACAAAGTCTGTAAGGTGATAATATTTAATACATTTCGAAGGCTTGTAGGATGGTTGTTAGAAACTATCTCCAAGTGAACTGTGTTTTTCAGACAACAGCCATAGTTGGCATTTTAAATGGTTGCTGATCTTAAGTTTTATATTTCCTTTCCTTGTAAAGGAATCAAAGGGTTTAAGAGTAGATTTTTTCTAACTAATCCCACTCACGTAGATATTAATTAAATCTCAGTGGATAAGAGTTACTGAAGGAGTGCAGAGAATGAAGCTTGTGGAGTGTTTTTAGGTGTTATGCGCTGCTGGAGGATGGCCAGTGAAGCTGAGGGAGAAGGCCTTTGGCCTTAAACACTGCGGTGTTGTGACTGTCTTATGTACCCAGTTACAGAGGAGGACCTCTGAGCACTTCTCAGCTCACAGCAAGGCCTGCTCTAGAGTCCCTCTGAGCTCACAGACCTTTGCTGCCGCCTCATGTCCAAAAACAAGCTCATGCGCACACATTCACACAAACACACACACACACACCCTTCCTCACACTCTCTCTTACACATACACACAAAAGCACACACACACACACACACACACACACACCCTTCCTCACACTCTCTCTTACACATACACACAAAAGCACACACACAGACACACACCCTTCCTCACACTCTCTCTTACACATACACACAAAAGCACACACACACACATCTTCCCCTCACTCTCGCTCTCACACACACACATACACACAGTCTCTCTCTCTCTGTCTCTCTCTCTCTCTCACACACACACGCATACATACACACACACAAGCACACACACACTCTCTCTCCCTCCCTTTGACACACATACATATACACACACTCCCCTCTCAGACACACACTTCATGTCTCTCCATGCTCTTTCTAACACTCTGTCTTTCTTGCTCTCTCTCATACGCAGACGCTCTGTCTCTCCTTCTCATAGCCACACAGACAGACACATACTGTGTACATGAATAGAGTTTCATTAGCTGATACCAGACTTATTTTAACAGAGAATGTCACAGTTTTTCTGCAATGCACTGCTGCCTTGCTTTGGTAATTCTGTTTGTTAGTGAGTGGCAACTGCTATCACCCATTGCAAAGCTTAACATTCTTTTAACACAAGACCCACCATAAACAACGGTTCAGCTGCATTCAATTTTTTTTATTTAATTACATGCCTTGCTGGAAAAAACATAATTGTGTTTATGTTCAAGTAGAAGAGCAGTCAAGAGAAAGCAGTTCAAGGTTTGTATGGGGTTTTTTTTTTCCTCTCTCTCCACAATGCAAAACAAAGCTGTCACATGACTGTCATTTATGGCTACAAGGTCTCATCGATCATGTATGCCCCGAACGCTCAACACAGAGCTCCTTTCCCATCCCAGCCTTTTTGTCTCGGCTGTTGTTCATAAGGACCTGTGCGTCTGTAAAGAACGCAGCATTGCCTGCGGGTAGCGGAAGTAGGTCTCACTGTCGCTGTCGATAGTATGTACAGTTACAGGGGAGACAAATAGAAGAGACCTCCAGCTTCAACTGCTTAAGAGGAGATGCTTACTTAACAACAACCCAACTATTATTATCAGTAGCAATATGGTCACTATGAATGATGATAACAAGAATAGGAATAACAACAACTGTGCACTTTATATAGTGCTTTTCTCCAGCTTAGCGCACGTTACATTAAAAATATACAGCACTTTACAATATACAGTTGTGCATGCACATGGGTAAACTAATTAACAACACATGATGGTGTGTCCTTAGGGGCACACAAACGTTTTGTTAAATTGTCATCTTGTGAAGTTCAAAATTATATTTAGTTTCATTCCTACTAAGTAGTCAATCAAACACTATTGGTGACATTCTTTCTCTGAGTCTCTGAGGTTTGTCCTTTGAGTGTATAGAGTTTGTGGGTGTAGCACTGAGGGTGGATGGTGTGTTTAGAGTTTGTGGGTGTAGCACTTAGGGTGGATGGAGTGTTTAGAGTTTGTGGGTGTAACGCTGAGGGTAGTACACTAATGGAGTGTGTACCTCCTGTTTCAGGGTCCCGGTGGAGCAGATGATGGCCCGGTCCTGGGGTCCGCGAATGCACCGCAACACAGGGGACCTGGGGGACCTCACAGCTTTGTCCAGGAGCACTTCCAGGCTCAGTACAAGTGAGTGTTTGACCAGCACATGTCCACCTTCCTGACCACCATGGTCTCTCCACACTGCCCAAAGCCACAGATGCACTATGACCACATATTCAGTGCCTGCGCTGCTTCCATCCTGCTTACCCTCTTGTCTTGGAGGGTTCAGGAGGTTCCAGTGCTGTCTGAGTTGCTGTGCTACCTATGGATGTCCAGACAGACCATAATTTATAAACTTTGTAAGGTGCAAGCAAACACAACACTTACAATTTCAGCAGAAAGACCTTTCAATGTGAAGCCTGCAGAGCCGAACATCTGTGTCTGTATATAGAATATCTGTGGATCCACCTCAGCACAGGGGGGTAGGGCCTCCCATGATGCAATGCAACCACTAGTTGGGAGGACTTGAGCTTAATGGACCATAAAGGTGACATAGAGGGGTTGTGCCTGTAACAGCACATTCAAGTTTCTCCATTTAGATAAACTTGTCTGTGCTCTGCATGTCTTGGAGCACTTCCTGAAGCTCTTTTGCTGTGATGTAGTTGCAGTAGCTGATATACGGTTTTGGCTGCTTTAGAATCACTTCAGCCTTTGTGTTGCCCAAGTACATTAACACTTGGCTGGCAGAGAGAGGGAGAATTTTGCATTGGAAGTAACATTGTTATGATTCAGGAATTATGTCCTTATAAGAAGTGAGGGGTAGTGATTTAAACCCAACTGTGGTTTCAGCGGTAGAATTTATTCCCAGTGCCAATGACTAATGCCAGCTGTGACGCATAAAGGGCAAAAAGCATTAGAGGAAACCGGATCATTTCCAGCAATAAAGGAAATCCATTTCATAGCATTTAGCCTATGTGACACAACAGATCGGTGGAACAAAAAACACGGGTGCATGTGAAAGTGGGCTGGATATTAAAGAAGGGGTATTACTTCCACTATGAAATGGACACCATGCACTGACAGCGGATGCAAGCGCCATTAGTCTTCAGCCGCGTGTCAAATGTTGTTACTGATCTAGTGATCGATAATCGATCACCCTGAAGGTCTCTCACACTGATGATGGAGCCATTGTAGGCCTCCGCTAATTGATTTTGCGATGCGTGCTTTCAGTCAAGGCTGCAACGGTCTCACGACACACAATTCAGGGTTGCTGTCCCAGAATGCTCTTCACCTCTGTCTTCATGGGGGTTTAGTAAAATTGGACCAGTCACATGGCGTACACGCAGGGTTTATTTAGGTGAATACGCGTTTTTCTCTCTCTAAAACATGCATTGGCTGAGTGTATTTTTTTGGAAGGAAATAAATATCACCGGAGTACATTTGTTTTAATTATACAGCTAAACATGCAGTTGTCTGTGACCGTCGGTCTTTTGCAAGCTGCTGTTGGTGGCTATTCTTAGAGTAGGAGTTCTGTTGTAGGCCAACGTCTACAGATCCTGCCATGTAATGTTTCAGATTCCTTTAGCCTGAGCTACAGATGTCATTAGCCCCACAAAGCTTATACAGTTTTCAGAAGTAAGAGCTGCATGTGTAATTTAAAATATCCTGGCATGGGACTTTTTCCCCCTGTCCAGTAATAGTTATTCTAATATCCTGTTCTCATTGATTGAACAAAGATGTAATGCTCAGACACACTGCACGTCAGGGTGGCGGAATTATTTCCTGTGAAAGATGTGCCGTCGACAGGGATGTGCAATACCCTAATTATTTAGACAGGGCCCTAATTATTTCAGTCCAGTGTTTCCTGTAATTAGCAAGCAGAAACATCGATAATGACAAGGCTGGGTGCGCAGCTAAATGCCCACCCCTAGCTGCACCTTCCAAAAAGAAGAGGTTCCGCTGAAGGTGGATCAAGTTTATTTTCTTCAGACATAAATTTAATCCCAGGTCAAGGGGAATTGACAGGGGTCTGTATTAACTGTTAATTGCCACTCTCTGTAATGAATATTATGATGAAATGTGAATCATGATGAAATGTTATGATGAAATAAATACCATCATTTATCTTTAACAGTGATAACTTGAGTGTAGTGTAACATTGAACTGGTCTGTTTTGTGCTCTGCCTCACTTGTGAGTCACTTTGGATAAAAGCGTCTGCCAAATGAATAAATGTAAATGTCTGGATTATTAATAAATGTCTTAAAATAAACCTCAGGGAAAGTTTTTAGTTTGCTGCAGTGTACCAAGAATACTACTTTCCCTGGCCCTTATACAGCTGTATTCTGCTGTTACAAATTGCTGTTACAAAACAGCAGTGCCTGTTGCTATATAAACAAAATCCGCTTGATGATATCCATGGGGAAGAAAGGTGACCCATTGTCTTCCTTTTCAATCAATCAATTATTCTCCAATCAGTGAAACAAAATGTGTTAGTTGTAGCACTTCTGGGCAGAGTACACCCTCCTGAGTGAACCAAAAATCTCAGAAATCCCAAAGCCGGCTACAGACAAACCCCAATCCAGGACTGAACCCAGGACCATTCTACATCTTCACCACAGCATTCCCTGGAGATTTCACCCATGTCTCTGTAACTGGGTACATATGATAGTTTCTCTTTATCTTGGCTTCCCCTGCCAGAACAGCTTATTTTAGGCCATAAGAAAGCCAAAGGTATTGCATAAAAGACCTTCAAGTAACAGCGTGGTCATCTCTCAGCATGCCTTGGAGTGGCCTTCTCTTGGTGAAAACTTGTCACTGCTTACTGTTATGTAAGCACCAGTTATGACACTACACAAAAGTTTTTGTTGTTGTTCTGCCTGCCCCCCCCCCCCCCCCCCCCAGCAGCTGGTGCCGTGGAAACCAGCAGATCTCCTCTCCAATTGGTCTGCTACCCTTAACAACGACTGAGCCGCAGGTGCTTGCAGACGTAATCTTTGTGACCTCGCTTGCGGAGGCCCACAGCTCCGTTTCAAACCAAATGGGTAAATCACAGAGGTGCAAAGAGAACTGACAGGTGTATTCCTGGAAAACCGTAATGCCAGCTGTCCCGAAACATGTTTGTTAGCACCTTTAACGTAACAGCTTTGGACTGACGCTCGTAGTGAAAGAAGCGAGAGGTAATTCTGTGGAGCTGAGTGCTGTGGCTATCAGATATGACCAGGGAGAAAACATTGTTCATTGTGTTCCCATTGATACATTTTTAAACACAGTAGTTTGTCATATTTTGTCTTTAGAGGCCTCTGAGCCAGAATGATAATGCTGAAATGTTAGTTTTTGATTTATAATCCTCTCCTCTTCTAACTATCCCTAAAGGCACTGAAGGGTAATGCTCCTAATAATTGTTTGGTGTGTAGTCAAATGTGTGCATGGCTTCAAACTAATGCTGCTCCCTGATTGGACAGTAAGTCCATGATTCATGGTAATGTTGATGTTGATGTGTTCGCATGTAGGATTTCACTACTTACATTAAACGCACTGTATTACTCTGTGTCTTCTGGTATGAAGTAATGCAGTTGGCTCCTAAGTGGCTCAATCACTAAAGGTCTATGCTTCAAGCTCAGACGGAGCCCTACAGCCCAGCAAATTCAAGCTGCACTGTGTCATCAGCCACCAATGACCGCAAGTCCGCAATGATGGAATACTCATGCCTTTGTCCTGCAGGGGGATTGGGTCAGTCAGGTTGGCCAGGGTCCCCTTATTTCACCTTTCTTCAGCACACTGTATTGTCACATCAGGCGCCTGTGAGTTGCTTAGATGATGTTGGTGGAAATGCTAGCCTGTGGCACTTGTGTGAAAAACAGTCGCTGGTGGTGTGAGAATGGGTAGGAGGACTACATTGTGTCCATGCAGGTTTTCTTCAGTCTTGGCCTTTAACACCTCTGCAAATCCTCATAGTGCCTTGGAGATTCCAGGCACCCACTGAGCTTCTGTGTATGGTATAATATGTGTTTATTAGCAGCTGGGTCCATCTGGCTAGTGGCTTGAAGATTGAAAAACATCTCAATGGAGACAAATGGCTCCTATGATCCTGCCAGGTGAAAGGGGTTTTAGTCAGGCATGTAAAAATCCCAGTAGAGGCATCCAATTTTCCCAGCATTACTTTGGGCCTTATTCTGTCTTCGTACCTAGGTGTCTGCACTGCAGGGTGCAGCCTTATTACCACCCTCACCCAGCCTTATTAGAAGAAACTCCATGGCTGTAATAAGCATAGTGCTCAGAGGACTATGTAGATCTTTAGTACAACACTATGTAACAATTAGTAGCTGAGATTTGTAGAGATTAATGTTGTAAAAGATGGAGACAGCTGAAGCAGCTATACTTGGACAGAGACAGTTTTTACTGTATTTTAGTGGTTAAAAGGGTGAGGTAGATTGAGAAGCTGTGAAAAAGGATACCCCCAAAGGATAAAATTTTCTCAGTAACTAGCAGTGCGTGGAATCAGATATCAATGTTGCATTAAACATGACTGTTCATTAACCAGTCACATTTCTCCAGATGAATAAAAATAATGTGAAAGCAATAACAGCAATAAAGACACAGGTCCCAGACTAAGTTAAGTAGGCCGAATACCTGAGCACTTATGTTGTGCCTGTGTAGGTGAATTAGACCTTTGACCTGCATTACCTGGGACTGCCTTCCTGTACAGAGCCGCTGTTTAGGGGCCAGTGTGTATGCTGGCTCAGCAATATCATCATAGTTTTACATATGGACTATAATGATCAGTAGTTGAGGAATTTGTAGAGATTAATGTTGTAAGACATTGTTGTACTGTTAAAAGGTGGAGGCAGGCAGGGCAGCTGTACTGTAGTGTTAAAAGGTGGAGGCAGGCAGGGCAGTTGTACTGTAGTGGTCAAAAGATGGAGCTGTGCCACTGTCTCTAATGCTCAGCTGATATGTTCCCAAAGCTCTTACAGAGTCTGTGCTGCTGGGAAGGCGCTGCAAAAGCCATTAGCTTTTCCATTTGCGCCTTATTGACAGTATTGATTACACAGCTCATTGTGTCCACTCCATATCTTTGCTCTGCATGTTGGTAAATATCCTAGGCAGCCTGGGTCTGAGAGGGGCGGCGTTTCCGGCCTGCTGTACAAAGGGATGCTCTCGCGGATAGCGCTTTGTGTCTGATTACACAAGATTGACATGATCCTCTATTATTTTTGATTTCGTCAGGAAGGGCTTAAGCAAAAGTGCACATCACCGCTGTTATGACTCCTTAGTGATGGGATGACTCTCACATGTACAGATTCACTGCTGTTTATAACACATTGTAATTTATATCATGTATCTTTGTGGGGCCAAACTTGTATCCATATGTGTCAGGCTATTGAATAATGGCACAGGAAGGGTAACAGGGCCACAGGGCCACAGCTAACTCCCCCCTCTGTTGGGGAATAGACAGGTGTCCTAGGTGTGACCAGTGGTCAGGACTACAGGAAGGCATGACATCATGTCCTGACTTTATAATGACCCCTATTAACCTTAACCATCCTGAGTTAGAACTGTGTTTGTGAGTGTTTTGTGAAGGGAACTGCCCAAACACCCAGTGTATTGATGAACCTAACCCAAGTTTCACCACATTTCACCACACCAGTAAATATGATCCATACAAGTATGTTTTATTAGTCTCTTAGTTATTTCTTTTAATGCAGCAGTAACTGTTTGCTCCAAAAACATGAGCTCACATTTCCTAGGGGAGTATCTGGGGTGTGTCTGCGCCCAGCCAGTCCTTCCTTTGAAGCAGTATCTTCACATGCATGCGTCTTGGAAAGAAGAAAATTCGAAACTTCTAAGGCAATCGAGGACAGCGTTGCGCAGAGCCTTCCGTGTGAGGTGGTGTTTTACTCTAATTGAGACCGGTGGCTAATTATAGAAGCAGTCAATGTGGCGTTAAGGAAAATGCTGCAGTCTCCAAGCAACCTGTGTTTATTATTTTGCAACAGACAATTATCCTCTGGCTTATTATTTTATGCTTTTCAGCACAAGCAGGAGCCCCCCAGACGGAGTTATTTTGTCTTTGCTTCAGAGAAATATCACTGTGTATGTTACAAACGCCCGAACGCTGTTCGCATTTCCCCGCTGAATGAATCACGTATACCCTAGTCTCCATAAATGTCAGCGAGTCCTTTTTGGAGATAAGGAGAGGAGACCTGTGCCAAACTTACCCCATTGAAACGTATTGCCTGGTGGGCACAAAATTCAGTACTCTGGTGTTTACAAAGTCCAGTTTCATCATATACAGCAAGTTTTATATAGAAAAAGTATCATGGCAGCTTTGGTTTAAGTGATCTTTATGCCTTTGTTTTATTTAAATTTATTTAAACAGCAATCTTTGTTTTAGCAGAACTATATCATGTGCCTGTATTGTTGTGAGTTTCATGACTTTAGTGATGCCAGCTTGATGTTTCCTCAGACATTCTAGAGCATTCCTACTCACTTTCAGCTGGTGGGTAGAGCAGGTTACATCTCTGAGAGCAATGGCTGCCATTTGCCAAGGTGGCTGCCTGGTGGTTGTATATGTATTTGAATGGTTGTTGTCAAGGACTCAGTGGGCCTGGTGGCACTGGCAGAAGATGGGACTGAATGCATCATTTTTCAGAGGTCCAGTGACCCTGACTGTGCTTGCGTTCACTACCAAGAGTTCCCGACTTGCTGATTGGCAAAGAGGTAAAGTTTTCCTTTCAGAGATTAGAGTTTGGTACTCTATCTACCAACAACAGATGATAAGAGACACTACCTGCCCTCACTACCAGCTGGCACTGAAGGGATGTGACAGTTACGCTCTAAGAGAAGAGCGTCATGGGATTAAAATTTTCAACGCAGCAAGTGAAATTTGAGCAAAGACGGTGAAAGAAACCATCTGCTTCCTCTCTGTCCTGCAGAACTACCTGCAGAGCTGCACCAGAGCGAGAAACAGGACGGGTTGCCTCACCTGCTGTTTATTGCCGTTCTAATATCCATCAATGCTAATGTTATTCCCTCAAAGAATGGCATGGAGGTCCTATGCTACTGTGCGCCACAGACAGCTCTGGATCCTGCACCACCTCCGCTATCACAGCTCAAAAAATGCATTTGTCCTGGCACGGTCGGCCAGTGAACCCGTGGGCTGTGTGTAAGCTCATTTACATACACAACACATCCGCAGTGTCACCAGGGGTATTTCAGCTGTAATGGAAGGTTCTGGTCTCTGATGGGTAACTACGTTTATTTCGATGAAGATGCTTAATTGGATTCGTCCGGCTCTCAGTCTGTTTAAATTACACTTACGGTACCATTTTTACTTCAAATCTGCCAGTACGCAGCCGGCAAAATAGCAGCTAAACAGCAGAACTCGGTCACGCAGCCAGACAGCTCATTGTGTACAGCAGCTTCCTGCAATTTTGAGTGATTAGCCATCAGTTTGGGTTTATCTGATGGTGTGTAGGTTTTTTTCCCCGACTGACTGATCCTGTCAGTGCAGCTCAGAGACCGAGCGCGAAATCAAAAGCGCAATAAAGGACGTCTCCTTTTTTCCCTCTGTTATCCACACCACTGCCCTTGCAGCCTCAGAGTGTCTGCAAAGCCAAACGTTTGTCATTTTCAGGACCGCTTAACAACAGCAGAACCAAAGCAACCTGGTCCCCGGCCGAGATGAGCGTCTACCAGTGGATGAACACCACTTTGCTTTCCATTTCCTTGAATTGCCCCATTTCATCTTATTCCAATTGAAGCTGTCTGTCTAAAATTATTTCAGGGGCTTTTTCAAGTTTCATTTAGCATTGGGTGAAACCCAGCTCAGTACAATCTGGTATTATCCAGATTGTGCCTTCACTGTATAGCTTTCAGCCAAGTTATTTACAATTAGATTGGCAGTACATTGAAGCATGTTAGAAATCAGTACTTGTGGTTACATGATGACCAGCTGTGTTAAAATTGCGTGCTGAACTGTACTTCATTGGTGACAGCTCAACAAAAAGATATACGTTGAAACTATAAAACACATCCCTAACATGTTAGACATATCCCTGTCCATAACCGTAGGCCTTAAAGTCCATTGAGGGGAGATTCCTCTTTACACTCGTCACCAGGCTCTTGAACGTATGGTGTGACCCAGATGTCCACCCCGACATCTGCTTCCCGGATCTGTTTTGGAAGCAAAAAATCTCATATTTTCATCCAGGTTAGTTCAGTCAGTGGAGTATCAAACCTGTAAGGTTTAGGGTCCCTGTTTGGCATTTCTGGTCTGGGTCCACCTCACTGTCGTTCACTACAATGAGGGGTTCTTTGGCCGGCCCACGCTGTTGCCAAGAGAGATGGAAAAGCTCTGCTTGGAGCTCTCTCTCTCCCACGTGCGTTTCCTCTCCCGCCCCCGCCCGCCTGTCGGCTCTGGGGGGGACAGGAAAGGCTTTCGGGCCGGTTGGCTTTGCTCTAATCTCCCGTGGTGCCGGGCCCTTTATGCCGTGGCCGTGCGGGTGGGCCCAAGCAGAGGCAGGGAGAATGGAGCACCCACACCAATTAGCTCTGTGTTTCCGGGAGAAAGGGAGAAGAGAGGGCGTCCGTGTCTCATGAGATAGCTGCCCTTTTTTTAGTATTATTTTGCCAGAGGACTAGAATCGGTTAGGAGAAATCCACCTACCCTTTTTGACACTGGCTTCACAGTATCAGCTAGCAAGAGCAGCATCACTGACATCTCCCAGGGTGGTAGCAGTGGTGTGCGGACAGCTACCCAATCACAGCATCCCTGACATCTCCCAGGGTGGTAGCAGTGGTGTGTGGACAGCTACCCAATCACAGCAAACATTATTTACATTTTATGGTCATGAGTTCAATGATGCCTCTTTCAGCAGCATTGTTGAATTTGTGCTAAATACGAATCATACAGTACTGTAAATGGCTGAAATATGTTTCAGTGTTGTGCAGTTGAAAGCAGAATGCTATTCTTTTACTTGCAGTCCCCTGGGGGGAGTGTGAAACCCAGGAACAGTCATGTCAAAAAGGCAAAGCTGCTTCAAAGCACTGATCCTGGATCAGTTTCAGCTTTCTACTGTAATGGCTGTAGTAAGGATAGAGGTTGAAAAGCTGATCCTTGACCAGCTGTTCAAGGCAGAAAGTACCTGGTGTGAGTCAGTGGCTGACTGGCACCGTGAATATGGTTTGAATATGTTGTGTGTGGTAATGCACTCCTTCCACAAACACTGTTATTGAAATTGTCTCTCTGACTTTTATCAACTGCATAGAGTTACTGTACATCTACAGTGTAAACTACAGTGTAAAACTCTGAATTGGTATGTACTTGGTTAATTCTGAAATACTTTTTAATGCTAAATCTATTCCAGTTTCAAGTTGTATATGTTCAGTGATGAGTGATAAGTGATTTTACATGGCTGAGGGTAGAGCCTGTGGTTTGGATGGAACAGGGGCACGTGGGCACAGGTGTTACGCGAAAGGCCGTCTCATGGGCAAATCCCGTGAATCGGCCTTAGCGGTGTTTAGCGATGCCTGCCGTGCGCTGGGCTCCCATCAGATGTGCGTTCCTACACTCTCAGCTGATGATGAAAAATGGCCATCTCTGTCTCCCATCACCCGGTGGCGCCGTCCCCACCTGCCACAGCTGCGGAGCCGCGCTGATAAATGACTCGTTACAGCGGAGGTTTTGTCTGTGGAAATGGAAGCGCCGTGTCGGAGGGTGGTACCCCCCCCTGCGTTTGTGCTGCGTTTGTTCCTTTGGCCCTTGCTTTGTTCCTTCGGCCCTTGCTTTGTTCCTTCGGCCTTTGCTTTGTTCCTTCGGCCTTTGCTTTGTTCCTTCGGCCCTTGCTTTGGTGGGCCTGGAGCTGGCAGGCAAGCTAGGCATCCCACATCACAGATTTCTATCACTAATGCTAATAGTGAAAGATGTACTATGCAAAAAAGAAAAGCTTTATTAGTTTATGGGTACATGGAGCGATGGTCCTGTCATAGTTGAAACTATGTATTATTTAGTACATTTCTGTATG
This sequence comes from Megalops cyprinoides, assembly GCF_013368585.1. Lineage (NCBI taxonomy): Eukaryota > Metazoa > Chordata > Actinopteri > Elopiformes > Megalopidae > Megalops > Megalops cyprinoides. The sequence goes on from NC_050601.1 coordinate 21,304,047, forward strand.
ATAAGAAACTAATCCAATGCTGAGATAACCAATGAAGGAAGTATTTCTTTGTGGGGGAGCTGTCATGGCTTTCAAAAGGCTTTCAAGAGGACAGGACAGCAGTGTAGTCTAGTCATCCTCAAAGGAGTTAGTAGAGACCGTAAAGAGCTGCATGCTTTCACACCCGCACCTGTCTGTTGTCTCAGTGATATGGTGCTAATTTTGCAAAGTGTGAACAGGGTACGTGAGTCCCAGCCAGAAAAAAAAACCAGCACAGAACTCACGTTCCTTGTGCATTAATCTTTGTGGTGCTTTTAAGAGGCCATTGAAAAAGCCTAATGCTCAATGCAATATCCTGGCAGAAGACTGACGTCCTGCTCATTTGTCTGATTGTGCACGGGACAGCGTGGGTGAAGGAGAGCTGCATTTTGAAAGAGCTACAACACAATCAGAATGATTAGATACAGAGCAAGCTGATTTCACCAGTGCATAATGAAAATCGGGACAGATGATGAAATATGACATTTAAACTGACCTAATCCAAGTGTAACAGTGGTGTAACTACAAGTGTGTAATAACACGTGTAATATATATATATAATAACCGCATAGTAACCCATGAAGAACACAGTTGGTGTGGTCAGTATAATTTCGCTTTACACAAAGTGCACTGTTCTTTCCTCCTCTCGTTGTAATGTAAGATTTTCAGCGCTGAGCTCAAGGAGCAGGAGATCAAGATTTCACTCAGAATAAGTGTCAGGAATAAGGGTCACATTGCTTGTCAAGTGCTTAGCCCAAGGGGACTCTCTGCCAAAACCCAAAAATGAGCACCAGTGACGCCCTGGGCCCGCGCCTGTCAGCTCAATCCCACACCATTGCTGCACGCCTCTCTGGAGCGGGGTTCACCCCGCAGCTCGTCTGCAGCCCAGCACACGCAGTGTCCCTGTAACGCCACACTGTCACATCCTGGGTTCAGTAAAATCCGGTGCAGGACTCGGGTAAGTGTCACCAGCTAGTGTTCCTTTTGGCCTTAGCCAGGCCCCGGATGTGGAGAAGAGGCAATTAGCAGTATATTTCACACTCTGCACACGTTCTTCATAACGTGTATGTTGTAATACATCCAGGATGCAGATTTCAGTCTTTGTCAATTAAAAAGGTACTGTGCTCTGTGTACCAGATTCTAAACGGCTGCTAAGCCAATGTTTTTTTGAGAACTTGAACCAACATACATTTCTGTGTTACATAGTTTTAATCAAGTGCTTTCAGTTGGATATGCATAGTAATCTTTTGCATATTTTTGCACTTGTATCATGTATTATGCATGATGGATGAAATAAGGAGGCATTTACCTCAAGCACAGTGTTGGCCGTGGTTCAAGGTGTGCAAATGCAAGTACACTTTAGAAAATTAAACAGAAAACTGTTTAAGGCTCAAGTTAAAGAGCTGCAGGGGTTTGAGGGTTCCTCTGTCTTAATGGAGTATTCCCATCACAGACAGTCGTCTTTAGATTTTAGAGTGAGTGATCCCTGAGACACAGCGGATTAGTCTTACTCTTTATAGCAGGGCGGTGTGAATGTTAATGTAGCGCGGGTAATGTTTATAAGAACTACAGGTAGAAAAAAGAACTTTCAGCAGCTGAGAGATTAGATTGGATGTGAGATGTTGTGTTAAAGAGTGCCCCCTTTTTGGCATTCAACTTGGAATCCCTGAAAGCCGTTCATGCCTTATGACAACGTTGCTGGATCTGTTTCTTTTTTAAAAACGTTACCATAGCTCTGAAATGGCTTTGGGCTTTGAGCTCAACAAGGGGCAGGTTGAGCTGAATCTTCCATGAAGTATTGACTGCACTCCCTTGTCTTCTCTCCACAGGTCTTCCCTCACCTGCCCTCATTGCCTTAAGCAAAGCAACACCTTCGACCCTTTCCTGTGCATCTCCCTGCCCATCCCTCTCCGCCAGACCAGGTGAGCGCCGTCAAAAGCAGCGCCAGCACAGAGCTACAACCACACCTCAACAGAGGGGCACAGTAACAGAGAGATGCAGTGTGAGGGAGACAGTCAACGAGGTACAGTGAGCGGGAGACAGTCAGAGAGAAACAGAGTGAGTGGGAGACAGTCAGAGAGAGACAGTGAGTGGGAGACAGAGACAGATACAGTGAGAGGGAGACAGTCAGAGACAGATACAGTGAGAGGGAGACAGTCAGAGAGAGACAGTGAGTGGGAGACAGTCAGAGACAGATACAGTGAGATACAGTGAGAGGGAGACAGTCAGAGACAGATACAGTGAGAGGGAGACAGTCAGAGAGAGACATCAGTGGCTCCACCACTCAGCGTCAGTTTCTAACTCTGACCAGGGGGTCAGAGGCCTAACGCCTCTCTCTGCTGCTGCTAATCTTTATAAAGGGGCCTGAGTGTGTGAGCACTGAAGCCCCTGTTCTCATTCTCAGTGGCTCCTAATGAGACCCGGAGTGGTGCAATGTCAGGTCCGATTCTGCTGACTGGTCTGAGGTCAGCTCAGAAGTGCTGACTCCACTGTGGAGGATGAGGACTCTGGAGTGAGGACTCCTCTGGGATCAGATGTCAGTCCGACACAGCCATCACCTCCCACGCCCTCTCTGAGGTGCCAGGGTGCCCCCTCCTGCCCCCTTCCATTCCCCCCAACCCACAATGTTCAAGGCTAGCACAGATGCCTGGCAGCTGAGACATGGGTCTGAAGATGCAAGCTACAGTAGGAAAACACAACATCCTGCTATTCTGTAGGAGTCTATTCTGGACCTTTTTCCTGGAAGCAGGAAGTTGTTCCTGTGAAGCAAACTTTGTTGTGGATTCTTGTGAGAGGCAGCAGCCAGCACAGTGAACAGCTTGCTGTTCTGACAGCAATGGGACCTGGTTTTGGACTGAGGGATTTGGAGATGGAGCTCAAGCTTCTGAGGGGAAGCAGATGGATCTCTGCAGTATATGTGGCTGTCACTCATCTTTTTCTCGGCAAACATTCACGCAGACCTGCGCCATGCACGCACACACACACACACACACACACACACACACACACACACACACACATTCACACACACATTCACACACACACACACACACACACACACACACACACACACACACACACACACACACGTGAACACCCTCACTTACACATGCATGTGAGTGTTGCCTGTACATTTGCATGCATACACATACAGCTGGGCTTGCACTGCATTTGAAGGAAATTCTGGTGTCTGTGATACTGATTCATTCAGAGAAGCCCTCCAGACATTTTTTTGCCTCCTCATTGCCAGACTACTCTGTGTCCGTTGATGTGGGCGGGCCCGTGATATCGTACCACGAGGTCCGCTGATGGCCCGCCCTGGCAGGGGATGCAAGTGAGTGTGTTTGTGCTCTGACTTTGCACACACAGAGGCGATACGGAGCCGCGAGGCTGAGACCTCCTTCACCACCGGCCCCCTCGGGACTCCATCGGGCTGGCTGTGCCGTGATACTGTAGCTCTCACACCGCACCACGAAGCATGCTCTCTAACGTACCATCAGCCTCAGCTAATGTCTGTGCTTAACCCTGACTCAGAATCAAATGCAACTGTTGCTTTTTCCAAGTTGCTTCTCAAAACGCAGTTCATCCATTTCGTAAACTGGCAAGATGATCGTAAAAGAGAATGCTGTCTGTAGTTTGCGTTTTTCTGTCCTCAGCGCCTCAACATGCAAAGTGGCCCTGTTGATGACCAAACAGGGTCACTAGTATGAATATGCGCAGCTACCTTCAGGGGGTTAATGAAGTGTGAATTGCCCCTAGGGTTTCTGCCAGACTTCTGCAGTACTGAGGGCCCTCGTTCACAGGTGTATGAGCGCTGTCGTTGGCGTGTGGCCATCTATACTGTGTGTGGGTGCCTGAGAAGCATGTTGTTTATAATCCTGACCAAACGGCACACCAGCCGAGGGGGGTGTACAACAGCCTGTCCTTTAGGAGTCCTGTAATAGCGTTGCGGTCTGCAGAGAATGCCAGGCAGGTTGTGCAGAGGGCACTGAGTCACATTTTGGAGAGTCAGACAGTCTGACAGCTTTGAGACTCCGGAACTTTGTGAGAAGGCTCTGCGGGGTCAACAAAATACAATCTGTCGGCTTCAGCCTCAGATCTTCGCCGTTTTGATTGCGCTAATGGCACTTGAATGGTGTAATTGAAATAGCAACTAGCAAATGCTACGTCCAACCAATCACCGGCTACAGATTGTTAGGGGGTTTGTCCAGAGTCTGCATTCGTTACAGTCGGTGTCTCATCCCAGCCGTGAGCTTGGCAATCAATTCTCCAAGAGATCCTCCCTTTTAAAAAAAAAAAAAAATTGAGAGCCGGTGAAACACAAGGTATATGTTGATCCAGTACAGTCTGAAATCTAAAGACGTGCCTGAAAAGACTCTGAGCAGGAGAGGGAGGTGGGTGGGTGTGGCCGCCAGTCGGTGCTGATTTGCTGAAATTCTGCTCTTCGAATGCCAACCCCCCCCCAAAGGTCGTACCCCAGGGGCCAATCAGGCGCACCGGAGCCACAGTGTCTGCCCGCAGACCACTCTTAGGTCCTTGATTTCAAACCACAGCAGCATTAGAATTCCTCAGGGGGACACGGGCACTCAGGGTTTGATTGCACATTGATTGCTTTTCAACTGAGGTCCTCTGGGAGTGGCATCTCAGGAGGCTTCCTGAGAATCACCCTCAGAGGATGCGAGGGGGAGATTTTTCCACCCGTGTTCCTGATTCAGTACCATTTCGGAATCACCTTCGAGGTGCCACTGCGTTTGCCTGAGAGCAGGGGCCCTTAAACAGAAGACCCGGGTGGTGTCAGCTGTGCTGATGCTTTGCTCATGAGGGCCGACTCACACAGCATAACAAACTGTTATTTGCGGCGAGCATCATGGCAGAACATTTTAACCCTTGCAAAACTGTCATGACCAGCTTGCTGCACCTGTTCCTTCAGCAGTTCTCGACAGCAACAGCCTGTTCACTGTGAGTCTGTGAAGTGAACATGGCCGAGCTGAGTCGAAACAATGCAAGACATTACTGCACAGCGGTGCAAATGAGAGAGACAGACAGAGACAGAGAGAGGAACAGGAGCGAATAGTAGTGGGAGGGACAGAGAATTGCAGTGGGAGTTACTGAGACAATGGGAGTGGGAGGGATAATGGAGGTCCTGTGATCATGGCAGGGTTCCATCACCAGGTGGAAGTGCTCTGACAGGCCGCATCTTTGCCTGCACCTCACTGCTGCCTCTCCTTCTGTGATTTGAAGGGATGGAAACATTTACGGAGCTGTTACATTTTCATGTAGTCAATTTTAGCTACTCTAGTGCTTGCTTGAAGGACAGATGGGGGAGATCAGAGTCTTTGAACACACTTCTGCTGGTACTAAATAGGCACCTTTATTTTTACACTTTTAAACTGACAAACAGCTGTTCCCTGAAGTTCTCTGGAAAAAGTTGAGTAGCATTTAGAAAAAAACCACCCTGTTTGAGTTTAATATACCTGCAGTAGCATACACAAAGTAAACTCCAAGTGCCTTCTGTTAACAAGCTGTATGTATTAATATTGTTGTAAATATGCTGTTGTTTGAACAACATGCTGTCTTTTCCTGGGGTAAATATGATGTATGTAGTATGTAGTATGATCAATGCAATATATCTGCAGTATAATCCCGAGTTGAGTGAGTTTAACCCCCCCCCAACCTCTACAGACCTCTCTGTGTCACGCTGGTCTTCAGCACCAAGGGCCAGCGGTACCTGCGGATCGGGTTGGCGGTGCCGTTGCTTGGGTCGCTGGCCTGCCTGCGCCGCATGGTGGCGGACGAGGGCAAGATCTCTCCGGACCAGGTAAGTTCTCTCAGCTGCAGGGACACGTGGACACACACACACACCCACACACACACACACACACACACACACACAAACACACATACACACAGACACACATTCTGTCTGAATATAACTGGAGGGACTGCCATGCCCCTTTCTGGTATGCTCAGAAAAACTGCTGCACCCTGTCCTAATCTTGGAAGAACTGCCTCCGGCCACCCCTTCCTAACATGGAGGGAACTACCTCGCCTCTTCCTGCCTCCCTGCCTCACGCTTCCCAAACTGCAGAGGGGATCTAATCCATTTAGGTTCTCCTCTGCTTTTTTGCCATCAAAAGGACACTCTTAATGCCATTTTGCTGTAGGAGAGCACATATTGTACGAGTTTATCATTGACATTTATATTTTTCTGGGGCTTGTTTAAAGGAAGTTCAATGGACTGGCAAAAAACCTAGAAAATTACAAACTAAATTTAATTGGTGATGGGAGCAAAATGTCTAAGCTGAGCCCCTGACGCTCAGTAGCAGAATATGAAAACAACACTTGAAAACAACTTGTAAACAAAAATATCAAACGCAGACAAACTAACTTCACAGAATACTGAGCGCAGTCAGAGATCAGCTTTGTAACACTAATAAAGCTGAAATGCTCCCTTCACTGAAGTATCTGCATGTGGCATGAATTAGCCTAATAGCCTGATCGGGCCAACAAACTCATATGAACCTCACTCTGACCGACTGCTATTGATTACGGGCGGTACTAGGTTGACCATAGAGGGTAAGATCCGGCTTCGCAGGAAAGCTGTAGGCGGCTGATGAACATAAAGATTTACAACAGCAATGAAACTTTTGCCCTCTCCTTTGAATTGTAGAGCTTGCTCACACAAGGTATCTTTGCTGCTTTGTAGATACATTGGACTTTTTTGGTGCTGTTTTCCATATTAATAACTGTCTCTCGTGTTCATTTTTCATTTACCATGACTGAGCTCATTTCAGCCAATTGCATGTAAAGCAGCTTAATTGTGATTGGCTCAGTCTGTCTATAAATGTGTAATTGTTTTTATAATTGTGTAATTGAAGCAGCCATTGGCTAATTATTCCTGCAGGCATATTAAATTGGAGGCATATTAAATACAGGTGTGTAGCTAGAAAGCAAGGCTCACTGTTTTCAACAGTTGGGCTGTGCTCGGCCCAAGGCCGGTTTGTTTATGTTGTGTTTTGAAGTAAATGATTTGCTTTTTTTTTTGATACTTTTTGATCCTTCTGCTCGTCTGATGCTCGGCACATCCGCCAGCACCATCACAAATCCACTTCCCCCCAAGACATACATTTCCATCTAACAGGGAGAAAAGGACTGTGTTTGTGCTGCAGTCTGGTGCACTCTCTTTGTTTCGGATGCTCGGCTATGTCGCGCTCACTGTTTATACTGGAGGCAGTGGTGTCTGTTACCGCGAGCTGAGGGGAGATGAGCGTAAGCTCACTCATGAGATGGGCCGACGCCACTGCGCCTCCCCATCACTGGCCAGGGAGGGTGAGCCACTAGAGAAAAGTAGAGAAGAATTCCCTGATTTAACAAGGCACTGAGTATGACCACAGGTCACAGGAGAAGGACATACCCTGTACTCTGGTGACATCTCCCTGGTATCTCTCTCTCCCTCTCTCTTTCTCTCTCTTCATCCCTCCATCTGGCCAGGTGATCCTGACAGAGATCTACCCCACCGGATTCCGCCGCTCCTTCTTCGATGAGGATGACCTCACCAGCATAGCGGACAGCGACGTCATCTACGCCTTCCAGGCCCCACCCCTCTGCAGGAGGGGTGGGCCCTTGCAATTCTCAGGTAACCATAGCGATGCCATGCAGGCTCCCATTCCGGTCCATGACAGCAGGGGCCGGCACAGCACAAATCCTTGTGGGTTGTTCTGGGAAAAGACCGTCTGGTGTGGCTTTCCAAGATGCAGAATGCACAGGCTTGAAGAACAGGATGGAATATTCTGGCATAGACGATTCTCTGTTAGCCTGCTCTCTGTCATAATGACACTCCAGTGAACAACCCCTATCAGTTTGTTTGCCTTTTTAAAGCCTTGTGTTACTTCTCCAAGGCAGTAACGATACACTCTGTATTCAAAATGCATGCAGATACAGTTACTGTAAATGAGATGAAGCTAGCCTTGCATCACTGCCTTTGAAATTGCCTTCACCAAACTGTAGGGAAGTATGATTGAATGCATGCATCTTCGGCAGCACACTGCCAAATGCCTGCAAGGCTACCCACATGCTAGTCAGAGGGCTGTTGGTGATCTTCATGGCACCTGTTGTGCATATTTTTCATGACTATAAAACAGAAATGTTTTCAGAATGGCTTGCAAATGACTGTCTGATGTTATGTGTCTGATGTTATGTGTTCCTTCTGAAGAAAGTATATGAGAATGACATGTTAAATATGATTTTGGATATATGGAAGTAAGAAAAGGAAGTAAGGAAGCAAGTATAAATTACCACTTTCCTGTATGAATATGGGAGAGGATCTATTTCACAATATTTACAATACATATTTACAATGTATTCTATATTCAGTATATTCTTCAAATTTCAGCATGACACATATACTGCATATTTTGATGTGGTTTAACGTTACTTATTTACGTAAGTTTTATGTTCAAAGGGAGGAGGCAGCAGGGGGCAGTAGGCAATAGTCAGTAACCCCTCTGGAAGCAGAACACCCATGTCCCAGTGCAGTGATGGGGGCACTGTGCTATTGGAGTCTCCATCTTTCTGGTCCTGGTTCATTTCTTACACTCGCGGAGTATCGGCCATCGTCATATCACATCTGAACTTCTTTACGGAGCATAGTCTTGTCTGCTTCTGTAACAGTGGTCTGCGGACTTTGAGAGTTCTACGGTTGCTTAGGTGCATTGGCTGTCCTCAGATTCCTCTTCTTAGGAGTTTACAGGTCACAGATACTTGCGTGATTGCACATGCATGTGTGGTCAGTGGTCAACTGTTTATCCATCAAGCCATTACATCGTTCCCAGAGCCCACATGGGTTTTAATGGGAAATCCCTCCCCATCCTGTTCCTCAAACAATCTCTAAAGAATGAAGTACGAACTAATGCACTCCATGATGGTCGGTCTTACCCAGGACAGCTTAATGTTTAAAAAAAGGTAAAAGTGTGAAGGGCTGTTGTTTGGAAGAAATTTGGTAACTTGCCTCGCAATTGGCATTCAGCGCATGCTCAGATTTCTAGGTATTGTTGATCTGAAGCTTTCTGGTGCCAACGAACCACAAGGGAAGTCAGATGTGTCCACAGTGGCAAACCACAAGACCGTACCCCTTCACAATGCCAATTCATAGTGGCATGGCAGTTCCAGCCAATCACTTTCCCTGGGTTTTATTTTCATACAGATCCCCTGGTTGGTTTTTATTTTATCCAGTGAGAATGCTAGTGGGATGATTGCAGTGGCAGACATTTACGGAGAAATGTCTCTGTATGCAAACATGAGAGTAGCACACTCATAATATTGGCAGCGGCTGTCTAAAGTTAAGATGTTGACAGCACTTAGTGAAATGTACAGGATAAATATGGCACAGTAACTTGAAAATGTGTTCATATTGCACCACAAAGCCCTCGCTCCTATAAACATAGCATCAGTCAGTGCTCTTGGCCTTCTCCATGTCATAACCATGTCCCATGCTGTGTTTGTAACCTTGCTTATTTCTGAAAATGGCGATTAATATTGCATGGTGTGCTCAAACGGGATCGTTAAAATTTTAGGAAGCACTCGCTTCGGCGTCTCCCCTTGAGCGGAATGTCTTAATAACCGCATGTTTCGGGTATGGGAAAAAACCCAGCCGCGCTGGTTACTGTGATCTCAGCTTCAGGATGAACAGACTAATGTGATGGGAAACAGGGGCTCATGGGAAAAGATAATGAGCCTATTTGCATTACATACAACCATTTCCCTTTGTGATACAGACAGCCTTTGGGGACACATGCAGACGTTCACACACTACACCAACGCACTCATGAATACACACACACACACACACACACACACACCGGAGGAAATGGCAAAGGCGGTGGGCAAAGTACATCAGAGCTCCAGGTCACATCTCTCTCACACAACTTGCCGTGAAACCCGTGAACGTGCCCTTTGGTTTTCTGAACGGGGATGCACCCATGTTAAAAACAGAAGAAGCGCGTCCCCTCTCAGAGCCGTTACCACTAGCAGTGCGCCTGACAGATGGTGACCTTCCACTCCGGAGCTTCAGACAGGCATTGTGGGATACGTGCTGTTGGAGGCACGGAGAAGCAGTCTGTTATATGCTTTTTATTTTCCAATGTCACAGAGCACAGTGGCCCAACACGTCAACAGGCAGTGGCCCCTTCTACACCACTCTGGCTCTCTCCCTCGTGTCAGACAGTCCAGCTTGGTTTGATCACTGTTCCGTTTGGGGATATGTGCTGTAACCTTCCAGGGTATGATTTCATCAGGGCCGAGTGGAAAATGTTAGCCTGCTTGACTCGATAACGCACCTCTTCAGATTACGTAAGGATGTCACATCTGACCATAAAGCCTTAATGCCGGCTCCTGACAGGTCCGTTTTTTTGTGAATGGTATCAGCGTCCATCCGATGATCACACTGAGACGCACTGGGGCCCAGACTGTGGCACATGCCTCTCTGCTGGTGCCAGGCCTCTCTGCAGGAGGCATGGGAATATCCGGCTTTGGGTGCAGAAGGGGATCACAGTGGCAGCTATGTTTCAATCCCACCCAGGATTTACCAGATAGAAGCAGAGCACTGCATCCATTCAGGGGCTGCGCTTTCATGCCAGTGATATACCCTGACGTGCCCTCCTCGGGTCACGTGACACCCATCCAGTGTATTTAAATCTGAACATCATAATTAACGGTACTGTCGCGAGTCAGTAATCAGTAGACGTAGCGACAGAAACATCTCGGCATGTGCTACTAATCCATATAACAGCTGGTGCAGCGACTGCAAGCTCTTAGCATGTATTGTGAGTCCATTCGGCAGCTGGTTTAGCACCAGCTGTAAGCATGTATCAACAAATCTATATTAGCACATTTCAACCGCAAGCTGATGCCTGGAGCTGCTTTCCCACCAAGGCGAAGACGTATGAACATGATTAATGTCTGTAAATCTCTTTCCAAATGCAGCGCGGTGCTGCATCTCTTTGGCGGTGCCGTTTCCAGGCAGCTTGCTGGGGGGGCAGAGGCAGTTGGTTTACGACACGCCCATGCTTGGCAGGCATCTGCAAATTGTAAACATCACTCATGCCGCAATGTCGAAAGCAGCCACAACGAAAAACAAACAAACCAAACCAAACTTGAGGGCGGGATTATTACCGCCGGCCGAGGGTGAGCTATGCGCTTCTGATTATGCTGTGCCGGAAGCTGAGCGCTACCAGACTTCACACAAAGTTTTATAAAGTTTATCAGTTCTTCGGCTGGGACTGTACGATCCTGGGACGTTGAAGCGGTGGATTTCCCCCCTCTTTCTCTGTGGCTAAGCCACAATGAAAGGATTGCGTTGTTATTTTTCCTAGTCTTTTTATTAGAATCGGTTGTGTTAAGCGACCGTCTTTTTCAGCCGCAATCAAATCGAGCACAAAGAAAAACAGATTAAGTAAAGAGCCGCTCCTCTTCAGCAAAGGCGAATCCCAGCAAAGTTTATTTGATGCTGAATCAGGCAGGGAGGGTAATGGCTAGAAGCTGAATCCTTCTGGTGTTATTGTGGAGTGTTTACATTGGTCTGATAACGTTAAGTAAGCTTTCGTTGGTCTTCTGGCATGTCTGCAACCTCCCTTGTTGTTGTCAAGGCCTAGAGCATATTTTCCTTAGAGTAAGTAGTTTAAGTGCCTCGTTTTTTTATCCATGCCCTCTAACCTAGGTTTTTTTTCCAAAATTATTTCATTTGTCATAACACAGATTTACGGTTTTTGATTAACATGCAACGTGGTACTTATTTATGCCAACCCAGAGGGTGTGACAAAATCACCAGACATGTCAAGCTTCAAGTAGGTGTGGCTGGTAGAATATCAGCAAAAGAGAGCAAGGTCTAGTGTCTGTCTGTGTCCTATCTGTATTTCTTTTCTTCCAAACAGGATGACTGCAAATGTTATGGATGCATACAGATGGCAGGGATTAGAATTACTAACTGTGGGACAGGGAAGAGCTCATTTGAGTTTAGGGCTTTTATGTATTAGTCATGGTCTTTTTAAGAACCAATCATCTCATCTGATGCCAGAAAGAGTGGTCCTTTCATTTCAAATGTCTGTTTAAAAAGGCAAGCAGTAACAACGGTGTGAGGGGTACATGCTACACTGACTGTCAGGCTAATAGGCCTTCTTTGGTGGAGACCCATAATGTGCTGCAAGGTGTCGGTCCCTGCTTGTATTTCATTGCACTAGGTGACTGGGAGCAGGAGCATCCAATCAGGCACCACTGGCATGGGACCCAGGCTGAAAATCCTTGAAAAACTAAACAGGTGTGATGTAGACACATGTCACACAGCTGCATGAAGCAGGGCAAAGCGAGTGCTGTTTTAAGCTGTGGCTAATGTTAAAGTTTAAATCTGTAGGTACACCTGTGTTGAGTTCCGTGAGTTCTGTGAGTATGAGTGTGCTGCCTCCTGTATGGTCGCTAAACGGTTTTGGTGAGAGGATATTCATTTCTCTGTGAGAGCAAATCTTACTGACTTAATCTGAACAGATCGATGCGTGTTTGGTTGGCATATTCAAGGATAAGGCCTGTTTCTAAAATAAAACGTGGGAATGATCCCGGCCTAGCTCTGAGGTTTTGGACTGCATCTTTCCTGGGGGGTTGCCTGAGGTGAGCGTATCCGCACAGACGGCGGAGCGAGGAGGAGGGGAAGCCGCCGGGGAGGCTCGGCTGAGGGTGTCCTCAGGGGCTGAGCAGTTTAATTACGGCCTTCGCAGCATTGAGTGTTTAGCCTCACATCCAATCAACACCCCTCCCTCCCTCTCTTCACAGCTGGCAGGGGGTACAGGAGGTCAGATGAAACTCTGACTGCAGGATTCTTACCAACACCCAAAAAGTGCAGGACACAGACCATTGATCTGTGGATGAAACATACTCCTACAATCTTCAAATCATAGCACTATATCTGACTTGTGCTGTGTACAACTTTTTGGTATACTTTGGACTGTTTAATTTGTAGGCTTTAAAAATGAATTTATATGCCATCTGTACATGTTTGAAGAAATATCATACTTGGAGACCAAGTCAAGCCACCATTGCCAGGCCATCTGTCACCAGGCCAGTTGAGTGACAAATGAAAGTTATTATTGCGTATCGCAATAATGCAACACAAAGCTAGTGTTAAAGTTTGTTAAAGTTCACTGGTAAACAGAAAAGCAAATGTCACCTCATTAGCCTGTGTGGTGAGCAGCCTGGAGCTAACCAGCTATAATGAAATTTGCTAGTCAGCTAGATAGGTCACTGAGTCCAGAATATGGGAACTAATAGTGGTTATGATGTAGCGACGTAAATTTTCCATTCCACTGTTGGCACTTATCAGCCAGCTACTGCCATAAGCACAGTGACTATGAGCAAGTTAGTCTGGCTGTTAGAGTTATCATCATAACAGGTGATGAACTCCCTGTAACTGTCAGAACTGCAGAATCACTCCCCATCTTTCAACACCGCCTTAAAATGCATGTTGTGGCCTGGCCCTGGTTTCTAGTGTATAGGCCTGTGCTATGCCTAGCATTGCTTTTATGATCACCCCATCCTTTAGTGAGCTCTAATGCAGTGTGATGCAGCTCTCTGAGGTGATTACTCACATGTTAGTCACCATGACAATAGCTGTGTGATCCAAGTTAATTTAGGTCGTATCAGCCATATCAGTTGTATCTGTCAACAGTGACAGTGTTGTGTTTATATTGTAATGTGTTTATGTATCACTTAAAGGTAGCATCATGAAAACACATTGTTCTTGGGGATAATTGTTAGGGGCCGTGTTTTACTCATATACTTTAATGTTAGCCCTGCTGTGAGCTTGGTGCCAATTTATTGTCATTTCTGGCTCCTCTTTTTATATGGTCTTGTTACAGCATCCCTGTTGCCCCAGTGAGTCGTGTATTTAGTGTATCGTGTCATGTGATGCTCTTGCTCTTTTTGAAAAAGTCTAAGCGTTTGAAAATCATCCCCAGAAGAACTGTTCCATCGGAGGTGCCGAATACATACCAGATCAGTGACCTTTACAAGTTTACACATTCTGTAAACATTGAGAATGTAAACTCAAACAGTCCCTTGGAATTTGCTTTGCCACATAGCAACCCTCAGCTTCTCTTGATTGTACGGGAGTGTTAAGGCATGGCATTACAGTCAGCATGCTGTTAGTGTTGCCACAGTATATGAATGCTATGCTAAGTGCAGGCAAAGTTTGCTGAAAAACTATTAAGGTTCTGTTAAACTGGTGATGTACATCAAGTAGAACGGGACTGCTTTGAGTGTGTGTGTGTGTGTGTGTGTGTGTGTGTGTGTGTGTGTGTGTGTGTGTGTGTGTCCATGTATGCATGCTCGTGTGTGCATACTTGACTGCAAGCACTGTGTCATCATCCACTTTGTTCTAAATGATGTCTTTAGATTATGTGAATGATGAAATCATCTGTGGCCTTTTGAAACCTTTTATATTCAATAGAAATTCAATATCATTTTTAAGATTTAGAGACAAACTATAACTATGATGCCTTTCCTAGGATTTAGACACAGAGGGGGGAAATCATGTGCTGTGTCAGACTCATATAAAATACGCACTAATCTTTAGATGGTATGAACTTGTATTTCACCCCTTATAGGTATCACTGTTGAAATTTATGTCATAACTTGCAACCACAAAGGACAAATGTCAGTCAGCATGTAAAGCCTGTTGTAGTGAATCAGGGTGCACTGTTCATTAATGAATAGCAAAGGATGTGCCAAACGTCTCCAATGTTGTGGTCCTGTCATGGTCAGTTTTGTGGGCATCATAATAATGTTTGATTAGTAACATATGAGACATATTCTATAAGCACATTCTGTTAGACAGACCTGCTTTTGGGAGGAATTATTTACTGAGTGGAGATCAACAGCAGGTGATAGGGCGACTTTCCACCCCGGCAGCGATTAATTGCGCCACAATGGAGGAAGACACCTGCATGTAATTAAATCCCCAGATTGTGTCAGGTCAATGAACTGGAGGAGATCAATACTTGCACTTTTGTGTCCAGGGAGCAAGATTACCCATCTGATTGATCACAGCGGGGGACCTGATGACGCGTGACACCTCAGTTACACCGCTGATCACACTGGGGTGGGAGGTACCTGAGAGAGCTGGTGGTGGTCGCAGTCCATGCTCCGTCACTCCCGTTAAAAGCTCTCCAAAAGCATGGATGAGTTGCTTGAAGATGCTACATCGGGCAGCTGCAGGATATACGGGGCCGCCGTCTGCAGCTCATCTGTGCCCTGTGTGGCTCCGGGCTGGTCTCCAAACACAGCCAGTGATCGAGGGAAGTGAATGGCCTTGTGCTGAACCCCCCCCCCCTTTTTTTTCATTTCTGTCATTACAGGGTACCCTCTCAGCCTCCCCTCCTCTCCTTTCTCCTCCGGGCCCGAAGGTCAAAGGCTACCTCCCTCGGGCTTCCTTTCGTCCGAGTTCCTGAACCACGGCGGCGCGGGGAGGGTGCTGCTCCTGGTGTGCAACGCCGCGGGGACAGGGCAGCACGCTGTGAGGTGAGGGAGATGCTCCACACAGAGAGCCCACTGCCCACAGCTTTCATCTGCCTTGTGAACTGACTGATGATTGTCAGTGTTCGATCCAGATAGGGTGAGACTCATAGCAGTGGGCCCTGTGGCTGGTCTGTTTCCCACCTCTTTATGCAGACAAAAGCGCAAGCAGTAAGCCGAGCGGCAGCTCTGGGAATGCACGATTAGCACAAACTGCACGGCAGTGACGGTCCGTGATCTTGCAATGTTTCCCATTACCAGACTGTTCCAATGCAAGAACACTATAGGTTGAATTTTGGAATTTGCTGCTTTCATTTCTTAAGCTCTCCTTTTTTTCTCCTTTTTCCAGCTCAAAACCTTTTGTATTTTTTCATCTTTTTTCTTCATTTTTTCTCAGAATGAAGACCTTATGGTCATATTTTAAGACTAGATCAAGAAAAGGTTTTGCCATGGGCGTGAGAATTTGTGTGTGCATGTTTTCTGTTACGATCATTGGTTTGCCCGCCTGTGGTTGCTTTTGTCTTTTGTTTTGTTCTTTGTTTTTTTTTGTTTTTTTTTTTACCTGCACTCCGAGCTGCATCCTGTGATTGAAGCCATTGGGTCAACAAGGAGGTGGTCGGCCTCATCACCATGTTGCAGATTTACTTCATCTTTCCACTCGACTGTGCATGAAATAATAATGATCAATAAGCCATACGTTTGAATTTTAATGAGCTGACAAAACCAGGGATAGCTTTTACAGGTGTGCAGTTGAATTAATGCACCAGAGCTTGTCTGATTCCAGTGTAACCTCCTATGTCAGGATCTCGCATGAACGATTGCTTGATTGAGTTCACGCACAATTGCATCGACCTTGAGCCTCTTTTTTCGTCTTGTGCCATCTCATTGGGCCTGAGAATCACATGATCAGTCTGCTTCCCCACTTGTCATAAGTGCTCTTTAAGTGCCACGCGTGATTGAGTATGTGAGGATCTGCGCACCTTGCTCCAGCTGTGGCGAGTGTGGGACACATGTGGACACGGTTCTACTCCATGGATGGGCAGCGCCACAAATATTTGGATGCCACAGTCATTACGTGTAAAAAAGGAGTCTCGTCCTTCTTGAGTTTATGGGGATCTCAAACCACTTCTTCTTACGAAGGAAATTTGCATGTTCCATTTGCCATGATGGGGCTGCAAAGCCACCTCACATCAAAGTAAACACACCGAACCCACCCCGGGCTGATTTTAGGGTTGTTTTCCATATAGTACAACATAGGATTGAAAGGAAAGGGGATCATTGGAGAATCCAAATAGTACCATCCCCTCGCCTGCCTGCCTTTTGTGGGACGAGACTTTAGGAGGATGTGCCAGAATTTGCGCTTCATAATTCACCCCCTGATGGGAGAATACGACTTACCAGCTATTGCTGCATAAAATCCAGAGGCAAAGTCAGCCAAGCCCAATCCCACTTAACCTCACCTTGTTTTCTCCTCGAGTGTCTCTGTGGGAAATGAGTCCCAGGATGAACCCAATTATGGATACCTTTATGGAGCTTTAAATAATCAAATAAAGCTCACTCTGGGCTGAGGGCCCTCATGGAGACAGAGTGCACTGTGCTCCAAATGGGTTCTCAAGTGCTGGAGAATCTGAGGGTAGATATGCACTCCCAAGGCAACTCCAGTAATGAGGGTTCTCCCATCTTCTGACCCTGACCCTTCATTTCTCCTGCACCGCTGTATCACCCCCAGGTTCAGGCTGCGCACAGCACAGCTTTACGGTAGTTGTGAAAGGAGGCAATTTGCATTTGGCAAGTAGGCTGTTTAAATTCACCAGTCCATTTGTGTGACTATGAAGGTCTGTGGCTGTGTGGTGTAGTGGTAAGGAGCGGGGCTCCTAACCCAAACGTTGCTAGTTTGATTCCAAAAGCAGGCCATCGCTGTTGTACCCTTGGGAAAGGTACCTTGCTTCAATTGACTCAGTAAGTATCCACTTCTGTAAATGGATGAATACCTGTAAAAATGCATAGCTATCTAAATTATCCAGCATCAGAATATCTAAGCAAATGTAATGTACTGTAAATGTGTCATCTTCAGTCTCCAATGGGTCTAGCTACTCCGTGTGACCATGTCAGATTCTGAGATCAGAGAGGATGGCTGTTGTACACTGTGTATGTTTTATGAAAATTGAGAAGTTGACAGAAGGTAATCCATTCAAATACATGGCTTAAAGTTTTCCATCACAGTGATGGAAAATAGATGGAATATAGTGCCTGATTTTCTGACTTTTGAAAAGGTGGTCTGAGTTAGAATGGATTGTGTTGTGAGGGGTGATCGCATCAATCATAGTCTTGCTCCTAAACAAAATGACCAAGCAAACCACCCCTTTCACTTTCACTATGTTTGCCATTCTGAATCACCAGGACAGAACCCCCAGCAATGAAAATGTCGTTGCCTCAAATGTCAAATTAGAGAGTTATGTTTTGATGATGATAGTATTGATAATATAATAATGCCCATTGTCACCCAAAATGCTATCAAATAAATCTAACTGCTCCAGTCTTGGGTCTAATGTGGTTTATGAGAAAACATGGCCTTGTCCAGCTGCTTCAGTGATTGCTGTCTGCTCCCTCAAAGTTATGCAGCTGGACTTAGCTTCTAACTTTTGGAGAGGAGAAAGTCGTGAAGTGTATTCCTGAATACCGTACCTGGAGCTCAGGTGCCAGTCCCTTAACAGTCACATTTGCTAAGCTTTTCTTTGATTAAAACCTCTGGAGATGTGGCATTGACACTCATTGTCAGCACCTAATCCTACTGTGGCAATGTGTCCCACAACGGCGCAACATTTGGAGGATACAACTAACATTTTAGCATCTGTGAAGCTAATTGCCTAATCATATTGAGTGCACTTTTGGTAGTCATGCTTGGTAAGAAATATACTTAAACACTTACGTTTGCCTGACTAAAACCCAATTTCTCATCAGAGATGAGTTGTACAAAGAAAACATCTTTGGTAAGGCCACATCCAATGAATCCAATGAAAACCCAGGGCCTTTTCAGATGGGGATTGCTCCAGGTGTCTCTGTGACCCCCTTCATAATTATCTAATACTACTATGTGTGAGTTGTTTGCCCCTTTATATTTACCAGGGCTGTTTCACATATTAGCCAAGGATTGCAAGTGAACATGCTATTCATGGAAAATATGTCACACACAGCTGAGGGAAAGCAGGCCAGGGGTATTAATAATGAGAACAGGGAGCCGTGTTAACAGTGATCAGGCTGCGTGCACCGTGATTGCATTCACTGTTTCTGTAGCCTAATGAAACCTTTTCCCTTGGGTGAGTGATAATAACATAAATTGGGTTTAAGGGTGTGCTATGCTGTGTCGTATCGATTTAGATGCAAATTGCAGACCTCTCAAGGTATTGCCCGTGCATTAATGAGAGGGGCATGTTGGAATGATAGGCGACACACTGAAGTGATTAATCAGGAGAGAGAGAGAGAGAGAGAGAGAGAGAGAGAAGGAAGGTGGATGAAACGGATCCTACTCTCTCAGGGTGTTTGGCATTTGTGCCACGATGCAAAAACAATGGTTGTTGTTTTGAATTGCTGTACTAAGCTTTGTTTTTTTCATTTCCCCAGCCCCTGTCCTTAAGCAACATTATTACTTATAATAGGATACAATAGGAACAATAATATGTTTAGCAGAATTCCTAATCTTGATGGGATGAGGCTAGCATTTAGACCCCAAGTGCTTTGGCAGACTACCTGCAAGACCATGAACATTGCTGACCACACTCACTGGCGTGCTTCAGAATCACAGATAGTTCTGGTCCTACTCACAGGGCTGCTACAGGACCATGGACAGCACTGGCTGTACTCACAGGAACAGCAGCTGCAGCCTGTCATTAACAACTACTGCTGCTTGTCACCTCCAAAGCCCCAAGGCTATATTTCCTGCTGCTTCTATAATTCAGTAACAAGAGTGTGATGTGTCAGTAAAGGCTTGAGACTCTCCCAGTCAGCTCTATGATTTTCAGATTTCCAAGTTCCTTACACATTAGTGTTCTCCCCAGTCAAATGCAAATGTCCTCTGATCTCAAACACATACAGTTTGATTGATCATTACAAAACAAATTAAGTCATTCTGAAAAGAGATTTAGTGATTATTTTGTGGGTTTTACAGATTTCGTTTGTTTCAACATTTCATTGTTTGTCATTTTGGAAGATTGTACCCGTTGTAGTCTATTCTGTATTCTTAAGTGTGATGTGTCTTGAATCCATCCTGATCATTTCGGTTGCTGCAGAAATACTGATGGGTCGTTTTTGGAATTGGATAGTGGCAGCCATGGCCTAAACACTTAAACACCACCAGTTTAATCAGTTAAAATGTGCCTGTACTAAAGCTCACCGCCTTTCCCCTCTGTGCTGTGGACAAGAGCAGCTGCCGTTGCAGTGCGCTGTATCCAGCAGGTGTCGGGTTTGAATCCCAGACTCCAGGACAGAATATCACAGAAAACCCCCCAACACGCTTCTAGCCACAAAAGTGGGAAATGCGTCAGCTGTCTGGTGGGGGCTTTATTGCGTGTTTTACGTGTGAAGCGCTTCCTCTGTGCGTGAGCAGTTTATGTGTTCCGGTCCGCAGATTCGGTCCTCCGTACTTCATGCTCGAGGACCGGAACATTCCCTGGGAGCAGCTCCAGCAGAGCGTCCTCGCCAAGCTCCGCTACCTGATGATCAACGGGACGCAGGTGCAGGTAGGCATCCCCGCCGAGACCCACAGCCACGGAGACGGCCGCAACCGAGAGACGGATTCGGTGTGAATTCCGCCTACACGTGAGGCCCCTTGCTGGAAATTGGTATGAGTTAGTGTGGAAAATGTAAGGAATGTGTTTGAAATGCATGAAGGGGAGAAATGAGCATCAGTTTGTATCACAAAGTACGAATGGGGAGGGCAAGAGCGGTTCTGGGCGTGGAATAGCAAAGGAGAGGAATTTCATTATGATTTGTATACATGGCTTTTTGTTCTCTTCTCATTTGGCTAATTGATTCAGATGTCATTTGTTAAATCATTACTGGGATCATGCCGAGAAGGGAATAGGGAAGTTAAATCTTCAAAACTGAACCGAATGGCGTCAGTGGCATGCATAGGGAAATGGTGGTTAAGGATATTAAGTGCTTTTTATTTATGCCTGTTGTTTGAGTTAAAAAGCAGAGAATGAACATCCAAATTAACAAGGTGCAGATGAAGGCAAGGTATTCACATTAAAAGTGTCAATCTTTACCTCCAAAGTATGTTAGTCTTTCGTTGAGGCCAACATTTTTGGCATTGATCGTAGGACATGCTAGTGCCCAATTGTTAACATCAATAGAAAATGATACCCTGCACAACATTACTTTTCTATTTGACATTCAAAATAAGACACAGAAAACCCCCAAAACCCAGCAATGAAATAACCAGCATTTTAAAATCTGTACCAGTCAAAAGTTTGGACACACCTGATAATGTTAAGATAATGTTAAACATGCATTCAAAGACATTTTTATCTAAAGACTTAAGCTTAAATGCTTGAAATTTTTTTCATAGACAATTGTAAATATAAATAGCGAAGTTGATGCATATGTATGTATAAAAGGCATATGATACATGTATTTTCCAAAAAAATTTAACAAAAAAATATTTTTGAGTCTTTTGAAAAATGTAAAATATAAGATTGATTTGATTTGTTTTTTGTCACTGCATAATTCCATTTGTGTTATTTCATACCTTTGATGTCTTTACAATTATTCTACAATGTGGGAAATAGTGAAAATAAAGTAAGAAATTTGTGTCCAAACTTTTGACTGGCACTGTATGTGACAGTTAACCGAGCATTTCATTGCTCAATGAAAAAGTGGTGCTTGCAAACATTTCCTTGGTTTATCTGTGATTCAGAGCAGTAATTTATCAGATCATTTAGGAAGGAAATGATTTGATTAGGAGAATGGAACACTGATGAAAGTTAATGCTACAGGGTGAAGATTATCTGTCTGAAACCGCATTAAGGTGCATCATGTTACAAATGGGTAGAGTGAATATGACAAATGTCTTGTAATGCTTTGTAATACATGGTGAGTGGAATTCAGTGTTGAATTCATCTATTGACCAGGGTGCACCTTCATCAAGGTGCTTGCTTATCCACCCTGTGTCTGCGGAGGTTAGGTAATAATGTGAGTGCAACACACACACATGCACACACACGCGCACGCACATACACACACACACACACACACACACACACACACGTTAGGTTTTCACTCCCCCTTGCCTCATCATTCTCTCTTCTGTATACATAATCAAGCACTTAAGATCCATGGGTTAGCTGAGGTGAGCTGACAGGGACAGAAGGTGCCCACTCGCACGTCAGTCTGTGAAAGACAAGAGAGCTTGTTAATAAGGGTTGGGCTTGTCTCAGTGCCTTTGGCCTTGGCTCCAGCCTTGGACTGTGTGTTTGTTCGGTTGGTTTTCTTCAGAGCTGAACTTGTATTAGGTCCAGACTCTCACTGTCATCTCCGTGTCAGTTGACATCCCTGACATTATTAATGTCAGAGCTTGTATTATAGAGTCCTGGCTGTCATAGCAACCAACAGGGGCCTCTAGTGGACACACTCATAATGTGATGCCACAGGACACAACTCAGGAGTGTGTGTGTGTGTGTGTGTGTGTGTGTGTGTGTGTGTGTGTGTGTGTGTGTGCGCGTGTGCACTCGTGTCTCATCATTCGCCAGTGATTTAGGAGAGATACCCAAGGTATTAAGCAAAGTTTAACAAAGAAAAAAGAAATAATTTAAAATGCAATCAGAATAGTCCTGAATATGAATCTGTGGACACTAATTAACTTCAGGGACCAGGAAAGTGCTTTTAATTGGAAACAGTGTATTTCCAGCTGCCTGAGAGCACAAGCAGAGAGACAGGGAAGATAATGTGTCTGCCAGGAGAAACAGTGAAAGGTTTCTCTCACTGTTCTAATCATCCTTAGGTATGCACTGTGCTTTCAGATGAGCTGAGGAGGGCAGTGCAGGGCTCTCTTTGCTTTTTGCTTGGCTGTTGTTGGCACACTCACATGCTGAACAGACCCAACTAAGCTGAGGTTAAAGTTAACTGTGAGTTATCTTTGAGTATATTATGTGCACCAGAGATAATTTATCACCAGGGAGACTATGGACCCTGCTTTGCTTCCTGGTTCAGCTAAAGAGTTCCTGGTGT
Source organism: Megalops cyprinoides (assembly GCF_013368585.1). Classification (NCBI taxonomy): domain Eukaryota; kingdom Metazoa; phylum Chordata; class Actinopteri; order Elopiformes; family Megalopidae; genus Megalops; species Megalops cyprinoides. The sequence continues at coordinate 21,326,841 of NC_050601.1, forward strand.
TATCCTACAGTTGATCCTAAGGAGTTCCTCTTAGGCAACTTTTACATGATGACAGGTACATAACTCGGAATGTAATATATAGAAAAAGCCTGCCCAGTCTGTTTAGAGTTATGGAAGAATCACTCAGCTCTCTCAGTGTGAAAATTTCAGCAGAAGGGGGGTTTAGCGTAGCATTTAGATCAACAGTTCCCTCAACACCCTATCTCTGGTCCCCTTTTGAACCAACTGCTTCACAAAGCCATATGCAGGAATGTTACATTTCAAAAGTGATACTGGTACTTGAAGCACAACATTTTTCTTCATGTTTCAAATTACACTTTCAAGCTTTGTTCCTAACAGTGCATTCACGTGGATCAAATTTGCCACACATCATTTTGGAAGAGCTCGAACAGATGAAGATACATTTTGTACAGCTTGACTCTCACGATCTGAAAGTGTTTTTTGTTTCTGATGATGCTTTAGGTGTCAGACTTCCCTCAGACGGTCACCCCACAGCATTCTTACATGTTTCCAAATGGAGTTTTATTTGTGTGTATTCTATCAGTTTATTGTAGAAACATGGAAGGCCTGATACTATAAGTAACTCTGTCGCCCCCTGCTGGCTACCCAGAGACACAAAGCTAGATAAGTTGCCTGAAATTAGTGTAGATAAGTTGCCTGAAACCTCAGGACGGTCGCTAGGAGACAGTTTTATGAAGTTTTAAGAATAAACGCTGTAAGAGTTCAGCCCAGCACACACACTCCATGGCTCCCCTTTGTCGTCCTGTCATGGGGCCTGTGAGATATATGCAAGTGCCTTCAGGCATCTCGGGAGTCTGGAGGCAAGGGGAACATCACAGAGGAATGGTGTGAGGGAAGCAAAGGACTCATAGTCAAGACGTGGTCCTTTGTGTGGTGGGGCACTTCCAATTGGCCCATTGCCGTGTGGCTTTGCGCAGTCTCACTGAAACCCCAGGAAGGCCTTAGCACGCCGGTCTTCCTGTATTCTGTTTTGTTGCATCAGCTAACATCACTTAAGTTCAATGACTCAAGTCTCGATGAGAGCGAGACATATTTAAAGTGCTCCATCTGCACACCTGCTGATTTGGTTTGGTCGTGACCCATTTTGGATCCGTGTCGCATGTCCTTAACAGGAGCACTGACTGTCTGACACCACCATGCCATATGCCTCTCCTCAGTCCAGCTGGCCCTTCAGACAGCACCAAGGACAAAAGGCAGCTTTTATTCGGCAATTCAGCTATGTGCAATTTGCAGTACAGCCCTCCACTTCAAAGCTCGTCACACCTCTCCCTGTCTCTCTGTTAATTTTCGTGGGCTTGAATCTAGAAATTATTAACTTTATTAATGTATTTGTTTACATTATGTTAACTTTAATTTATTCGTTTTACATTACATTCATTTAGCAGACGCTCTTATTCAGAGCGACTTCCAGCACAATGATTTTATGAACTTTACATTACAGTACATTACATTAACATTCATTTAGCAGATGTTCTTATTCAGAGCGACTTCCAACACAATAACTTCTTGAGACTCTGGGCTTTTTTTTATTAGCAGAGGCAGTGGCACTCATCAGCATAGAATGGCACTTATGAGCACCTGGTGCCTGCATGTGCCCTGCACCCAGACGTACACACTACAGTAAGTTTGTTTACGGTGTGAAATGTTCGGGTTTGGGGCCGGGGGTGGTGTGGAACTCAGGGGAAATGGAAGGGAAATTGACCAAATCCAAATAACTGCACCACTTTACTTTTCTGTAGCAGTCGCATTTAGGCAGGCCTTCAGTTGCAGTGAATTTTCCTTCCTAAATTTAGCACATAGAACCCATATTCACCATGTTGTATGTAAGTGTACAGGATGTCAAGGAGGTTTTCTGTGGAGGTTAAAAAGAACTCTTGAGAGATTAGTTAAATTTAGAGAATTCTACAGGTCTCTGTTGGTAGTATCTAACAAGTCAAACTATGTACAACCACTGCAGAGATCTGTCTGCTGATGGAATCATGGCTATTCTGAGCTCTAAAGCCTGGAGCTGTCTTGATCTCAAGGGGCTTTATCCTGGTCTGTTACAGGATGTGGAGGATTGGGCAGGAAGGCAATCAGCCAACAAAACCTGAACTTTCACTAAAAAATGAAGACTTGAATTAGGCATGAGTGCGCCATAGTGATAAGGAACATGGCTGGTGGTAAAGAGCAAAGTTTGCCAGTTCAGTTCCCTTATGTGGCATTGCTGTTGTGCCCTTGAGCAAGGCACTTAATTGTTTCAATAAATAGCCAACATTGTTAACATATGCTACATAAACTGCTCTGGATAATAGCACCTGCTAAGCAAGTAACATGATGTAACCGGGTATTTCGCAGCTCGCACAGGTACCGTAGTAGTAGTAAAGAAAGAGGTTTTTTTCCATGATAGCGAATCTTTTTAAATGGACATAAATGCAGATGCACTTTGACGAATCATGATCGTCGGCCTCCATGCCCCCTAAATGTGGTTGCGACTTTTATCCCTGACCGGTACCCCTCTTTCCGCCCCACATCCGTGCGGACTCCATCCATTGCTGGTCTGCTGTTGCTCCTATCACTACCTGTCCGCATCAGTCAGCGGGAAACCGTGTCACTGCATTGTCCCTAATGTTAATAACAATCCTCTGTCTCAATCATCTTTAAAGTCAGAACAGAGTGCATCCTGAAGTTGTTGACATACAGTACACTGCAATGCCAAAATAGGAATGCGTAATTGGAGGGGGGTGGCAGCAACAGGAAATGTCAATTCTTAGCACAAGGCTCATGTGTGCTATCGAGCTAACAAACCGCTCCAGCGGTAGCGGTGGCTTATTGTTGCACTCTGCTGGTCTGTGCTGGCTGCTGGTTGGCGAGCTCCAACGCTCTCCAGATTTATGCCCCGCTGTCCTCGTGTGGCCAGTGACTCAGCTCGTCTCCTCCATCCTTTGGCTACCCGCCTGGCTCTCTCGCGGTCCTTCTGCACTCAGGCAGAGACCATCAGAGCTGGCACTGTGTGAGAGAGCCAGGCAGGTAGCCAAAACATGGAGGAGATATAGCTTTTTGTAGTTTTTCCCTTTCCGAGGCAGCACAAAACATCGTAGACCCCTTGCACAGACCGGCAGTTCTGGGTTAAGGGTGAGCACGATGTTTTAGTACCATTCACCCACACGTTTTCAATGAATTATGAAAGCTCACTACACCAAATAGCATGCCCGACGCACTGACCAAAGGCAACTCGCCAATTACAGCTGGCAATGTTACACAATATTGAGAAGTTACAGGTTGGCAGGGCATACCACACACCTGTACAGTATGTACTATATATTGTACATAACCACATTGATACTGATTTCTGACTCATTAAAGACTTGTACTTTCGTACCATCTAACTACCATTAAACACAGTCTGCGTAGTCTCATGTAGCAGCTGGACACATACTCAAACCTGAGGGCCATTTTAACTGACTTCTCTCTCACCTCCATCTCGGTTTTCCCACAGCATTGCATTATTTCAGATGCTGTGGTCCACAGCCTTTTGATTCACATCATTGGCTTCTCCTCACATTCAGCCAATAGACACACCTGTTCATCACAGCCAACTACAAGTCATCATCTGCCCTTGGCAGAAAAGAGGTGACCACCATCTTTGTTGTGCTGGGAAGCTAGAAGGCTTAGTGACAATACAGCCATACAATGCCAACAGGACGGACTAAAATGCATTTCTATATTTCTAATATATTTCCATCACCAGCAAGTCAATAGACTCATGTCCCCTAAAAGAGTTCAGTGCACTTAGTACCACAGAGCCATCACTTAGATTACGCTTTATTTCAAGGGCTTCATATAACATACACAACATCTTTATAAGCATGACATCATTATATTATAAAGCCTGCATAATGTAAGCAAAGGCACTTTATGCTGGCTGGTGAAGGTGGCTTACTGTATGGCATGTTTTTTTTTTACATAAAGCGCAGCATAACTGTAATCTGTCACAAAGCACCAAAATTGTTATGAATGCGCCACAATGTAGTATTATTATATTATATTATTATAATTCTACTGTGTAAGTGTATTCTATGAAGTGCTATGAAGATCTTATGAAGGTACCTGCTGATGTAAGTTCTGGAGGAATTTTGTATTTTGGTAATGTGATTTTCGTGTGTGTGTGTGTGTGTGTGTGTTTTCTGATTTCGTGCAGAATGCAGGAGTGCTCTTCAAGATCCGCGTGGTCGGAGGACTGGCGCCCCACAGCTACCTGTCCCCTCAGGACAGTCGGCCACTCTGTCACCCCGCAGTGGACAGGTGAGGCCAGCACCATTTCTTACCTGTATCCCTCACCTATGCCTGCGGGGCAGTTATCTAGCTGCAACTAAACATAGCTTAAAAACCGGGAAAAACAAACACTAGCCCTGACGTAGGCCTTCTTGTCATATTGATTTTTTTAATATCATTTCTTAGCTGTGAGCATCTAATTCACAGTTTGGCACCTCAAGCAGAGTGCCCTTCTGCCCACTCCCTACCCTATTCTGAGCTAGACCTTTCAGCACTGATGAATGTTAAAGACATAGTGCTCAAACACGTAAAAGAATGCATGCCTACTAGACTATGCACAGCAATGCGATATGAATGAATAGCCTACCATTGTATTCATCTCACTTTGTTACAAGATACGGTAAGCTGAAAGATGAGATCAGTTTGCGATATTTGCTGGCCACACAACAATCGCTGGCTTTGCCAAGAAGCAGTGTAGGTGGCCCATCTGTGTCACTGTGTGGAATTCTCATGAAAATATTACTCAGAACACTTAACTAGATCCACATGTCAGCTTCCCTAGACAGTTATGTATCATCAATTTTGTAAAAAAAAAATCCCTAGTTTTAAAACTTAGATTTTTAGATCACTGGCTATGTTAATTTTGGGTTCTGTCTGACTTTAAACAGAGCAGTGGGAATTTGGATGCATTATTTGTTAATTAGAGACCTACAGACCCCAGAGCATGATAATTAATGCTGCTTTGGCATCAGCTGACTCCATATTCCCAGAAAAGGACGCATGCTTTCGGGCAAGTCAATTGAACGCATGTTTGAGGGTCCATCCTCTGGGAATTCACAGTGGAACACCGCTTTGAGTCTCACAGAGAGGAAATAGATAAGCTCAGTTGCTGGCATTGCTAGATTTCAGTCACCATCTCCTCAGAAAGCAGCTGATATTGATCCGCGTTTTGTGAGTGGTCATTTCCAGGGGCTTTCTGTACGTTCCGGAGCTCACAGTTCAGATTCCTCTGCTGTTTGTGAAGGTGGATTATTTGTCCTTTTTGTCTTGTCCCAAACCCTTTAGCGCCTGTGTTTATTCTGTAAGCTGAACCAGAGGGCAGGGGTGAACATTTTGGAGAAAGGGAATGTCGCTTGTCTTTGTTCCGGGCTGTTGAGTGCATGGAATGACTTACCAGGACCCGCAGAGGTATATCACATTTGTAGAGAGAGGCACTGTGGTCCTTCAGCACAAAATGGCAATGTGATGGACTCATTCTAGATGACAAGCTTTAAATGATAAAATAAAATAAGAGGGTCTGAATGGCCCCCTCTTGTGTCTTGTGGGTTCTTGTATTCTGATGTTCTGCTGAGACCCCTTGCTTCAAAATATGATGGGCAGCGAGACTTTGATAATCGATCGGTGAGCAGCATGATGGAAGAGGAGGCTGGAATTTAGCTGATGGGAATTGCAGAGACTGCGTGCAGTTTATGGGTGGTGAGTAACTCCCACGTGATGCTTCTGGGAAGTGTAGCCTCCAGCAGGTTTCATTATGATGCATCAGCCATTAAACGGTGGAGTCCAAAGGGCTGTTCCCACACCAGGTCGCGGATATGCCTAAACACATCCCGGCACTTTCAAAGACTACGCATCAGCCTCTGTGCCAGCTTGATAGAAATCTCGGTCTATTTGCCTGTGTTTTTTCCCCCCACACATTTATGTCATCGTAAAGAAATTATACCCAGAGATAAGGATAACGGATTTGATTAACGCAAGAATGGAGTTATCTGAATGTTATCTGAATTATAAGGGTCCGTGGCATCTGTACGCGTCCACTCTTTTTTTCATTTCTGAAAAAGGTTACATTTTCCACAGTGCCCACTACACTGTGAATGGAGAAGCTCACCTTGGAGCGGTGGAGTGGAGGCAGAGGTACAGGCAAACTGAGCAGGTGTGAAGGTGGCAGTGTAGGACCCAGTCCCTGCGCGGAACAGGTGTGAGCTATGGGGGCAAACTGGGGAGACAGTGTGGGGTAGTGGTTAAGGAGCAGGGCTCGTAACCTAATGATTGCACGTTCAGTTCCTACATGGTGCACTGCAGTTGTATCTTCAGGCGAGGCACTTAACCCAGATTCCCTCCGTAAGAATCCAGCCGTAAAAGTGAGTGAAATGTAAAATAAGCTGCTCCGGATAAGAGCATCTGCTAAGCTAATGTAATGTAGAACAGCGGACCGCTGTGGCTGCACATTTAGAACGCTCTTTATAGTCAGCTTTGTTGACCTCATGGGGAGATATGTCACGTGGCAATGTCTTGACAGCAACAGATCTGAACAAACTAGTGAAGATCATAACATGTTGAAATAGACACTAGTGTTAATAAATATTATGTTGGCAAAGCATGTTTACCCTACATTTCGTCATTTAACAGACTCGCTTATCCAGAGAGACTTGCTAAGAAAGAGAACACCATGCATCTAATAAATTTGCAAGCACAAGATATTAAAGACAAGCAGCAACAAGTAACTAACTCTGGAAGTGAGACAGCCTGTGCTCAGTGAAAGCCCCCTGCAACTTCCTTTTGTTTTCTGCAAATGAGCTGCGCCCGTCCTGAGTGAATGTGCGACCCAGAGAGTCACTGTGATTGGCCCATGATGAAGGCCAATCATCTCGTCAGCATTTTACTGAAGTGCAGGTGGCATCCCAGTGTGTCTTTGTTTCAAAATTTAAAGATAAAGATTTATGTTCATTTTGACCAATATTTCCCTCTTGAAAAGGTGTGGGGAGGTCACTCTGAGTGAGACACTGAGTAACCGGTAGCTCTGCTGAGTGAAAGGTGCTTTGGAGCCACAGTAGCAGGGCTGCTCCACACCCCAGTCCATTTAGCATTGGGCAGAGCGCCCAGCCGCGCGTTTGCGCGTGAGCTCAAATGAATGTGACTGCGACCTGCCACATCACCTCTGTCACTGAGAAACTATTAGGCGTTTTCGGAGGTGTTGGGTCCCTGAGCGTTCAGCACATGAGGCCCGCTTCATTCGCCTCCCTCACCCAGCCTGCAGGGTTTTCATCTTTGGATTTTATGTGAAATCTGCATTGAATTTGTTTAACTGAACTGAACAATAAACGTATACAGAAACTGAATATGTTTTAAGTGCTGTGTCACAATAGTCACTTTCAGCATTATTTTAATCATAACATATTTTTATGTTGTGGTGGGTTTGTGGGGTAGTTTTGTTAAATTTCATGAATTTCATTATGTACAAAGATGGAAAAAATTTGAATATTATTTCAAAGTTTATTATAGGAAGAAGCAACAGTTAATTGCAAATTAATTAATTAGTTAATTCAGGAGCTTCAATTAGTGTGTGCGTGTGCCTGCGCATATGAGTGCATGTGCATATGCATATGCATATGTGTTTGTATGTGTAATATTCTGTTAAAGCATTCAATTTCCATTTTTAGTCAAATATTGCCCCCTTGTGGTCATTGCAATTCATCAGTTTGCACCTGGTGTCATTGCTCTGCAGTCAGCTATCTGAATAAGTAAGTGTTTATGTGACAAATATTAACACACATATATGACATAACATAATGTAAAGATGTACAGTTAAATGCACTCCAAGAATATTAAAAGTTTATTGTGGAATATTGTTTCTGTTTCCTAGTCCTAGGAAACCTAGGACCAACCATATATATGGGTTTTTATGATTGACCAAATGACCAAAGGGGACCTACCGCTTATATGAAGAGCTACCATTTACATGTACTCCATGCCATTGCTTCACTTCTTCCTTCTCAGTTAGCTAACACTAGCTGGCTTAGTGCGTGGTGGCCACACACTTAAAGTAGATTCACCTCAGTAACTGGCTACAGTGCATAATCACAGAAAGCAGGTTCCATTTCTTGAGAAAGTGTATTATCTCATATGTAAAGTTTTATGTAGACAGACTGCAGCCAAGATGGTATCAGGTGTTTAGTTCTTCAGTGCATGCAGATTGGAAGAAGAGGAGAGTAGGAGTGTAGCTTAGGCAGCCAAAATGTGGAGAGTGATATTCCTGGTGTAAGGCAGTGACCTCCACCCCACTCTATTCTCAGAGCCCTGAAGTTCTGCGGGACAGGGGGACCGCCCCATGTCAAGCTTGTCATCGAGTGGGACCACAAGACCAAAGAGCGGTAGGCACTGGACTCTGTTGTCTTTTAGTTCATTCGCCAAGCTTTATACTACTACAGGATTATTTTCAAAGTGCTAATACCTGTACTTATAAAATGGTGATTTATGAAACTGACACGAGAATATGCCTCCGTCTTCGTGTGTGCGTGCGTATGCGCATGCCCATGTGTAGTAGCATGTGAGCATGTGAGTTTGCATGTATTTTGTGTCTGTGTGTGTGTGTGTGTGTGTGCATATGCTTGTGCGTGTGTGCCTGTGCACGTGCATGTGTGTGTGTGTGTGTGTGTGCCAGTGCGCATGCGTGTGTGTGTGTCTGTGTCTGTGTGTGTGTGCGTATATGCATGTGCGTGTGTGTGTGTGTCTGTGTGTGTGTGTGTGTGTGTGTGTGTGTGTGTGTGTGTGTGTGTGTGCGCGTGTGCGTGTGTGTGTGCATCCATGTGTGCCCATGCCTCTCTCTCTTTCTCTCTCTCTGTGCACAGCGTGTTTGGTAACATCCAGGAGGAGGTGACCCGGGATGCAGAGAGCGTGAGGATCCAGCACCAGCAGCACCTCCAGCAGCACAGCTGCACCCTGGACGAGTGCTTCCAGCTCTACACCAAAGAGGAGCAGGTAGCCTTCTTACCCACCTGCCAAAATGGCCACGTCCAGGGACAGCCCTTCCCACCTGACTACCTCACTAAGCTCTGTCCGTCACAGTCCCAGAAGGCAAGCTTTGTACACAGTGTCTAAACTCCTCAGGTTAAAGCATGAAACAGTATCTGCGCAGCACATTTCAATGGAGTGGTCTGGGGCTATACGGTAACAGAAAACCTGGCCATTTAGTCTGTCTGAAGATCGCCCCTTTCCCCTTCAGTTTATGATGGCAGTTACTCCCTCGAATGGCTATCTGGAAAGCCTGAGCGTTTGAAACCTCAGATCAGGCTGTTAGTGAGAAGCTGTAGTGGCCTACTTTAGAGACTTAGCAGAGAGGGGAGTTAAAGAGGAAAGGAGATGGCTTGGCCTAGCTTGGCCTTCCCCGTAAATCACAGAAAGTCATGTTTGCTTCTCTTTGCTCTTTAGTCTTCTACTTTTTGGAAGTCAGGCAATCAAAGTGTTGAGCCCGAAATGTTGTGATTATACAGACATACAAACATACATGAGAATGATCATACATTGCAACCTAAAAGAACATGTACTGTATGAACCTATGACTTAACAATTTAGTAAATCCAGCGCAAAATGCGTCCCTTTGTAATATTTACATAAATATTAAAATAAATTCTAAAGTTAACACTTAAGGAATCAATGATACATAAGGAAGCAGTAATACCTTCATGAATTAATGCATTAGCCTAATTTTGAATAAAAGTAGCGGTTCAGTATCAGTCTTCACAGTGGTCACTTGTCTAGCTTGAGTTTATAACAGCACCTAGGAGAAGTGCAGTACAGGGAAGAAAGAACTGTCAAATCACAAATTGATTTGTGTGCTCTATCCTCACAATACTCCATTTCTGAAAGAACAGTGCAAAAAATCCAAATCTCACCAAGCATATTTGTGTCTTTTCAAGTCAAAATATCTCTTTACACTTAATATAAGACACAGTCACCAAACAAGCAAAATTTCCTTGAGCTACAAGGACTTGTTTTCAGACGGTGCATTTGAATATCTGTGTATTTCCACTAGTTCCATTGGCAGATTTTTTCACTTATTACTAGCAAAAAACACCTTGTATTAATTATTTTATTTCTTATTTTTGAAGGGCTGTTTTTTGCAGTGAAGTTAGTGTGGGTGTGTGGTTGATAAACTGTGTATTTTGTGGACAAAGTGGCAGAAAAACATAGACGCACCTGCTGTGCTTGGCTCCCTAATAAATGGACGTCACAGCTTCGTGGGTGGTTGCCTCTGAAGCGTGGTTAAGGCACGCATTGTTCTTTTGTCAGTCGCTGAAATGTCTCTAAAGTACCTTTGTAAAAGACCTTTTGTCTCCAAAGTATCTTTGCTTTCAGAGACCCCTGTCACTGTAATTACTCTCTAAAACCCAGGCTCAGCAGATGCTGTTATCCAGAGTCCAGCACAGTAGAACATATTATGTCTATGTGTCCATTCAAGTTAAAACCCAACGTGGTAATCTCATATATGCTTATATACTCTTTACATACATAAGTGTGTCTGTTCAAGCTGAATGAGCAACAGTGTCAGACCAGGCTAATAAATCTGCCACATATGTTACGTATGTTAAATAGAATTGTAGACTGGAATTAATGTAAGCTACAGTTCCTTCGTGAAAAACACCTGTGGGTGGTGTTTAAAGTCAGGTGACATGTAGGGGCATTCGCTCATCGTTATTTCATTGCCCTGGCCAGCTGGCACCGGACGACGCCTGGCGCTGCCCGCACTGCCAGCAGCTTCAGCAGGGCACGGTGAAGATGAGCCTGTGGACGCTGCCCGACATCCTCATCCTCCACCTGAAGCGCTTCCGGCAGGCCGGCGAGCGCCGCACCAAGCTGCTGACGCTGGTGCGCTTCCCGCTGGCCGGCCTCGACATGGCGCCCCACGTGGGCAAGGGGGGCCGTGGCGCCCGCCCCCTCGGCCCCTGGCCCGCCCCCTGGAGGCAGGCCGACCCGCCCCACGACTTCCTCTACGACCTGTACGCCGTCTGTAACCACCACGGCGGCATGCACGGCGGGCACTACACAGGTAAGGCCCGGGCGGGCGCTGGCGGGAGAATTAGACACGCATGAACCTCCCAGCACAGAGGTTTCCAGCATCACTTTGGAACTTTCCCTTCTCAGCCCAAGGATTTCACCCCAGCCAAATTCATAATGCCTGTCCCTTATGTTTGAGTCATTAACCCCCTTCTGCCCTCTGGAGTACCCCAAGTACCCATATTCAGTCTTACCATATTCAGTTTTATGAATATATCTAGGGCACTGGTGTTGGAAACGCATCTCCATAGCAATGCAAAAAACAGAAAGGCAACAGTACAGAACATAACAAAGGAACAGCATAAAAGAACATAAATTAACAATGCATCTGTTACTTATTCTATTGTGTTGTGCCTTCCCATAAATTATTGTAATATATTACAATAGACGTCATGCAGTGCAGGATAAATCTGGTTATAAATCTCTGATGGGAGTGAGGTGTAGCAAGCTAAGGCTACAAAAGGGATGGCAGCAGCATGGCTATGGGAGTACAGAATCAGGGGGACGTTTATGAACTTTAGAACTGTGTGTATGTGGGTGTGTGTGTGTTTGTTTTGTGTTTGTGTGTCCCTGTGTATGTCTGTCTGTGTGGTTGCGGTCCTCTGTGTGTGTGTGTGTGTGTGCGTGTGTGTGTGTGTGTGTGTATGTGGCCTCGTTGTGTGTGTGTGTGTGCTGTATCCGCGTGTTTGTGTAGCGTACTGCAGGAACTCAGTGGACGGCCAGTGGTACAGCTTTGACGACAGCAGTGTGGACATGGTGCCGGAGGGGGAGGTGTGCACCCGGGGGGCCTACATCCTCTTCTACCAGAAGCGCAACTCCATCCCACCCTGGTCAGCCAGCAGCTCCGTCAAGGGTGAGTCTCTCTCACTGCAGGTGGGAGGAGTCACAGGACCATGGGCAAGGTCACCCTACCAATGGGTGGATTCACAATGCAAGTGGGTGGGGGTCACGTGCCAGTAGGCGAAGTCTCGTTGCCAGCAGCTGGAGTCACAAGCCAGTGGATGGGGCAACCCGGGCATTGTTGAGTGAGGATTGGTCTGTGCGGGATGACTCTGGAACCCTCTCATTGCAGGTTCCACCTGCTCCTCAGCGTCAGACCACTGGCTGATTCGCCTGGCCGGAGACAGCAAAAGGGGCAGCCTGGTCTCCAGGGTGTCCAGCAGCTGCCCCTCCCACGGGCCGCAGACTCCGGAGTCCCCCGTCTTCCACGGCGACACCCCTAAAAGAGAGAGGGGTGAGCATCTGTGTGCCGACCGTAACTCCCAGCATTCCATGTGTTTTCCACCTTATAATGCTCAGCTCTTTGCTCACTTAAATCTCTGCACAGTGAAACACTCTGAAATATCTACACAGTAAAGACCTGCACTCTGGAATGATCGACAGTAACAGTAAAAAGTCTTTTTTTAGAATCTGACTTATTACATTACATACATTACATACATATTACATTATTACTGACTATTACATCATTTGTTTCTGCTCCACCTGTTAATTTTCATTTCCACTGCCTTTTCAGGTATGTCTTTCAACCACCTTTTCCGTGCTGTTTGATTTTCCAGTTTTCCAGTTTTTTTTTTTCCAGAATTTTGAGTTTTTCCAGAATTTTGAGTTTTCCAGTTGTCTGTGAAAAACATAGCGTCCTGCGTTTTGTGACAGTGGACTCAAAATAAGTTTACTTTGGTTGAATTTTTGATTGTTTCAAGCTATAGAGTGTGCAGTAGGGTAGTATAATAGTCAGAACATGTATGAGTTAAACAGTATGTGTGCAGCATATAAAAAGAACAGGAAGTGCACCCTTAATTCTGCTCTGGAATGTTATAAAGATTTTACCTTACTAATTGTATTCCATACTTGTCTAACTGAAACCTGGGACTGAGTCGCAGTTCTCTTGAATACGGATAAGAGCCTGGTGATGAAACCCAGTGAAAGCTTTTAGTTGTGTAGCCCTCTGTTTGCAGTTGTGCTGTGCACCAGTTAGGTGGCCTGTGCGAAATGGGTGGGTGTGCACTTACTTAGTAGTATCTGACTAAATACGTTCCCTGGGTTGCTTCCTTCATAGAGGCGTGCCTGTGGCGCTTTAAAGCATTAACCAATGCTGCCCTCTCTGGCTGCAGGAGGGTTTGAGACCCGGCCGTTTGTGCACGGGACCCCGGGCCGGAGCAGGAGCATGAGGACACCCACCAAGGCCAGGGAGGGCCTGAGCAAAGTGCTGCCCCTGCGCTGGTCACTGGGTTCCAAAGAGCGGCACAGGCCCACAGCCGCACCAGGAGAGCTGGTGGAGTACCTGGAGTCGGGGCGGCGGCCGCGCTGCACCAAGGAGTCCATCGTCCCGCTGATGACCGGCCCGGCCGAGGAGGGCCAGCGCATGGAGCCCCCAGAGAGGAGCAGCAGCCTCAAGCAGGATAAGAGCCTCGCCAAGAGGGTCTCCAAAAAGACCAAGCAAGACCAGGCTGTGAACCAGGACGCCCGGTCCCAGAGGAACCCCGCCGCAGCCCCCCAGCTCGGGTCCGACTGTGGCTCCGCCCTCGAACACCACCCGGACTGCGTGCTGAGGAGAGCCACGGGCCAGGCGGGGGCAGCAGCCAGGGCAGGAGGGCAGGGGGAGCAGCCGACAGCACTGACCCAGGACGGTAGAGGGAGGAGAGACGACGGCCTCTTCTGCTTGCTGACTCCCGGCTTCCTGAGGAGGGACGGGCCGAGGAAGTGCCGCGGAAACGAGGGGGTCGACAGCAGCCCGTCCCACCCGTCCCCTAACGGGACGCCGAACGGGCTGACCAAGCAGAACGCCAATGGCGCCCCCAGAGGTGGCGGCAGACACTACGGGGACATGGCCAACGGCGGGATGGGCCGTGGCCTCGCGGACATACGGCGCTCCCAAAGCTCCTCGCACATCCCGACCCGGCTGGACGCAACACCGCGCATCACCGCCCCGCTGTGCAAGAGAGTCCCTGTGGCCACACCCCCCCGAAACCCCACCCACATCACTCTGCAGAGAGTCTGCTACAGCACCGCCTCACTTGGCAGAAAGAGGCCGGTCCCTGAGTCCAGCTTCTGACCACTTCAGCACATCAGTAGCACCATAAGTGGCATAAAACCGTGGGTGGTCCTCTGTGGTACAGGAGGCCCCTGTGATGTCATGGGGGGGGGTGGGGGCCTTGGTGTCACTGTAAGGGGGAGCATGGCGTGGGGTATGACTTAGGTCAGCTGATCAGAATGGGCATTTTTTTCAATTGCACAAATGTTTAAATGTTTTTTTGTTTTGTAGTTTTGTGACAGTTAAGTGCCTCTGTAACTAATACACAGCTCAGATTAATAAACCCATTTTTTTAAACACAAGGAGCCAACTGATTGGTTCACACACATTAACAACTGATGGCCACACCCTGTTGTTTGCAGCATGCAGCCCAGATGCCAAAAGGGAGAATGACTTCCTGGCTGAGCTGGTCAGAGCAGGAATATAATAATTGTTTCTTTCAGTAAACAGATTGAATGTGCCATTAGCCAGGAACAGCTACTTGTTTAGCAGGCCCGTGTGACATATTGAGGGGAGAGCATGCAGGTTGAGATTCACTGAATGTGTCTCGTGGTAACTGATCTTATGTTGCCCTGAGATTATACAGCATGGGACTGTTCAAACTTTGAATGCTGAAAGTATACTTTTCATGCTGACACACTTCTCACATTGAACATATTATAATTCAGTGACAGCTAAATTCATGGTTTTGTGTCAATACCACAAAAATGTAGCTGTTGCTTTAATGTGTTAATTATCTTGGTTAATGATAAGAGTCAACTGCAAAGAATAATCACCTCCTATTAGATCCTAAGAGAAAGCAATGAGCTGAAAAATTCTATGCAGGTGCCTTCTTCACCAGAGGCGTAATGACTGATATACTGTATCTGCTGTTGCGTGTTGCACCACACAATCACCCTCTGCACTTTTTGTACTTAAATGTTGATTTACAAGGCATATCAGAGCACTGATTTATTTAAACGATTAATTTCGAGGAAGCTGTACATTGGATGTTATGGAATGGTTCTTTGTGCTTGCACTTCAAAATGGCTGCTATGTTGTCATGTGTAATACATTACAAATGATGTATGAACTGTTAATTTTTTTATTTTGCACTTTCTTTAAAGCCAGCAGCACCAAAGTATTCCTGTTCCTGTGCTACCTTGACTGCTGGAAAATTAAATGTGCTGTTGACCTACAGTACACCGTTATAATTATTACAGTTATGTAATGCTTGTGAAGTCACATGGCAGACACCAGTGAAGTAGATTTATTATAATACCAATCACAATGTAAAATAAACTGAGAAGTAAAAATTACATATCATTACAATAAAATGTGAAAATACTATAGATGTAAAAAGATGTAAAATAATTATAATATAGTATAATATAGTATAATTATATAGAATATGAGAATGTGCAGGCAGTTGAAGGTTATTGATAAGCCAAAGTACAATAAATTCTAGGGGGAAATGATGGGCTATTACAAGAAATATCACAGAAATGATGATTGTTATATAATTGGACATATTAAGTAAATAGGATACAGTTCAATATTGATGAATTTCTAACTGATTAGTGGAACTTCACCTTTGACCATCAGAAATTGGCCATCATTTTATTGGCCTGTGAATCTTGCGGGTGGAAGAGAGACGTGGATCAGAGATGTGGAACGTGGAACAGAGACAGCCATACAACCAGGACCATTTCCCAAAGGTAGCTATGAGGTGTCACAAGTGAAATGTGGTTATATTTTGATGACTCATTTCATAATGGATATGTTTGGCTGTGTTTATTTTGACACAGTGATTCACACAGTGATTCAGTGACTAAGGGGTACAGTGAATGCCCGGACTGGTCCGAACTATCATTTTCAGAGTCTCAGAGTGTCATAAGGTCTCAAACTATAATGAGTCCTCTTAGATCATCATGTCTGTTAATTAAATAATAATAATAATAGTAATAATAATAATAATAACAAGAAGAAGAAGAAGAAGAATCTAAAGCTGTTATACCATGACAGTGACACTTTGTCAGAATCCATGTGCCAGCAGGCACCAGTGTGATGCAGGGGTCATAACCCAAAGGTCACCAGTTTGTGACAGTCCTTGTTAGCCCTCGCTACCACCCCGGTAATGGCGGCGGGGTGACAAGGCTTAGGAAAACGCGTGACTCCGCTAGCTCATAGGTGAGAGGGAAGGTAATGAAAAACAATGAGACGTCCATGGAGCAGCGGTGCACCTCAGCCTTTAATGAAGAAATTAGTACGGTTACAAAAACCAGCCCACTAGGTTCTGCCACAGTTATTCACTGTTCGTGCAGGGATAAACGAACAAGCAAAGTCTCCCCCAAAGGGGACGAAGCACAACTACCCAACATTCCCCCCGGTTCTTCATAACAAACATATCAAATTCTTAAAGAGACAGGGCCAAATAAAAGGCAACTGTTACAAGTTCAGTTTACAGAACGTGTACTTAGTTAGGGTACTCAGTGTAATGTCACTATATCAATGTATGGTATGGAAAACTATGTAAATCATTCTCCATAAATGCATTATAGTGCATATAGAACATTATAGCAGTGCTTTAAGCACTTATCTAACCACAGATATCAAGGTATTAACCCCCAGTTTAATGAAGCTCCAAAGAAGGAACATATGACAATCAATGGATACATATGTAATTACATTTTCTCATATATAAACCTACAGTATTATGGTATTGCTATGAATCAGAAATTCACCTATTGTAGAATGTGAACTGAAAGCTCTCTGGTGGTTGACTGTGTGGATCTGGAGCCACAGCCGCAGCTGAGACCTGACCTGCACTAACGGCATGGTACCTCCCACGCAGAAGCAAGATCTGCGTTCCCCCCAGACAAGACAGTGTAATACAGGACCGTGCCAGCTGTCGGACTACTTTCGTTAAGCTTAGCCATGGCGCTATTTGGACACAAAAGGAAAATCTCCGATTTGTTTTAGTCTAGAAACGGTCTTCCATGGTAGCGTAGCTTCTCTCGTCTGTGGCATTCTTAATGAAACATGCGCGCTCTGTGTTTACTGATGGCGGGAAATGACTGCACTGGAAAACACCGCAGGCGACACGCGAGACCATTTGAGCGCCGTGTTAAAGTTCACCTCGTTCACTCCTCTCTGTCCTTTATGCCGCAGTGTGGAACGGTGGAATCGTTTTTGGGAGTTTTTGGGAAATCCTTTTGGTCACGTTCGAGATCCAGCATTCTCCCCTCTATCAGACTAACCTGTAAAAAAACTCCAGACAAAATCTTTTTTTTTTGTTTAGTTTTTTTTTCTGCTTAAAATGTCCCTTCAGTTTAGCAAAATGAGCACTGAGTGAAGGATGACTGTCAGCATGTGTGTGAACATGTGGGTTTCTATGTTTTATATACACATTTCTGCAATGTACTACTTTTGTACCTGCTTTGTAAATATGTATGGACAATTGTGAATTTATCACTGTAGAACCATGGTCTCTATAAATGGGTAAAAAATGGACCCCGCACAGGTATAATATCAAAAGGATTGCAGTGTTCAGAATCTTGCTTATAAGGTGTCTGTTTTATAACATATATTGTTATATTTTTAGTACTGCAAATAAAAGATTATTTATCACAGTTTGGTTACTTGAGCGTTTACTCATCCATGGGGGGAGGAGTGTATGTCAACACTGTGGTTAAAGTGTCTTAAGATACTCGGAAAAAAATATTATAGATGCAGATTGTTAGGGAGATATTGTCCTTAATATGTTTCTGCTATAATATTTTATTTGGGATAAGGCACTCCAGCACAAGATAAAGAACAAAGAAATGCCTTGTACAGCACTGGGCCAGTTTAAACTGTTGCCTGGCTTCTTTTTGAACTGTAAAAGATGTCTGTAGACTAGCTGTGAGAGAGAAGATGTATTCTCCTGAAAGAACCTCTCCATCCAATTTTAATCTCTCTTTTGTCTTCTCAGGGGACTGGGATTTCCCATCAGATTGCCCATGGTTTGAGGTCATCTCTTCTCAGCCCTGACTCCCACATCAATCGCAGTGTTACTTTTCATCAGTACAAATGCAGTTTTTAAGACCTGCTTAAATGTGGCAAAACTGAATATTGCCGTTTTTTGATAATCATAATGAAAATTAAATCTGAATGAACTGGAGGCTTTCAACTGTCCTAAGGCCAAAGTCTTTCCTAATTTTGGTGAAATGATGCCATTAATTTGTTCATTAATTAACAATAAAAATACTTCTAAACCACGCAAGATTATGGGGGCTTGTACAATAATAAAGATTTAAATAGATATCTTACTATTGATTTGATAGTAACCGACTGAACTGCTTGTAAGGCATACAATGTAGTAAAAGCGCATCATGGAAATTTGTGTGGCAGTTAGTGGCATCCAGTCAAATGGGGTCATAGGAAGGGGTAAGGAGAGTGCAAGGGGTGGTGGCAGAGGCAGCTCCTTGTGGGTGGGGGTGGGAAGGGGCATCCGACAGTAAGCAGTTAGCAACACCATCTTAATGTGTGTGAGTCCAGGTAGTAGTCCAGTCTCTCACAGGGGCAGTATGCTTGGAGGCATAACCAGGTTTTGCAGTATACAGCAGCTGAAATTGAGAGGAGGAGAAGACAGGTGATTTCAATATGTAATGGGACTGAGAGTCTAGCAATTCATTTTGTTTGTGAGGTAGAGAAAAGTAGAGGAATAAAGGTTTCAGACAGGCATGAGCTAGGACAGTTAGGGGGAGCAGGTAATGGGGGATGCAAGTAGACTTGGGAGTGTATTTCTGTCGGAAATTGCACTATTTTGAGGTCAGATATAGTTTTATGGTTGGTTAGTCAGCAGGTCGTATGTTTTATAGAGCTGACGGTGCCGAGGGAAGACTCAGTGGACGAGGCTTACAAAAATAAAAGGCTTAGATACGTAGATTCAGCAGGGGCCAGAGAGATGTATAACGCAAAATATGTGTTTTTCTGTTGGTTTTGATTTAAGGAACATGGTAGTACAACGCCAATTGTTCGATGGTAGGATAAGTATAAGGTCGGTAGTAAGTACTGTAGAGCGTTGGGGGTGGTGGGCAGACTTTTCCCAGCAAGCCTTGGGTGATGGACTGTTGTGTGTTGTTTTACCCACCGTGAGTGTGACTGTGTTCCCCTTTTATGTAGTTCCCTCCTACCCAGTCAGTGTGTGTTTCTTGGTTTTGGTGTTAGTTGCTAAATAGAGCATTTGCAGAGTTGTCATTCCAAAGCAAAAACCCAGCTTCCCACAGTACGCTAGTGTTTGTATGCTGAGTTGGTACTAAGTTAGGGAGCTTTATTAGTGGTGAGTAGTTGGTAGGACTAGGATCAATGTACACATGCTAGCGTGTGCATTTTGGTGTGACTCAGCAGTGGGGAAGTTTAAATTATTGTCCATGTTAGCGTTGTCAGTTTGCTGGATTATTGCTGTGTATTTCAGTGTGGTTGAGATGAGTACGTGGCTAGCCACTTAGGTAATCAGTTGTTTTTCATTACATTATTAGCTGTTTAATAGAGTAGGTTGGTAGCACAGGTGGTGAGAGCAGGTATGGAGGGGGATGGTTCTGGGACACCAGAACTAACTGTTGAGCCTTCCTGAAGTGACTTGGGCCTAACTCAACGAAACATTGATGAAGGCAGGTGCCCACTTGATAACCCCAATAATATACTGGCACCTATACTCCTTTTTTTTCTTGTAGCATAATGGTGCATAAACAGTGGCATTGGGCTATGTTGTCTTGGCAGAGCGCTTATCCTGTTTTATGGCAATTTGTGTTGTAATATTAACTAAGGAAGTCCAAACCTAAAAATACCCGGGTTAACTACTTGGCCTAAATCTTAAATCTCACATTGAAAATTTTGTCCAAAAGCTACAGGTGAAGTTAGGCTTCAAAGCTAAAAAGGCATTGGTCTCAACAATATTCCTCCCAGTGCTTGACTATGGTGACATTTGACATTTGGTGCATACACAGTCATACTTCATTTAAAAAAAAAATGTTAAAAACACAGTTCGATCTTCCATTTATTGGAAGAGATACCTCAAAACCTCTTCCACCAGAGGGCAGTGCATCACCAAACAACGAGCGAAGAAGTGGAACAATTAACAAATAATGCTATTAATATTATGTATTGTGTAGAATCTTACTTAGATTCTTTCAGAACGTGTTACTGTTTTTGCATCGATTAGTCAATGTCTTGTGCAAAACATTAGGATATTGTTTTGCATGGTGTTTGGCACTATTCAATTGCAAGTGAGCTATATTCATTATAAAAGTGGCTGGTGAGAATACCAGCCTTTAATATAAACTATATCATGAGTCTAAGTCATGTTCCCTGACTTTTTCAAATGTTTCCAGAGCAGGTTGAAATAAATTGTGAAAAGCTGGTGCTGTTGTACAACTCGTGTGTTTATACTGATGCTGCCGATTTTCTCATTCACAAACCATGTGTGAAAAGATCTGTTTCTAATACATTTTGGAAATATTGATGAGCCTGAGGTTTAAAGTTTTGCTTTTTTTCACCCAACCTCTACCCTCTGTGCACAATAAGATAAAATCACATATCACTTTTTTTTCCCCCCATGTAGAAAAAGATGACGTGACACAGTGCTGATATTTTTGGGTGCTCTTATTGGTTGAGGAGGCAGAGGCGAAGCTGTCACTTATTTCCTGAGCTTTGAGGACGCACGCTTACCGCTGCAGCGCACAGTGGCTTTACATTATTTGATGCAATGGTTAGACCTCTGAAGTTTTTTGTGTTTCTACTGGTCCCTCTCAGCACCTGGGCTGAAGGTGAGTATGAATAGGTTCTCCATGCTGTTGTCCTTTGAACCTAATGGAGTTGGAGCAGTTTCTGTTTTTAGGCTAAGGCCTTGAATATGTGGTATGAGCTAAGCCCTGAAAGCTCAACACTTCTTTATTCACGTCTGATAAACACTGTTGCTAAAAGATCTGTATTTTTATCTGCTTCCACCAGTTTTGTATAGTTATTAAAATGTAATTAAATATGATAAAATTGAATGTATAAATATCTAACAATATAACATATTGTTTAGGATAACAAGATGTCATTTTGTGCAGTGACCATGTAACTTTGGCCGTTGAAGCTGGCCAAGGATGGGTAGCATGAAACAATGCTCCACCGGTGCTAATGTGTCTGTGTGTTTCTCTCTAATCCATAGGGATCAGGAGCATGAGGTTCCTGCAGCTGAAGCCTGGAGAGGAGTTCACTGTGGTGTGTTCCACCACACTGCGGGACCAAGAAGGGCTTTACCTGTATCATAGCCTGCCTGATGAGAAAAGTGTTCTGTACTTGGACAAGGATACCAATAAACTAACACTAGGCAGTCGATTCGAACACAGGCTTAAGACAGAAGGACAGCTCGAAAACTTCACCGTCACAATCAGCAACCTGATGGAGGATGACTCTGGCCTTTACTGGTGCCTGTACAATAAATTCGTAGACCACAACATGAAGACAGTCCAAGGTGATGGGCAGTTTACAATGCTTCATGTGACCGGTAAGAGTATACATGGTTTAACTGTTTTTGCATGCACATTCATGTACCAGAGTGATAGCTCAAGTTGTGGTCGCTGCTCTGATCAACAGCTCGGCAACAGAACCAGTTTGTGGAGACAGGCTCAGCAAGGTCTTCGAAGCCTGTTGCTTTCTGCTCCGGTGCTGATCCAGACACAGACCTTTTTCTGTACTAAGTGCAGTTTTGGTCTTGTGAATTTTGGTGTATCAGTAAGAGGAGAGTTCTGATATAGTGAGTGTACCTATGAGAGCAGAATTCTGATCTTCTGAATGCTTTCACACAGTGGGGCCCTCACCTCCCACCTTAACGGAAGGAACCCCCACAGCCTCCGTGAAGAAGGGTGAGTGATTTTTCTGTCACAGAGAGAGTGACTGTGCGGATTCTCAGCTCCATGTCATCAGTGAGGGAAATGTTTGATGAAAGTGACAACAGGGCTTGATTTCCTCTGTCGAATAACAAAGCTCTGTCCCGTCTGACGGTGTGCAGAAGAGGGGCGGGCTGAACGGGCCCAGGTGTCCTCCGCTCTGGTGATGGTCAGCGCCCTGGCCGCCGGCGCCGTGGTCCTGCTCTGCATCGTAATGGCACCCCCAGGGTTAGTATCGCTGCAGGGTGGGGGGCGGGGCTCGTGGGCACTGACCCCACCGCGCCTCATGGGGTTCGGGATTACAGTCTGCAACACGAGCCACACGCACATCTTTGCACCGGTCGCTCTTTGCGCATCGAGGTCAACCTGTTGCCATGGCAATATTCAGTTTCTACTCTGCATCCCCCCCAGGTGAAGAGGCTGTACAAGAGGCTGCAAGATTTTCACTCAGGCCCCCACAAGATGGTCTATGAAGACGTGGGCCTGAACCTCTGATCTTTGTGAGGCAACCAGCTCAGCTAGCATCCTTAAATTTATATAATAAAAAAAATCTTTCATCATCTTAAACATAACATTAAGAATAAAGCTCTTACCATTACACTCCTTTTTGTTTTCGAACATTCCATTAATTTACTAACAGTAGGGTTGGTATTTGTGATCTATGTAAGTGCTATGTATGCTAATAGTGTGCTAACTTACGTTATATGTAGGGTAAAATGGTCACTGTACAGCTGTTTATTCATCATTCCTTGAAAATGGGTCTTTCTTTAGGGGTATGGCATTGTAGGCCTTTTTTCAAACTGGGGTCTTGACTGTGAAGTCCTGGGCTGCTGACGTGACTGCTAAGAGGGAGATGTCCTGAAAGATAATGTAATAATGTGGGAATCACAGTATGTCACATTGTGGAGAGAAATGCCACAACTGGTTCTGTCTGTGTATGTGTAACCTATCTTTCATCTGTGCCTTCACCACAGCAATAGCCAATAAAGTTTTGTGGTCGTTGATCAAAACTGATTGCCTTTGCTGATATTTATCCAGTCATAGCAGTTACAGTCTTTACATTGTTGGCATTTAGCAGATGCTCTTATCCAGAGCAGCTTAAATAGGTAATAATATTTAAAGTTACTGATTTATACAGCTGGACATTTACTGAGACAATTCTGGGTTAAGTACTTTGCTCAAGGGTACAACAGCAGTGCCCCAGCAGGGGAATCAAACCAGCAACCTTTCAGTTATGAGTCCTGCTCCTTAGCCACTATGCTACACTGCCATCCTCTCAAGTATAAGTTTCAGGCTGCAGAAATATTTTGATGTGTGGTTAGTGTGCACACAGTTGAAGTGCACTCAGCGATCAGCACACTTCTGGGTACAGGTCAGGTGTGGTCAGTGTGTGCAGTGCAGTTCATGTTTAGTTAGTGCACAGTGGAATTTATATGGGCTCAGGATGCACTTGTGATCAGCATGGGAATGTGGCTGATTTGCAGTCAGTATGAATGGGATTGATGTGCAGACAGTATGGAAATGGGATTAATGTCTGTCTCTTCCTTCAGAATTTTTACTACTCTCATATTCTAGAACTTTAATAGAATAATCCATAGTGGTGGATGGCCTTTTTATAGTTATTTATACATAACACACAGCACAGTAAATTACAATTTAGTGTTATACTAATATGTCATAATTTTAGTCTATAAATAGATAAATAGTGGTTTATTCCAGTGATCCTTTGTCCTTAAGGCCACCAGCAAGTGACTTTTTGACAGAATTACAGTAAGCATTCAGTCACTTGCATACATCACAATTCTGAACAGCAGAGCAAGATAACCATCTGTTGCAAATGCTGGAAGAAAGCCGTATGAAATATATGTTTGCTATACATTTTGTCATTCAGCAGATGCTCATTTAATGTGATGCAGAAAGCAAGGAGCTGATCTAGAATTGAAATACGTACACATAACCCCTCCTTTGTCTTTCCCCGAAAAGTCCCCCAGCTCTGTTACCAATTCATGACAAATGAAAGAAGAACTTGCGGGGGGACGTGCATGTGAGATGAATCACAGTTTCCCTGAAGCGAGGGTGTCTGTCACTTACTAACAAATTACCTGCATTCTGGCTTGACATTTAGGCCAGTTTTCTCTCATCGACCACTGCATTCATGAAAAGCTGGAATAAAAAGTGTGCCACAATCGCACCTGTGTCAACATTGTTTGTCTTGCATGGGCTAGCTGAAGGCGAAATACAACTAGTACAGTTGTATTGTGCTAGCACAGGTTCACTGTGAATGACCTAAAATGACCTAAAAATCAGATGCTGCCTTGGCATATTTGAATGTTTTTGATTTTTGTGATGTGGTTTGAAATGGCTCGGTTTCCCGTTTTTGTGTTTTGTAGTCTGCCCTCACCCTTTGCACAATGACGTTTTCTCAGACGCCATTGCACAAATTTGTACATGCTGCCTAAAATTGACTACAGCTCTGCTTTCATTGACTAAAGTTCTGCTTTCAACACCATAATCCCCAACAAACTGTATAGCCTGGGTCTCAATACATCAGTTTGCAACTGGATCCTGGATTTCTTAACAAACTGCCCCCAGACAGTCAGAGTAGGCAAGTACTCGTCATCCACCCTGACCTTGAACACCGGAGTACCTCAGGGGCACTTTTCACCCATGACCTCAGGAACCTCAGGAAACTAAACAGAGCAAATCTGCCCCAGAAGCTACTGGTGAACTTTTGTTGGTCTGCCATAGAGAGCATACTGAAATACTGTATAACTGTATGGTATGCCAGCTGCAACAGGAACAACCAGAAAGCACTACAGCGAGTAATCAGGAGTCCTAGACATCAAGACCATTTACAGATCATGCTGTCTGTGACGGGCACACAACATTGTCAGGGACTCAACTAACCCCAGTAACTACCTGTTCAATCTCCTCCCGTCTGGCAGGAGACTCTGAAGTATTTCAGCTTGCACAACCAGACTGAAGGACAGCTTTTCCCCAGAGCTGTAATACAGCTGAATACATCCCCCCCCCCCCACCTCCCACAGAAGGCAACAACGAACCATGGACATGTGCAATAATAACATTATTATCTGCAATGCAATGCAAACTACCTTTTCTGCAAAATTTTGACACCTTGTGCACTGCACTTTAATACAACACAATCTAATGCAATAATACGGGCATGTGCAATAATCAGATATACGTGAAACAGAGATTTTTATGGTATCAGCTATGGAGTACATTCCTACCATACCAGCACTTCAGGTGTGTAGATACTTCTACATACTCTGCTGACCGTTCCTGCCAATGCACAGACACTTTATTATTATTTATTTATTTATGTTCCATACACTCATATTTTATATATTCACACATTTTGTATATATTCTTGTTGTTTTAAATTTTTTTGTTATATGTTGTCATCGCACTGACATGGGGTAGAAACTGTAATTTTGTTGTCCTGGACAATGACAATAAAGCTCTCTTATCTTCTGTTCTGCAAGTATTAGTTTGAACTTTGTCTGTACTTTGAATGCTGACTACAACAACCCAAAACTATGGGTGCTTGCACAGGAAAGGAACCTAAGGAACCTATTGGGCGTAACTTGCATGTAATTGTAGGGTCGCCAACAGCTTGAGTATGAAATTTTGTGTGTGCTGTAGATTAAGTCTGTGCATTGATGGCACTTTCAGACTAGAAGTCTAGATTTTACTGCACAATGAAGCAAATTATGTCAGTTTACTGAGTATGGAATATGGTAAGCATCTACTCATTTTAATCATGTCATTGGTTATTGATTTTCATGCTGACTGGACGTGAGAAGTGACTTTCAAAGACTACATCGGGTAAAATATTCAATAAATCAGCTGAAACTGAAGGGGCAGTTTCACCTGTGAACTAGCTTCAGAAGGTTGCTGTCATGGTGGTGTGTCGGTCAGAACACCAGGCTTCTAGTCAGGTTTCTGGTTCAGAGCTTTATTGAGGTGATGTGTAGTTGACTGTGTGTGTGAGTGTGTGTGTGTGTGTGTGTGTGTGTGTGAGAGAGAGAGAGAGAGAGAGAGAGAGAGCAGGCCCACCTAACAGAATGTTTGTCTGTGTATGTGTGTGCTTCTGCAAGGGAATGAGCAGGAACAAGGAATTAGGTGAGTAAAGTCAAGGATGTGTACAATTCACACTACATTAAATATCACCACTGCATGGATATTGCAGTGAAATGGACGCCCTCCATACAAACACAATCGTCACTTAATTAAACAGACTGTTCTGCTATGCGTTTCCTCTGAAAGCACTTGGTACGCTACTCTTGGGTCCGCAGCGCAGCGGCTCTCTCACAACCAGGGTGCACGCGGTCCAGCTGTGGGCTAATAGCGGCTAGGTTGCCTAATGTTTAAGGGGTCACCACCTTATGCTACTGCGCATGTGCGACGAGGCTGACAATGGGACGCCATACTGTCTGCGATTGCATGAGGTCCGGTGTTTGAGCAGTTCCAATTACATTGCATAGCATGCCTGCAGAGGAACTGCTGAACCTAGCTAGCCGGACTGACAGTAGAATACTCGCTTCGTCTGTAAGTGTTCCGCAACTGTGTAGTCCACTTTAAAAACCATGCGCGATGCCAATAAAACAAAATATTCGTACAATAAAAACTTGAAACGCTTTAGACTGGGCTTGTATATCACTTGTCAGACGGCTAATTCTCAGCCTGTGTGCAACTGGTCAGGTGAAATCTCAGCCTCTTACACCCTCTTACGGTGATAAAGCGCATTACCCCTCGACAGCTCTTCAGTTCCCCCCTCTCTCAACTCTCATTCGTTTGTAAAGCAAAATGGGTCTGGATCTCTAGGTCTCTTAAGGTGAGGTCCGGGTTATTAATTATTATTAATTGCATTTGTATAGTAATGGTGCCATATTATTTCCTCTGCATTGATCCTGTTTTGTAAGTGTGCTCCTCAGTGTTCTGGCAGAATGTTCTCCAGTAATACGCTCTCACTGTCTACATTTGTTCCTCATGTCAGTTTCAGTACCTTTTCATTGCCACTCTTTCTGTATGGTCAGATGAAATCCTAGTGAAGGAAAAGCTTTTCCGCACTTCCATTACTATACTACACCATTACCTTCGTTTTAGTGGTTAAATGCTGACATTCTTCCCATTTACTCAGTGGCAATGTCTCTGACGAGGTGAGTGACAAAACACCCTCTTTAACCAGGCTATATATTTTAAACAGCCTTGTGTTGTCAAATATTTGCAAAACATCTTCCCTCTCCTGAAAAATGCATCCACGCCACATAAACGAGGCCATCTGGTGGCAACTTTGAACAGGTTGGGACAACTCATGAGGAATCTTAAATACCTGCCAAAATAAGGGTACTTTTTAAGTCTAAATCTTGAAAAATATATTTTATTCTTAAGCATAAAAGTACCAACCTGTCATCACTCTCAGAATTTTTGAGCACTTGGAGCCCATTTATTTATATTACACTCAATACATACGGGCTGTTGTAATGTTAGTGTTGAAGTGAAATGAGCTCTCATCATTCTGCATTGTGAAAGAGATGTGCTCTGTAGCCTGATTGTGAGTAACTAGGATGATTCTCCCATAAGGACCTCCCCCGTCCATCTTTAATGTCTCCTTTATCTTCCCAGGAAACTGGGATTTCCCACCAGACTGACCCCTGATTTCAGAGGTCATCTCTGCACAGCCCTGACTCCCAGAACAACCCCAGTCTTACTTTTTGTCCATGCAAACATTTTTAAGACCTGCTTAAATGTGGCAAAACTTCATTTTAGGATAATCATAATTAAAATTATGCATTGCATTTCAGCTATAATCACTCGCTAGGAGAGAGGAGGACAGAGAGTGCTGAAGCTGAGCTCCAGTCAATATGATTGTGAGAGGGGGTCAGTATGACTAATTAAACTGCTGTAAGTATTGTCACTGTTAGAAACAGTCACACTAGCTTTGCTTTTATTAAAGACAAAAGGGCTTATGTACAGATGCGATGAAATGATGGATCCAAGACTCAGCACTTTCTTGTATATAAAATATATATATATATATATATCCATTCATTTGAAGTATTCTTTTTTATTGTATATACATGAGTTAAAAGAAAACAAATAGGGTAATACATAAAATGTATGTTCTAGCTGAAGAATCCTCAGTATTATTGTCCTGCCTGCTCCACCACGAGCTTCTCCTCCTTCACTCTAGGGGGCATCAGCGAGCAAAGCTGGTTTTTCTGTCGCTCCTGTATGACTGTTGTGCCTTAGCAAACCTGCCTCCATCTTCTCCCAGTGTGAATTTCACTTTCTGCAAAGAAGGAGCACATGGTCTATGTCAGGACCATCCCATCCAGCCACTCCAACCCTCCCACTGAACCTCCCTCATCCCACCCTCTCAGCCCCTCCCACTAATATGTTCCACCCTTATGCTGCAGGTACGTCCAGATCCTGGTGGAGGGGACACACAAACCAGGAGACTTTACATCTGAGGCTTTTGTGTCTGAGAGAGAGTGCGAGTGTGAGAGTGCCGGTGCAGGCTTAAGACAGTGCATGTCAGAGAGGATGTGGACCTACTGGGTCTGCTGCTCAGGATGTCAGGACGGCCCTGGCTCTTCTTGAAGAGGAGCTGCTGCTGCACCTCGATCCTCTCTCTCTCCTCCTCCAGTTTGGCCTCCCTGTGGACCTGACTAATCGTGTTGGGCCCCTGATCACCTCTCCTGGGGACCCAGTTACTCTGGAGCAGAGAGGGGCAAAAAAGGGAGAGAACAGTTAGCTAATCCACACACTGACCAGGGAGAGGGAGAGAAATAAATTAACAGAAGACATTTCTGAGAAATGGCAGATGGAGATGTGCAGGGGGCCAGAGACAAATAAGAGGGGGGTATTACCTGTCTCAAGTCCATCAGATCCTGCAACTTGAAGCGGATTCGGGATGAGGTCTTCCCCTCCTTTACAATCCATTCCACCTGCCTGAAGTACTGATCCACACGAGGCTGTAGATAGAGAGAGGAAAGGGAACAGTCAGACTGAACGTGTGTGGTGTGTATGCGTGTGTGTTCCTGTTTGAAGAATATGCCGTGCTGTGCAGTACCTTGCTGTTCTCACACTCCAGTTTCCTGCCGACGTTGGACAGCAGGCAGCACAGACACTCGAGCGCCTCCTCACTGCGGTTCTCCAGCAGAGTGGTGATGCACATGTGCACAATGGCCTCCTTCACCATGTCCACTCTGTAAAGTTCACTGATGAACTTTATGTTCCCAAGAGACCGCCGGCGATGGTCAGTTTTCTTACGGATGTTCTTGCCATCTTCGCTCCCCTTCTCAAATTCCTTGCGGCAGCGATTCAGCAGGAGCAAGCGGAAATTCACTGTGACTCCCGCATTGCTGCCGGTGGGGACGTTGAGCTGAAAGGGAAAAAATATTTTAGAAGGGAGGCCACAGTCCTATGCATCCCAGAATCTGCTGATACTGGCTCCAAGGTGGCTGCGCAGACAAGGTGTATGATAGAGCAAGGCTGTATAGTTAAATATAAAAAATAACAGCATTTGGCCCTTTAGCTCCTCATTAAGTAAATTAAGAGGTCAGTCAGTACTTTACACTTGTGCCTCGTACAGCAGGTTATAAATGGAGTAGAGAGAAAGGACAGACTGAGGCGGACTGACTGACACACTCACCTCCCTGAGGCAGTGGCACATGTTGGCATAGGTGCCAGAGAAGTGGGGCTCAGAGATGGCCTTCTCAAAAATAATGTCCACAACGCCCATGAGGCGCTCCGCTGTGTCGATGGTCAGCTCAGTCATCTGTTTTGCCAGCTGCTGGAACATCTCGGGGGTCAGTTTGTTAAGGATGCTGCGCACACGGCCAAACAGCTCCTCAGTCCTGGCCGCCTCGGGGTCCTTCACCCCCCTGTCCTGGTTGCATCCAGCCAACTTCTTATCTGCTGGCTTCCAAGCATTCCCAGCGATGTGAAGCTGTACATCTCCACCGAATGCTACGGTAGAGACGACCTTATGCGGCTCAGTGAACTGGGCCTGCTGGGATAGGCTGGGGCCACCCATCTCAGAGGGCTGGGGTCAGGGACAGGAGAGGAGGAGCATTAATACAATTGTATCCTCACATAAAGTGATTTCATGTCTTTGGGTTGGAGCATAAATCCACTACGTTGCCCCTGCCCTAGCTCCCCAACAGTGTCTGTCCCCTTGAACAAGATGGTGACGGGAAAATTCTTATCATCCAAGCCAAGGAAGGAAAGATCAGACCCATATACTCAAGGTTGAATCAGCAATGCTAAAACTTGTAATTACCTCTCTGTGCTGGTAAACTATGATCTAGAATTAATACATAGGGCATGAATCTTGTATGACTACATTGGGGGAACGGTCGTGACACGTATGGCCAAACTCATCCTGCACTACACATTTTCCAGCCAATTTACACCTATTATGGGTGGTTCTCTTCTCACCTGTATGGTCTTGCCGAGCTTCCCACGGATAACGGGGCTGCACTTGGCGGATGTAGGGATGGTCCTTTTACCCTCACCTTGCTGCAGGCCACTGCCTCTGTAGGCAGGGAATGGCCCCCCTCTACCGTTGCTGACCTCTTTGAGAAGGAGGTGCTGCTGCACCTCAACCCTCCCTGCCTCCTTCTCTAGTTCAGCCTCCTTGTGGACCTGAATAATCATCTTGGGCCCCTGATCACCTCTCCTGGGGACCCAGTTATTCTGGAGGACAGAGGGGAAAAAACGGAGAGAACAGTTAGATAACCCACACTGACCAGGGAGAGGGATATAGATTAATTGAGAAAGGACATTTTTGAGAAGGGGGAGACGAAGAACACAGGCAGGGACTAATCAAATACAGGTATTACCTGTCTCAAGTCCATCAGATCCTGCAACTTGAAGCGGATTCGGGATGTGGTCTTCCCCTCCTTTACAATCCATTCCACCTGCCTGAAGTACTGATCCACACGAGGCTGTAGATAGAGAGAGGAAAGGGAACAGTCAGACTGAACATGTGTGTGTGTGTATGCGTGTGTGTTTCTGTTTGAAGGATATGCCGCGCTGTGCAGTACCTTGCTGTTCTCAAACTCCAGTTTCCTGCCGACGTTGGACAGCAGGCAGCACAGGCACTCGAGCGCCTCCTCACTGCGGTTCTCCAGCAGAGTGGTGATGCACATGTGCACAATGGCCTCCTTCACCATGTCCACTCTGTAAAGTTCACTGATGAACTTCACGTTTCCAAGAGACCGCCGGTGATCTTTGTTCACCTTCTCAAACTCCATGCGGCAGAAATTCAGCAGGAGTGAGCGGAAATTCAACATGATTGCAGCATTGCTGCTGGTGGGGACGTTGAGCTGAAAGGGAAAAAGGATTTTAGAAGCAAAGCCACAGTTTTATACATCCCAGAATCTGTTGGTTCAGCCAAGGTGGCTGCGCAGACAAGGTGTATGATAGAGCAAGGCTGTGTAGTGAAATGGGTAAATAGATAGCATTTAGCCCTTTACCTCCTCATTAAGTAAAATAAAAGGTCAGTCAGTATTTTACACTTGTGGCTCAATCAGAAGATTATAAATGGAACAGAGAGAAAGGACAGACTGACATACTCACCTCCCTGAGGCAGTGGCACATGTTGGCATAGGTGCCAGAGAAGTGGGGCTCAGAGATGGCCTTCTCAAAAATAATGTCCACAACGCCTGTGAGGCGCTCCGCTGTGTCGATGGTCAGCTCGATCATCTGTTTGACCAGCTGCTGGAACATCTCGGGGGTCAACTTGTTAAGGATGCTGCGCACACGGCCAAACAGCTCCTTAGTCTTGACCTCCTCACGGTCCTCGGCCCCCCTGTCCTCGCCACCTCTGACCTGCATTTTCGATGCCGGTTTCCATGCATTCTCTGTCCTATGGAGCTGCACGTGTCCACTGAATGACACGCCGGTTATGATCTTTTGTGGCCCAGAGCGCTGTCCCGGCTGGGACAGGTCGCGACCACCCATCTCAGAGGACTGAGGCAGGAGAGAAGGAGTATTAATACAAACGCATCCTCTCATAAAGTCATTTTACCTGGGTTCATGTATTCATCAAGAAGATAATCAGTGCATTCCAACACACCAAACTGGGGGGTTTCTATGATCACTGGACAGAGGTGACTAGGGATGCAACAATTTCACATTATGAGGATATATTGTGGTTTTGACTCATTAAACTAGCATCGCACTCAGAGAACTGTTTCATTTCTAAGTTATATTTTATCGGAAGGATCTCTGTCTTCTATTAATTATTGTAAAAGTTAACAAACTGCCATTTCAATTAATGACAATGTGTTTTAAAATGTAGCTACACCTGACTCCCTGGTATCTACTAGCTGCATGCAAATGGCCGTAAATAGGAGAGCACGCAAGCTAACAGATTCGTTTGCAAGTATGCTGGGTAACTAGTTTAAGGCACTTAACCTTAGCTCAACAGCTAACTGGGTGACCAAGTTACAGGATACCTAGATCACTCGCTAGCAAATTTTATTTTCTATTTCCTATGTTATTCGTATTTGGCTAGCATGACGGTTAGGTGGTTAAACCGTTATCTAACTTCGTTGCTAGGCAACCACGTCATGAGCAATATCGTCGGTGACGTTTCCCATAAGCTAACTATCTAGCACAGTAGGTAGCAAGGTAATCAGTCCTTGGTTTGGCCAGCTAGCTAATTAACTACCTAGGTAATGTGTCGACAGGTTGTTTGAATAGTGTGAATCGCTCGTTGTAAATATCACCTTATTTATAAAGTCTTTCCAATTCGTTGTTTTTTCGTAATATTGACAAGATTTCACTGAGCCACGAAAGAAGATATCAGGTGTGTCTTAACCGTTCTGCTGGACGACAAACGCGAAGGAAATTAACTTACTGATTTTCTGTCGCGAAAATAAAATAGTCATTTTAAAATAAATTAATAAATACGTTTAAAAGGGTTTTCCTTTTAGTTAAACTTTTCTGTTGTTTCTGAATTAACTCTATTCTACTAAGGAAAAAAACAAAACACATAAATGTATGTACACAAGTGAGATGTTAATTACCTTTGACCCTGAAAATGAACTAATCCAGGCGAATCCCAAGGCCAAAATCCTTTCCTAATTCTGGGTGAATTGACGCCAATATCACTGATAAACAAGCCAAAGTTTCGATTATCACAGTTGTACCAAACAACCAACACCGACAGTAAAGAACAATCGTTATTATAGATGTACATCATTATTGCGCCATTATTACATCATAATTACGTAACAATATGGTATAGCATGTACTGTGTACATATATATATATATATATATATATATATACACACATACACACACACACACACACACACACACACAAATAGTTAGGTTCAGTGGCAGCACACAAAATTACGGGGTTTCTTTTCCCAATCTCAAGGGGTGCGTGGTCGCTACTGGACAGTTATGGGTTAGAAGGCGGGGACATCTAATTAAAGTGCGTCACACGTTGATGTTTCGACATTTGGCGGTTCTTGTCGCCTGAGAGTGTGAGTGCTATGCCATTTTATAAGCAGCGCCCCTTTTCCTCCAATAAGTTGCTTCGACCGTTAGAAAACCATAGGCAACTTCGTTTTCGATGACTCGCACAACCTACAGTTAGCCTGTAACATCAGGTAATAAATGTTCTCGGATGGCAATCCTCTGTCCCCGACTTTTTCTTCCATGTCCGGGCCGAAACAAAAGCTTGGAGGCTACAATAAATTTGTGTGAAACTATACGAATAGTGATTCTTAATACAATGTAATTTGTAAATAAGAATAATCTCAGGATAAAATGAAATTTACACTTAAAACAAAGACCAAATTACAAGACTGTCTTATTTTTAGGCACTTCGAATGTGTTTAATAAATACTTAAGACTGAAGCACTTCAGTAAAAGCCAAAATTCTCCTGTGGTATCACTTGTACCTGTCTTACAGGAACAATATTATCTGTTTACATGTTCCTAAGACCTTGTATCTGTAACACAAACAAGAATGTGTTGACATATTGATAGCATTTGCTATCATTTGCTTTACATATAATTTATTTACATCTGCACATCCATAATCTACATCAATATACATGGAGGACCATGGAATTAGGTTTAAAAAAAGCCCAATGCTGTCTTCTGTTAGAAACAGGTTTGAGTGAAATGAGGTAAATGACTTGCCAGTTGTGGCAGTTAGTCTGAACCCCAGATATAAAGCGAAAATTTATGTGAGTGAAAGACAGCAGTGCCGGGTAAAGCTGTGGCCCTTGGCTGTCAGTCTGATTCAACCACAGAAGCAACTGCCACTACAGCAGTGCAATGGTCTGAATATCGACTCATCCCGTCAGCTTCAACTAAAACACGCTGAACCTCAGCACCTCAAAAACAGCCCTTTCAAATGCTCTTGAGATGGAGATGAATGCCATCTACTTCGAAACTTATCGAATTGCTAAAACAGAGGACCCAATTCGGTGGCAGAAGGCAAACCGAATCTGCTTTCCCACTGCTGGCGAAAACAGCAGGTCATGTCCTATTATATCTAATTAATTTAAAATGAATCAAAAAAAATAAATAAATAAACAATAGCAAAATGCTGTATGCTAATGATTAGTAAAGCAAACAACATAATTTTCTTTATTTACTGAAAAAAAAAATTAAACAATACAGGTTGTAATTTGTTATGAGAGCTCATATTTTAGCATACTATTGTGCTGAGAACATAATTTATACATGTAACAAATTTGTAATGACTTACTTTATAGTCACAAAGAAAGTGTAAATGTGATTATTATAAGCTTATTATGTTTTTATAAAGGCTGAATGTCCTGCTGGTACAATTTACCATGAGTTATAGTATTCTCTATAATAAGACAAATCTGAGCAAGAAGTTTGTATTTAATATTGTAGCCTATTGTTTTCTCTTGATTTTATTATTACATTGTCGAGGATATGCTTATGTATATAAAATATACTGAAACGTGCTGTGAAAATAAAAAAGATTCAACTCAGCAAAAAATAATATCCATTATTATGCTTTGTGCTTTATTGTTGTTTAGGACTGTATTGATGTTTATGTCAAAGAAAAAAATAGAATTCTGGATTCGGTGGAATCTTTAGCACTGAGTTCGAGAGTCAGCAGAACCCTGAAAATATGGATTTGGTACATGTTTAATTTATGTTAATGTTTAAATTACATTTATGTAGAATTAACTTTGTAAAATATAAGAATAAATAATAAATTTTAAAATAATTTCAGCCTGGGGTAACTAGGGCTGAGGTAGTCATAGGTGCACTGAGACTTTTTTTGCGGGCTGGGATTAACTAGAGTAGTCGGGTCCTGGTGCAAATTGCTCTGTAGAAAAGTGGCAGGAGGGGTAAAAACCTCAGCCTCACTCAGAGATATCGCTTCAGACAGCTTCTCCCCACTGGTGCCAAGTGTCAGGCGAAGTGACATTTTCTCAATTCCATAAAACGTCACCTACATGTAAGTCAAGCAGTATAGATGCAAAATGCGCCAATCCACTGTTGCACACTTGAAGAAGAACACGCGTATATTGGTAATTTTAGGTTTATTTCACCCAAACTAACAGGATATTACAATGTTGACTGCTAGCTGTGATAAACTGGCACTCTTCACTACTCTTCTTTTGCAAATGCTAACAAGCATATAGACAATCTGTAAATAAAATAATAACAAAAAATTTATGGGGGTCTTTTTTAACATCTATTTAGATACTAAATTTCTCACAACACAGCGGAACATAAAGCACGCTATTAGTGTGCATGCGTCTGTGCTGGCATAACACAGCTTGTGTTACAAAGGGCGTGGACCTACTTGGTCTGCTGCTCAGGGCGTTATCAATGGAAGTGTGACGTTGACTGTTATAATGCTTCAGGCTGTGGCAGACAGCGGAATGAACAATCGTCTGATTGCACTGAAATAGACTCAACATTCAGTAGGTACATCTTCTACATTAGGCTAAGGGATTTCTTAACTGAAACAGCCTGCTGTTAAACATACTCTTTGATATACAGCCAATGCAGACCTGCTCTAAGGTTCAGTTCTCAGCTGTTGCAGGCCACTACTTCTGTAGGCAGGGAATGATCCTCCACTGCCCTTGTTGTCGTTTTTGAGAAGGAGGTGCTGCTGCTGCACCTCAACCCTCTCTGTCTCCTTCTCCAGTTCTGCTTCCTTATGGACCTGACTAATTATCTTGGGTCGCTGATCTATTCTAGGTCTCAATTCTGGTCTCCTTCACCATGTCCACTCTGAACAGTTCACTGAGGAGCTTCTTGTTGCCAAGAGACCGCCGGCGATGGTCATTTTTCTCATGCATGTTATTGCCATCTTCGTTCCCCTTCTCAAAATCCATGCGGCAGAGATTCAGCAGGAGCAAGCGGAAATTCACTGTGACTCCTGCATTGCTGCTGGTGGACACGTTGAGCTGAAAGGGAAAAAAGATTTTAGAAGGGAGGCCACAGTCCTATGCATCCCAGCATCTGCTGATAATTCCAAGATGGCTGCATGGTAAAGGTGTAGAGAAAGGCTGTGTAGCCAAATGGGCAAACAGACAGCATCTGGCCCTTTAGCTCCTCATTAAGTAATGTGGTTATGTGGGTCTGTATCATCGCTTGTGCAGCACTGCTAACATATCCTTAAACAAGTCACACCCTCAGCAGGAACCCTATACCCTATCACCCTCTGAATGATACCAACACTACACCACCCTTAGTTACCAAGGTGGAAGCGTGCAGCCTCTTCTGTTTTTCCTGAAAGACGTCAACTTTTTCACTAACTGTATAAAACTCTGTGCGGCAGAGATTCAGCAAAAGTGAAGTTAAATTGTGAGAGTGAAATCGTTGACAATGAGAATATTGAGCAGAGGGGGAGAAAAGGAATTCAAGATGGAAACCACATTCCTTTGGATCAACGAATATACAACTGAGGCCAAGGTGTGATAGTGTGGACAAGGTATGTGTTGAGAGAAAGGCTGTGTACAGGTAGAGGAGCACTAATCTGACAGCATGTAGAACATTAGTTCCTTATTCCATCACTTTGGAAGTGTCAGTGTACCAGACATGTGACACAAACAGGAGGTTTATTGCTGGACAGAAATGGACAAACCTCACCAAACACTCACCTTGCCTAGGGAGTGGCACATTTTGGCACATGTGCCAGCAAAGTGGGGCTCATAGATGGCTTTCTCAAAGATGATTTTGATGACACCTGTGAAGCGCTCCGCTCCTCAGTCCTGGCCTTCTCAGGGTCCTCCCCCCTGTCCTGGTCGCCTCCAACCAGCTTCTTAACTGCTTGTTTCCAAGCATTCCTGGTCTTTTGAAGCTCTATGTCTCCACTGAATGCTACGGTAGAGCTGACCTTCCGCGTCTCAGTGCACTGGGCCTGCTGGGAGAGGCTGGGGTCAGGTGGTCTTGCTGAGCTGGGTGCTGGGTGGCTGTGTGTGAGGTGAGGCCACGCATCACTCTTATTTTCGCACTTGGGCAAGAGCTGCTGCTTTACTTTGACCATCTCCTGTTGTTTATCCAGCTTCACCTGACTTCCTTCAGCCACGTTCTTCACAGCCAGCATCCAGCATTCTCCACCTTGTGAGGTTTACCACAAATGTGTCCTCACATGAAGTGATTTGGTATTTACAGCTTCATCACTAGCTGGTAAATTTTACTGTCAGTGTTCCCATTAGCCAGTACACTAGCTAACACATTACTTTGCCAGCATATTAGCAAGCTAAGTAATTAATTCTAGCTAGGTAGAGAATTTGCTTTCTAACAGGCTCTCTGTCTAGCTGGCTAACATCTGACCTACTCGCTAGTGACTTTGCCATCACTAGCTGGTTAATTTTTTCAGCCAGCTTTCCGTTAGCCATCATGCTAGCTAACATGTTAGTTTGCTAGCATATCAGATAGCTAGATAACTAATTTTAGTTGTAACCAGTTAGCTTGCTAACTAGTAGCCTACTACCCAGCTATCATGTGGGCTAACTAGATTGCTCGCAAGCTAACTTTATGTTCTGTTCATTTTGGACAGATAATACTAGGCAGCTAATCTGCTGATTAGCTATGTCATAAACTTGCCAGTTACATTGCTAGATTGCTGCATTACAAATTAGCTAAATTTTTGTCAATCAGTTTTTCCATCAGCCAGTTAGTGCACTTGGAAACAACTTATTAGGCTAGTACATTGCCCTACACTGGCTAGCTAATTCTAGAAGTAAACCAATCAAAAAAAAAGTCCAGACTCTTCTGTTGGACACTCTAAACCTAAGAAAATGAAACTTTTGTATACATGTAGCAATTCAAATAAATGTTAAAAAAAAAAAAAAAAAACCTGGGTGGTCTTCTGACCTAGCTGCTGGTAAGTGAGTGATCTTCTTGCCCTTGCCCTCTTGGAGGGTGTGGCTACACCTGAGGCGGGGCTGCTCAGTGTCCTCATTTCCTATCCTATCCATGTGCTGTTTTACTTCTACCTTCTCCTGCTGTTTCTCCAGCTTCTGCTTCCACTTTTCCTGACTTTCTTTGGGCAGATTCATCACTGCTAGCACCCAGGCATTCTCTGTTTTTCTTTTTTTTACTTTTTATTTCTTGAGAATAACAGTACAGTCTAGACCATAAGAGCTAAGAGCATAACCATTGAATTTATTGCATAACGATGGACTGGCTAAAATCATTATGCATGTAAAGAGCAGCATGAAATTATTGTAAATAGATATGTCCAATATAGGTGCTAGGACTGCTGGCCCTGTGTATAGTAGAAATTGCCTAAATTCAGTTGCCTTCCATCTATCTAGTTCTGCCAGTGCCCTGGGCTTTCTTGCGAATTCTGATGGGATGGTTTTAAACTAATCAATGATTGGGATAGCCTTTGTACTTTGTGGGACTGTAATCTAACAGAAAGAGGACCCTTTAACCATAAGCTAAGCAGCTTTCTGCAAACACCCAAGCATACCAAATACATATAATCGTTTGGAAAGTTCGATATGAATTCCACATAGGGGACAAGATATGAAGAAGACACAGTGGTGGTCTTCATCTGTCATTTGTTCAAAACCGCTATCCGTTCTTAGAGTGAAAACAGTATCTGGGAAACAAGAAATGTCATACAATTGTTGAGGTACCTGCCTGCCTGTGTGCATTTGTCACACCGTAATAACCAGCGTGACCCTTAACATTTTTAACAAAAGACCTGGCTGGTTTGTCACATACTACGGAGCTTAACTTAGCCGTCACAGATTTCCCTAGAAATTCAAAACCAGAATAAGTCCTATCAATGTTAAACCACGATTGAAAGCGTGGTCATGTCCCGCCATTTCACACAGACAAAAAGAGGACCTATCAGATTTGACTACATGCTACCCAGTTCCGGGTTCCTAGCCCTTTTTCCCCATCGGAAGAAAAATACGTAGCGAATGCCTTCCGGGTCAGTAGGCGGCAGTAGGTTGTAGTTGGACCGTGCTGTAAGACACGGCAGTAGTGTGTGCGCACCATCACCTTACCGATTGCGCACATGAGAATGATGGCAGCGTCCGGTCTAAATACGATACGAGTCCGTGTGTATTTCGATTATCCCCCGCCGGCGGTGCCAGATTGCCGCATGTGCTGGGTGCTTGTGGACCTAAACAAATGTCGCGTGGTGGCGGACCTGGCCAGCATCATCAAGGAGAAGTTCGATTTCAGTCGCAGGACCATTTTAAACCTGTTCATCGAGGACTGTTACCTGCCTCCTACGGAGAGCGTCTACGTAGTCCGTGACAACGACAGCATAAGGTTATTTAGATAAACGATTGTATTTCGAATTCATAGCTAAATAGCTGTCCCACCTGTCTGCTTTTGAGTTTCATTTAGGTTGTATAACATGTATGCCAAACCCAAGTACTTGGCCTTAAGGCTGAATATGTGCCAGCGTGTTGAAGCTATGGCTATCCGATTTATCCCTGCAGGTAGCTAGAACCACGCGAGTTTGAGTTGCTAGCTAGCAATCTTGCTGAGTATTTTACCCCCTCGCCATTCCTGCATGCAGCATCAGTAAAGATGACGGTACTGTACTTTACTAGTGCTGTTGAGTTTTGTTCACGTGCTTCCGTGTCTCACATGCTGTCAGTTGAGAGTAGTTGATTGTGATTTCTGCCTTTATCCTGACAAAACATGTGAATTATGCTTATAATGGAGTGCATCCCCACAGACATGCATTATGTTGGCTGTTGATTGACAGGGTGAAGGTGGAGGGGGTGCCGCAGGTGAACGGCTTCGAATCCAGCAGAAATTCAGACAGCCTTCCTTGTAAGGCTAAGAAAAGGGACAGAGAGGCAGACGAGGAGGCGGCAGAGAACAGCGTGAAGAAGAGAAAGAAAAGGAAAGAGGAGAGTCCAGAGGTAGAGTCCCAGCCAGCCGAGAAGAAGACGAAGAAGAAAAGGAAGAAGGAGAAGCAGGGGATCCCTGTGAAGCAGATCACCCCAGCAAAAGTGCCCACTCTTTCTAAAACCAAGCAGGAAACGACTGCCAAGAAGCCCTCAGCACCCTCGACCTCTGCGCAGAGCAAAGCCGCGAAACAAAGCACATCCTCCTCAGGTACCAGTGACAGCAGCGAGGAAGAGCCACCCAAAAAACCCAGTGCTGTGAGTGCCCCCTCCAGGCCAGCAGCAGGGGGGCTTGTGAAAGCAGTTGTCCCCCCTCCTGCGGCGGCTGCTGCTGCTGCTTCCTCCTCAGACTCTTCCTCTGACTCCTCCCCCAGTCCCACCCCTCCACCAAAACGGACAGTCCCAACCACAGGAGCCTCCTCAGCTCCGTCAGCCCCCCCGGTTGTGAAGAAGGCCCAGGAGAAGCCGAAGAGCTCCAGCTCTGACTCAGACAGCAGCAGTGAGGCTGAGCTGGTCATTAAGAGGCCGGGCCTGGGGCAGAGGGTGGGACTGGGTGTGGCAACCAACAGCATCCAGCCGGGTGGGGTTGCTGGGAGGGGCAGGGAGAATGTTAGGGGTGGTGGCAGAGGCAGCTCCCCAGGGCGTGGCATGGGAAGGGGCATCGGGCGGGGTGACGGCAGGCCCCCATGGAGAGGGAGTAGTCCCAGAGGAGGGCCAAGAGGGGGTCATAGTTGGGGAAGGGGATCCATGGCCAATCGCAATTTCCACTACAGTGACCAGAATGGACTGCAGCAGCACCTGAATGACACTCTAACCAACAAGACCGTTGTTCTGCAGGTGAGTTTCCAATGCCATCCCACCACAAGAGCAGGAGCCCTAGCCAGGTGGCATGTCCCTGATGTTGACACTTAAGTCGCAAAGTTAGATCTGTGCAGCAGACTGAGGCATAGGGCCACGTGATGGTCCTCAGATCCAGTCTTGTTGGCTTGGCTCACAGTGTGCATCTATTTGGTGTCCATCTGTCTGATTGTTCTAGAACCCTCCAGAGAGTATCCCTAAAAGGGACTACGCTGCCATGCCCCTACTGGCCGCACCCCCACAAGTTGGACAGAAGATTGCTTTCAAGGTGAGACAGCCAGTACCAGTTTGGATTTCCCTCTAGTAGGTCTGCTGCATTGCACTTGCTAGATGCCATTAATGTGTAAATATGTTAGTCCAGCAAGCTGCAGGTCAGTATTAGAATGAATGCATTTCTGTTCTTAGAGTAACGTTATCCTTGGATAAAATTGGAGGATTGACTATTTAGAATTGACAAAAGATGGTATGGATGCTCACTGCGAGCTGACAGCAAAGCATACTCCCACTAAAAAAATGAGCAAAGTATACATTGCAGTCATTTAGCTGGTATGCTTATCCAGAGCATTTTATATAGGTAACAGTTTTTATCCATTTATACAGGTGGACATATTTAGGGAATCAAACCAGTAACCTTTCGGTTATAAGTCCTGTGCCTTACCACTATGCCACACTGCTGCCATATACCTTTAGGGCTGCTGTTTTCCAAGTTGTCACCAGAGTCATCCCAGTCCTGCTTCACATCCAAATCTGTAATGTCTGATTGCTTGCGAAGCTGCTTGCCACTGAAATGCATGTGGCCTTTGAGGGCAAGTCGAGACACATTTACAACATCCACGTATTGTTGTAGGAACAGACAGGAACAAAACGCGTTTTGTTGTAGGAACAAAACGCTTACTTAACATGTTGATGTGGCGTGAACGTTTTGGTATTGGAGAAATTATTGTTCTTGACGTATATGTTTATTCAACGGAACTGAAGGGGTGTTGCTGAGAGTGGCATGGTGGAAACCCTCTCTTCTGTTACTTATCTCAGTCACATCATTTCAGACGTAGCATTTGTGTGCTCTCTTGTAATGAATACTGAATCCAATGGACAGACCTCAGGGCCTCAGTATTAGTGGACCTTAATGAACATAGTTACATTTTCTTAGCATGCATGCTTTTCCAGCGTGATTTGTGTAGATTTCGTTTAATAAATTCATGCAGCTGGATATTTACTGAGGCAAATTACAAATACATTGCCTAAGGATATAACAGCTGTTCCTCTACCTGGACATCAAGCCGGCAACCTGCAGCGTTCAAGCCCTGCTTCTTATACAGCTTAGCTCCTCGGTCTTTATCTGAACTGGAGCTGTATTAACTCCCTGCTCTGTCTTTACACAGCTGCTGGAGCTGACAGAGAACTACACCCCAGAGGTGTCTGACTATAAGGTAGGATCAGGGCATTTTCACCACCTGTCTTTGTAAAAACAGTTGCCAATGATTGCACATCTAAAATTTTAACTGTTTTACAAATACACCTGTTGCAAGGATGAACCATATGCGGTTTTATGGCCTTAGAGTACGGCTGTCCATCTAAAATAGGGAAGAGTAATCAAATCTTCACCAAATGAGGGAATTAAATGTTTGACAGTTGTCACAATGGGACGATTCAGCTTCCTCTAGTGTTTCAGCTCAGTCAATGCATTGCTGGAACACATGGCATTTCCAAGTCTCCACCAGCAGTCCAGTTCATTCTCCTTTGTCATCTCTCTCCCTCTCTTACTTTTTAGGAGGGGAAGATTGTCAGCTTCAACCCGAGCACAAACCAAATAGAGCTGGAGCTGCTGACTTCAAAACCAGGTATCGCAGGGCTTGTGGGGACACTGAGCAGAATGCTGTCTCTGTTTTAAGCTAAGGCTTTCAGTTCTCAGACTCTTATGTTCTGCGATAACAGCTGCAAGCACAAACAAGCAGATGAGACGTTACAAGCCTTTGCAGGTGTTCACATTGGTGACATTAAATGAAAACGGGTGTGTCTCCGAGCAATGCCTGCCTCTGGCCTGCGCTGCACCGGTGCTCATAAGCATCATTATGCCGTTGCAGCTCCAGTAGAGCCAGGGAAATTCGACCTGGTCTACCAGACGCCGGATGGATCCGAGATCGTGGAGTACGCAGTCTCGCGCGGTTCACAGGTAACAAGCACCACTGGAAGCAGGGTAGTATGCTTGGCACTGAGAAAAATGCTTGAGGAGCAATGGCTCAGCACACAAGGGATGTGTAATTGAAATTCCATGCAGAGCCCTCGCAAGTGGGTTGCACTACCCGATCTGTAACGAGATGAGTTTGTAACCTGTAAGATGAAAGGTGATGTTGATATTACACTGCTAAGGACTGTAAGAGGCGGGCAGCAGTGTGTTAGTGGTAAGGAGCACAGCTCAGAAGGTGAAAGGCTGCCAGCTCCATTTCCAGCTGAACCACTTCTGTGAAACCCTTGGGCAAGACGCTTGTATCTGAATTGCCTTAATTCTTCAATTTCCAGGTGCATAAATTTAATATTGGATAAAAATTGTAAGCCATGTCCATTGCTGTGGTGAAGAGTATTTAAATATGAAGTAGAAGACTCAATGCCAGCTGATAGAAGTTCTTGTCATTTTACCATAATTTAATGTTGTGCTGTTATTTAAACCAGTAACCTCAGTAAATTTAACTTGCTTCATATATTTTTTCAATCTTGAATTGGGATATCCTGATCTCATAAAGGTGTCGTAAAGGTACTGTTCTGTGTAAAAAGCAGTAATGATTACTTGGAGCACTTCTATTACGGACAGCTTGGTTCTACCCCGTTCAATGTGAGACTGCTTGATATTCATCTAGGCATTCTCACTCGTCATTCCCAGCGTGTTGCCAAACGTGCGGCAGCCATTGATCTGTGCTCCGTGCTCTCTGGTGCTCTCGAGCTGATGAGACCTCGACGCCGCAAACCATGTGGCGGCACGGTTGTCACGGAGACTGTGCTCTTGTGTTCCCGCAGCTGACGGAGCGCTGGGAGTCGCTGCTGGAGCCCAGGCTGATTGTGGAGAGCGTGGGGTGAGGGACTGGTGAATCGTACGGACAGACAAACAGACAGACAGAGACCAGCAGCACACGGGATTCTGAAGGCCTGCCCTCTGTCTCTGAGCAAAGCCAAGGATGTCTAAACCTCTCCACTGACAGGACAGGACACTGCCTTTTGCGTCAGGAATATGGTTCTAATTTTTGTACATGGGGTCTTTACTGTGAAGTTTTAATAAATAAATAGTTGTTTTAAATGAACATCTTGTCTCCTTTCAACATTACTGAAATACCGCCGTTGTTTTACTTGTAAAATGTTACTAATGTTTTTCACGTGCGCAGCTTCGTGGACACAGGGCAGTCCTGCAGAATACAGCTGTTAGGTTT
Source organism: Megalops cyprinoides (assembly GCF_013368585.1). Lineage (NCBI taxonomy): Eukaryota > Metazoa > Chordata > Actinopteri > Elopiformes > Megalopidae > Megalops > Megalops cyprinoides. Next base: position 21,371,541 of record NC_050601.1, read on the forward strand.
GGCTGAAACATAACATTGTACATAAGAACTCCTGAGACGAAGAAATTGTGACAAAAAAATGTGGGCAACTGACCCCTGCAGGTTGTTGCAGGCCTTAACAGTTTTATTGCAGTTTTTTTGAGTTTTCAAACTGTTGGATTGCTTTCGTTTAGGTTCATTAGCGATGCTATCATTACAGGCAAATGTATATTTTGCTAACACTGTTTAGGCTTGCCAAAGTATTGTCAGAACTGAAACAGGGTGATGCTGTTCAGATAGTAGGAAATCCGAAAGGCTATTCAAGCCATGTCCTCCGGACCTGCAGTGTGTCCTGCGTTTGTCTTTCTAGTGCGTTAGTTATATATGGTTTGTACCGAGTATTCATCACGTTTTGACATCAGGACACTAAACGAGTGAGTCATTTCTGGAAGTAGTAAGTAAAACAGTTAACTACACAACCTAAAATCTTGTTCCATGCTTTCACGTCACGTATCAATTAACTGGTTGTGTTATGAACATTGTGTTGCTTTCTTATACAATTAATTTCGCGAAATAATGACTTGTGTAACCCAGACTGAAGTTCGCATTGAATGTATGTCTGTTGCTATTGGACATTATTACAAAATATTACACTCCAAACTGTTAGATTATTTTCAACATATTATAGGCTACGGGGATTAAGTGACAATGACAACAGAAAAATACAGTGGTCCACTAATTATTTGATAACATGTTTTTCCTCGCTCAGACGCGGGTGTGCTCACGCCATCCGCCTCCAGTTCGCCCTGACTTTTTCCCTTCGCCAAATGATGCAAGTGATGTCACGCCTTCCACGCGCGTAGCGGCGGAGGACGGCGATGATGGCGCTACTCGCCGACGTCCTGTCTGAGTCTCTTTAATATCTGTCACATCGCCCGAGCCTCGCATGAGAATGGAGGGCAATCTGTTTCCCGACCAGGAGCAGCTGCTTCAATTCCTGAAGAAGCTCAAAGAAGTGTTCGACGTGTGCGATGAGGATGCGGACGGCTTCATTCGGGTCGAGCATTTCATAGATCTCGGATTACAGTTCGGGCAAGGGGAGGACGAGGTAAGATTCACATCAGCGTCAGTTCGCTGTTGGTTATGCATACACGGAGATGGTAAACAACATTGTATTATTGCACTAACATCTTACCAGCGAAAACAAGTATAACATATCCATCTTTGTGGCAAGATGCGCCTAAGGCATTCGCTTCATTATGAAAAATTGTGACAAACAGGTTGCTATAACAGGCTACCACGGTGGCAGGTTTATTTGGAGTCCGCTACGAATAATGTCTTACAGGGTCCTGCTCGTCGATTTAATTGACCTTATATTGTTTTCCTCAAAAGATATTATACTCATGTATATTATGGCTCATCGTGTTAAATCTCTTAATGTTAAATGAATTAAAGCCCCCAGATGTTTTGTAGCCTATTGTGTTTGAATATGGGTTTCAATAAAGGTTTGTCGTGTGCTTCCCAAAAATATATTTTTACTGTCAATTGTTTGATCTTAGATATCGCCTGCCTGTGTATATAAAAGCTAATGTCTGTGTGTGCCATAAACACGGACTATCCTCCGATGATTCTCCTAAATGATCATATGCGAACGTAATCATGTTGGGAGGATGATAATGCTCTGGAAATATCGAACCCTGACAGAATGTACGACGTTGAAAATGAAAATAATTACCATGTCTTTTCCTTTAACCACATTGAACCACACACTTAATCTTAACAGCGCCATACCTATCTTAGGTTTTACGTGCTATCCGATACGACTGTAGTGTCTCAGGACATGGGCTTGAACTTGCAACCCTCTGGTTATAAACCCCATTCGTTAACAACAGCTGCTTCACATTGCGATAGTTAAGGATAGTAGGTTTGGATAGTAAGTTGAATTGCCTCCTGTATCAAAAGCCCTCAGTGGCTAACCAGACCACAGTGGCGTCAACCTGTCTGACCAATTTGGTGGTTTCCTTTAATTTCCGTAACGAAATTGCAGCAGTATTTTCGTTGAAGCGTTGTCATCCGGCTCTGAAGCGATCAGTCGTTATGACCCCTAAAGCGTGTTCTGCAAGGTCTTTGTGCTGTGTTTGACATATTTACAGCATGAGGTTCAGAGTCACAGCTTTCCTGAGCTTTTCACCTGCAAAGATGAATTCAAAGCCGGCCATCATAATTCTAATAATTAAGACCAGCAGTTCTTAGCTCACTAAGTCACTAAGGTTTATATCTGAGAAATGCATTATTATTATTATTATTATTATTATTATTATTATTATTATTGCTGATGTTGTTGTTGGTCTCGATGTTGCTGGTAATTAACAACAAAAATAATAATAAATTTGATAATTTTGATGTTTTATTGCTATTTGGAACCATTAAATATGTTTCTATAGATGTATTATTAGTATTAGTATTAGTTTTAGTATTAGTATTAGTTTTAGTATTAAACTTTCTTTTGCCATAGCCTTCTAGAATTTGGACACTGTGGACAGTATATTCTTAGTTCGTCTGAAGATTGATTTGCACTGGGATTGATTTCTGCCTGCGCATCCACATTTTGCAGACATGTTTTGGCACACTGAGTTCCACCAAACAACCTTCCACAGGCCAACAAAGGGTACTACTTCAATTCAGAGAAAACGAACCATATCTTCAAAAGATTGAAAACCACTGGAAAAAAAAAGGTTTATGGATAATTACTGAAATGACAGTGATTACAGGGAACAGGTTTTATTTTTTGGTGTGTGTTTGCTCAGTCCAAAATATTTGTGCTGATTTGATCACCAAACAGCAGGCCTCGAGCTGGTAACAGGAGTTGTGCAGTGTGTATCCTGCAGTTGCTCACAGTGAATTTCAGAGATTATTCACGAACACTCCAGTATTGTATCTCTGCAACGCTCCAGATTGCCTCCTGTGTGCCTTTAGCCCAGTGTAATCATGCACTCTGTTGAAATGGCCTTGTTATATTGAATAACTGATGCTGCAGCAGGGATACTTATTTCAATGCACTTGTACACATGTGAATGAACAGTGGTTAGGTAACACAAAGATGAATAAAGCATTCTCAGCCGTGCCCGACCTTAAACTGAACAAACAGTACAAGCCATGTACTTGGGTTATTGTATAGACAATCCTGTCTGCACTGATGAAGTGTTGAAAATCAATACTCATTGTTGTTCTGTTGTCATTCAATTCAAAATGTAGACCAAGAGCACAAAGAGGGATGTGCTATTGTTTCTACTTAATGGACTTATGCAACTGTTTTGTGGTCTGGAAAGAAACATTGATTCCCTGGTGTCCTGGGGCAATTTGTTCACACTAATTTGCCGTACCTTGCTGTACAAAACAGGTGTGTCCGTTGTGGTGGCATTTTTGTGTTGACATGTTCAGGAATAAACTGTGAATGCTGCAGCCATTTTAAAATTTTATCATGCATCTTTGGCCAGTCCAAATGACAGCAGTAGTGTTATTTTTGATGCAGAGATAATAAATCATGTGTGTAAACACACAATCTATGTCGCGTTCACTGGCTGTGCCATATTTGAATCGGTTTCTATTGAGCCTGACCCAGCTACTTTAAGCTAGTTGAGATATGTTGTTTGAACAGCTGCTCTGTTTTGGCTCCAACACATACTGTGTTGTTTTTGATGTGATTATTTGTGTGTACACGCTCTACAGGGTGAAAAGGATAGTGAGGTTTAGCTAAGGTGTTGCTTCATACTTATCTTGTGTGCCCCATATTGTGACACCATGATGACATGAAAAGGGCACTGTTGATCTGTGCTGTGACAGCTGCTTATATTATTTCAGGGTTGTATTTATTCATATTGGGAATTCATTTCAGCACTGCAGAAGGCTTCATCACCGTTTGTCTTGTCTAATGGGAGAGACTGCCTGTTAAATGAATATGAGCACGTTGTCGGGGGAAAGGGGTCTGTTCATGAGATCAGCAGCAGAGCAGTGGTTCTCGGCTCATCGTCTCACAGCTCGTGTATGTACGACCTGAGGTGTGAGCGCCCTCCGGCAGCTGCTTTAATCACACCAGCTCTGGTGTAACCAGCTTTCCTGCTTCACAGTCTCTCGGAGTTAAGATTAGACGAAGTGTTTCCAACCAAGAGAATTCATCAAACGTCATCGCTTCCCGTTCGCAGGGTTTAACGGCCGGAAACTGTGGAGTTTGAGGTCAGTCCGTCAGTACCAGGGTGTGCGAGGCTGTGTGTGTCGACCCACGTGCACCACTGCCTGTAGGCTTGGGGCCCCTGTGTCGAGCGCAACATTCTGCACGTGCAGGTCACGGGGTCAAATCCCAGATGGAGCAATGCACTTGTAAATTAAAAAATATTTCGTTTCATTTTCCCCAGCAGCTGTTGAAGTGGGCTGTCAGATGTTGGAGGTGTTGAATTCTAAGGAAATTCACCCAGAATAGAGAGGGTCTGCTAAGCTTTGAACGTTATCATACAGGATAAAGTAGCACCATTCATATGCTGCATGTGATTGGTTCATGTTACTTTACCTCTATGAATTTTACATGCAGTCTAAAGACCTCGGTATCAGTTGCATTGAAATGTTTGATACAAGTTGGTGTTAACTGGGCGCCACATGCTACACTTTTGAAGTGATCGTCACATGCGCATGAAAACTGCGCAAGAGACACCAAGCACTCCAATGTTATTGTTCCAAGCCCCTCCGAGCATGACAGCGACTCAATATAGGCCAACGCTTTGCGAAGAATACCGCCTTGTGCCAAGCGGGAGGGCTTCAGACCGCACACGCCGCGTGAATGAAGACTTTCTCACATGCCCAAAAATCCGTTGTAGAGGCGCATTCTTTTACGGATCAGGGATGTCCTAGATTTCTCTAAAAGTTCCATGTTCATCAATATTCAAAAGATTTATGTAGCACAATGTCAGTGTCATCAAGTGTCATTAAGATCTGAAGCTCGGTAGGCTTAATCAAAGAATGACCAACTGTATACTTCGAAATTTTCTTATTATGTATGCGATCGTGTTAACTGCGCAATGCGAGCTTCACATCGTAGGGCCATACTCTCTGGCAGACTGCAAATATGCTATAGCGGTGGAGAGTAGGGTGCTGAAAAATCATAACTCAAATTACGATGTGATTTTTGTATGTCAGATTAACACCCTCCTGATCGAGACTTAGGTATGTGTAATTATTTGCTTTAGTCCCATTTGAATATGCATTGAATCGCCTATCGTTCAGTTGATAGTAATTTATGGACATGAGTAGGCTACCTAGTGACTATTTCATTTTAGATCTTTTGGGGGGGGGGGGGGGGGGGGGGGGGGGGGGGGTCGACTGGAGTCGACTGGAGACTGGTAACCAGTCACCTGCACTGGGCACTATCATTGGAGTGATCACTAGCTCTGAACATCACAATTTGAAGCTGCTGTTTGGATATGATTCCAAACACTATATAATCGCCATTTATTGTCATGTTTTGGTGGAGACCGTGATATGGTGAACGGTGGTGTTTGCATTTTGCATTAATACGTTTTAACCCCAAGTCAATTACGTGGAAAGAAAGGGTTTCAGTTGGCTAGAGATTGGCAACGGTTCCTCTCTATTTATTGCATAGTACGTTAGCCAAAGATATTACTAACAAACATTGTTTCTGTAGTTCAGTGTTTATGTATTTCAGTTCTCTGTAGTAATGGGAATGCCCATTCCTTGCTATTCCGTGTTATAGGTAATATGTGTTCACATAATAAGTGGTGTGACTGTGCTCTTCTGGTTTTGACGCTGTTAATCTATCATATATCTGCACTTCCTTAAGGGTTCAGAGTAAATTCAAACACCGACCGAAATGAACAAACGCGAGATGACACTAATCAAGGCGGACACTACAGATCGTAATTGATGCACATTTAGGGATTGAACAAGTGTCCCATTATTCGTCGTTGCTGGAAGGGGGTTGCTCCATCAGGTGACCTTTTCCAAACGAGCACTTTTGACCATGCCAAGACCGGCCGTTTATGACTAGTGCCTTCTCCGCAGGGCGATGCCAGAGCAGTGATTTCTCAGGCCATTAAGCATGCAGGATAGCACCGGTACCGCGGCAGAGCTGCTCCGTCGCTTCGCGCCATCCGCTCTAAAAATAACGGCGAAGCGCCCCCACCCCCCTCCCGCAGCCGCGACGATCAGCGCTTAATAAACCGGTTGATGACGTGATAAGGTGTTGCAGTCTCTCCTGAAAATGCCGCTGCCGACGAGAGAAGCACTTTGTCAGGAACAACAGACAGGCGTCCGTGTCAGTAATGTTCTGCGCAATTGATGACGGTCCCTGCGAATGACAGCAATATTTTAAGACCAGTGGTGCAAAGTCATTTCGTTACTACCGTTAGACGCAGATAGAATCTTTTATCTATGCTGCTTTCATCTACCTATCGAGTGAAAAATCTCCAGCTAATGCATTCTATGGTGAATTCATTTTTAACGATTATTTTATACTTATATATATTCATATCGAATGACAACAGAACCTTTTACTATTGGAGTCTGTCGATGTGACAGGCCTTGTTGCTAATTCCAGGGTTTGGAGTTTTGGTGGCAGTAAATATCCAGCTGTATAAATGGATAACAGTGTAAAGAACCGTAACCTATGTAAGTCGCTCTGGGTAAGAGCGTCTGCTAAATAATGTAATGTAATGTAATGTGGGCTGTCTGTCTTCAAGGGCAGCAAGTACCTGGACCCACAAAAACGGGGGGGGGGGGCTCTTGCCTAACGTTCAGCCCATCTGACCCACAGTGTCACGATAATTAGCCACAGCCATCGACTGGCGCTCGATTTTGTATGGACAATTAAGGCTTTTAATTGGCTTTCCTCACACATTTAATTTCTGGCAAAGAATTACCCTGCCTTAAGGGTCTTACTCATTTAAAATGAGTCACGTTGGCTCATCAAACGGGCCATGTTCTGACGCTGTCACCGTTCTACACCCCTCTGATGCGTTAGCTGTTGGATTAATGGACTCCACCAAGTTAGTGTTTGGTTTGGTAAAAAATTGTCTTGTTAATCGCACACTTATGCGATTAACAAGACAATAACAAATCTTGTCTGTGGAACTCCCCATGGGGAATGACTGAGAAAACGCCCTTCCAGATAATTAATCTTCTGGTCTGTTCATTTAACTGATGTCTTAATCCATTTGAGATCTTAATGAAACAGATTTACCAACTCCAAGCCCAGGGGCACAGTCAGGGCAGTTCAAGCTCCCCGCTGGCTCCCGACGCAGCGCCCGTTCCAAACCCATCACTTCTGTGTCAGTTTTCAAGTAGACTGAAATTGTGCCTTTGTGTGTCGGAAGGGCGTATCGGCATCGCCAATACAGCGTGTTGTGGAGTGGTTCCTCTCCAAGCGAAGAGCTGTGGCTTCGGTCCTTGACACGTTAATATTCCGCCGGAGTTTAACACGGTGTCAGCTCGCATTAGAGCGTCCCGACAGTGTCAGATTCATCAGAGGGCCGCGGCTCTCCTTTGAACAAACAGGCATCAAATCTAATGGCAGCTCGTCCGTTGCCCTGCTTAGAAGAGATGAAGGCGAGTTTGCCGTATCGAAGACCGAGGGGGTGAGAATCTTATTATCCGGGTCAAGTTCAATTAATACCGCCGTGAATATCGATGTAGGCTCTGCCTGAGCCGTGCTGATGCGGAGAGAGTAATTACCATAATTAGAAATCTGTCTCTCCTCGAGCAGGATTCGCACTTGAAAAAAATGCTTTTCATCCTACAGAAATATAGCTCATACATTTGTCATATATGATTATTATTATTAACACATTGAATAAAACTTTTCTGAATTTATGCCTCCATAAAAGGTAGCGGGAAGAGCAGCAGGCTTTTACCGCCGTGTTTAACCGTGGTGCTGGCCTCACTTACCAGCTGTGCGTCAGGCGGCAGGACACGTGTGGCGGCAAGCCTTCTTCAAACCGAGGACCGTCTAACCAAGTGGAACACTTTTTCACCATTCACAAGGCTCTTTTCATTAAATTTGCGTTGACATTGAGACATTTAGTAGATCCTCACATCTTACAAATAAGATTACAAAATTGCATACAAGAATTTTGGGCTAAGAGCAAAGGCAATATTAAATCATAGAGTCACAATCAAATAGGTGGAATGATTAGTGAGGAGTCTGGATTAGTGAGGAAGTTTGATATAGCAAATGTGTTGGAGGATATAGCATGAATGGTCAGACTTAAGGAGATGAACTTTCTGAGTTAATTTGCAATGCAACTTTAATAGATGAGATGTGTGAGTCTGCAGCAGAAGATGAACAGTGACTCTTCTGACCATTGTGAGGAATTCATTGAGAATAAAAGGGCTGAGAGAGTGGAGTTCCTCTTTCTGCCCTGTGAATTAGGACCAGAGATTTGTCAGTAAGGGGAAAGTTAGTCTAATTGCACCGTGCTTTGCCCTTGACTTTAAGCAAAAATTTCTGTGGGCTCTACTTACACAGGTGCATACTTTCATTTATGACTGAAATGGACAAAAATGGAAGAACTGAAAAGGACACTGTGTTTTTGCCTAAATGCATGCCTCCAAGCAGAGGACAAAGAGCAAATGAGGATGTTCGATCAATGGAATTGGTCTGCTCATCAGCATGTTCACTGCACTTACCTTACCAGTCAATGCTCCGGATGCGGGCTTTGTAAATACGAGGAAGGGAAGGTGATTCATTGAATGTGTCACTTGGAGGACAGCGGTAGGTTTCTTAGGTGCCCCTGTATGGGTCAGGTGAGGTGTAACTGAGTGCGTCACTCAGGTGGCAGGGGTGATGGGGTGCTTGGAGAATACACTCACAGCTCAGAATCTACTGAGAGTCAGAATCTCTTGCTCCCAGATGTGCTTCTCTACCTATGATTGAACGGATTGACATGTACAGGCTTCAAATAAAGTTCATTTTCAAATAAGAATCATTTTCTCTCGCTCTGTTTCCCTGTCTCTCTGTTTCTCTCTCCTTTTCTCTCTGTCCCTCTGTCCCTCTCTTTGTTCCTCAATTGCCCTCTCTCCTTCTTTCTTTGTACCTCTCTCCCTCTTTCTCTGTGCTCCACCTTCTCTCTCTCTCTCTGTCTCTCTCTATATATATCTCTCCAGTGTAGATCTTCCAGTAATTCTCCTCAGGAGCTCCTCATATCTATTGGCATCAAGGGCATTTCTGGGTATGATTTATATAAGCCTTATAATATAAGTCCACACCCAAAAAGCTTCATGGGCAGATTCATGTGAACACGCAAATGTTTTTGGGAAGCACAGGTGTTTTTATGACAGAGATATACTCTACACACTCAGTGTGCAGGGGAGGTTCTGATTCAGGGACTTTGGATCAGAACAGCTGCGCTGCTTCAGATCCAGTCTAGCGTGGGGAAAATTCCACGGCTGACAGGGATAAAGGCTTCAATGTGACGGGAAAAACAGCAGAGCTGAGCTGCCTGTGAATATTTCATGCCATTTACGTAACCTGACATGCCGCCTGGATGAATGCTGTTAGTTTGCGGCATTTGTATAACCTGACATATTGCCTGGATAAATATAGAAGAAGAAAAAAAAGGCAGGAGGTTGTGTGAGCTCTGGATCAGCCCCCTCCCATCTGTACCAGTCTCTCGGTAGCCTGTCCCATTAGCAGGCATCTCCACTGGACACCCTGTTGTCCAATGAGAGAGCACGCTGAGGACACAGGGGTAGAGTCTCTTCCTCCAGCAGAAAGGACATCTACATGAACGCTACTTTAAGGCGTATCGACCAAAGCCAGTCCCCACAGCTTAAGTGTTGCAAATATAAGAAAACGAGGCCTGGCTGAGAGCTCAGTTAGGGCTGTTAGATTACTCCATCACACACGGTCCTGTCAGTGAGTGTGTCAGCTGTTTGGGACCATGTGAGAAGAGATTTTGGCTGTTGAATGTGAGGAAATCTGCTCAAGATGGAGCATGGAGATTTCACTGAAATCACATGCACCGGTTTTGCTCTGTTTGGTGACATCAAAAATGAATTTTACTCACCTTCCAGAAGACAGACTTGTTTGCTTTGAGGCCAGGTGCACTGACCAGTTATACGTAGGAGAGATATGAGCTGTAGAGGAGGCCCAAACACACAGGGATAGTCCGTTTACGATAGCCAACAATTACTGCAACACTAATAATTTTAGGAAGGTTTTGTGGGTTCATTCACAGGTACTGATAGATCTAGTGGGGTACAAACAGGCTCACCGTACAACTGTTATCTAATCAAGCTAGGTGATCTTGTAGTGGGGATGAAAACAATAGTTATCCTACCCTTTAACCCAGCGAAACTCACCGGACACCCTGCTTTCTGAATACAGGATGCTCACTTTGCACTCGATCGCACACTGTATCCGCATCCGTCTGACGGCTGACAGCACCACGGGCCCTGCTGCAACACGGGGCGTTTTGACGGATGAAAAGGTTGCGCCGGAGTGCGCTGAAGCGCGTCCGTCAATCAGTGATCCGACTGCAGGGGTCTGTCGTGTCATATCTCCCCGAGCAAACAGCTCAACAGCAATCTCACTCTGATACATGAGCAAACCTACGCGCAAGGAGCTAAAGCAGTGCCGAGCGCCAGGAGTCCTGCTTACTGGCTGTGGGAGGGTGAGGGCTGAGCGTGTGTAAACAGTCAAAATGAGGATGTGCATTTATGACTGACAGCCATGGCCTGAAAGTATCTCTGAGTTTTCGTCTTGCTCATCTTTGGTTAGTTATCTTAAAACAGGTAAACATAACCTGAAAGTATCTCTAGATTTCCCTTTTGTTTTCCTCTGGTTAGCTATCTAGAAACAGTTAAACATGGCCCTAAAGTATCTCTGGATTTTCTTCTTGGTCATCTCCGGTTGGTTATCTAGAAATGGTTAAACATGACCTGAAAATGTCTCCTTCCTGCTCATCTTTGATTAGTTATCTAGGTTTCCTTCTTGCTCATTTCTGGGTGGTTATGTAGAAATGGTTAAACATGAATTGAAAATAACTGCATTTCCTTTGGCTCTTCTCTGGTTAGTTACCTTAAATGGAAAAGGAATGTATTAATCTGCAGTTCACCTGTTGTAGATATAGATTTGACAGGAGTGATGCTGTCAATCTAATGTAACCTAAAATGTTGCAATGGCACGGATATCCGGACAGAAATGGATCGAACATGTTTTTTTGGGTGTGTTCCCCTTTCCTCTCACCCTTGTTGCAGTCTGCAGGGTGCCGACTGCCAGATGTACAGATAAATCCAGACACACTCGCCGCTCCACCAGTAACCTGGAACGAAAAGGTTGTTGCCAAGGCAACACACTACAGAAACCTCTGTCTGTCATGATGGAAAGTCATGAGGGGTTTTCGTATAACCTTGAGCTATTGCAGATGGCAGCTGATGTCACAGCGGAGAACATTGAGAAGAATGTTGTTTATTTTACGCTCATGCCAGCTCTTGTGAGTATTGACCGCGTCCTTCAATTGTCAGTGAATGCAATTGGAAATACATATCCATTGCCTTGCAGATTCTGCTGTCCCATCCTCTGGGCAAACGTTGATAAGCGTGAGCGAACGCCAGACTTTCGTCAGACCTTTGAACCACGCAGTCTCCTGGGTTATGTTTTTTAATCCATGGTGTTGAAAACCTAAATGCCATGTGGTTGTAACAGAAGATCCTACACTCCCCTCCTGTCCCCCCACACCCACCCTCCGCATGTGACATCACATCCCTCGCACCTTTGCTGAGAGCAGCAGGAAGTACTGTACCTCTGCCGCAGCTCAGACGCGGAGGTGGTCTGCGGACACTCGGCCCCCGGCGTCTTTCCCGACGGCTCGGTCTGCATCTGCTTCCTCTCTTACAGGGAGGATGACTCAGCCTGCCTTTTCAGGGGGGCGTCTACGAGCCTTACAATTGGTCTGGGAAACATAAGACGGGAAAAACGTGGCAACGTTTGCTTAGAAACAGGCATTTTTCTTAGTTCATTCCAGAGACCCCACGTAAGACAAGTTTACCAAGATACCCCGAAGGAGCCATATGCAGGCGTAATGCTAGACGGCTTCTGTGGGCGCCGTGGGAGTAAGAAGCAGGGATTTTGCGTCATACTTCCGGTGTGTGGTGACTGAGGGAGCTGTCGGAGGGAGGTGGTGTGTTGAGCCCTGAAAAGGGCCTTGCTGTGTAAATTGACCCGCTGCTTGCCGTTTTGAGTCAGGCAGGTTCCCTGTCGGGTTCATTTCCGTGGACCCCCCCTGGCAACACGCTGACTGTGCCAACAGCTCTGGAATCGGAACAAGCTTAGCCTGTGTGGAAGAGAGAGGGGAGCATTGTGGCTGTAAGAGCTATCGAATCATATTTGTCACGCCTATATGTACTGTACACCCCACAGAACATCGGAAGCAGTGAGGTGCAGTGGTTAAGGAGCAGGGCTTGCAACCCAAAGGCTACTGGTTCAGTTTCCTGGTGGAACCCTTGAGCCAGGTGCTTAACCAGAATTCCCTCAATAAATGTCCAGCTGTGTAGATTACCAACGTAGGTCATTGAAGTAGCCGGGTAAGCATATGTGATGATGTAATGTCTCGATCGTTCAGATTTGACTGGCTCTGTCCACATTCTTGTGTTGCTCCCCCTCATGGCAGCGTCTTCTTTTTCAGGTGAAGAAGCTGGCCAAGTATCTGGACCCCAATGCACAGGGGAGAATCAACTTCACAGACTTCTGCCACGGGGTCTTTGCCATCAAAGGTACGAGCAGAGGGCCTTGGCCAAGAGGTGACCTTAATCACAGTTTATGTTTACGCTCTCAAAGAGATACATCATAGATCGTTCTAAAACCTATTCCTACTGTTGCTGAAAATGTTCAGAGGATGACATGCTCTTACCTCTTCAGTTTTGAAATCTGAGCTGCTAAGTTGTCTTGAGTTGTGACAATGTGACTGCCCACATATTCTGCAAAGCAAGTGGAGTAAACAGCCGTTGCATCACAGCCTGCTGACACAGTGTGAAACCACCCCTACCATCTGTGCATGGCTCAAACAACTATAGCTTAGCGGAGGTGGTAGGGGGCACACATGTGTTTGTGTGTGTGAGTGCATGTGTGAGTGTGAATATATGTTTGTTGTTATGTGTGAGTATGATTGTGTGTGTGTGTGTGTGTGTGTGTGTGTGAGAGAGAGTGATTGTGTGAGTGTGAGTATATGTGTGTTGGTGTGTATGAGTATGTGTGTGAGTGTGAATGTGTATATGTGAATATGTTAGCATGTGATTCTGTGTGAGTAAGTGTGCGTGTGTCAGTGTGTGTGAGTATGTGTGTGTATGTTAGTGTGTGTTTGTATGTGTGTTAATGTGTGTGTGAGTATGAATGTCAATGTGTGTGAGTATGTAAGTGTATGTGTGTGAGTGTGTACATGAGTGTATGTGAGCAGAGGAGTGTGTGTGTGTGAGTATGTGCTCTCATTGCTGTAGATCTTTAAGCTTCTCACTGCGCCTCAGCTTGGTGCCACTGTCTGCATCTTGGCGCAGTCGTATCCATGGTGCTGATGTGAATGACATCACTGCACGGTCCCCACACGGTCTCATATCCATGTTATAAAACGGAGGCAGTGTCTGCAAATAGACTGAGACTCGCAGTAATGGCACCAGCTAACAAGGTGTCTCGCCAGCACTTCACAGTAACTGTTCTGTATTAGTTTGCTGCATTTGTGTTTTCTTTTTAAAGGTAGAATCACTGTATTTTCTGGAAAACACCTTCTTCTCTCCGGTTTGAACTGGAATTACTCTCCAGGATCTTTCCTAGCTACAGTAACATAGTCTCAAGGGAGAGTCTCATTCACCCTTTGAGAGGTTGTTATTCCAGAGCAGACCAAGTTGTTGAAACCAGTTACCAAAGACCAGGACCTGGACTCCATGTCACTGAAATAAAATGCCACGGTACAAATGTGTAGTCATGTTACACTTGACAGTAGTCACTATATTATATTTGTAGGGCTTGAATCTGTTGTAGTGTGTTTGGTGTATGTGTTTGGGGGGCTGTTTTTCTTGGTGCTCTGGTACAGCTCTGCAGTGTGTCTCTTGCCAAACTCTGAGCCATTGAAGCTTGTTTTACAGATGCATAGCTCTGGAGCGGTTTTTTCCTTCTTTTACAGCAGTATTAGGGTGCTTTCACACTAGAGCTTTTGGTGCGGACCCAAGTCCGCTCGAGCCATTAGTTCGGTTAGTTTTGTTGATGTGAACACTGTTTTACTCTAGAAAATGGGGGTATGGGGTACGGTTCACCTGAACTCCAGTGCGGTACACATTTGGTGTGAAGGCTATCCGATCTAAAACCAGGAAGTAAATATTATTGATGACATGTAATTTGTTATTTACTTGTTGCATCTAATAACTATTCGGGAAATAATTGCAGGTAGCTGTTCGCTCACCTTGAGGGTATGCGTGTATGCTCTGCAAGCAAAGCTGCCAATTCATTTCGCGTTGCCGCCTGTCTCCACAAAAACTCCTTATCCGAGCAGCTCGCATCACTCTCAGACAGCGGGACGCGTTTATGGCATAGTGAAAATGCCGAACACATATATTTTGGTGCTGACACCATATTTACCAAAAGATGAATAAGAAAACTAGTATGGGTTGCCATTTTGCCTCCCTTTCGCGTCGTTGCCTAGCGACATTGGCAAATAAAAGCTGCACGTTCCTTACATGTTGATGAAGTAAACGGACCAGGGTTCGCAACCAAAAAACGTAATGTGAAAGGACACCAGCGGGGGCAGGGGGAGGGGGGAATAATCGCACTCGAGTTCGGACCAGCAAAACGGACCAAGTGTGAAAACAGCCTTAGACGTGGCTGAGAGACCTCCACATTGAATTAGATTTCTGCCTTCTCATTCAGAAACACATAGCCTTCCCTTCTTGATGTATCACTGGATATAAAGCAAGCGTCACCAAAAAGGCCTCCACATAACAATTCTGTGTGCCTTTCCATATTTACCTAATGCTAACGGTCTGTGGCAGTAGTATTCAGAGCCGTAGCAGTGTGTGCTCCTGCTGCGGCACTGGCCTGAGTGCCAGAAATGGGTTTTCATTATTAATCAGAGCTGCGGGAGGAAACGGCCCCGACGCCAAGCCTAGCACGGCCCACAAAGCTCCACTGCAGGGAGCCGCGATCTGCACGTTTACAGCACAGCTGAGGTCGGCGCGGCGCTGCCAGGGAGACGGAGCGTGAACCAGGAGACGGTGAAGCGCAACGAGAGCTCGCTTACCTATCAGTCAAGCGCCCCCTGCTGGCAAGCTGCGCACAGCACCGTCGTATTAACTCATGTCACCTCAGTGCGAAAGTGCAGGAGCGGAGGGCCAAAATCATAGCTGGACACACCATCCTTTGGAGAGCATGGTTACAGACACACAAACATACAAGTTTACGCAGAACGTCTCCAGATCTTCAGCAGTGTGCAGCGTGGCAGAACAGTGTAACGTGAAGCCTTCCTCTCTTTGAAAACTGGGCAGCGGGTGTCCCGCTTCCTGCACTGTGACTGTGGGGGAGGAAGCCTGTGTCCTCGATCGCTCTCGTTAAAAGGAGATGATCAGGAGAGGGGTGTGTTGCTGCTGCCCGTGGCAAAAAACGCTCCCTCAGCTACACTTGGGAGGGGTGCCAGTGACCGAGCGAGGGGCGCTGTGGCCTGGCACCGCTGCCGGAACGGGGGGGCAAAGCAGGAAGGGTGCTGAGGGGTGGGTCCGGAGCGGGTCAGGGGGCCGCGGGCCCGCAGATCCGTTTGGAGCCCAAATGTGGGGTGACCAGCCTCCTGGTGCCCGGCCATTTGCGGGGTAATGAACCACGAAGCCCTGAAAGGGGCCACTCACCCGTCCTCTCCTAATGAAGCCGGGCAATGCTCCCATCATCACGGGTCCTGGGGCCAACCGCCCCCTCGGACAGGGCCGGAATCCCTCCGCAGGCCTCGGGAGCCTGTGGTCTAACGAACGCTACAGAGCTAACGAAAACGTGGAGCTGCCCCATTTCTCTGCTCGGGTCCCGAAGCAACTGCGTCCTCAGAGATATTTCTACGCCTCTGCACATCTTCCCAGACACTGTAAGACATCTTGTGTGAAGGTCACAGTAGCAGTGAAGTGTGGCGCTCTCCAGGGACATGACGGGATCACACAGCTCTCATTGCTGCCCGTACTACACAGCACCATGCTTTTCACAGACTGCCACATCCGTCCGCTCCACTGATCATGACATCGTGGCATTATTTCCTGAATATTTTACAATTATAAAGTAACAATGATAAATAATTTCTTTTGGTTACTCTGTTTATCACTGTTAGTATCATATTGTGAGTGTGTGCACACGTGTGTGTGTGTGTGTGTGTGTGTATGTGTCTGTGTATGTGTGTATGTGTCTGTGTGTGTGCATGTGTGTCTGTATCTGTGTCTGTGTCTGTGTCTGTGTGTGTGTACGTGTGCGTGGGTGTTTGAGTGTGTGTATGAGTGTGATTGAGTATATAAAATGAACAGGTCGTTCAAACCCACGCCATCAGTCTCTCTGCTGCTCCTGTCCTCCCCCAAACAGACCCTCACAGCCAGGTTACATATCATAAACAGCTCCAATGCATACAAGCACTTACACCAGTGCAGTCTGCAGGTTTGGAGAGCGCGGGGTTAACATGGGGGCTGAGTGGAGAGGCAGCTTCATCAGATAGCCAATGAAAGAGGACATTCTGCGACAGCTGCCAGGACCTGCCACTGAACACGCAGGCTGGCAGCAGCCCTGAGTGGAGGTCACATCCATTAAAAAGGACAAAATCATCATACAAGAAAATCAAAACGCTGTTTCATCTAACTGGATATGCCTTTCGGGATATTCAATAATTTATGCGTTATGAATTTAAAACATCTACTTTTTCAAACTAACCAAAATTAAACATCTATGGTTAATTAAATGCATTAATTAAAGACTTAAAAATGATGATAGACTTAGAGTAAATTATATAAATACTTATTGTGTTAAATATTTAACAGTTTCCTCATTTTTAGCAAATCCCACACTGAGATAGATGATGCAAAAGAGATGGATTTGGTGTCTGTATTAGTTTTGATGGTGTGTGAGAGAGGGGGGCTTTTATCAATGATATAAAAGCAACCATACAGCTGTGCCACGTGGGAGTCAGTCCAAACCACTGAATTTTTAAAATTGTGGTTTTATTCATATTAGTTCAGAAAATTTGGTTGACACTGCAGTGCTTGTGACAATCCTAGTTATCTTTGAATGTATTATTTCAATGGCAGATAATTAATAGATTGGAAATGAATATTTGCAAACATTTCTTTAAAAGCATAGAATAATGTTACGTGTTAGGTTGAATCATATTGTGTCAAAATGTATCACCTTGAATTGTATTGCATTATACCTAACCGGAATATTGTATTGTTGCTTAGGCATTAACATAGTATCACATTGCAGCTAAACGAGAGGTTTGCACCCCTAGCTTACACATTATTAATCTCTGGACCTTTTGCGTCTGTGTTTCAGGATGTGAGGAGATCCTAAAGACAGCACTCGGGGCACGAGGCCATACCCCTCGACCATACACAACAGACAATGGCTACTACTACCAGGTACGTAGGTGGTGTGGGGCGGGACGGGGAAGGGACTTGGTGTTTTGTCATCCTGCACAGCTCCTCCACTGACTGCACTGCGCCCTCCTCCGGACCCGGAGACAGCTGTCTCTCTGCATGTGCTCGATCGCTGTCTGCAGGATCTGTCAGGAGCTGGCCTGGTTCTGCCGTGTGGGGACCCGTCGTCTCCGCATCCACTCGACTGTTATAGGCCCCTGTGAGAATGAGGTCCTTCACAATGGCATCGATGTCAACGAGCAATTAGTTGTGTTTGTTAATCAGGAAAAAAACATTGTCGCAGCCCTGGAGAGGGTTGGCCGGCGAGGCCGCTGGGGGAATGGAGGGCAGCTCTATAATGAATGGCTTGTGTGACTCATCCAGGACAGTGCCACCCAGTGGTTGTCTGACAGCACGGGGGCTGCGTGTGCCTGTGACTTGGTGGCAGGCTCACAGATAAAGTGCTTTGGTGTGTGTCTGGTAGGCAAGAGCAGCTGTGCCTTTCTCCTCTCAGCTGATTGGCTCGCACAAGCGGAGGTGATCTGAGACAGGTGGTGAATTGATCACATGGTGACCATACACACAGGGACCCGCCACCTTAACCCTTATGAGCCACACTTAAGGACCAGGCCTTCACACGTCGACGATGTGACATAGTTCTCTGGATCCAGACACCAGATCTACCCCATATTATCCTGCCTCTCTCACACATCCAGTGTCCTTGCTCATACCACTGTGGGGCGGACAGCAAGGCTCTCTGGGTAATGATGCTTTGATTTACTGTTCAGGGGCTTGTAAACGGTCACGGAAGATAAATCTGCTAACAAGCTGTGTCTGCCGGACGTGTTTGGGTTGAGTGATACCTCTGTTTGTGTGTAATATTGACCCTGAATGTAAGCAAGCATTCACCTGCATCTACACCTAACGAGAACAGGATTGCACGTTTACGCATTTCACCTGGCATGGCAGTCTTTGCCCAGTCTTGGCTGGCCTTGAAATGCAGTAGGCGGTCATTGGATTAACATAATGTGTTAATCTGTGTGTGTTTTATATTTTATCCACTGGAATTTTTATATGTTCTATATTATAAAAGAAACAGTGGAAGTATGCATGGTTTTTAAAAACTGTACATTTTCGAGTCCTGTATTTAGTTAATGTAAAACAGGCTATATGGGGTTGTGGAATGTCACAGCATATTCATTACGCAGAAATTTATTCACAAGAGATACAAGATATAAGCGTAGAGATTTGCCTGTGAAAAATCTATGTGTGTGAGTTTTTTCACATGGGTTTGCTGTTGGTTTACGAATCTTAACCTGTATAGAGAAAAAAGGCAGCCATGAATATCCTTAGGATTTCAGTGGTTGTGGTTGTTTGTGCAATGCTCAAGGCGCACTAGAGGGCAGTGTTTCACAAGTAAAATTCACTGAAGGTTGACTGTGCCATTTGAGACTGAAATGCTTGCACATCGCTCCACCCTTTGGATTTTGGATTATATTTGTCATGACCTTGAAAATTTCTGCATAGATTTTCAAGATGTCTGAATCTTTAAGTCGCTTGGGCAGTGCCACAGTGCTGAGAAATGTTTTCTAGCAACTGTAGTTGTTGTCATGGTGATTCCTCTGTATTTAATATGCAGTGTGTTTGGATATTGTGACTGCTTTAATTTGTTAGGTTAAGTTAGTTAAGTTAGGTTAATTCAAAACTGAATTCCAGATTCCTAATTTTTTTCTGCTTTGTTTTGTCTTACAGGTTACATTACAAGTAACCTAATGTGACATAATTGCATTTCTGCAGTGCAAAGATACCTCTTTACTTCGAAACACCACTGCTCCACCTTTCTGAATTTTCTCCTAATTTTAACACAGGGAGGCGCTATTTGTTCATCCAAATCCATTTGGAAACAGAACAGTGTCTGTCCCAGTTTCTCTGCTGCAGACAGCACGTACTCTTGGTGCTATTACGAGGTAGCCTTGTGTGTGTGTGTGTGTGTGTGTGCGTGCAGTGTGTGTGGAGAAACAGAGAGTCAGAAGATGAGGGCATAGCTCTATATATTTTGTCTAATGATCAGCATTATTTTTTAATATCTCTTTGGCAGATTCCCTCATCCATTACGCCTTTCAGGGTATTACAAAGACCCTTGCAGAATTCCAATAACCAGTAAGCAAGCACAATGCATCTTGTATTATACATCTGTCGAAAAGATAACCATCGGTCCAATTAATACAAATCCCAGAGCAACTCCCATGAATTGTGATTATGATAGCTGTCAGTAAAAAGGCCAAGGAGAAGGGAAGGTTGTCCTTCATGAATAGCATATCTGATTGATTTGGATAACTGCCAAATAATCATTGAAGGGCAATAGAAGCAACTATAAACTTCTGCTGAGAAGGCTGATTTGTTCGAAAATGAATTCTGCAATATCACTGCATCTGTAATGAAACAGACTGGGATCCAGATGCGGTTACAGGGTTTTAATGACAGAATGCAAGAACGTGGTCGTGGACAAAACAGGTCAGCAACAGGAATCAGAAGCACACCAATCCAGAATCCAAAAAACACAAGCAAGGTCCAGTGAACAGGCAAGAGGTCAAAACACAGGAATCGCACAAACAAATGGCAGCAAGCAGGCTCAGTAAAGTCACACAAGAACAATACCTCACAATGAGGCAAACTGAACTGAGTCCTTAAATAGCCAGGGCTTGATGATGAATGGGTTACAGGTGTGCTTGAGTAGGAGTGGTTGAGCCAGGCTGAACTGGGCGTGGCTGGTCTGACTGAGCAGGTTGAGCTGGGCGTGGCTAAGATGGCTGAGCTGGGCATGGCTGAGCTGGCTGACTGAGAGTAGGTGTGACAGCATCTCACATAAAACCTTCATAAGTTCCAAATCACACAATAAGAGTTTTAATAAGAGTTTTAAAAATGCTTATTCCAATCACAATAGATTGAGTGTGTTAAGTCATCCATGTGGCAGTGCCCTGACATTTCAATCTGGTATGTCATGGTGTGTCTTTCACAAGTCAGCTGTAATTCATTATACTTCAATACTTCAATCAATACTTTATGCAGTCGATGTCAGTTTGCATAAGTGCTTATGAATGTTGCTTCAGTAGTGCTTATGGCTTTATGCAGTGTATATATGGGACCATTCATATACAATGTTACCGTTTTTCTAACAGAAGAATCACTCACTGTGGACAAAACAAAAAAAAAAAATCACACACACACACATATGTGGCATGTACATGCTACGTATTTAAGACCCCAAGTCCCCATCAGTGAAATCCTGCCCCTGTTAGTGTCAGTGATTGTTATGGGTTGAAGCCCCTCTCTGAAGTCCAACAGTCTCAGTGTAGACACTGCACACACGCACACTCACACACACACGTTTTCTGCAATTTGGTTTCATCATGGACACGCAGGGCATTCCCTCACCAGGACCAAGCAGACCCGCAGTTCTGCAAATGGGTGCGTGAGACGACGTGTTCACCCCGGCTATAATACAACATCAATCTACCTCCCGAGCCTCGACAGAGCTACATGTGAAGAGAATCTAATCTGGAAACACAGGGCAAGCTTTCTCTGGGAGGGAAACAAGTTCATATTTTGTTCTCTGGAGCAGAATGCTGACATTATATTCTTGATCATCAGAGCAGGGATCCACTGTTTCTGTATTTAACGCAGAATGACAGTCTTGGCTCTTGAACGACATTGACTGGTCTTGAAAGACATTAGGTGGTCATTGGTCAGAGGATAGGACTGAGTCTGTTATCTGAGCAGAAGAACACACACACACCCACACACACACACGCACGCACTCACACACAGACACATGTGCGCACTTGTGCTTGCACACAGAATGCCTTTCTGTCTTTCTTTCTCTGAGATATACATTCTCTCTGACACACACAGACACACACACACAATCTCTCATGCATTGACACGTGCACACAGTATACACTACCTGAATGTAAATGTATGCGCACATGTCAAATGTTTTGGCTATTAAATAGCGGGCCCTTGTCATTCCACTTAACAGCTATGACGTTAGCACAGAGCTAATTATCAGCTGCACCTGAACAACCCTTCATTTTAAGCTGTGTGTGTAGTGAGGCCTGCAGTGCGTTAATTGGCCTGTGCTTGTGTGAAATTACCTGCCACTGCAGCCTGGACGCAGGTGGGTGCAGAGGCCGCTCTCTCCGGATAGCGAGGAGAGAGCTGGTGCTGCACCGACCCTCCCATCAATCAAACCTGACTCTTTTTATGTATTCTCATGTGGCTCCCTTTTCACAAGTGGTTTTTTCCCTCTCTGAGGGATTTTCTCGTTTAGCCCGTCCCCGGTGGCTGTATTTGTAGCTGGGCGGGCAGTGAGAGACTCTGACCCGAGCGGTACCCTTCTCCCCTACCCTTTTAGTGATTGGTCCGATGTTCCTCCTCCAGATGAAGCAGCTTAGGAAATGCCAACTCTGTTGGCTGGGTGAAGGGGGTGATTATGGGATGGCAGACTCACAGACTAAATGCATTTCATTCTAGTCGTCCCTGCATATATTGTCAATCCTGCAACAGAGTAGTTGGGAAAAACGGTTGTCAACCTTACTTTTTAAGGGATCGCCATTCCGCTCACCCGACACACACACATGCACACTCACATGCTTCTGAGTGACAGATACGTCCGACGACCCAGCCCTTCTTTTGAAACAAAAGCTGTAGCAAACAGAAACACTGTGGTTCCTCATGAGAAAATGTGTGTGTTTCCTCTGGCTGGCTCCTCACAGGGGGCTGGTTCAGACCAACCTAAAAGGGTCTGGAGACGGGAGTGGATCAAGCTCAAAATGAGCTGTAAACGTTCGTCTGGCCTGGATCATCAGCAACTGGGGTGTGATAGAAACAGAGAGAGAGAGTGAGAGAGAGAGAGAGGGAGAGAGGGAGAGAGAAAGAGTAAGAGAGAGAAAAAGAGAGAGGGGAGAGGTAAGGGGGGAGGGAGTGTAAAAGAGATGCACAGAAAGAAGAAAGAGGGAGAGAAAGAGAGAAGGGGGAGACAGAGGGGTGGAGAGGGATCGAAGGGGGGAGAGGGAGAGAGGAGATAGGTGGGCAAGAGAGAAAAGAGATGAAGAAAAAGAGGTAGACAAGGATACAGACACAGAGGGAAAGTAAAGGAGTGAAAGAGGTACGATTTCCAGAATGAGGTCAGACCAGAAAAACAGAAGCCTCCAAATGATTCGATGGCAGTGAGAGAACCAGCTAGTAATATGAAAATCAATTAAATATTCACAGGCGGAATGTGATTGCTCTGGGCTCACAGGCATAATGGAGGCTTAAAATAGCTCTGCCGATTTGGGAGCGTCCCTGATGCACAGAGACACACATCCACGCAGCGAAGCACAATGATTCTGATAGAGACTGACTGACACCAGGGATGAGTGATCGGGCCTCAGACCCCTGGCCCCTGACAGGTGTCCACAAGAGGGCGCGGTTCTCCCAGAATCGCCAAAGGTTAGGAAACCGCCCCGCAGAAATACTGTACTGTCTCAGTGAGTCCAACTGGGATTGCATTAAACCACAGTAAACAGGGCTGTTGTTTCTAGAGCTGTCACACCTAAATTCTCCTCTACAGGGAGCTGTTTTGATGGGCTGGGTGTTTGATCTGTGTTTCTAAATTTAGCTGCAAGCTCAGCACAAGTTCAGACTAAGCATCTTTACCAACTCAGGATTGATCAAAATGATGCGTGTCCATCATGCAGATTTATGATGGAATTTATGATGAAATATGAAATTCTTCAAAATAGCAAATTAAAAAAAAAATGTGTAAAAAATTGAAAGAAATTCATGCATAGTCATCAGCTTCACTGTTTATATTTGTCAAAGAAACAAATTTAAAGCATTTAGGTATAAGTCAAAATATATTTGAATGCATGTTTCCCATTATCTTTGGGTCTCAGAGGCGTGTGCAAACTTTTGACTGGTACTGTATGTCAAGACTGTACATCATCATTGAAAGATCCGATCCCTCCCTCTACTTTTTAAAAGCTTCATAACATTATTTTCCATATTTTTATTCTATTCTGCGCTGTTCTACATTTATGTTTCCAAGGCCACGCATGGTTTGCTTCTTCAACCGAACAGAACTTAACAGAATGTTCAGAAATAGAGAAAGTTCCTTCCTGATGGAAAACCCACAGTAAATTAGCGATTCAGTCAGCATTTAAACAGCCTGCTTGGACTCACTTGTCCAGTAAGATTATAGAGCTTTAGAGACTAATACACAACAGATGGTCTTCAGTGGAACAGAAAACCAAACGAATGCAGTGTGGCCGCAGGGCCAGGGCTGGGAAGCACTGTATCAGATGAGCACAAATCGAGGCTGACCGATGGCTGGAGCCGCTGAGCGGAGTCTCCGAGCCACAGACTTTCCACCCTCTGAGCCCTCCCTCTGAACATCTCAGCCCTCTTTAGTCCCTAGATAAAGCAGAGAGTTTATTGGGGGAAAAGATTCTTTTCACAACACACCTCATAATCACATGGTGATGATGTAACATAATTTTGTTACTGTGCCTCAAATTCCCTCGCACCTCTCTATCTATGTGGCCCAGGACTCCAATACCATGCCGCATGTCTTCCAGTCTATGTGCTCAGTAAGTTTGGACTGATCCCTTTATGATGCAGTCCCAGGCCCTTCACAGCATCAGAGTAATGGATTAAATTTGTATAGCGCCTTTTAAGGTACTCAAAGTGCTTTACAGTGAAGTGGGGGGGTAGGGGGTAGGGGTCTCACCTCAGCCACCACCAATGTGTAGCACCCACCTGGGAGATTCCCAGCAGCCATTTTGCACCGGAACACCGACCATACATCAGCTGAGATGGAGAGGCAGTGAGTTATTTAGCCAATCACAGAAGGGGCATCAGAAGAGGTCTTGGCTGCAGTCTCAGATCTGTTTTCTCTGATAGGAAGGGCTTCCTGAACAGTAATCAATGGTATGAACATTCAAGCTCTTTCAGATGTTGTTGTGTTGTGTTCTGTGGATGAAAATGTATTTTTGGGAAGGGTGTTCTGCATGCACAGCTAAGCCAGAAGTTCCCCCAAGAGAGAGCAGAATATATGGATTCTGACATATCTAGACACACTCTATCAGCAGACTGACGAGCCTTGCTGGGCCGGATGACCTGTTTTTGCTACTGAGCCTCTTACGTTCTTGTGTGTACAGAGTTACAGTCCTAGATTGCACCTGCGTTCATGTTCAGTGAACGAATATCGCAGCCCAGGCAAAGTGGAGGCATCTATTTGCTGTCCTTCCTCCCGTGGCGGTGCAGTCTGGGCAGGAAGTAATCTACACTAAGACAAAACTCTGCCTAGTGCCTACATAGAAAAATCAATGAACAATTAGAAAACTCGCTGATCCAATCACTAAATGCTCCCGCTTATGTTAAAACATATATGACAAATTGTACATTATATTCAATACAGGCATAGAAGGAAAATGATAGACTGCTCTGCAACACTGTTTGTATTGGCTTGGCGTGCATAAATGGACGGTTGCGACCGCACCGCTTTTTAAATGCACTTTGCCACATAATGCATCCAGTCATCTTATGCCTTTCCGTTCCATTATTCCATTTTATTCCATTACTGTATTCTTCCCAGAATCCTGCGAGCACAGCTGAGTTACTGTGACAATTCTCAAGCGTGCTCTCAAGATTCCACCTCAAGTGGACATGAAAATGCCAGAGCATAACTGTGCTTTAGCCTTCCGTGTAGACCCACAGGCTGTAGCAGATCTAAATAATGGATTACATGTGGGAAACTATATTTTGCACACTTGTAGATTTTATGTGATATGGAGTGTCAGTCCATGTGATGACAGAGGCAGCACTCATTGAACATGCCTTTCTGGTAAGGCGTACCCATATTTCGTTATGGAACAGCAGATCTGTGATACCCGATTCTGGTTCAACATTGTTCATGTCACTGTTGTAGTGTATCGCTTTATGTAGTGTATCACTGTTAAGAAATTCACAGTTGATTTTAAGATTTCTGTTGGTGGACTGATGCATCTACCTGGGTTGCAACCCTAAATGGGAATCTGTAGGTGTGAAGGAAACTCATGTCATGCATCTCTAGGGCAGCTTTAAATCAGCATGAAACCAAAGGCATTTCTCACACCTCGTTTCATGCCTGTTTGTATGGAAGTATACACAAGGCAGGTGATTTGAATGGCATTTAATTTCGGATCCTTATAATGCAAAACCCTCCACCCTAAAAGTGGGATGCTCCTCCCAGACAGCCGTGTCCTCAGACTCTACGGAACGGCCATGATGGACCGACACCTCTACGGGCCCTGGTTGAGCTCCTGTCAGACTACCTGGACTCCAACAGGAGTGTCCCACGCCTGCGGTGCCAGGACCAGCAGGGGCGTGTCTCAAAGAGGAAGCTAACACTGCTGCCTTCCCCAGCTCTTAACGAGAGAGCCGTGCTGCAGATAGCCTCTGTGGTAATTAGCTGTCTCAGCTGCCGTAGCTTTTGCGAGCGGAGCGGAGGGTTTAAGACTCCTCAGCACCTCCCCCCACTCCTCTTCTTTAATCGCACCGCGCTGCTTGTTTTCGTGACTCAAACCTCAGCTTCTATAACACAGCCTGAGGGTTCAGAGCAATTATGCACAACCAAACTGAGGGTGGAAAAAATGTAAAATGCATCTGCTGGCAGAGTTCTGTCCTCCTGCGGAAGAAGGCCAGGGAGTTTTATGCAACAGCGGTGCAATGCTAACATGACATGAAGCTAGATGAAAGACAAAGACGGTGGCTATTGAGCGTTCTCCAATACCAGGGCGACCTCACAGACCCGGCGCCATTTGCTGCCTCTGGAACAGCTCGGCTGTGCAGACTGTGCAGCGCTAGAGACCAGGCAGCTCCCTCTGAACTGATCTGAGATCAGCTGCTGTGTGAATGCAGGAACTGTGCTTGGAGTTTGGGGCTTAC